>NC_084854.1:16038837-16764877 GCF_951802175.1 Populus nigra
AGCTATTTTCATTCTTGTGTTCCAATCAAGCCAGTTCTTACCAGGTGGAACTTCTGCAAAAGATTTGATTCAGCCCAACAGCCAAATTAAAAAGTAGATGCCAATAAAAAAGAACATAATGTATATACCATGTAGGTGGTCCTCTAAAGATCCTAGAGGCATGTATTCATAAACCAAAAGCCTTTGATCCCCATCAGCGCAATAACCAATTAGATTAACAAGGTTAGGGTGGTGAAGTAGACTTAACATCAACACTTCAACTAGGAACTCCCTGTTCCCTTGCAAACCATTACGATTAAGTTGCTTGATGGCCACAACCTGAACCAAAGAAAAAAGAGAGATTCACCTTTCACCATACACATCATATTCATGATAGAAGCCCATTTTTTTAACAAGTTAATAATCAAATCTCACACGCTAAGCTTCTATAAGAATTGTGCATGTGGGATCCAAAAAATAGCTTTTAGAAGAAATAATAAGAACCATGAGATTAGCAGCACGAATTAGAATATGCAAGACTTACACGCTGCTTAGAAATCTGACTCGTTCTTTACATAAAGTAAGAAGTTGACCAACCTGATTAGTGCTTTCCAGATATCCTTTATACACTCTTCCAAAACCTCCCTCACCTAAAAGACATTCCGCTCTAAAGTTTTTAGTTGCAAATGCCAATTCACGGAATGTAAAAGTCTGTGCTGTAGTGCTATCAGACCCTCCATTTTTAGACTCCCCCTTAACACGCAAAGGGTAATCATTCCTCAATCTCTCTGCAAACACAAACGGGGGAGAAAAGGATGAAGACAATAAATGATTTGGAAAGTGTCAAAGTAGGGTTTCCACCAATAGAGGAAACCAAACCACAACCATCAACAGCTCAAAAGCAAACACGTATTAGGACAAACACCAACAAGCAAATGAATTCTTGTAATGATCCAAAGAAAACAAAAATTTATAAACATTACTGTCCCTGTTCACAAGGCAACAGTAAACAATCTTATAGCACCCACTCATCCTCACAATGGAACTCGTAATTTGTGATCTAAAATAAAATCAAGTCCATGTAGAATAAAAAACGCGAGGATCCATGAAACCATAGTACTTCGTAGGTATGGGAAAACACAAAGAAAGATAATGAATTAGTGATTGCTAAAACAAGTTAAGCTATTAAGAGCTGAAGTATAAGATTTAAAGACAAACCTGGAGAGGTTTTGGTCTGATCAAGTGGTTTCTGGTTCACGATCACCCTATTCTTGTTGTTGTTGTCGTTGTTTTTCTTGTTCTTTGTAGCCCGTTTTGATATACCAGAACATGGTATCCATTCCATTGCTCTCTCTCAAACCTATCACTCTCTATCTACACAGTTTAAGCACTAGCTAAAGATAATTCAAGCGACTTTACTGATTGATACACAGTGGCCATGGACGTTGATGATATGGAGAGAGAAGTTGAAGAAGCCCAACAAGCGCGCTCTCTGTCCGTGCTCTTTTCTTTTTCATATTTGGTGATTGGAGGAAACGGTATTGTTTGGGCCATGTTCTTACGAAACGGTAGCGTTTTCGAGGGGATATCACGGTCTACTGATCACGGGTCCCACGAGTATCGAATATTCCTCTGTCAGGTCTGTCAGTCAATAAAAATGGACGGTTTAGATGAGAGGTTTGTGCAAGCGTATGATGCAGGGGTATGGAAGTAAAAAAGGAGGATGTATTTACTTACTTTTATTTCATTTCAGTAACAAGCAGGCCGCTGACGGCTTCATCGAACCCCACCATTATTTTGTTTCAATTCTGGGTGGCATATTTCGTTCTAGTCAAATAAAAAAAAAAAAAAAAAAAAAATTCATTTTATTCAAAATCTTAGTTTATTCCAAAATTCTGCCTACAATATTCTAGATCTGTTCTGGTGTTTTTTAGATAATTTTTTTAAAATTTTATTGTTGAACAATAGATTTATTAAGAATTAAATTCTATAATTTATTTTATTTAAAATATAATATATATCATTTTAATTCTTTTTAGTCAAACTATATTATTGTTTCCGTCTTCGTGTAGTTTGTTTCAAGAATAGAATGAAAACCTCTCTCTCTTTGTTTGTATTTAGAAAGTCATGTCATGGAAGAGGAAAAGAGGAGGGGTGGGGTCGTCGTCGTCGGCTTCTAACCTAATTCAAAGTTATTGTTTATGAAAAAGAAAAACCTTTTGTGTGCCAAATGGTTGGATTCAAAGTGTAAGACAGGCACGTCCTAAAATACGTGACAACCAACGAAGACACTTTTTTCTAAGAACAGGACCAGGCCGGCCGGCCGGCGGGCAGGCGCAGGCAGCGTCAAAACCACGGACACTTCACAGGTTTTTAATCTTACCAATCCTTGACTTGGTTTTGCCCCAAAACATGATCCAGCTAAATCCTCCCGCCCCTCTCTCTATCGCTCTCTACACGGCTCCGATGGGACCACGATAGAGATCTTTGATATTTCGATAACAAAATATCAAAAACAACTGTGAAATTTCTGTGGATTAAAGCAGTCTTTTTTAAAAAATTTCATTTTCATCTCCAAAGTTTGGTTTCTCGGATGAGTCTTTAAATTGCAAAATTAAAGGACAATTAGTGTGAAAAGTTCACTTTAGTCCTTTAATTTTTCAAATGACACCTTTTCAGTCACTTGTGTTTTTTGAAATTTAATTTTGATACAAAACTTTATTTTTATTATTATTTGATTTTTAATTTAAAAAAAACAAGAGAGTTGTTAAATTCTTTTGATATAGAAAATTTTCAGTTCACATTGATTTTAATTATTAAAATAATTAATTTTAGTTTCAAATAATTCCTTTAAATGAAGGGAGTTACGTTAAGGGGTTCTTCTCCATCAATATCACCTGAAATAGTAAATTTAAACTTGAGAATTTTTTTGGATTGAGGTTAGCTTTTTGTTTTTTAACTGAGTTTTAGGTTGTTATTTAATGCATGTTTGGCCCTTAATTATGGGAAAAAAAATATAGTTTTATATTTTATCATCAATGATCTATTTTTTCTTTCAACTTGAGATAAAAAAAACCCTCGTTTTGTTATTTTACTTAAAATAATTAGACTTGTTTTGGTTATTTTAGTCTTATGCGTTTGGCTTGATTAATTTTTCTTTTTTAAAAAAATATTTTATACAAAAAAAAATCTTATATATATTTTATTGTTATATAATCAAATAAAAAAATAAATCTCAAATATAAAAAAAATATTTAAATTTAATAATATTAATTTGTTAACTTGAAGTTGCTTAAATTATTTTTTTAATTAAATATTTTTTTATTCATTTTATCTAACATATTATTGTATTAATATTAAATAAAAATACTGTTTAGTGTCAAGCCATCAATACAGTAACGCAGCCATAAAAGGCTTTGAAGTTTTTCTCCAACTTTAGCAATGATCTCTGATGTCTTGTTTGCAAAATCATTTCGTCTTCTTTCTTAACTCCAACATATTATATAAAATTAAAACCTGTTCAAAGTACGAGTCTAGCTCACCATCTAGCTCGCTCGCAGACACGACCTTGCAGGTTCAACGCAGAGCTGCATGTAATGATTAATTGCAGTTTGCAGACATAGGACAATTAACTTAGTGATTAATGCTGAAGATGATTGGAAAGACATTTAGCAGGAGCTTCAATGCTTAATTACATGCAATGTCACCATAATGAAATCAGAATGTGCGAGTAGTAATCATCTGTTTATGTAGTTGAACATACTGAGAAAGTACTATTTATTCAAGTATCGAAATATTTATGTGCCTGAAAATTGTTATAAACTTCTTTCCGGAAAGTTGTACACAAAGGATTAGCCAAGGCAATAACTGAAAGAGAGGCGGGGAATGTATTCATAAGCTTATGATCGGCAGCAAAGAGAAAAGATGAAATGAAAACGACACAGCCTGTTTCATTACCAGCACAAGACTGACATCATGAAGAAGCCTCCGTAACTGAAACAGCTTTGTTTTTGTTTTTGTTTTTGTTTTTGATTGTCATGTTATTTAGCTTTTCCGGAGCCCTCATACTCTTCTGATATCTGGGCCAGATAAAGCATCAAGTTCGATATCATATACTTCCATGGCTGAGATCACTGCTTGACTCTAGTAGTGGGTGCCTGTGAATCAGGTTCAAAGGCTGCTAGGTTTGTGCTCTTCAGAGGGATCTCATGGTTATGTTTTCCTTCATATGTTGTAATAAAAGCTCTTGGATCATCTGATACTCTTTCCACATGCTTGCGAACATTGCATTTGATACTGGTACATCTATAGTAACTCCTGCAAGATGGTTTTTAATGTGCTGTGAGCAAAATTCGAGGAAAGTATCACACTGGAAAAATGCAACAAGTCCATGGATATACTAGAAAACATAAGGAGGGTCTGTTAACCTCAATCAAAGAGATTAGGAGGTGACTAATCATCCAGAAACAACCTAACTGTAGCAGTGGTATGATGTCCCTATATCCTAATGCAAATATGTGTGGGATTGATCAAATATTATGAAAACAACCAAAAACGTTTGTCTTCCAGAGGTTTTTGAAGGCCATATTAGAATCAGATATGGAGAAGATCAGCTTGCAATATACATCTCAAACAAGTCATTAGGTCTCAACCTGGGATATGGATTCCCCTTCACAATCTTCTGCCCATATTTTCTCCATCGAAAACCATCCCCCAAAATCTCAGAATCTGTGGAACTTTGCACCACTACACGAGGCTCTTGTACTCCCTCCCCTGCCATGCCACCTTCAGTGGATTGTATCTCAGTTTTCCTATAAGAAGAGAGAGTATTTCCATTACATAAGAATGAAGAGAATAATTTCAAGGGTGATGTATGTAGTAAAATTAAACAGGCATCAGGTCATGGCAAAAGCTTATTGAATTTATTGATTGTAGTGAGGTAAGGGTGTGAAGGGTGGGAGGAAGAAGCAAAGGTAAGTTGGCATAAAACTAACTTCGATTATTTCTTTTGATGATCCAATTTAGCACAAAACAACACAGTGAAAGTGAATTATTTTCTTTTTAATGGTGAAGTGAACGCCTATAGTAGCTGATTTTCAAATCTATTCACGAGTAGCTTATCTCTTACCTTCTTTTACTTTTAGGTTCATCATTGGCTCCCTCCAATCCCTTGCTTCCATCATCACATTCCCGGCTGACACCACATGAGTTATCAGAAGTTCCCGTACCAGCATTAATTGTGCCGGTTCCAGCAGGATCATAAGATGGTGGAGCTTTACCCTGATAAACTGAATGCACTGGTAATCCAATTTCAATCTGATTTTCTTCTCTACCTTCAGAGCCTTCATTTCTTTCATTGAGTTGATTACTCCATAATGGGATGCTGTTCCTATCTGGAGCATTGCCATCAGATAGTCCTTGTGTTCCTGATGAGTTGCGCTTTGGAGGCTGAGGCTTTGAATGGTTGTGTTCCCCTTTGTAGACAATTTCTGCAATCTGCCCGTCAAATGATCTTTCGACCTTCTTTTTCACTGGACAGTTTGGATAGGTGCACTTGTAGTAGCTCCGTGGATATTCACTTCCTTTTACTTGCTTTTGTCCATATTTCCTCCAATTATAACCATCATATGAAGGTCGGTCCCCATTAGATGCATGAGATAAAGTTTTTGGATCCTCCTCCTGGTTCAGAGATGTTAATCTTAAGGGTTCAGTTGTGTGGTCTGCTTCTGCAGGGGATGGAATATTCTGATGAAGATTTGAGGTAAGCTGGGATGAGAAATTGTGTTTATCTTGTTTTGAAAGCTGAGGACGAGTCTCAACTGGTTGTAACATTTGTTGTGAATTAGTATTGAAGTTTCCCTGGTCAAAAGAAACTCTTGCATTAGTGTCTGACAAAAAAAAAATACAAACAGCAGTTGCTAGACTACCATGGCAGATGTTAAAAATGGGTAGAATTTTGCTACTGACCATATTCGCCAGTAGAGAAACAGTTGCCTTTGACACAAGCTTTGCCTGTGGTTTATATATGATAGTGGCTTTGCTATCAGTACTTGAAACTTTATTAAACGAATTGCTAACTGCTGTTCCAGAGAGTCCAGCCTGAAAGTGTCCAAGAACATCAAGTTCAGAAGGCAAGAATTCATAATGGAAAAGGGCATTCAGAAGAGCTACGTGATCACCTGTGAAGAAACCAGTGCACCTGGAGCACGATTCACCATTGGCCTGAACCTCACTGTTTTTGGTCTAATGGCAGCAACTGCTGTTCCAGAACAAACATTAGAGGGTGTGGTATTGATGGCACCCGCAAGCAACTCTGAGAAAGACGTAAAATTTGAGTAACCAGGCCTGGAAGCTACTGGTTTAGCTATAACCATCCTCTCTGATTCCTTGATCTCCATTTTCAATAAATATCTGGAATGTCAATTATAATTTACAGGCATACGTGTAAGCAACAGCCATTTCAACATCGAGGGAAACTTGGAAGTCCTATCTTCTTAAACCTCAACTCACATTCAACTGAATGCCAACAGAACGTAATAAGGCCGCAGAGATGGAAACATGATTTAGAGACACTCAGGAAAGCACTACTTCTGTTTGTTTGAGTTGGCTTCAGCCTCGCTAACTTCTCAGACCTGCATTATACTGAAATTATATTGATGGCAAATATAATTTGATGACTAAATTTACAAGTAGGTAGAATAGACCTATGCCATAAATAGCACAACAATAACAAAAAAATCATCATCCATGACTCATTGTGCACCATCTCAATATATAATAGCATTGAACCGAAGACACTTGCTCTCATTTCATATATTAATGGAGTATTCTATAATCTGTCTTGTTTATTCTTTACGAATGGAGAAAACATGTTAAAAGGTGCAAAGTAAAGTACAAACTAGTCCTAAGAACATCTCTCTGCAACTCTCAGTTATTCATTTCTATTACTGATGTTTTATGCGAGTGAAAAGTGAGGTAAAACATAGGACTAATTTCCCAAACAACTCCATCACGAATGATTCAACTTCTTCCAATTTGGGGAATATAGAAATGGTCTTCTAGAAAAAGTTAAACCTTTCCAACTAAAACATGAATAGCAGGTGCAACCATGGAAACATTTCCAAGAACACCAGTCCAATGAAAAATATATATGAGCGCTTTAAGTTGTTCCCGATGTACCTAATTTGATAGAAAATACAATTTGAAGAGGACCTCAGCAAGTAAAACATTGGCAAAAATCCAAGGAACACTCACAAAAGAGAAACAAACAAAACAACCGTGAGTGGACGGGATGGGCAATATAAACACATCTGTTGAATGTAAAAGAATCTCTTCAAAAAGCCCTCTAAATGATAAGGACTTGAATGAATCTTTGGTCTCTGGTTGCATAGAAAAACTTATTTCAGTCTCCACAATCTCAGAACTTACTTTGTGCATTGCTAAAGCAATGCTTTCCATCAACATGAAGAAAAACTAAAAATTTTGCTTTGACTGCCCAATTATTGTTGCAAATTCACTCACTACAATTAGGCAAAAAATCACATCACACATCTACTATTGCGATTTCCCCTTGCAATCACTACTCACGGTTTCCTAATATCCGCGAGAAGCTCAGGCTGTATCATTTGGTTACTTCTGATATTCCACTAGTGACCATGAATCTTCATAATTACCTTCCTAAAACAATAAAAAATTGGGATATAGGCTGACGAAGCATAAGAAAACTTGGGATCTTCTCCTCGAAACCATCAACATCTCTCATAAGCCTTTAAGCTCCCCAGCTTGCAAAATACATTCATCTGGACGTGGGTGCACTTCTAATCTCTAGGCTCTCAAATTAGCCAAATCTATAACCAATTTTTATTATTGTTTTTTTAAGAAAAAAAATTATTCAACAGAAAAGGCAAAAAGGACCCAGAAAGATAGGATCTTTTTTACAAGCACTAGCTCCCAAAAATTACAGCAAAATTCAAGTATTGTAATGAAAGTGTTTATCTGTAAAAGTTAGTGGAACTACCACGAAAACCAGTATAGTTTTTAACATTAAATAAAACATTCTCCGTAATCTGAAAAAAGAACAAAGGGCTGTAGAAAAGGCTCAAAGACCAGAAATCTTAAGAAGAGAGAGAACACGAACACAAACCATAGACAGGTTTTAGCTAAGAGAAGGCAGAAAAGAGCAAGAGGTAGTGGAAACTAACCAGAATGGCTATATGTAAGAAACTAGTAAGGAGATTCAATGCTTCCGCAAGATCTCATTTACTACGTACTATCTCAGTTTACAACACTAATCAATCTATAACCTGCATTTGCAGAACCACGAAGTTCGTGAGAAAATCACCAAACTTTTAATAAAGAAACTGAAAAACGTGACACGGAATGAGAGAACTTGACCTTGGAGACGAGAAATCCTTGACTCAATTCAACAGATGACAAGTGATTCTCTCAGACTTGTATTTCTAGAGATATATAACATAATCACCAGCTTGTCTTTTTAAACTACTGCTCTAGTTTTTCCAGCTAAAAACAAACCTACAAAAAAAAAAAAAAGCATTCTCTCTAATTTTTGAATGAGTAATAAGGTAGTTGGACACAATGAACAGTTCCCTTGTTAAAAAGCCATGAGAGAGAGAGAGAGAGAGGGTATGTGTTGTCTTAATCTTAAATGGTTCTGCAAGTGAACTGGGAGGCAATATTTGCGCATTGGGCATGATAAGAAAAGGGTGCAGGAAGCAGAGTGAGGGAAAATCTCAACTAACTCTTTTATTATTTATTTATTTTAAGTGAGTATAGTTTTTTTATACAACATTTAGTATTATTATTATTATTATTTATTATAATAGTGCATTAATTAAAAAGAAACTAAAAGGAATCCTAGTAAAGCATTTATTATTGTGTGCATGGATTTATTTTTATTTTGAATTAAAACAATGAAATGATAATTTTATCTCTGCAAAATATAATTAATATAATTGACATTGAAAGCGGGGAATAATATATATTTTCTTTTTTGTTATTTGCACGCTGAAAGTATTAATATGCTCTTGGAAGCAGAAATTTAAGCATGGAAAGGCACGGCTACTTTTGACTTTTTCATTTTAATTACACCATAAAATTACCTCAATGTTTTTTAATTAGAATTGTTTTTTATCATGGTAAAGGTGTTTTTGTCATTTTATTTTTTTAATTATCAAGTAGAGATACTTTAGTACTTTTCTCTTTATATTTTTTTTTATAAATAAAATATTATTTAATTTTTAAAAAGTGGTTGGATATGGTGCTAACACGATTGCGTGTGAGTTTTGTTGTGGTCTTTGGATGATGCTTCAATGACTATACTTTAACTTTCACAATTGTGTTTTAATTCTCGTGGAGTCGTCTCCATTCCTGAGCACCGTGTGTGGAAACAAATATGTCAAGTTTTGTGTTGGTGGTAGTTTTTTTCCCTCTCTCATTCTCGGTTTCAGGCCAACTCCTGGGTATTTTCAAAGCAATTCTTCAATTAATTTTTCTTTTATAATTATTTATTTTTTTATTACTATTTTTTTTATTTTAGATTATTTATAGAATTGGAATTTTCTTTCAATCTAATCTTCCTTTGGTTTTTCCACCTTTTAGATTCGGTCCTTATTTTTTTTATTTTGATTTTTTTAATTATTATCTTTTCAATTGTATCCTTCGGTATTTTATATCTTTATCTTAATTGGATAATTTTTTCTATTGCATCCCTCAATATTTTAGTTTATTTTATTTTATGTTAGATTTAGTCTTTATTTTTTTATTACTATTTGTTTTGTTTTTAATCTTTTTTATTGAAACTTTCTTTTCCGATCTCATCTTTTTTATTAATCAAGATTTTGTTAACTTTTTGGTTCACAGGTTTGAAAGATTGAACTTGGTTGACTTAGATTTTTTTTCAAGTTCTTTTTTACAAATGATTTTTGCTAACACCATTATTTTATAGGGTTATCACAATCTCATGTGTCTGGTCATGATTTTGGTTATGAGTTTCGCATGTTAACCTAGCTTTAATCAACATAATATTTTTTAAAAGAAATTATTTGTTGTTGGTGTCTAATTTTTTATTATATTATCAAATTAATCACAATTTTACTTGATTATCAAGTTTTTTCATTTCTTTAAAACACACAATTGCCTCCACAATTTTTTTTCTAGTTGAAAATTTTCTTATGGCACACTGAATCGTGGAGGCTACCAATCTAATATATTTTTATTATGAATTTAAGTAGTGTTTGTTTTATAGTTTAACATCACTTTTAAAAAATTAAAAGGAATTAAATTAATTTTTTGATATTTTAGATTGTTTTAATGTGTTAATAATAAAAATAAATTTTAAAAATAAAAAAATATTAATTTAATTATTTTTAAATAAAAATAAATAAAAACAATCTCTCCGTCAAAATACTCTTAGCATTATGGATTTGTCTCGTGGGGATTCGATTGGTTATTTGTTTGTGGATTATTAGGAGGGCTTTGCAAAGTTAGAGAGAGGCTCTCCATAGATAGTCATGAGTATATTATACAAGGGATGGTACGGCCAACTAACTGTCCACATTCTCCTTTGACCTGTTTGTTCCATACCTCCGAATAAAATTTGCACGACCCACTTTCATCTCTGGAGCGTGTACCCCACTTCTTGCTGATCTGGTCAGTTATCAGGAGGGCACTTGGCTAAACTCCAACCACTCAAAATCTTATCATCGCCAGATGTCTATCGTAATGGGCCCCCCCTTCTTAAAGATCCAATTTTAAGAGTTGAAAAGGACACCTTAGTCCTTCCCCACCATTTTATGTCATGAAAGGACAAAATAGTCAATGAGCAGGCTATCAATAATTTTGAACTTTTTTGGCAGAAGGTTGGTGTGTGTCTGTTAAAAATTTATTTTTGCATTTAATTTAATTTTTTTTATTTTTTAAATCATTAATTTTTCTTTTTCTTTTAAATAAGATCGGATTAAACCCAGAGCATACGAGTAACTTGGATGATAATCTAAAATCTTTACTTAACAAAAGAGTTTTAAAAACAAGTAAAATATACTTGTCAATTATATTTTATGAAAGAAATTGCCTCCATTTAACAAAAAAAAAATTCTAAATGCAAAATAAAAATAGCTGAAAACCTTATTTGCTAGATATATATAAAAAATAATAAAAATGCATTTTATAAATATTTTAAAAAACTTCGTGTATAATCTTAGTCAGGAATCCTAGGCTTGGTGGCAGCAACGGCAGCCCCTCCATGCTCCCTGTGACGCAGCTTACGCCTTCCTCCAATCATGCATCCTTTTGTTGGGTCTAACGACTAATTACAAATTAGACTTTAAGAAGTTGGCCCAAAGCTACAATTTGTATGCAAAATATTCAATATAAAACGCTAAGTAGCTAAGCTTTATTTTGATTCGACCATCATCTTTTGAAAACATACGCTGCATGTGGCAATTGAAATCACCGTATGTTTTTTTTTTTATTCGAGTAAATCTTATCTTTTAAAAATCATATTTTATAGGTTTAGATAAGTGAGTAAAACTCTGACTATCCCAGGCTTTTACAAGAGGTATACGTCCTGACTCGAACTCAAAACTTGCTGTGCAGATCTCAAAACCTTTGTTATCACGTACATGAGTCATTTTATATATATTATTGCTTTTGATTTCATATCATGATTTAAAAGTTGTTTTTGTTTACTTCAAAATGATTATCTTAGTCTATATATATATCATGTATTTTTTCTCCATAATTTGCAAGATACCTGCGATTGAAATAAGGCTACATTACCTTGTTTTTAATGTATATAAAAATTCAATACAATCTTTTTGGAACGGATGGAGTGCAAAAAAAAAAATTGTGTTGAAGATTAGCAAGCAAATTTGAAGCCTTTATGATCACCGACCAAATTAGGTAGTAGCTAGATGGTGCATGCGATTACGTGGTGTGTAATACGTACTTAGCACCTTCATGAAGAAAAGAAAAATCGCAAGATGTAGTGATTAAGAAGCTAATTAAATTCCCAAGTAAAATTGGATTTTGATGGATCGGATTTGTGACCAACCAATTATATTTGATCAAGACACTTCATTTAATTCGGTGGGCTACTAGCTAGCTAGTCATGTCTTCAATCCCTAAGCAAGCAACTTCCTTTTATGATCCTTTGCTTTTAGTGATAGCATCACTCATGAGTAAATTAGTTCGTTAGCACAAAAAATACAGATAAATAGTAAAGTAATATAGGGTAAAAAAGTTTTTGTGAAATATATTTCAGAAATGTGATATTTAGTGCATCAATTAAGAGATCATTTTGATAGACAACGATCTAACTGTTTTGATTACTGTCCTGTTTTGGGAGATTCTTATATTTTTAGCTTGAAAAAATTTATAAAATTATGGTTTTTGTTAATCTAGAATTTAATTTATTTTATGATTTTAGAGAGTTAAAATTTTTATAATTTTAACAAAATTTAAACAGAGTTTTTCTATATAAAAATTATACCGAAAATTTTATCTCGTTTAAAAAAAAATTGTGTCTGAAATGTGTTCTTCGATCTGGGATATGATATTTAAATTTTATTTTATATCACATTCTAAAAACACAATAAGATTAAACTATACCATTTTACCAAAAAAATTTCAAATAGTATCATCTCTCCCTAAAACTTTAAGTTTAGTGTGCTAGTTTGATAAAAAAAAAAAAAAAACCCCATGATTATTACCAACAAGGTATAAATGCTAAGTGCATGATTGAGATTGTGGTAGAGATTGCATTTTAAAGTATTTTTTTATATAAATATTTCAAAATAATAATATTATTTTTTATTTTTAATTTTTTTTTATATTAACATATCAAAAAAAATTCTAAAAACACTAAAAAAATAAATTTTAAATAAAAATAATTTTAAATTTTAAAGAAACAACATTTTAAGAAACTTATCCTTTATCAATCATCAGACTTTTGAAACATGAAAAGTCTCAACCTAGAGGCATAAACAACTCAGTACTAGCAGTATCATAGCTTTAAAGGTGACACATCAATGTCTTCATAAATATGGTACCCTACTCGTCACGACTTTTATGTATGTATGCATGTATGTATGTATGTATTCAAGTTCCCATGGCAAGTGATCATCGAGTGACATAAATATGAGACCAATTATGCTGATACATGACTCACTTTTTCAAATTTTAAACTTTCAACTCATCATAACAGGTTTGTGGCACAGTTGTAGTTTCATTAGAATTTGATGGCAATTAGTTCTACTCTCTAAAAAAACAAACGTCCCCTCACAATATACACAGTAGCAAAAGACTAGATAATTGTTGCGGGGGTACAACTAAATTGTTTTAAATATAAAAAACAATATATTGAAATGTTATTAACTTGTTTTGTATTGGTCATGAAATGTATATATTTAATAAACTAGATTGAGAATTATATGCCCTAATAAATATTAAAAAATATCAACTTTAATTAAAAATTAAGTTGAGAAGTTAAGAAATATATATATATATATATAATCATGTGATGTAAGGAACCCTTTAATTTTTTTCAAGCTTAATTAAACGATACTAATATTTTTTTATGTGAAGAATAATAATTTAAGTCCTATTGAAATAAAATAATTTGCTAGTAAAACTCTTCCTCTTCTTATTAATATGTTTAATTTCAACAAAACAAATCCACCATTTTATTCTATGTCATTTATTTAATAAAAACCAAAAGCATTTAGAAGATATACCTAGAAAATATGTATAATTTAAAATAAAAATAAAAAATATCTTTCTAACCAAAACTTTAATGTGCTTATTTTTTATTTTTTTAGAAATGTTTCACCCAATATTTCTATCATAAACAACATCCTATCATTATTCTAAAAGCAACTCTCTATTCAAAAAGAAACAAAACATTTTACTAAGTTTATTGTAAGTGTATTAAAAAGCATAAGAATACTAAAACACTTACACGTTATCAAGTGTCATTACACTCAACTTAGTTGATTAATTTACTACTCCAAGCAAGAAATCACAATGTCCTTAATAAATCTTTACCAGGCTCTTTTTCACTATTTAAAAAAACATCCTCTTCAAGATTGTTCACCTTGATGATCTACTTCACCAAATGACAAATAGTTTTTCACTTAAATTCTTGAAGGATTATAATTAATTAAAATATAACAACACTCTTTCAAATAATATGTAATACAATTAAAATTTATATCTCTATAACTCACTCAATAACACTTAAAATGAATGAAGGTGTTTAAGTGTAGTAAGTGTGAGAATTTATACTCATGTGCAAGAATATGAAGGTTTTAATGAGCAAATAAAAATATGATTTATAGTTGATGATTTAAAGTTGTTTCTACTTTTAAAATACCTTGTATATGATATATATTTATTTTGTATATTTAATTCTGTAATTAGACAAGTTATATATATAGAAAAAACTAATTTATTTATAGCTGTTATTGTTTTTCTAAAAAATAAAATGATCGATCGGTTCAGAATAATTCTGCAATTTTTTTTAATTATGTCTTTTATAATCGTTAAAAAAAACTTTTCTATATAAAATCGATATGTCATTTAATCTCGAAATAATTATCCATACCTTGAGCATGTGCAAATATATAACATGAAGAAATCTAGGAGAACAACAAAAGAATTCTGAGTACAAAATTGAAAAAAAAACTATAGCTTGATCACCAAAGTGAGAAAAAAAAAACTTGATAGATCAAGAAAAGAAATTCGCATCGTGTACAGTGCTTATTTATGAATATTTATTTGTGAGAGGTTAAATAGAAAAGCTACAATAAAATACCGTCCTTTTATTTGTTCATATATTATAGTTTATTTATGAATCAAATTTTATTATTTAGAAAATTTTGGATATCGCGTGGAGGAAGTAGTTTAGCCAAAGGTATGCAGAGAATTTGGAAAGTTAGCTGGGGTGAACATGCGCACGCGGGCTTCCAAACTAAAATTCTAAGGCCTAGACTGGTAGTTGAATCATGTGCAACACGTGCCAATCAACAAACAGTCCTCCCACCCATTCCCAGACCCACACATCATTTTAGTTTTAATTCGTCAATTACTACTCCAATTTGCATATATATTAAGAAGAGGGTTTTTTTTTTTTAAAAAAAAATAACATAGTTTGGTAAAAATATTGGGAGAATAATATAGGATGAAAAAACATTTAGAAATAGTACAATTTAAACATAACTATATTTCTTAATATTGTTTGTTTAGTCATGTTTTAAAATATATGTTTTATGCAAATTAATTAACCTAAACAAAAATCAACTCAAATATTTAGATATGAGATTCAAGATGTAATAGCTAAGAAAAAGAGAGGAGATAATGTGATATGTTAGGAGAGAGAAATGAGGGGAGAGAAAAGGGAAAGAAAATAATGGGTTATCGGGGATATACTAAGACTGTTTTTGATATATCCTATACTATTAGAAAGATCTCGATGAGACAATTCTAACTACATCTTTAAAAACCCACCAAACGAGGTCGTAACTAACTTTATATTAACCTCGAACAAAATTCTTAATCAAGTACGTACGACCTTCTTTGGTGGTTTTTCAAGATGTAATTAAAATCATCTCATCGAGATTTTTCAAAAGATACTGAGTATGTTGAAAATGGAACCTTGGTGACTCATTCTTTCTTTTCATTTTTTTTTCTTTTATCTTTCTCTCTCATGCCAGATCACTTTATCTCCTTCTTTTTTCTTGACAATTGGATCTTAAATCTCATTTCTTGATTTTTGAATCTTCATGAAATTTTAGGCAATAACGATTGTGTATAACCATTATTCACAATAACAATTATGTTCAACCTATATTATTTCCCTAGTACTTTTCTAATCTATATCATTTTTAAATTTTTTTTTATCAAAATGTGCTAGAATAGTAAAAGACCACTTTTTTATACATGCCTTGCTTCTTCTCCTTCTCCTTCTTCTTGTTTAACTTTTTTTCCCTTTTTGAAGTGAGGTCATTAGCTAATAGGCAAAAGGACCAACTCTTAATTTTCTATATATTCCCATCATATCTTATGTTTTTAATAAGAGGTTTTATCCATACTATTAATTTATAATAAAATAAGGTGCAACCTATTAAAATAATCCAAATTAACAAAAAAAACATAAACATAAGAGAAAAGGAGGCTAAGGTTTTCATTAATCATAATGTTATAAAGGATTGCTTAAACCTAAATACAAAGAGATTTATATAGGCTAAACTGAAATTATTATTCTACCCTTAATAAATAAAACAAGATATTCTGTTTCGGTTGAAAATTGAGAAACAATAAATTGTTTCTTGCTCTTTCAAGAAATAAGAGAATCACCTAAAAAGATACATAAACCAGTAACAGACTTACTATTTGTTGGATCATTACCATGATCAACATCAGAGTATGCATGCAGCTTCAAGGAAGAGGTGGATGGAAGTAAAAGGCTCTGAAAAACTATACCCTAAAGATATTGCAAAATACGAAGAACAACTGCCTAGTGAACGATAGTAGGAGAAGCAACAAAATGACTAACAACATAAACACCATATGTAATATCTAGATGAGTAATTATGAGATATATTAAGCTCGTAACAATAGTATGATATATAGTAGGATTTGTCAAAGGTAAACCATCATAAAAAAAAATACCTTGCATTAACCTCAAAGAAAGTATCTATAGTCTTGTTATCAGTAAGTTTAGCTTGCTCAAGAATATCTACAACATATTTTGACTGAGAAAGAAGGTAACCTCTAGGTGAGTAAGCTACCTTAATATTCAGAAAATATCAAAGGTAACCCAAAACTTTCATTTCAAACTGTCTAGCCAACTCTGTCTTCAAAACTAAAATACCATCATTGTCATCACCAGTATAATCATATCATCAATATGTAAAGATATAATGTTATGACCTATATCAGTGCACTTAATAAAAAAAGCAGAATCATGACTGCTAGAAACAAATCCAAAAGACGAGATCACAACAGAAAATTTCTCAAACCAAGCACAAGGTGTTTGTTTGAGACCATATAACGCTTTCTTGAGCTTACAAACATACTCAGAGTCATGTGAAACACTATAAGGGGGTACCATATAAACTTCTTCTTGAAGATCTCCATTTAAGAATGCATTTTTAACATCAAGTTGAGAGATATGCCACCGACGAACTGAAGCTATGACAATAAAAGTACGAATAGTAATCATTTTTACAACTAGGGAAAATATCTCCTTATAATCCATACTATAATGTTTAGAGTATCCTTTTGCAACCAACTTAGTTTTGTATCACTCAATAAACTCATCAGAATTAGTCTTGATTTTATACACCCAACAATAACCATCAACACTCTTACCAGGAGGTAGAAGAACCAAATTCCAAGTATCTGTCTTATGCAAAGTAGAAAGTTCATCATCCATAGCTTGTTGTAAAAAAGGATCATGAATTAACTCTTTATAGGAAGAAGGCTTAGAGAGACAATGAATATAAACTAAAAAGAAAGTAAAGGATGAAGAATAACAAGAATAAGCAAAATCTGGTAGCTCTGTGGACTTACGAATATATATGGATTGACGTAGAGGTGGATCCATAATCTCAAACAAAGTTTGGGGGACTGTAGATAAGAATGGAGTTTTAGATGTGTCGAAGAGTAAAATGTCAGTACTTACAGAATGATGAGTACAAATTGGTCGAACATGGGGAATGGTATCTAAGGTACTAGGAACCTGAGATGATAAACTATCAGAATCCTCAGAAAAAAGGATTTTTACAAATAAGATCAGATCTAGTCAAGCTACGAGTAGTAGATGAAATAGAAAAGAAGGGTATATGCTTGTGAAAGACAACATGACGAGAAACATAAAATTTCTGAGTTACTGGACCAAAGCAACGATATCCTTTTTTACCTTCACTATAACTAAAGAGACATAAATAACAGATCGAATAGAAAACTTACTACGTTCTACATGAGGATGAAGAACAAAACAAGTACAATAAAAAGTTCTAAAGAAGGAATAATCAGGGGCATACCTATATAACTTTTCAAAAGGAGAAAAACCTGAAGTATGAGAAGATGAAATTGTATTAATCAAACTTACAGTAGTAAGGACAACTTCTCCCCAAAACTCACTAGGAATAAAAGCATACAACAAGAAAGAATGAGCAGTTTTGACAATGTGCCCATGTTTTCTTTCAACAACTCTATTTTGCTTAGAAGTATTTGTACGTGAAGTTTGGTGAATGATTTCATCTAAGACAAACAATCATAAAATTTATTAGAGGTGTATTCCCCATACAAATCATACCTAAAGCATTTGATAACAGCAGAATGTTAAGTTTTAACAAGAGCTTGAAAGACTGTGTATATCTCAAAGAATTCAGAACGATGTTTTATTAAATAAACCCAACAATAACCAGTATGATTATCAATAAATGAAACATAATATCAAGACCCTTTTTTTGTGGCAACAAGAGAAGATCCCCATACATCAAAATGAATCAAGTCAAATGGGGAAGAAAAAAAAAATACTTCGATTAAAAGGTAAAACAAAAAATTTTGCTAGTTTACACCCACTACAATCAGAAATATCACAGGTTTGCAAATTTTTTAAAGCTCATGTGAATGCCAAAAATCTCAAATGAGAAGAAGAAATATGACCTAGACGAGAATGCCATAAATAAAACTAGAAGATGAAGGACTCAAATGAAAAGAAAACAAATCAATAATAGTAGCAGCAGTAATGACAACTGACACTTTTAACTCATCCAAAATATATTAGTCCATTCTCCCTACGGCTTGTCCCAATCATCTTTTAAGTTTGCAGATCCTGTACATAACAAAAAAAAGAGGAAAAATAACTAAGTAATCACCAGAATCACATAATTGACCAACAGAAGCAAGATTTAATCTGTGTTTCGGAATAAAATAAACATTAGAGAGAGACAAGTGAGGTGTGACAAAAAAAACCAACATCTGCTAAAGGCATGAGAGTTCCATCAGCAGTCATAATAGGAATAAAGGGCGAAGGGAACATATAAGTAAAAGATAAAGAATCTGAAGACATATGATGTGAAGCACCAGAATCCAAGACCCATGAAGAATATGACATACCTGAGGAACTATGAGGTAACTGATATAGAAAAGGAGAAGCGGACGTTGCTTGTGGCTGTAATGAGAGAAACTTCTAAAATTGCTCTGCTAGAGTACTAGGATCGGTGATAGAACCTGGTGAAGCTACTACTGCGGTATTGTGGCGTAGTGGTTTATAACCCTGAGGTGGTCTACGAGCATTAGATTATGACTGGCTGCCAGACTTCCAAGCTTGATTTTGTTGTCTCAACTTGGGACACTAAGCCTTCAAATGACCCTTCTACTTATAAAAATTGTTTTCGTTGAATACAACCTTTGTGCAAGGCTTATTCTAATGATTAGAGAATGACTTAAATAGTATTGCTAGTACAGAGGAATTCAAAGTATATAGAATTCCCTTTTCAGAATAAGATTGTAGATGTATTTCTTCAGTTAATAGCTCACCGACAACAAAGTCAACAAAAGGCAGTGGAGAACGATGCAGAATTGAAGTTCTAAGTCCTTAAAAATCATTACAAAGTGTTGTTAAAAATTGTACCAATCATTGCTGCTCTTTATGATTAATATAGGCATCACATGCCTTTAATTCTATCGATTCTATAAGATCCAATTAATCTAAAAAATCTGTCATAGCAGAATAAAACTCCTGAATACTCATATTCTTCTGATGAAGAGCTTATATGTCATTCTCTAATTGATACTGCTTTGCAAAATTTGACTGCGTGAATAACCTTTGCAGATGATCCCAAACCTCTTTAGTTGTCTCATACTTCGCCAACTACATACCTGTAGAATGCTTAGTAGAATTGTAAATCCAAATGATAATGTTTGCATTGTTTGCTTCCCATGTATCTATTAAAATAGCATCCTCATCCTTAATATTCTTGGGTATCACATAGGTTCTACTAATATATCCCCACATCCTTTTACCTTTAAGAACATTTCTCATTACATAGCTCCAGTACGAATAATTCTTTCCATCCAACCTCACACTTACAGACTGAAACGAATCATCTATTTCCATAGCCATAATCAACAAAAAAAAACCAAAATGAAAAACCAACAAAAGAAAAAAAATACCAGATTGCAAAAACTAAACAAATATCATAAAAACTGAAAAAATATCTTTTTGAAGTTATACAATTACTCTAAAACAACAAATTACAGAAACTGAATGAAATAACAAACTGCAGAAGCTGAAGGGAAGATGAAATACCAAATTTACAGAAATTGAACAAATATCACATCAAAAAAATATTTCAGGGCTCCGCCTTGAGCCTCAGCAGGGGCGCACTGCCTCCTGCAAACCCTCATAGTTGGATCCATGAAACCTGTGTTTGAGATTAATCCTCGTTTCATACAACTAGCTCTAATACCATGTTAAAGTAATCCAAATTAACACAAAACAAATACGAACATAAGAGAAAAGGAGGCTAAGATTTTCATTAATCACAATGTTATGAAGGATTGCTTTAACCTAAATACAAAGAGATTTATATATGCTAAATTAAAAATACTATTCTACCCTTAATATATATATATATATATATATATATATATATATATATATATCTTAACACATTCAAGTGATTAATGTATGGCGTGTAAACTCGTAACTCGTCAATTCATCTACAACCAAATGAGAAGTAATTGATTTGTGTTGAAAGCTATCATGTTTCTTGTAAGAAATTATATTTTACAATTTGCTTTAAAATTATTTATGGGTGTAATTTTATTAGATATTCAGTCTTATAGGATATCTCAAATCCATGCTTAATCACATCTTCAATACCATACCAATACAGATTAAAAAGCTACATCAACTAGTTGTAATTTTTATCCCACTCCAAAGTATAATAGTCCAAACTTTCAAATATTTTTTCAAACATGTTTGTTTTTATGTATTAACATGTTTTGTTTTTACCTGGATTCTATTTAAAGGAATTAGAGGCAGGGTGATAACCCAAAATCCTTGTACTCAGCCAAACGTTAAGCCCAAGCATATACGGGTCTGATGAACTGCGAGACCCAACATCCTTAAGCTTGGACAAGTGTTGAGCCCAAGCATATATAAGTTTAGCAAATTGGTAAACCCAACATTCTTAAGCTAAACCAAGTGTTGAGTCCAAGCATATATGAGTCTAGCGAGTTGCTAGACCCAGCATATTTGAGACCAAGTAATAAGCCCAAGCATATACGAGTCTAACAAACTTCCAGACCCAACATTCTTAGCCTAAACTAAGTGCTAAGCCCACAAACAAATGAGTTTGGCAAGTTGCCAAACTCATCATCCTTGTGCTCAACTAAAAGTTGAGCTAAAATACATGTGGCTCTAGTAATCTTGTTAGACTCCATTTTGAATCACAATATTTTGATGAGTCAGGAATATTTTTTTTCTCTTTCGTACATAAGAGATTTTAATGCTATGAGAGGAATATGACATTTTAGTTCTCCCCTTCATCAAAGGGTAAGAACAATGGATTATAAAGATCCATTGTATTCTTAAAAAAAAATATTGCTATTAATCTACCCTTTATATGTTTGAATTTCCTTAGCTTTGTACACTGTCATGGTTTCAAAAACTTTGTGAAAATTTTAAAACTTAATTGAAGATCAATTTTATATAATAGAATTTAAGGTTATAATCAAAAATAAAAATTGAATCTACCCCCCTCTCATTTTCATCATTTAATTTAATTTTATCATCATTTTATCTTTAAATATCATGTTAATCTACCCTTCATGTGTTTGGATTTCCTTTGCTTTTTATGCTATCATGGCTTCAAATACTTTGGAAAAATTCAGAAACTTAATTGAAGATTATTTTTTCGAAATAAAATTTAAAGTTATAATTGAAAGGAAAATTGAACGTTATAGTTTGGAGACAAATATGTTATTTTCCCAATTTCATGTAAAGAGCAAACTTGGGCCTTTGCAAACCAAATGTCGAACAAAAACAAACTTGGGCCTACTCAGACCATGTGCCGAAACAAAAGCCCATGGAAGGGGAAATCGACGAGTTTGGTGTACAAGAGCAGTTCCTCGCACGTTTTGGCAACCCAATCTATAAATTACAATTAAATTTATGTTTGATAATATACTGCATGATAAATTTTAATTAAAATAATATTTTTTAAATATTTTTTATTTTTAATATTAATATATAAAACAATTAAAAAAAATACTTTCGATATTTTTTCAAAAAACAAAAACAATTTAAAAAACAGAGCCAATACACTTAAAATTGCTTTCCTGCTAACAAAATTAATAATACACCGGGGAATTTCTTGTTGGAGTAAGTGTTGTTAATTAATTTTTTTTTATATATTTCCATATAAAAAGCTTGATAAAAAATATTTTTTTGGAAAGTTTTTTTTAAGAAGTAAATCTTTTTTTAATTTTTAGTAGTGTTATAAAAAATAAATTAAAAAATAGTTTTTTGATATTTGACTATACTGTAAAAAATATGACTAAAAATAATTTATTAATAATTCTTTTCGAGTTTATTTACTTATAAAAAATGTAACGGTGAAAATGTTTTTTGTTATATCATATGTTTATATATAATATATTTTATAAAATGTAACTACACATGTAATATAAATATTTGAAGTATAATATTATAGATATATAACTATTTTTTGGTATTTAAACAACATTGAAAATAAAATTCTTTTTTATGGTATTTTAATTCAATAACACACTTTATATAATTTAAAATGTATGATTAATGTATAATATAACTTGCTTTGTATTTGAACATATTTTATAGAAATATTATCTAAATTAAAATATTATATGTACTAATATATCAATTAAACATACTTTTATATTATATATTAATATATTCTAATATATTATTCTCTATATAAATATATTAGCAGTTTATTATTTATTTTAAGATATTATATTGTTTTACTTTAGTGTTTAGATTTTTTTATGGAAAGTGTTTCTAATTTTTTACACTGTAATTTATTTTTTCATCTTTTGATTAGATTTTGATAATATAGCCAAAGAAAAATTATATATGAAGATTTTTGGCATGGGACAGTGCCACGTGTAAATCCCGCCTGCCACTGAATAAAAACCGACTTTTAAAATAAAGAGCAACTACCCACCACCTCTACAGGCCCACTCCATAGAAAGCAAAAGAATATGCCTGTCTTCGAAGCTATGGCAGTTTTATCTCCCTCCGCAGCGCTGTTAACGAAAACCCTCCAGCCAAAAATCACCACCAATCACCAAACTCCTATATTCCTCAATAAATCCACAGCAAAGCTCGAGTCCAACAAAATTATTAGCATTTGTTCCCCACAGCTAAGCAACGCTAAAGCCTCTGCAATCTCTGGATCCCCAGGCAATTAGCATCTGTTTCTTGTTGCGTGTATTCAATTATATTTTTTTTCTTTTCTTTTTGAGTTGATCAATATAAGTTTGAATGTTTGTGATGCGATCAATAGGAATCGAAGCTGGTTCTGGTTTAGTTAGTGAAGACACAACAAATATCTTGGATACCGTGGAAGTGTTTGATTTGAATGGAAACGCAATTCCAATTTCTGATTTGTGGAAAGATAGGAAAGCTGTTGTTGCATTTGCTCGGCACTTTGGGTAACTAAAAGCTTTGCCTCATCTCATCACCCCTCCTTAATTTTTCGCTTTGTTTCTTATGTAAATTCAGTTCGATTTCAGATGTTTACTTTGCCGGAGACGGGCTGATTACCTTGCAGCCAAGAAGGTAATTGTTGTTTATTGATTATCTTTGTGGACTTATACTATAAAGTATTCACGGCAAGTGATATTATGTATATCAAATATGTCAATAGGATATAATGGATGCATCTGGGGTGGCACTTGTTTTAATCGGTCCCGGAAGTGTTGATCAGGTATATGTTTTCTCAATTTCTTTTCACAATTGCTTCAGTTTTCAGGAACTAAGAATGTAGTGATAGCATGCTTGTATGATTCATCAAGAACACGAGTTAAAAGAATGTGGTATTGACTATAAACTGCATTTCCATGGTGTCGCTTATGTTGGCCAGCTATTTGTTGTTTTGACCATCACTGGTAACTTGGTGTAGGCAAAAACATTCTCTGAGCAAACGAAATTCAAAGGAGGTATGTTAACTTTCAGATAGCATAGCCTTGATAACCATGTAGCAATCCGATGCAAATTCTCCATATGCCACTGTTATTGATATGGTTGGTCTTCTTCTAATTGCAACTTAATGGCAAAACCTTTTCTTCTTTTATTGTTTTCCTTCGTAGAAGTTTATGCAGATCCTAGCCACTCATCATACAAGGCATTACAATTTGTTTCAGGGGTCTCAACCATATTTACTCCTAAAGTATGTATGCACAATCCATTGAAATCTTCCATGAGTTATTTAGTAGTGCCTTCTTAATTTCAAGTGTATGTGCTCTGCTGACTAGTAGTAACTGGGATATCCCAAAATTATAAAGAACTGGTGACCTGGAGATGAGATGTCCAAATTTTTAGATTTTCTTTATTGTAAAGAGGCTTTCTCAAATCTGCAGGCAGGCCTTAAGATAATACAGTCATACATGGAAGGGTATCGACAAGACTGGAAACTTTCGTTTGAAGGGGACACTGTGGCTAAAGGCGGCTGGTATGTGATACACTTGCCTCATGGAAAATTGCTATCATGTCTAATATACATTTGGTCTCAATCAGAACTTTTAGGTGGTCTTTAAATAATCCTGAAAATTTCGTTAACAAATGTCAACTTGATTGATTCTCAGGCAGCAAGGTGGAATTATAGTCGCAGGTCCTGGTAAAACGAATATCTCATACATCCATAAGGTTAGTGCCTAGACTTTTCCTTGTCCTCTCTAATTCTGATTTAGCTAGTTAGTAGAGAATGGGAACTGTGTTGTTTCAAGTTTGAAGTCATCTTGATGGTGGAAAGTTTGAACGTCCAAATCACCATGGAGTCTTCATGGGGCATGGCGTTATGTGTAATTAAAACTTGGTGGGCTTTAATTTGAAAACTGATGAGTTAACTTTTTAATTAAGATTTTTATAAATAAAAAATTTATTGTGGATCTGACAAATATGTTAGATTCAAAGTATTTGAACTTGATAGTCATCCAAATTCAAGATAACGTGAGCCTGACAAGTATGTTAGACTCAAAGAACTTGGACATTACCAAGTTCTAATGCTATATGCTTAATTTTGAACAATGCTCTACAATAAAAGTATTAAAGACATGATAAATTGTCATTCCTATACTCATATGTGTATTAAGGGATTTACCATACTTACTATCTCATTAATAATATGTAAAAGATATTTGTCTCTCATTAATGTCACTGAAAGTAGAAGACTTTCCAATCTTTTTCTTATCTGAAAACGATAAGGTTTAGGGGGTATAAATACCCTTGAATCATCCAGGTAAAAGGTTAGAACTTTTCATCTCTTAAAATAAAAATATAGATTTCAGTGCATTAACCAACTTAAAACTAAAAAATAAATATATTTGTTCCTTGAATTTAAGGTTATTTTAAGTCATTTAATACATTTCTCATAAATATACCGACTTTATCATTGGAGGGTTCTTAAGTCTCTCTTATTGAAACTGTTTTTGTAGGTACTCAAGCTTATATCATAAGCCTATGTTCCTTATATTAAGAAGAAGAAATCCAAGAACTTGAACATATAGATTAATCACTATCTCAAACACTAAATAACATTTTATTTACATATCTTGGATTTTAGGATATCATGAAAAACCTCGGTACATTCTTTCTTGTAAATTGAGCTATATAAAAGGCCAAATTAAAGCCTTATGAACTTTTTATAAACTAAATCATTTTGAAGTATTAATGCTAAAATGCAATAGATCCTTGATTTATTTATTTATTTTTGTAATATAATGAAAGTTTCTTTAACTGGGCAGGATAAAGAAGCAGGGGATGATCCAGTTATTGAAGATATAATCAAAGCATGTTGCTAAAGAGAACACATGTTGTTTTTTGGTCACGAAAGAACGCACATACTTAATTATAACATAATCTCTTTTGATTATCAAAACTAAATAATTAGTTATTGTATTATCAATAATTAAATAGTTGGTTATTAACATGATAGTACTTCGCTTGAGTTCTGACAAAGTGTAAAGCAAACTTTAATGAAATTCAGGTCTATTCACAACTATTTATAAGGGTTTGAATGTTAGAAAAGAAGAGTTTGGCTGATAGTCTACAAACTCCTACAAAACAAGTCTTCTATGTAGTATCAAGGACCCTTTAACACTTAGTTTAGTAAGAATGTTGGGGAATGTTGAATTAAAAGTTGTATGTTGTATATTGCAAGGATGGCAGATGAAGATGATAAATATATGGAATGTGGTTCTTAAAATGTATTTTTTTGTGTATTTTTTAGTGATTTAATGAATTGAATTCTTTACCTAGTGATTCATGAGCGTTAATATACCTATGAATCATGCGAACTTGCATGACGTAGAGGAAAAATATGTGAATAGACTATATAATCTATTTTAAGCATAATTATGTGAGACAATATCCCCTAATGATAAGTGATTATTTAGTTGATTGTGAGATGATATGGTTAGGTAGGCCAAGTTCTATGCAAGAGCATGTCATGACATATTACATATATGATTACTTATATACTCATATGTGATTGATTGTGCTTGTCTTTATATTGATCTATTTGTCAATTAGTTTAATATTTTAGATTGTTTCCACTATAAACTGACATCAGAGCTTGCTTGGTTATCAATTAACTTTCATGAAGATGAAAAAAGTAACATCAATTATGGAGTTTGATATACAAAAATTTAATGGTAGGATTGACCTCAAGAAGTGTCATTTCTTTTCTAATAACATTCTTTTTATTGGCTATATTATTTCCAACATAGAAATAAAAGCTAACTCGTGTAAGGTAGAGGTAATTTTAAGCTAGCCAATTTTAAAAACCATTTTTAATATCTAGAGCTTTCATAGCTTGGTCTTATTCTATAGATGATTTATATACAAAAAAAACTGTAGCATATTGATTTCTCCTATTACCGAGTGTTTAAAATAAAAGGTTTTAAAGTGGAATGACGTTGTTCAAGCTAATTTTGATCTTATTAAGACTAAGATGACTGAAGCTCCCATCCTAACTCTCTTAAATTTTATAACAATCTTTTAAGTTGATTGCGATGCTTATGGAATAAGAATTGAAGTTGTTCTAATTTTAAAAGGGAGGCTGATAACTTATTTTAGTGAAAAACTTACAAGGAAGAAGTATTAAACATACGATAAGGGGTTCTATGTCATCATTCGAGCACTTAACCATTAAAGTCATTACTTATTATCTAAATAATTCATTATTTATTCTAATTATGAAGAATTTAAGTATTTAAGTAGCTAACAAAAGCTCAATGCTTGACATGTAAAATGGGTAGAGTTTTTTCAATTTATTTTGAAATAAAAACCTAGAAAATTAAACCAATTCAAAGATGCTTTAAACTAATATATGCTCTTATAAATACAATGCAAGCTATGGCAGTGGACTTTGAAATATATAAAAAAATGTATAAAGATGATCCAGATTTTAACTTTCTTTGGAAAGCTTGTTTAAGTGGACCAAAGAATTAGTAATTCTTGCAAGATGACTTTTTATACAAAGAAAAGGCATTTTATATGCCATAAAGTTATGTTCAGGAAGCTATAATTCATGAGAAACATTATGGTTGTTTTACTGGGTATTTTGAAAGGGAGAAATCACAGTAGCTTGTGCAAAAACACTTTTATTGACCTAAACTAATTTGTGATGTGAGTCGAATTGTGAATAGGTGCAAAACTTGCCTCAAAACAAATAAGTATGGAAGCAATGTTGGATTCCTGAGCAAACATATTTGGCTCATAACAAGGATTCTGGATTCTTGATAAGATTACTTGTTTTCCATAAGCTTTCTTTCACATGCTAAGATTCCTCTCATGATCATATTGATTTTTATTAATGACATATGACAGAATCAACTTCTCCTTCTTGTTTCTCATGTTCTACCCTTTTTTTTTATAAAATGTTAGAGATACCCCTTACTAAAGAGTCTTTTTATATAGTTTTTTAAGAGCACAACATTCATTTGTATCGCGCCCCTATCTTTATGGAAATGGTAATATTTCTTTAAGTGTCTCTTATCAGAGTCTTTCTTTTTGGGTGATGGGTACTACATGAAATCTTTTCCTTTTATGACTATTAATACTTCAGTTATAGTAGTTCAAAGGAGTAGTAATGAGTTATGGGTATACAAGTCAGTTATGTATTAGACCTCTAAGGTTATTTATGAATGTTTAAGAGTTGCCTGATAGGGTCGCTTGTGTTTTGAAGACTCTTTCATGTGTCTATGAAAACATGAGTGCTTATGTCTTGCTATATTTGCTCATTTCGATCATACATGACTTTTTATGGATTCTTTTTATATTAAAAAGACTTTTATATAAGAGTGAATAAAGTCATTCCTATAAGGAGTAGTTATGTACCCTTACTGATTAGGGCTTTTATTCCTACTGGTTCCAACAAACCTTTTGATTTAAACATATATTTGTTAAATATTTTATTTCTCACTCTTTCTGTAATGGCCAAATATTTATTTGAAATCTTTTTTGCTGAAATATTTATACTAAAATTAGCAATCAACTTACCATATAAATAAGAGAAAGTAAGTATGGAACCAAGCTCTAAACTATGGTACCAAAGTCATGAAGATCCATGAAATATGGTTGGGAGAATTCCACACATTGTATTGATAACCTGTATCACCAACTCAAGATTGTTTCTCATGTTTTACACATGTTTTCTAGGGTTAGACAAACCATCATGGTTGTTTATATTCATCTTTGTGGCTATAAAGTATCTAGACAGGTGAATGTTTAACACATTCTAGTATAATAGAGATTTTTCTATTTGGTGTGTAAGGCTTTTATCATTGCCTCATCATAGCCTATTATATTATGGGCCACTAGAAGGAATAATGACAATGGTTATAACTCATTATGGCCTTACCTCTTGATTTATAAATATTTATAAATATTATATCTGGAGGAGATTTTATCTTTTCATGGTGGTGAGATGTATTTCTTAGCATGGTAGTAGTGTAGTAATATTCTTGTTTTTTTCTTGCACATCAATTTAGTTGGTTCTTTTTAAGAAATGGAGTTGCATATGAGCATGTAAATACAAAATATATGTTAATACTATAAATTAAACTCTATATCTAATTAACAAAAATAGGGTAAATATTAATATAATTCTTAAAAAAAAATTAATCTCATTTTTTCATTAAATGTCTATTTATACATCACATTAAATCTTAAATATTATAAAATAATGTTTTTAAGTCACACCTAATCCATATAGTAACTAACTTGATAATTGGTTTGTGTTATGCTATAAATCAAATTAAAAAAAATTAACATAAAAAATAATATCTATGTTATAGGGAACTCTTTGATAGTGTCATTAAACCCGAGCTAGTGGATTAATCTTAAAGTCTTTCAACCCAACTCCTTGCCTAGCCCAAATATCAAATTTAATCGTGTGGAGTTTATCCCAACATGATCTGATCGATTTGTCAGATCCAGAAACAACTTGAACGACCAATAAAAACATGGTTTGATTTAAAAAAATCAAGATGACATTATTTTGTTAAAAATATTAAGACGACGATATATTGGATCAAACTGGGGTTGGCAGACTAACGTAGGTTAACCTGTCAAGCCCACAATATAGGTCAAGAGCTCCATTAGATTTGATAACTTTGATTAACTCACCAAACACAAGATCCAAGTCATGGACTTCACTAGTTTTAATACCTTTATTTTATAGAACTATTTCGTATTTAATTATATGATAACAAAAACAGACACTTGCAAAATCAAGTGATAACCCAATATCAAGACGTTTGTTTGAGTCTACAATAACATTATAAAAGCAAACTGAATCAAATTACGAAGTTTAATCCCAATCAACCCAAGTTAAATTGTCAAACTTGCATCCCGGGTCATGGACTCTACTGGGTTTAATAACATTGGTTAACCCTTTAAACCCGCAGCTCAGTTATGGACTCTACTGGGTTTAATAAATTTAATTTTTTAATTATTTTTTATTTAATTATATGATAACAAAAATAGTTGCTTGTAAAATTAAGCATTAACTCAATACTGAGACATTTATTTGAAACCACGATAACTCTATAGAAAACAAACTAAAATAAAATTATGAAACTCAATTCTTAACCAGCCGAGTATTAAAGGATAAAATTGAAAAACAAATAAAAAAATTAAAAGAAAAAAAACCAAATTTTTTTTTCAAATCACTACAATTAATAATGTTTTGTGAGAAGGTGAACAGTGAATTCACCTCCGCTTTTAGTCATTTTTATAATAATAATTAATACTTTATGTTGACTAAAATAGATTAACAAAAACTATGTATTAAAATCTGAAAATAATAAATACGCTTCAAAATTTTATTAAATTATTAAATTAGATGATTGATTTTGTTTTCTTTTTAGTAATTATTAAATTATTGAGTTATTTTTTATATTATTTTTATTTTTTTAGACAAAAAGATTCATATGATTTTTTATTATTCTTTTTTACCATTGATAGTAATATTAAAAGAAGACTCCTTTAAATAAAAGCAATCGTGAAATATTTGTTTATGCCTATATTTTAAGTTTCTATTTATACAACATATAGTAATTAAAATTAAAAAAAAATAAAGCCCTTTTTTCTCTAAAGGTGAGAGATTCATACTTAAATTACATTAAAATTAAACAAATTATTAAATTTGACCTTTGTTATTTTTTATACGGGTCCTTGGTTTTTTTGTCATGTTATCTTTGACAGAAAGTATTCATACCTTTTAGCACTACTAATATTAAAAAAATTCATTAGTCAAAGTTTAGAATAAGATTCATATCTATAACTTTAATAATTATTATAAAGTAAGTAATTCTTTAAAATAAAATGATTTGTATAATCATGTTCAAATATAGAAAAGCATAAAATACAATCTTTGTTTATTTTTGTACCTTAAATATTTTATGTTAGTATAGTTTTACTCAAGTTTTATATTTTTAAATTTAAAATTTTATTAATACACAATCAACCATCAAGAATGCTAAAATTACTAGCAATAGAAAAAAAAATTTGAGGTGTTTGAAAGTATGGTAACAATTAATTTTTAAAGTGTGTTTTGCTCGGAAATATATTAAAATAATATTTTTTTTATTTTAAAAAAATTATTTTTGATATTAACATATCAAAACAATAAAAAATATATATAAAAAAAATTTATCCAACTCCTATTTGAAATGCAATGCCAGGAAAAATAAAGGAAGTTTTAAGACGACACCATACCAGCAGAGACCTGAGCTACAGGTCAGACCCACAGTATACAGTTGATTCTAGGAAGGTAACGACAATTATTTTTTTCTTGATAAAGTCTGTCCACCCTTTTGTAAACATCCAGCTAGTGCTGGATGCGCACTGTAGTTCAATCCTGAGAAAGAAATCCGATTTCTTAGCTGAAACATTACAGAAGCAAAAACACAGTATATTGTCAACAAATGGAGGTTCATTCTAATACACAGAGTAACCTACTTCACAAGTCTGAAGGGAAGGGAAGTACTTTTTCCTCGTGTGTTCAAGCTCTTTTAGTTACAGGGCCTTGGCAAAATGTACCCCGCTATATGCAAAACTATATATTAATCTCAAGGGACGGCCGAACAGGTCTCACAAGATATACACATTTGTTTGGTTGAAGGCCAAATCGTCAATAGAATAGAAACAGCCATTGCTATTCAGGTCAGTAGACGTCAAGGTTCACCGTTCATGGAACTTGAAAATCAGTAGAAAACTTTGTTCTACCATCATAAACTCTCCCTTGGCGTGGCTGCCACAGCCTGTCTCAGAATCAACTTCCAGGCATGTGCAGAAAGATAAAGCAGACACATTTATTTGATTTTAGTGATGCAGCAAGAATTCCAGCCAACATCACCACGTTACTGCGAAGAAAGATGTGAAGATGAAGTTAGAGCCTAGAGAAGCTAGGAAATGAAAAATAAAAGAAGATTACGAGAAAAACGTACGAGTCAGAAAAATGTAAGTAGTTCAACATGCTATATTATTGGTCTGATTCAGGGCAGAAACTCCCACTGTTTTGGTATTGACATCATATGATGACATGACCTTCCTCTGAATCAACCAAGGAGGTAAACTAGCCAAGGTTACAGAACAATCATTGAAGAATCTATAAAAATAAAATATGTAAACTAGCAAATAAATTAAAGAACTTATTCGAAGATATTTCATAGGAAAATTTTTCCTGGGCCTTTTATTCTACTCAGAATCTTGTAGTAGTACACACCAAACTACATGCACATTCAGGAATGAAAAATTACGAAGAGATAGATGCAAACGCTGATGCTTATCTCTTGTTTCCACATGCATTATACCTCCAAGTTATGTATGTGGTGTCATATGAATATTATACGTGAGCAACATCAGCAGATTTTCATCTTACTTGGTCAAAATAAGTGAGGAATATCTGCAGAAGCAAGTTATAATTGAAAATAATTACAGAGCCTGCAACTTTATCAGGACTTGAAAAGAAAGGGAGGCAAAAAAAAAAAAAAAAAAAGCCAAGAGGCCTGATAAACTGTTAATGGCAATCCACACTTCGCTATACTTTCAACATTTTCTATCGTCATTTATAATCCCCCAATAGACAATTTTCCATCAGATCATTTAACATTCCTTTTGAGGCAGCCCCATAAATTCACCTAGACAAAGCTTCTACACAAAGATCTTTTTCAGAGAGAAATGACCACCAAAAGTTTTACACAGATGAAACTTCCATGTTACAACACAGCAAATGTTTTCTCTGTAAAAACTGTTAGGGCAAGTTCTCAACATCATGGAAAAAACAAAGAAATCTAACATGTTAAAACTTTAGCATTGAATGAAACCTCAGCTTTTCCATAATACTCAGATTATGGTTGCAATATATCATCACATTTACGAATTCTTTCAGTAAGCCAAAATAAGTGGTAATATACATGCATGCTGGCAAGAGCTGTTATGAACATACTTACAAAATATTAACACTTACATATGGCTCAAAATCAGGGCTAGACAAGTTAACAGTAAGGTTCCTCATCAATAACAAAACCTGCAAGACACCAAAAGGAATTATACACAGAGCACATCGGAATAATCAGGAAAATTAGAAAGTACACACCAAAGTTATTTTAACTAACACCATGATGGGAAAAACGATGCAATCTTGTACTCTTTTGAGAACTCCACTAACACACTGATACTACGCATCAAAGTAGATGGAAGCTTTAGAGATATAGACATGATTGTGCAAAATACCAGTGCCTCTCTCTTTCTCTCTCTCTCTCTCTCTCTAATAATTTATTTGAATCACTGCCATCTTAAGCAAGTTGAGAAGATGAAGAACTGATTTTGAAGAGCCAAACAACCCATCAAACTCGCAAGAGAGACGAACACGAACCAGGTCAGCACTTAATTTTATGGAGTAGAAAATCATAATGTTGCTATATGGGATGAAAATTATATGTAGTGATGGAGAGGACTTTCCCCTGACATTGGCTCCCTATATCCAAAAGTAACTCGCCGTGATAGCTCCAAATGAAAACCACTTCTGTCAGGTTTAACCAGAAAAATTAACATGGATCTTTTCTCTTTATGTATTAAATCGATGTCTATCTAAAGAAGGATGGCAGTGTAACCCTGTAAAATCTGATTGAGTTGTAAATAACAGGTGAGACTAAAATCTTCAATCCAATACACGTGGCAATCCTCATTCTTGAGTGTTATTTTCAGATCCTTAGTTTAAGTTCCCAGACACAGAACACTGGCTCTTATTACCAATTTGCCAGCAATACGTGGCTCGCAACCAAATTTCTACCGAATCTTATTAGTGCTCCGACGATATTATTAACTTCTGTAGTCCCCTTGCATAATATACAATGCTTGAGTAGAAAGATAAGAATCAGAGGTTCATTTATGGTACTGTAGTATAGACTTCCACTATAATAATGAACCACTTCTCACCGCTAAAATGCATATCTAATTTTCTCTATGATTATACAAATACTTATCTTTGCATAGTATCATTGGAAAAAGAGGCATCTCAATTCAATTCAACTCACAGTTTCAAAATTGATAGGGTCCATTTCCTGTAGCTTTTTCACATGCCCTTTCGTGTCTGGATCAAAGACACTTCCAATGAAGCTATATACTTCAGCAAAATCTGGTATACCTGCAGACAATAGTTAAAAAGTAAGAGAGAGCTTTTTTTTCTTTTTTTCTTTTTTCTGAGTTTGAGGTCAGTATAAGTGGAAAATTAACAACTTTAGTCTTGTGGATCACGGGTTACCATGAAGCACAGGCGCTTGCTTCCCTTGTTTTGGCATCTCAGCACCTGGCAATGTTGTACTTGAGGTCCCAAGGCCACTGACAGTATTGTTACTAACCCTTGATACACACTTTGGTCCAATATCAGCTGAATCAGCAAGGTTGCAAGCCATAAGATGTGCTGGAAAGTTCCCTCTAGTAGAAATGATCTACTAATATGATAACAGGAAGATAAGAAATGAAGAAGTATGCACACCTTCAGCTCCGTGAAGATTTGGAAGTTCATCTTGTGATGGCATGATTTTGCTTGTTGAGGAGTTTATTAACACTGAAGTTTCATCCCATAGAGCATACCCATGTGCAAAGGTATTCATCGATAAAGGGTAAGCCATGGATGCTGGGAGCGGCACTAAAACTGCAATAATTAAGAAACAGCATGTCAAGAAAGCAATTCTAAAGTACAACCGCATTTATCATCATATTCCATGAAAAAGGTCAAACCATTTTTCGACGCCTTATGTGGGTAAGGATGAGAGGCTTTGCGTTTAGGGCGAGGAGGAGGAACATGCGCAGTCGTACCATTCTTTTGGACCTTCAAAAAGTATTTCTGGGCATGACTCCGAATCTGCAAATGTATATGATCAGTAAAGAACATGATAGATACGTTAACCTGCAAAGCGAAAACACTGCATGATTCAGACCTGGATCACCGTCTTTGAACCCATAAAATCTTCAATCTTTTTCCAGTCACGATCAAACCTGAATGAAGAAGACCAGATTAAAAAAAATTAGATAAGCATGGTACAGAATCAAGAGGCATTTGATTAGCAATTTGAAAACTGAAAGTTCAAAACGTGGTACGGTGTCAAATTATACTTTGCTTTTAACAAACAGAATTTCTATTGATTCCAATGTACTTCTAACACCATCAAATTGTCAAAAACTAAGAAGCAAAGGCATCAAATCAAAGTCAATTGTTAAAACAAGATTAATAATAATAATAAGAAGAAGAAGAAGCAATTAGTACTTGTTTTCCTTTTCTTTCTTATTTTGAATTCAAGAGAGAGAACTAAAGAAACGAGGGGAGAGAGAGTAGTTATAGAAACAAGAGCGAAAAGTAAACTTACAATTGAAGGGCTTCAAGGAACTTGTCATGCTCTTCTTCAGTCCAACTCTCACGAGACTTGGTGATTGTATAAGGTTTTCTAACTTTCTTGCCAGACCCATCGCTGCTAGCTGCTGCTGCTGTACCTGTACCTGTAGCTGGTGGTGTTGATGATGATGTAGGTGTAGCCATTGATTGAGAAGGACCAGCAGGATTCGCACCTGCTCCTGCTCCTGCTCCTGCTCCTGCTGTCGAAGTTGAAGTTGAAGAGGAGGAGTTGGCGTTCATAATCATGAACAGTTACTCCGTTTCCAGCGTTGTGGAGGTTGGAAAGACAGAAAAGAATGGTCACTGTGTGGGTGCGTGAGGGCAGAGGACACAAAAATGGCAAACTCTCTCTCTCTCTCTCTCTGGATGGGCTGTGTGTCTGTAACAGTGAGTTTGCATTTTAGACCTTTCAATTAATCGTCTACTGAACCTCCTTGTCTACGCCGATTTTTTATTTTTTGTCGTCTCTAACCGTCTAACGGCCTCACCTATCCATCCTTTGACGTAGGATCTAATCTTGTGTGACGATCATTTGACTCGTATGACGATGCTGCTCTGCTCCTCTCATTTCTTCTGCTATGTACCCATTTTTGTTTTTTTTTTTTTTTTTTTTTGGGATTAATGATACTTTCTTCTTTTGGGATTCTATTAAATCATTACAACACGTTTTTTTTTTTAATAGATTCTCCTTAACAACTTTACCTCTTGAAACATTACTAATTAATGGCGTGTTTCTTTTTGTTGTTGGAAAGACTTTTTAAACTGTTTTATGTCTTAAAAACAAAATATTAAATTAACATGTTTAAAGGATTTTTCAATAATTTTAATAAGTAATCCAACTTTTTTTTCATCAATTGCATCATTCTATAGCTAAATTGAAGGTCTTTTGCTTCTATTTTGTTAAGGAATTATAGAACAAAAAAACAAAGAATCAATATAAATAAAACCCGAGGAAATAGATGGTTGTTTTGAAATTGACTAAAAAATTTACTTTAATCTTCTTAGTTTGCAACATACCCATTTTCCATCCCTTTGATTTTTTCAAAGTTTATTTTTTATCCAAAACTTTATTTCTCTTACTTTTTGGTCTCTAATTTGAGATAGAAGAGAGAAAGTAATTGAATTCTGGTTGTAGAGAGAAAATATCAATTGATAATGATTTCAACCACCAAAATTATCAATCTTGGTGTCTACAGATTTTATTTGATGAGAAAAATTCCACTAAGGTGTTATTTCACTTTTTAATTGCTTGAGAAATCAAATCTAACCTTGAAAGTTTTTGGTTGATTTGTTGTTTTCAGATCTTTTTCGGGTTATTTAAAGGTATGAACAAGTTTGTTTGGGTCTCTTAGGTATAATTTAGGTGTTCTTGGGTCAAAACAATGCTTGAGAATAGAAATTTTAGGGTTTAAAACACTCTTATCTTGAATTTTTAGCGACTAGGGGTCGCAAAAATCTAGGTAGAGTAGGTGATATGTTTCTTACTTTTTTTCAAAAAAATAGGAGTAGATAGCATGTCACCCAACCCTAAAAAACACAAAAAAAATAAACAAGCCCCGAAGTGTGGGTTGCCCTAGGCTTAAGCGCCTAAGCCTTTATTCCCTTTATTTTAATTTTTTATTGGTTTTTGTTTCCAATTTGATCCTTCATAATTTGATCTATTCTAGTTAGCATACCAAATTTACAACTTGTTCGTGATACTAGAATAATCCCATCAAAAAAATAAATAAATAAAACCATGAAACTCAATTATAAAACAACCTAATATTTCAAGGGCAAAAATGGAAAAAGATTTAAAAAAAAAGCAATGAAAAAATATATGTGTGTCAACCCAAGTTAGTCCATTAACTTCATAACTATGGACATAAATTTAAATAACCTCATAGAAAAGAAAGTAAAGAAAAATACATAAAGATTATTGGATTTGTCTCGTTGAGATTTTTTTATGTTACCGGTGGTGTTATCATTGAAATTTCGGTATGCTTTTGAGGTCTATATCTTTTCTCAATTTATTTTTTTCAAATTATTTAATAATTTAAAAGAGTTATAGGTATTATCCATATGTCGCAAGTCACATATATCATATGCGAGCTATGAGCTCTGTTATTTTAAAAAAAAAATTTAGAATTGTGTCATTTCAAAATTAAAAAATATACTAAGATAAAAGAAAAAACTCTCCAGACAAGTGGCAAGAATGGAGAAGCTGACATGTATGATAATTAATTAAGCTCCCTCATAAATGTTGTCTTGCTTTTCATTATATGATTACTGTTACGATTGTGACTCCTTTATATATACAATCTCAAACTAGATCCATTCTTATTTTTTAATATTGAAAAAAAAAACTTAGGCTTAAAAATGGAGGATAATTTGTTGGGAGTTATTTAGTAAACAGCTATATAAAAATATGAAAAAAAAATATTAAACAAGAGATAAAATACAAAAACATAAAGTAATTTATACTTGTAGAATTATAGAATTCCAAATAAAATACAAGACAACAAAGAAGTTACTGTAGAAGATAGCACTCATTGCCTTTACAGTAAAAAAAATAAAATTGCCCAGCATAGAATTTTAGGGCAACTTGCCTTTGAGGATTTACCCATAAATAGCCATGTTGAGCCACGTGACCCCATGCAAGATCCACCTGCTAAGGATTGATCCCTCCTTTCCTCTCCTGTGGGACAACGTCACCCCTAACCAACCCTAATTTTTCCTCGTTAAACTTTTTCAAAACCAAGGACCATGTGACACGTGGTTGCTTGACCTCCACTGGAAGAGAAGAGACTTTTCTATATGCGGTAATGCCTGGCTTAACCTCCCGACCATGATAAAACATGGATGCGGACACGAGAAAATTTGTGCGTGGCGCAAACTCGGCGTGTAATTTAGCCAGTCTTGATGTGGGGCCCTCCTAATTGCGTGTTGCTCCCTCACACGGGCTTATTACAATTCAGCGCAGCCGTACGGTCACACGTTTATTTAGGTCACCCGTTTGGGTGGGGACTTTTGTGCGTGGATTTCGTGAATTTTAAGTTTAGAGTGACTTAGTGGTTATTTTTAAAATATTGTTTATTTAAAAATATATTAAAATAATATTTTTAATTTTTAAAAAATTATTTCTGGTATTAGTACATTAAAATATCTGAAAATATAAAAAAATTAATTTAAAATTAAAAAAACAAAAAATACATATGAACCAACAATTATATATATATATATATATATATATATAGAAAAACATGAATAAGAGAAGAGACATCAATCTGTGAGAAAAAAACTTAGCAAGAAATATTAAAGTATTTCTAATATGATGAGGTGCTATGGTTACCAAGGACACGTTTTTTGCCTGTTGTGGAGAGAGGATGTGGCATTTTGTTAAATCAAGTGGAAAAAACAAGCTTTTCAACAATCTCAAAAGTAAAAGGACCAATCTCGAGTTTGTTATTTACACTGGCACATCATTAAGATCAATCTAAACATCTAATCATACGTTTATATCCTTTCTAATTAATTAATTAATTCAATCTATAAAACATCTTACACAACATCAGATTAAAAGGGTGTTTAAATGGGAGGTAGCTTGTATTTTTTTGAATAAAAAACATGTTTTTATAACTTTTAGAGGTGTTGTTTATGCTTAAAAGACATTGTATATTTGATAAAAAAAAAAAAACCACCACACCTCCAAGTCAAAAACACCCTAAGTTAAATCGATCAAAATTATCAAGTAAAGAAACCTTGACTTTCCAATGAGTTTTTTCTTCTAAGATGCACTTAATCTTGAAAACTGTCAAAAAAAAAACAAAGAGATGTATACTAGTTACTTCCTGTTTTTTCGCGGGTTGAATAATTATTTTTTATAAAAAAATAAATATTCAAGATTTTTAAAAATATATATTTTAAAAATCTAATTATAAGTCAAAAAACTCATACATGCATTTAATTAAATACATTGAGAATCACATGTGCCGATAAATACAAAAAACAAAGTGTTAAAATGTTTATTCAACCCGTCTTGTTATAGCCTTATAGGTCGAATAAATTTCTAACACAAAAAAATTAATGTATAGGGTTATTAATGTGTTTTTTGATATTAAATAAAAAAAATATAATCATGAATCAAAAGGTCAATGTTTATATATAATAAAATATAATAAATATCAAATATATAAATAAAAATATGTAAAATCTCAAGTTAATTTTTAACATATCAGAAAAAAAAATAATGTTGCAATTGCTATAGTGAAATATCATTTCCTTAGTTTTTGTATAATAATTTTTTTAAAAAAAGCATAAGGAAAATAAATTACAAAAAAATAAAAATAAAAGGAATTGTATAAATATGCCGAGTGATAAATATTTAAATTGTAAAAAATAAAAAAAATATTTTTTTCCATAAAAAAAGTGTAAAGAAAAAAGAAGAAGGAAGAGCTAAAAACATATTAAAAAAAAAAGATAAAAAAGGTGATCAATATATAAATAAAAATATCAAGTATACAGAGGAAAAAATATATAAAAAATTATTTAAAAAAATTAAAAATTATAATTTTATCACGTTATAATAAAAAATTAATAAAATTTATAATTATACCATTTCTGAAGTAAAACACCATTTAGTATATGTATATAATTATCGAGAAAGAAAAAAAATCCGTCTCTTGGTGGATTCGATTTGGGTTTCTTTATAGTATCATCATATGGGCCTATCTTTTCTAGCATGGATGAAAACCTTTTGTTTGAGCCTTGCTTATGGGCTACCAGGATCTCGTCGGAGAGAAATCAGCTGCCATTGGGCATAGGGTCCAGAAATTACCACATGCCGAGCTCTCAGGTGACGGAGCAATAATTCGTGGCTCAGTATTGCCGAGCAATTCAGATAAGAGAGGACTGCATCTATTGGTTGGTTGATGCTGTTTTCGAATGACTTTTTTTGTTCTCCCAAAAGAACTAGCCGGAAGAATCTTCTTGTTGAGATGCAGAATGAATACTCAAGTTAGTAGCATCAGTACCATAACAAGAATTCAACAAAAGGCACCATCATCATCATCATCTCGAAAACCACTCCAGTAGAAAATCTCAAGAACCCAAACAAAATGGTGACACAAATGGTACGTCCAATTAAGCATAAGTCATAGTAATTCAACTGAAGCTCTCGTTTTATGTTTTTGTAGCTAACCTGTGGTTCAGAGATAATGGACATCATGTACCAAATTAGATACAGAACACAAAAGGGATGGCATTGTCGCATAAAGTATGTTTCCCTTGTTTTGTTTCTATGACCAATTTCATTCTTCTTTGTCGAATAAATCTGGTCGTCGAATGACAGCACTGCAGTTTATGATGTCTGTGCTCTGCTTGACTGGTACGGTTGGGCGTTTTTCAAAATCATGAATCTGGGTTTTTGAGCTTGAGATTAGACCTTCAATAACATAAATGCTTTTCCACGCTGGTAACGATGTTGTATTACTTACTTCGAGGACACGATGCTTATCTTGATTAGGCTAAATTCAGAAATCCACCTTAATTTATGAACCCAGGATGATGACGCTGTAGGATGGGGGACTGGGGAGGGGTTGACGACCTCCAAATACAGCATAATTTCAATGTTTTTTACATGCCAGCCAGCTTTCAAAACATGCAGCTGAGGCAATGTCCTCATCATCTTAATTGCACTGTATGATCACTCTGTCATTTCGGAACTCTTGTTAAATTTGTAGGCAGTAGGACTTTCGTAACAGCACCTTTTCCATTGTGATTTCATTCTATATAGATCCCATGTGGAAATGAAAATCTAACGTTACCACAGGCTGCTGGGTTCATTCGCTCTGATCGTGAAGCAGAATACAGGAAAAAAAGGAAGCAGGAATTGCCTACCCACTTTCTCCCCAAAATAAGGAAAGATTTATTGCCTACTGCTGACGATAACATTCGACATATACTTATTGTCTAGTCGTCCACTTATCTTTCCTATATCCTTCTATTCATCAAACTTATGGCTTCGCCCAAGATTGACACTGCTAAAGTTGACATGAGAGAGTGGCTTCTCTATATGACAAATGCACTAATTTGTTCACCAGGCCTTGCTGACTGGGAGTATACAACTGATATGCTCTGTTCTTTTCAGGTATTATCGCCAAACATTTCAACAGCGAAACCCTTAAACCACCTCAGTTGGAATTTACTCCAACAAAGCTTAGCGCATCATTTATTTGGAGAGTCATGAAGATAGTCTTAACTAGCTAGATTAGAATCAATTCATACAGAGCTCTAGCTTTTTGTAAGGTCTGTAGCCTTGATAATGAGCACTGGTCTGGTGACATACCTTAAAGTTCCTTATCCTGCTTCAAGTGTCCGTCATCAATCGGTTAGCAATGTGTATAAGAGCAATGTATAGGCAAAGGAAGGAGAGATAAGAAAGCAAGCTCGCATGAGGGAAAGACAGTAAAATCCTAGCAAAGCAAAACCTGCAAATTGATGAACTTTTCTTCTTGGGTATAGTTCTTTTGGATTGGTAGGCTCCATAAGCCGTAGGAGGATAAATGCAAGGTCGAATCATGGCTTTGTTTTCACTTTGGGTATGTGTCATTGATGGATATGTATGGAGCGAATGAGAGTTAAATCAGGCATGCCTAAACAGCGGCAAAACTTCTGCTCCAACTCATCCTTGAATATTATACAGTTTTTTATGTGATGCAAACCTAATGTCCCACCAAATCAGAAAAATTCTCTCAGCAAGGATACATCTAATCTGTGTATATCTGTGTGTTCTTGCAACGTCTTTATTTTGACCTATTTTGCGTGCTCCATCTTTGTAAACATCAACTTTGAGAAAACCATGCTTCTCTACTGCTGCCAAAAACAAGATCTCAAGCCGGCATTATTGAATGAACTCCCCGCAGGAGATAAATTCTCAACAGACTTGGACATGGCATGGTCAAACTTCAGGAAGAAAGGGAAACCATTCTTCTCTCAGTTCTCGCCAGGCAACTACCCACTGTCTGAAGAAGTTGATCCCATCAAGAGAACAGAGAGGCCAAATCTCAGGTTATGGACCAGTCCAGAGTTTACTCTAGTTGGGGCGATTGTAACTGTCTCGCACAAGCCAAGTGATTCTACTTAAATTCTGCTACTCTCGTAGAAAGCAGGCGCCGTGCTTTAATGATACAAGGGATGGTTCATGCAGGGAAATTGGTGAAACGGATGGATTGAAAATCATAACTTGTAAGTAAATGCCACCATCTCAACACTTTCGTGTGTGTTGAAATTAAGATAATTCCAGTTACTAATTGGATGAGATTAGAAATGAAAAATGGGCAGCATATCTGTAGCATTGTGGACCTTTGATCCTATTTTGGGCGTGTGGGAGGCCATTGGAGCAGCACTGATGTGAGAAAAGACAAGCAAATATCACTGAAGAATTCAGGGATGATGATGATGTCAAAGCTCTTCAATATGTTCACCTGATGGTTTGCACGAATTTCACTTCGTCCACTATATTGTCTGAGGGCTTCAGTTTGTGGGAGAATCAAATAGAAACAACATCCATCAATAAGTTTGCCACTAATAATATTGGGTCAATAAAACCCAGTGAGACTTGTTCTTTGCACGCATGGCTACATCCTAATCTACACCCACTTTTCTTTGTTCCCTTTTCACAAGACAGCACCTGTTAGGTGTGTCTGCTCTTCCATGTACAAGGACATTTAGAGTCCTTTTCAAGGGGGGACTAAAAACACTTGAGAACTTGTTAACTACGAAATTGGAGTCTTAACATGGAAATGATAAAAAATAAAAAATAAAAACCTTGACACCATGTCTGATCACATAGAGCAATGACCTTGACTTCTTGGCTTTGTTTTACTTAAGTCAGCCATCAGAATAGCGTTTTCATTGTTGATCCATAGACTCCTTCCCAGCCACATTATCAACAACTGTGGCGGATCCACAAGATACCTGACAGAAAACTTAAGATGGATCGGAGTATTTTGCAATCGGTATCTTAATCATCTGAAAGTGTTTCCATCAGGGATTAAAAATAAGATTTCTTGCAAATTAGGTTGAAGCATGGAATAATTTTATTAGCATTAAAATATTAGCAATGTTGCAGACCTCAAAAGCTTAGTGTCCAAAAGTCGCTTCGGATTTCTATCTGATGTAAAAGCTAGTGACCCAATACTACCCGCCAAAAGAATATGTGCATATATACCCCATCATCAATCCCTCCTCTGCTACCAGTATCTCTAAGTTTCTTTACTTCTTTATTTGTTTATTTTCTTCAAGAGACAAAACTCTGCTCTTTCTGTTCCAAATTGCTTGCTGATTTCTTCCTCCAAAACTACGAAGCAGTCATGGCCATTACACATGAACCAGCAAAAAGCCCACAAAAGAAGAGAGGCATGCTTCCTCCAAAGAGAGGTCAAATAAAAAAGAGCATAATATCAAAGTTTTTCAAGGTGGTTGCCAATATAGCTTCTAATGCAGTGAGAGCACTGGCAAGAAAGGAAGGAAGTGGAGCGCAGGCTAAACAACCAAATGGTCTAATGCTCAAATAATTGCATGGGAATTCCCTTTTGTTTTAACGAGCACCATTTCACTGGCATTGGTTGGTTGGAGCTTGTTCATTGAATCTTCTGCACTGCAGGATATCAGTAGGTAGCACTTAGCAGGGTAGGCTTTCATTAAGCCATGTAACCTGAGATTTATATAACTAGCCCTGTACTCTTTCTCTGTCCCTCTTTCCCCTCTCCATTAGTCACTTCATATAGCTGGAAGCAAGGCATTAAAATAAAAATAAAAATGCATTTCCTGAGAAAAAAACAGGTTTGCTGTAAGGTCTTTCGTTCTCATTCCAGCTACTTTTAGCTGAAAAACGCTTAAACAAGAAACTTGTCTCATGCCATTTTCTTATTATTGCTTAATTTGTTGCATTGAACATGAAGAAACATATTAACATCTCTGCTTCTGCTACATGGATAAGGCAGTTCAAACCAGTTCTCTATAAATCCAATAATGTACAGAAACAGCAAAGAAAAAAAAAGTGCATCCCCTTGGACCCTTTAGCTTTCTTTATATTGCATGAAAAATCTGACAAATACAAGTGGGGTAGAAAATATCCTTTTTCTCCCGTAAAAGAAGACAAACTAGACATGCGGTTCAATGCATTTGTTTGATTGCTTAACTGATGGGAACTCTTGTCCGACTATTCCTGGGATGGTTCAGACAGGAACTGTAGCTCGGGAATTCACAACAATAATTTATCTGTAAGTCTGGAGTTTTCCGTATCAGTAATCCAACAACCATGCCGGATGATAATATCAGAAATCATTTTGGAACTCAAGTCTACCCAGTGCCTTGGTTTTTCAAAGCAGTGTTTTCCTTGAAGGAGGATGATTTCGGTCCAAGGTCAGAAAAATGCATTTATGTGGATCAAAAGTCAATACTATTGACACCCAAAAACGAAGAAAACTCTAAGCATAGAAGCTCCATCTCTCTAAGAATCTGGGAAACAAACAAGAGAGAATTCCTTGCTATCGATAGCTTAATTGCCATAAATGAACAGGTGTTGCAGATAGTCAAAACTCAGGAAAAATACTAATTTCTAGTTTTCCAGCAAAAGTGATTTACAATTCTCTGTTTCCGCTGCATGGATAAGGCAATTCAAGGCCAGTTTCATAACATGAAATCCAGTGATGTACAGAAACAAGAGTGTATTGATGCAAAAGAAATGTACGGAATAAAAAAAGAGAGAGAAAAAAAAGTAATGTGTAGAAAGAGCAAAGTAAAAGGAGGGCATTGATGCTTTAGGCCGGTTAGGTTTCTTCAGGTTGTATAGAACATTCGTTGGCTACAAGTGGGACAACAAATATCCATTTGCTTCCTCCCTTGAAGAAGGAAAACTAGCGCGTGGGTCAATGCTTTGGTTTGATGCATTATTTTGCCTAGTTGATAAGAACTTGGTCTCTTGCTATTTCTGGGATGGTTTAGGCACTGGAGTTTGGGAATGCTAATTGATAAGAAAGTGTTTTATCTCCTAATTTTAGAGTTTCCCATGATATCAATCAAACAACAATGCTAAATGACAAGACTCTGAATCATATTGGAACTCAAGTCTACACTGTGCTTTCATGGCATCCGAGTTCATAACATGTTATGCTTTTTAATGATTGATCTTTGGAGTCTTTGTTTTACGTTTTGATTTGGTGGATAATCCAAAAGGCTCAACAATCTCTCCATATATTTTATTTGAATCCCTACCAGTCAAAATCTCTGGTTCCGACTTCTGATGTGGGATATTCGTTGTTCGTTGAAAAACAACTTGCTAATACAGTACCGAAACACTCTAAATTAGAGGATCTAAAGAGTAGCGAAGGAAAACAGACAATTCAAACCCAAACGCTCATCCTCTCTGGTGCTTTATCTCAGAGAATATTGCTGGACTAAAGAATCAATCCTGGTTTCATTAATTCATCCAAAAAATGGGGAGCTTGGAAACATCACTGTGTTAAACAGAAGAATTGGCAATATAACCTTCTCCTTTATTGCAATGTAGGACATGGCTCAACTAATCTTGCACCCTATCTTGTGCTGGTTAGTGATATCAAGAAAAGCACTTGTAACCCAGAGCAGCGCTTTTTGTCAGAATTTACTTTCTCAATAATCATCATCATATAGTCCAAGCTAGCGAACCGAGGATGAATTCGTTGAATCATGGAAGTGCCCCCGTGTGAACGGTGGCCATGGGGTCCCCGCTGTCCTCGTACTCAAATATTTCGCCGACCACCATGTCATTGGTCTGCTTTCGATATCGTGTCCTCCTCCTACATGATTTGTCATTTGATTTTTTTCTAGAAATCGAGTCAAGGAGAAATGTATCGAGTTAGGCAAAGGGCATCTGGTAATGAAATTAGGTATAGAATATTTAACAGCTTAATAATAATTATTTTTTAAAGTGTTTTTTATTTTAAAATATATTAAAATAATTATTTATTTATTTTTAAAAAATTATTTTTGACATTAATATATTAAAATAATTTAAAAATACTAAAAAAATATTAATTTAAAATAAAAAATTAATTTTTTTAAAAGATATTTTTAAAATACAAAAACTTAATATTATACAAAACTGCTAATTGACCTGGATGATAATTATGCTGGGTGGGTTCTGTTTTGAAAATGCTCAGCTGCAGGAATTAATCATTGTAGAGGAAATTTTTTAAAAGGATATGTTTGAAGTGAGATTTGCTAATATGAGACAAGTGTACCAAATGATCCTGAATTCGAGGATGATCAAGAAGAGTTTTTTCACACCCAAATCTTATACTCATTGCTTCTTTTCGGATAACAATTATATTATAAATCTTAAACCCTAAATTTAATTTTATTGGATGCAGTTGAAGCGACCTAAACCCAAAATTTAAAAGGCATAAAAACTCCGAATGTAATTCTCATTAGATAATAGGAGGCATAATCCGTAAGGTTTTTTTTTCAAATTAGCACAATAAAAACTTTTTTTTTAAGAAAATAGCAAAATTTAAAATTTATTTTAAAAAATAGCATGGTTTAACGAGGCACAAACGATATTTATGCCTTGCGAGTCACATGCATTATCGATGACTCGTGCATTGCATGCAACTTCAGTTCAAAAATTTTAGGCTGGGTTGTTTCTCCATCCTCTGTTCGTTGCCACAACAAATAATCAATCCAATAATTCATTATTCAACGCTGAACAAAATTCATAATTAACACAATCTTTTAATTTAATTAAACTAAATTCATAATTAAACAAAATTAATTATCTTAACTTTCAAATATATCATTTAACTATATCTAAAAATCATTTTGACTCTTGAATGGAGCTTGAGTCCTCGTGGAGGAGTCAACACCAAAACCATCCTAGCATGTTGACAGACTTGGAATACTTGAGAACATGTTTGGAACGCTCGCAATGAGACTAGATCGCTCGTGGATAAGCTTGCCTCCCAAATAAAATGTACTTATAATTTATTAATAAATGAAAAAAATTAAAAGACATGAGACTAAAATAAAAAAGATAGGGAAAATAGGTGGCAGTTTCAGAATTGGCACACAGTTTTTTTTGGTCCTCATACTTTTTATATGATCGATTTTGGTCCTTTTTGTTTTCAAAATTTTTATTTCAAACTAAAACTTTATCTTCTTTATTTTTTAGTTTCTAGTTTGATAAAAGAGATAAGAAGTCGCTGGATTTTGATGGTAGAGAAGGAAAGTCATTATTGATACTAATTCTAGCCATAAAAAAGTTCATTATTGATGTCACTGAAATGCTCAAAAGTTTCATTCGATGATGAGATTTCCATTGAGATGTTCTTAGGCATTCTCATCACTTGAGATGATAAATTTGAACTCAGGAAGTTTTTTTTATTCTAGGTTGATTTTGAACTATTTTTAGGGTTATTTAAGGATATAAATAGATTTATCAAGGTCTCTAAGATATTTTCTAGGTATTTTAAGTTAAAATTGATTAAAAATCAAATTTTTTAGTATAAATTACTCATAGCTTGATTTTTCAATGAACCTCCAAATATTAGAAATTGAGACAACAGGTAACGTGTTGTCTGGGACACTTAAAAAAAAAAAAAAAAAAAAAGTATATAACATGCTGTCTGCACTTAAATATAAGAAACATATTAAGAGGCCTAGCGTGTGAGCTAAGCCTCTATCAATGGGCTAGAGAGCAGACCTATATACTTGTTTTTTTTTTTTTATTTGGTTCCTCCCTCTTTTTTCCAGGCATTTTACACTTTGATCAATTCAAATAGATTCACTAAAAATATTTTTTTTTTGTTGAATACCATAGTTCCTTTTTTTTATGAAATCATGACCTTTTTATTTAGCTTGAAATTACAGTAGTCTCTTTTTTCAGTCCAACGTATTTATTCTATTTTTCTCTTTTAAAAATTGTTATTTGATACAAAGTCACACCCCTGGTTGTCCTGTGATTAAACAAAATATAATTTTAGAGATGAAAAGTCATTAAATTCATTAAGATATATATTTGACAAGTTATTTTAAATTCACTTAAATCTTGTTTTTTTTAATTGAATATTTTTTTAATCTAATTTTCTCTTTCAATATTAAAATAATTAGAAATTTAATATCATAATTTTTTTTCACAATTTTATAACTCTGATCGTTAAATTTAATTAATTAATATGAGCTATAATTCTTATATATTACCATCATAATATTTAAAACATATGTCATCAAAGTATGCATCATACTTTAAATTTAATATTAAAAAACAATATATCATCATCTTGTTGTTTGCAAAACAAAAATATCTTAATTTTTTTTTTATTCAAGCCATGCTTTTTTTATCTTCCGAACAAGGAAACCAGATCTTACCAGGCTATAGGCCCTCGTGATGGTCTAGGTATGAATTCAGGTCAAAAGATTTGACGAAGGACCAGCAGGGTCAAGTTTGATGGCACTTGCGAGTAGAGTGCCCTTCATCATGATGGGGAAAACTACAGTGCTCCATCACGTAAATTAAGCAACAAAAAGCCGTGGTAGTGAGATGGCTTATTATCACAAGGTTACAACAATGAAACTTTTCCGAACTTCATTATCACGGGGTAAATATAGCATCAAAACGTAGCTGCAAATGAAATGGCCAAAAAGCAAAAACTTGCGGTCGAATCTAAAAGCAAGATTTAACATCAACAACAAAGGACATCATATTAAAATGTACCAGCCCAGATTAGGGGAGATCATAACTTACAATTAATCTCAGAAAATATCATTGACAACTAGTGAGATGGTTGCAAGCGATGCAACAGCAATGCAAATCCCTTCGCAGCAGGATCATGGAGTCAGCATTTTAAAAGGCATGTAGACCATAGACTCTGCCTCTCAAAACTAATGACTGCCACTGCGCTCTGGAATTTGGATTGAAGTTTTTGATAAACTTGCCTCCAACTCATTTAACTCGTCCATGTCAAGTTCATCGTCGTCATCAGTAAGATCTTCAGCATCACCAACAGCTGCTGCTGAGGTACTCGGTCCATCAGCAGTGGATTTATCATTTACCTGAATCCCAGAAGCAAACTACATTTCATGTTGGGGTAGATAACTTTAAATAGGCAAACATCAATTTCAGTTTATGGATTCCAGACATTTAAGATGCAAGAGATTGAAACGATTCACAGGAGTTCTATTAATTTGAATTAATGGAAGACATAGGAAATGACAATAGAACCAACATTTGTATCCGTATTTATCAATACAAAGCACAGGTTTCATATTAGTCAAGCAGAAAGAACTAAGAAAACAGAACATCATGTCATCCTTAACCTAGGCTACCTTTTGATCCTGGACAAAGTGAAAGAATCATCATGTCTTACACGGAGAAGGTCAGAGGGACTAGAAAGTTTTAAAATTTCATGAAGAACTTGATAAAAAAACTCAGCAATGAAGAAACTATCACTTTTGCTGTATGATGTCAATAATCTCCATATAGATCGTATAATCTAATTTTGTACATCATCAACCCCATCTAGTTTTGTGTATCAACCTCATTTTATTGGGCATGCTGAAGCGTCATTGATCATTCTTTATTTGACCCTGGTATGAAATCACAGGAAAAAAGGCAAAAGAGTTTACCTTCTGTTCAGTACCATCAGGTTCTTCCTCTCTTTGATATTTCTCATATGCCTCAGCATCATCCACAAACACGCTGGCATCTGATAGAAATAGCTCCCGACCACTGAAATGGATTGGAAAGTATAGCAGATTTAGCAAATAATATCCAGTTAGCTATGACATGTATATCCATCTGCAAATGTGCCTGCATATGTGTGAGGGAAGATACCTCATACGATCATTCTTAGCCCTCTCTGCCCTCTGAGCAGCCAAACCAGCATCTCTTTCTTCCATCTTTTTCTTCTTCCATTGCATGAACAGCTCAGGAGTCATAGGGGTTGAACTTGTTGTTTTAGCACGCTAAAACCAAAAATGGGTGTTTAGTTAAAAACTAAAGGATAATAAGAATATAAGAGTAATGCAATTGAGAAAAATTACACTGCACCAAATGTATAGCATGGCTATCTTAGCAAATTTGTCATCACCTGATTTTCAATCTCCTCTTCGATGGAGATCTTTTCTGCCTCTTCATCTAATAGAGCCTTCATCTGAGATTTCAAAACATACCCTGGAGGAAGAGCATGACGATAATGGCAATCTTTACCACCATTTGGGCAGACCCAGAACCAACCATATTGTTTCTTCTCCACAGCTTCAAGAAAATATTTGCAAACCTGCATGTATATATCCGCACTCATTGTAAATCACATAGACAAAACATTGGGCTAATTGCTCAGCTAGAGCTAAATCATCTCATTCAATTGGCCCAAATTAAGGACATAATTCTGAGTTAAATTATATTTTAAGTCTTTTTTCTTGATGCCAACAAAAATCCTAGGGGACATATGCTTCATCGAATCACCTGGGCACTTTTGTGTCTGTGTGTGTGACCACACCTAATGTGCATATTATACTATTATATCAAAATTAAGATATAATTTCCTGACCACTACCTTTTCTAGAGACACATGTTCCAATTTCTACCCTCCACCCTTGATCAAATACAATCAATCACACATGGGCTGAGGCACTTTCACTAACCTTCATAATCAAACTCAAGATCATCTTTCCAAAGTACTGCAACAAATTTAGTACAGACATTTAAAATTCCCTGATCCTTTGTATTGAACTAGCAAGGAAACAATTCTCAACACCACCTTCATTCTGGTAATGATACTTCAGCAATAAAACTTTTGGACATTTACAGTTACTGTTTATTTCTTACTTCCTATGGGGGAACATTACTAAAAGTGTACTTTTTTACTCTTCCATGTGTCAGAATCCTCCAAACCATAAAGAAAGAGTCCATAAGTTACAGAGATGGATCTAAAACAGAGAGGTAACTGTTTAACCCACTTGGTCCCTCCCCTGCAGATCCAATTTCTAAGTTGATCTCCCAATTCATATCTACCAATAGTATCTCAGATTAAAATCACATTTCTCAGTATTATAGGAGGAAGACATGATTCACATTAAGCAAGGCCCAAAACAAAAGGAAAGTAAAGCTTCAACCAACAAATATGAAGTTCGTGACTCGATTATAAATTACACACGGTAAATTGAAGCTGAACTTCTGAATACTCGTTCAAAAAAAAAATCCACTTATTAAGAGAGCAAACTTACAATATCAGTAGGTTTATTCTGCTGATACTCTTTTCCCTTTGACTCCACGACCTTCTCCAATGTCTCTTGGTCCCAATCCTCCATTGTTTCTTAAAATCAAAACATAAATTATATGTAAGAACCAAACCTGACATAAACACAGGCAAAAACCAACAAAAGCATAGAAAAATAACCAAAATAAAACAATCTTCTAACTGAACAACCTTGGTCGCGCTTGTCACTATAAATATCAATCTTTTCTCCTTTTCGCTGAACATTCAAATCGTGCGAGAACTTGCATTTGAAGCCTTTCGCGCACTGCCCCACTTTGTAGAACTCGCACAATATCGACTTTGGATCAACACCTGATCAGTTAAGCTATCAGTATAACTCCCAAGGAACAAAAATTTCAATAAAACAAAAGCTAAAATTCAAATAAAAAAAATTAAAAAAAAAAAAGAAGAAGAAAAGGGGTAATTACCAACAGGAACTTTGGGCTGGCTAACAGCAACTTTAAACAATTCATTTAGCTCCTTCTCTTTTGCCTTCTCTTCCTCTTTCTTTTTCTGTTTTTTTAATTATTTTTTATAATTGAAATTCAATAACACATAAGATGTCAGAAGACTCAGAACTGTCAAAATTAAAGGACTTTTCACAGCATCGGTTAATCAAAGCAAAGAAACGATATTTTGGGGGATTGGAATTGTAAATTACCTTGGCAGCGAGTTTAGAGGGGTCAGGCTGGGGTTGTACGTTTTGCTTGAGGGATTGTACATATTTTTGAACATTTTTACTCTTGTTTTTGTTTTTGAGCCCGAAGGTCTTGTCTTCTACGATCTTCTGCTTCTTTGCTAAATCTACTTTTGATTGCTGCTTCGGCGGCATCTCTTATTTGCATCCAAATCGATACAATTCACACTCACTCGCAACCGAAAGCGCTTTTGATTATGCAGGCGACGGAGAGAGTGATGACACCGGCGGAGTAGCAAGTATTTGTTGATGAAGAGCGAGAGGTGGAGGCGGGGGGCGTGTGCGGTTTTGTTTGGTGTTTTGGACGGAGACGCTACCAACTGGTGGTGGGGATTCCAGAAGGTACGTATGGTTATGGATTGACCGATCTGTCCTTGGGCTTTCTCATGCGTGGCGCATTATGGTTGGAAATGGTGCAATCTTCTTTCGTGCCACGTAAGACTCCATACAGTCGTATTTTCTTTTTCTTCTATTTTTTTTTTTAATTCTCTTTACCTTTTTTCTTTTTTTTTCCCCTGGTGAAATGCAATAAGTATTCTTAAATTTAGAGAAAAAGAAGACAATATTGAATATAGTTCTATATTTTTTTAATCAAATTAATATATTTATATAAAATATGCTTTTTAATATTCTTCATTAAAAAGATTCTTATAATGTTTTTTTTTAATGTAGAAAATTCAAACATTAGAAGATTATTTACCAAACTGTATAAAAAAAGAACCCACTTTTTTCTTTTATAAAAAAACCCACTGTTTTTTGTAACATTAGAGAAGTAACTCTTTAAATTTATCAAGCTGCATACATTTGCTTGCTAGTTACGAATGAAATGTAAAAATCAGCCATATCAGCCAAAACTTATTCTCTATGCATGTAAAAATCAAGAAGGGGTAAACAAATTGGTATTGATACTGTGTGTGTGTTGTAAACCTAGAGATAAATTAAAAATAATAATATAATAAAAATTAAAGTGTAATACAATTAAATAAGAAAATAAAAAAGAAGTTAAGGATATAAAGAGAAAAGAAGTTTATGGCCGAAAATATCTATTTTTCTAGTAGTCAAAACGATCTAAACATTTCTCATGATAACTAGTTCTTGATTTAAGGACTGGCTAATGTTCTAATTCTAGACTATGAAACTAAATATCCTGAATAGGACTAATACCATGTTTCTAGATTGTACAAAAGTTACTCTAAATGAGAGTCTCTTACCCGGGTTCAAGTTAAGAGATTGTTTTATTAATATGAAGAAATGATAAAGAGGAATTAAGTTAATGAATGAAAGTGTATACTTTAAGTTATTCAATAAATTTATTATATTGCATTGAAAACTTTATGTCATATTAATTGATTAATGGTATAAAATGATTTCAGGATCCTTGCAATTTCATCGGGTCTGATTCATGATGGAACCCTTGCATTTTGTATTTATAAGAATATTAATAAAGTTGCATATCATGTATAGTTTTTTTTTATGATAACAATATTAATGATGTTACATATTATGTGTAATTTTGAGAGATGATAATATGAATGGTAATTACATATTTTTAGAGTTAAAACTTATATGAAAAACAATATTTTTTTTCTTTAGAGTTAAAATTTCATAACAATTAGATATTAAAAAGGCTTTCTAATGTTGCTTAGAATTTACTATTCAATATTTGCTACATTTTCTTAGTTGGTTTATGATTCATTTAGTTTAGTTGGTTTATGATTCTTTTTTATATTTGATTTAGACCTCTTTTATTATTTTTCCAACTTTATTTATGATATTTTTCCTAGTTTGTTTAAGACTTTTATTGATTTTCCTTTATTTTCAAGTTTCCTTGTAGGTTCATATAAGTTTTTAAGTTTATATAATGATTTGTAAACCTTCTAGAAAGGCGGATTTTCTAAATAAAAAATATCCAGTAATAAAATTTTGAATTAGAGTTTCTATATAATCTTTTTTTTAGCATAATTTTATAATCTTATGCTTGTTGTTTTTATTGTGTTACTTTTTATTTGTGTCAGTTTTATTAAATCCTAATTATTCTAGGTTATTGCTTGTTGTGTATTGCAATCCCACGTTATTTTATTTGTTGCATGTTAATGAATAATCATGGCTAAAAAAGATCGTAAAGTAGAACATGTTTGGGTAGAAAAGGATGTGGAAGTTTCTTCTATATAAAAAAAAACATTCAGAAGCTGGTGGTACTTCATGCAAAAACAAATTGCAAAATTAACTCATTAGCTAGTGAAGATAAAGAAACTTGAGGAATCATAAAAAATAGTATTTAAATAGAATTGGAGATTTTTGATATTGTATTAAAATCCTTAAATTTATAGGAATTTTACAAACAAGAAAGTTCATATTTTGGATGAGTAAGGTGGGAATCATTTTTTAATATAAAAAGATTACAAAATAGATACGAGTGAAGTTTATTGCATTTTGATTAAAGGGTCAAGTTTCTGCTTGGTGAGAATAATTAAAGAGGTCTAAGGAGAGACAAGGAAAATAGAAGATTAATGATTAAGAAAAGATGAATTGACACTTTTTTTTATTCAGGTACACTAGATTTTATATCAATGAATCCATAAATTAATAAATAAAAAAGGGAGAACTGTTGATGAATACATTAATGATTTTTACCAACTTGTGGCTAGGAATGATCTGTCATAACCATAAAAGCAATTAGTTGCTAAGTACTTAAGTGGCTTACAATGATCCATCAAAGATATGTTATATTTACTATCTTTATAGATATTTTCTTAAGCCTGTTACCGGGCTTTGGTTGTGGGGAAAGAATAGGTTACTAGAATAACTAACAATGGTGACTTTTGATTTGGCCATAATAAATAAAAAGGTGTGTACAAATAAATAAAATTCATTCATTCAGCATGAATTAGCAACTAAACAAACCACATGTCAGGGTTCAAGTTTTGGATCTAGTTTTAAATTCTAGTATTTCAAATGTAGTAAGTTAAGGCATCAAGTTTTTTTAGTACCATAAATCAAAAAGTCACTTAGGTAAAAAAAATTGTTGGTAGAAGAACCTAATAAAAATGTGATTAATCTTATTTATAATGATTTAAATGGTAGTGATGGGGTTTTACAAGGTAATAACAATGCTAACTTAGCCAATCAAAAAACCTTGCATGCTCATAAAAGTGATTTGGGCAAAGATTGGCTACGTCTTTATTCTATTCAACTTGTACCATCATGGACAAGGTATGTAATTTAATAATTGACAATGGTAGTTATGAGAATATAGTATTAGCTGAGGTCATAGAGAAGTTGTAGTTCAAGATAGAAAAGCACCTCAACCCTACAAATTAAAGTGGTTGAATCGAGATAGCTAAGTAATCATAGATGAATATTGTCTTGTTTTGTTTTTTATAAGCAAGAAATATTTTGCTAGTATTTGATGTAATATAACGTCTATGAATGCATGTCATCTATCATTACATAAACCATGGCAATAGAATATGAATCTCGTGCATGATCGATGATGTAAAATGTATACTCCAAGTATAAAGGGAAAACTTATAGTATTGGTGCTCATAAGAGAAGATGCAGTTGTTAAGAGTAAGGTTAAAAATATGTTGTTTTTAATCAAGTTTCTATAGAAAAAAAAAGAAGAATTAAGAAAAGAAGAAGATTGTGGAGGATCATAATTATATGAGAAAGGTTATTATGTGAAACAAACCATTAAAGACTAATAATGGTTCTGTAAAGATTCAAAGTGTTATAAGCATTGATTATTGGTCCAGTTTATCTAAGTTAGCTAACTATACAAAATCAAATTGTTAGAAGTAAGTGGAGCACAAAGGCATAACATCATTTTTAATGGTAGACAACACAATAAAGTAGGCAAATAAATAACTAAAACTTGATGATAAGTTTTTTCCAACCTAGAAAGAATAATATAAGAGATTTTCCCCTAACATGTAATTTTATATTAATTGGCATAAATTTTGATTCAATTGTTAGATTGATATGAAATTTCTCTAAAAGATTCTAAAGGTCTTGTATTATTTAGGGTTAAAATTTTATATCAATTGGAGATCAGTAAGGCTTTTCAATAATGCCTAGAAATTATTATTTGAGATTTGTTATATTTTTTTGGTTAATTTAGGATTCTTTTTCTTACTTGGTTTAAGTTATTATTATTATTTTTCTAATTTTATCTAGGATGTTTTTCCTAGTTTGATTAGGATTTTTATTGCTTTTTTCTTTATTTTTTGGGTTTCCTTATTGATTTAGGTAAGTGTTAAGTTTATTTAAGGTATTGTAAACCTTATAGAAAGTTGGGGTATTCAAAAAAAATAAACAACCAAGAAAAATTTAACGAACAAACCAAACCAAGAAAAAACCAATTTAAAAACAAGAAAAAACATTTGGTTTGATCTGATTTTTATTTCAGAGAACTGAAATCAAATGAACAAGTTCTACCAAAATTGAACCAATTATAAAAAAAATTGTATAAATAGAATGTCTTCACTTTCACCTAACCCTAAATCACAAGCAAACACACACTACCTTCATTGCCCTCTCTTTTATTCTCCCTACATCTATAGTATTTAATAAGCAGCCCATCCCATCTCCCTCATTTCCTTTTAAAAACAAGAAAATTTATTTTTGTTTTCAAGTCTTTTTCATTCTGGAAAAAGTTGTAGGCTTAGATGGACAAATTATCTTCGACCTATATTAAATGACATCCTTTTACTCTCGAGGAGGAGAAGCTTGTCATCCAGTTTCATGACATTTTTAGAAATAAGTATTTTCTAGCTATATGAAAATTAAGAATAGCACTACAAGTAATTCGTAAAGTTATTGGACCAAATTGTCTTAAATTGAACAATTTCTTTTAAAAAAGCATTATAGCACAATGTTTTCATCCCACAATGATCTTCTAACTTAGTGAGAATCAAATCAGAAAAGTTGAAAAGATTTGTTTCAATAATGCCACTTGTGTTACTTGGTTCTGCTAGGTAAATTGTGCGCCAAAAATAAGCTGCCAAGAGTAATAAAGACAAAAGATCACAAATCTAGAATTTTGTAAAATTTCAACATTGTCATTTGAACATTGAATCTATAATACTTGAGTCTATATCTACTATGAATGAATAATAAACACCTATCATGTTTTAGATTATTAGTTAATTGTTAATATGATTTTATTTGTTTGATTACTATTATATTTAAAAATAAAGTAGACTCTTTTATGGTGTTTCACTGTTCATATAAATATTAAATCATCTCCTTCTTCTTTTTTATTTGTTTTTTTTTTAATTTTATCCTCAAGCTTTTTTCATCTTGATTGAGTCCTTTTCTGGTCCAATTTCATGAGATAAAGTCTTGAATTGTCATGAAAAGAAAAAATTAAAAGTGAGATGACCACAATGTAAAGTATAGAGAAAATACATGGTCAATCTTAAAATTTTTAGAATTTTTATTTTGATCGAGAAGTTCATTTTATTTATTTTTAGGTCTCTAGATTTGAGAGAATGAAGAAAAACTCGTCGAAAACCAGTAAGATTGTCAGTTGACCATAATCCAATCACCAAAAAAGAAGAATCTTTGTGATATGAGTTTCTCTTCTTGGGAGGAGTTTATTGAAGATGGTTTTTTTTTTTTTTTATCTAAACTTGACTGGAAAAGTAAACCATGTATGGTCTTGATTTTTTTTTATTTGGTTGAATTTTTGTTTTTTAGTGATTTTAGGGAGTTTATATAGGTTTGTATGGTGTTTTGGGTGAAAATAGATAGAAAAATGACTTTTTTTATTAATGTCAATCGCGTGAACATGATCTCTCTTTTTTTTTTTCATTTCATTTGGATTTTAATTTTTTAAAATTAATTATTTTAAAATATTATAAATTTATGAAGAATACATTTTAGATATTATTTTATTAAATATCATTCAATTTTTACTTTGTTTTTATAATATTAGCAATTCTTTTACAATTCATCAATATTGCTTTTTTTTAAAAAAAATTATTTGGTTGCTTTCATGATATATGTTTTTATTGTCATATAATTAAATATTTTTTTCAAAAAAATTATTTAACGCTTTAATAAGTTAGCTCAAGTTAACCTTGCTCAATTGAAAATGTCATCATTTTAATATTTTTTTTAAAAAAATTAACTTTGTATACATTAAATTTTGAATTCATATTCAAAAATTTATTTATAAATAGAAAACACATTAGCAATGTATACACATATTTTTAAATTAAAAAAAAATATCTGAAGAATAGCAAACCTTTTACCAAGTATATATTAATATTATCAGATCTTGATATTAAAAAAATATTTATGAGTAAAATCTCATTTTGATATTTTGTTTTTTAAAATTATGTTAAAGAAATTATATTATTATCTACTTATCAGATAATATTTCTCAATTTAAATTGAAAAATTAAATTATTCTGTTTTTTTAGGTGTTAAATATATCTGACAATATTTTAAAATTTCTTGGCAATGATTATAATATTTGTTTTTATAAAGATTATTATCTTCTTCTTTTTTCCAAGCATTCGTTAGTTTTTTTTTTTTGGCTCCGTATCTTAACCAAAAATACCTACCTTTCAAATTCAATCCACTCCCAAATGCCAAACCCATAAAACCCTGCAACCAAAACCAAAAAAAAAAAAATTTTAAAAATGCATTCAACGGTAGGACAAGAATGAAACAACTCCTCATCCTCGGCTCCTCCACTGTTACTCCTCCGACAAACCCCTCCTCCACTCCTCACCACCACCACCACTCTCCGAAACCCAAACCCAAAACCCCATCACTCCACGCTCCCTCCAAACCAATCCCTGCCGTCCATTCCCGCTCTCCTCCTCTCCTCTCCACCATCCCATTTCGCCAAAACCATAACTCCTCCTCCCTCCTCGATTACCATGCCAACCTTGCTTCAAAGCTAGCCGAGGATGGCCGCCTCCAAGACTTTGTGATGATTGCAGAGTCAGTGATTGCTTCAGGTGTCGAGCCTTCAAGTTTTGTTGCTGCATTAAGTGTGGGTCCTGTGGCAAAGGGTATTTCAAAGAATCTTCAACAAGGAAATGTAGACTGTGTTGTTCGGTTTTTGAAAAAAATTGAGGAACTGGGAGTTTCCACTTTGAAGTTTCTTGATGGGGTTGCTATTGATTTGCTTAAAAAAGAGTGTATCAGGATTGTGAATTGTGGTGATGTGGAGCAAGTTGTATACATAATGGAGACTCTTGCAGGTAATTTTCTTCAATCACCAATATCTACAAGAAAATTTAAATTTTCTTTGATGGTTAGTGTCAGTTTTATAATTGATTTCAGAATTCAGCTTTAGTTAGTAGTTACAATGTTATAATTGAGAAGCTTTGCATTGTATACGTAACTGATGTTTTGTGGCTGATCAGGGTTTTGCTTCTCCTTCAAAGAACTCGTGGACCCGTCTTACATCATAAAAATCTGTGTTGACAAGCTTAATCCAAAGATGGCTGTGCGGTATGATCACATCACTCTTTGCAATTTTTTATTGGTTTGAGCATTGAATCTGTGTCTACATTTTTTATATATTCCATAGTATATGATGGATGCTACAAGTAGTAGTGTTGCATGATGCAGGTATGCAGCTATATTTCCAGGTGAAGGACGCATATTATTTTGCAACATTATAAGTGAATTTGGAAGAAAAGGGCACCTGGATTCTGCTTTGGTTGCCTATGATGAAGCTAAGCATAAATTGAGTGTTCCTAACATGTATTTACATCGTACTATAATTGACGTCTGTGGTCTTTGTGGTGACTACATGAAATCTAGGTATATTTATGAGGTAATTGACATGAATGCCTTCATCTGCTAAAGTTCTTTGGATTTGTTTATGAGCTTCATTTAGTTTAAATGTCTCGCTTCTGGTTTAGTTTGCATATTGACATTAAATAGTCCATCTTTTCCATGATCAATTTTTTTTTTTTGTGGCAATACCTGGCCACCTTGTATGCATCCATTTCTTGCTTTCAATCAAATTGATTGCTGAGCATTCTTGGATTATTTAGTTAGGGTTGCAAGAAAACAAAGAAAAAATGGAGTTGGTGAAATTTGGCCCATTTTACTGGAAGAATTAGTATCAAACTATTCAAATTGTCAACAAATAATGGGTTCATTATTATTTGTTGGCATAGATGTGCTTATTCCTTCTAAATAGAAGAGTGGGTTTATCTTTCCTGTTTAGTCCCCCTCAACCCCCAGGTCCATCCTGAGCATGGGTTTCCTGTATCAGATCTTCTGAGCTAATAAGCCATAATTTTTGGGCATGCTGGAACTGAGTTTTGTGTTTATTTTTTTTTTTATTTTTTTTTTTTTTACAGGAGATAGCATTTTTCTAGTCTTGCAAATTCATAATTGCTTGTCATCTTGGTACTTATTACTCTCCAATTCAACTTCTTGATGGCTTTGAACATGCACTTGTCACTTGTTTTGCAACATTTTAGCAATTTGTTTGCTGGCAAGGATATGAAATTGACAAATGAATCTTGCTGCAGGACTTGATCAATCGGAAGGTCATCCCAAATGTTTATGTTTTCAACAGTCTCATGAATGTCAATGCCCATGATTTGGGCTACACATTCAGTGTATTCAAGAATATGCAAGTAACTCTCAGCCAGCCACCCCCCCCCCCTCCTTTCCAGTTGAAACTTCTATGAAAACACTAGGCATCCATGTGAAAATCAGTTCTAGTAAACTGTTATCATCTTTCCTTTTTTCTTTAGAATCCTAAAGACTGCTTAAATGCCAAAATATGTATGCAGTCATTTTATCTATAAAATATTTTAATACCCTTTTGCTATAAATCCAGAATCTTGGTGTCACAGCAGATGTGGCATCTTATAACATCCTGTTGAAGGCATGCTGTATTGCTGGAAGAGTGGACTTAGCCAAAGACATTTATAGGGAAGTAAAGCAGTTGGAATCAGCAGAAGTGTTGAGGTTGGATGTCTTTACATACTGCATGATCGTAAAGGTATATCTCTGTGCAGGATATGAATGTCGATCTCACTGATAGAAAAGAATGCAGTGTCAATCTCTTAATCTGTTCCATGAAAAATCCTGTTTCCCTGTTTAGTTTATTTTATTTTCACGCACTGGCTATTGTTCCTCAGAACTTCTCTACTCTATGAATTCTCCAGATCTTCGCAGATGCAAAAATGTGGCAGATGGCACTTAAAATTAAAGAAGATATGCTATCATCCGGAGTCACCCCTAACATGCATATATGGTCATCGTTGATCAGTGCATGCGCCAATGCAGGTCTTGTAGAGCAGGCAATTCAGTTATTTGAAGAGATGCTCCTATCTGGATGCAAGCCAAATTCTCAGTGTTGCAACATCCTTTTACATGCATGTGTTCAGGCTTGTCAATATGACAGAGCTTTTCGTCTTTTCCAGTGCTGGAAGGGAAGTGAAGCCCAGGAGGTTTTTCATGGAGATCACAGTGGCAATGCAGATGAGATTGAGCATGCACAGAAACACTGCCCTAACATGACGAACATTGTTCCAAATTCACATCATTTGAACTTTATTAAGAAATTTCCCTTCACTCCCACTCCCGCAACATATCATATGTTAATGAAAGCATGTGGTAGTGATTACCACCGTGCAAAAGCCTTAATGGATGAGATGAAGACAGTAGGAATTTCACCTAATCATATAAGCTGGTCAATCTTGATTGACATATGTGGAGTCTCAGGCAATGTATCTGGTGCTGTACAGGTAACACATTTTCTATTGGAATTTACAAGATCTTTGTCTTTTACTTTGTAGTTGAATTTCTTATATCTGTTATTGTGAATATTTCTTTAAAATAACAGTCACATCTAATTGAATTTGGGTGTTGAACCAACTTGTCAATGTACCAGCAAAACAAAAGGAAATTAACAAGAAAAAGTTCTCAATGTCTTGTCATATCTTGCCTGCTGCTCCTTCCTTCTGGTATTCCATATATTGAATAATTCTATGATATTGGCTACGCTGATTAAACTTCCATTCAAAAGAACTGTCTACATACATTCTTTAAAGCGAAAACAAAAGTTGCAGCAGACTTGATTTTCTTTTCTTTCTCAATGCCTTTTGATAATTTCTAGGACCGTTTCTTTCTCTAACAAGTCTTATGCTTTTCCTGGCCACTGGTTTATCTCTCTCTCCCCTCTCTCTCTCTCTCTCTCTCTTCTTTTCTTTCTACTTTGTTGAACTTGAAGGAAAATAAGCTCTCTAACACTTCTCTTTTCAGTGCAGATTTTGAAGAACATGCGTATGGCTGGAGTTCAACCTGATGTTGTTGCATATACAACAGCTATCAAGGTTTGAGGCTTTCTATTCCAATAAAATTGATTTTGATGAATGTCGATAACATTTGCACTTGAATATATGGTCATTGTTGCATTATGAAAACTGAATTGGCTTTATGTGCTGATTCATCATGCGCTTTTGTTCATAGGTTTGTGTAGAAACTAAAAATTTGAAGCTGGCATTTTCGTTATTTGCAGAAATGAAAAGATGTCAGATAAATCCTAATTTGGTAAGTGCTGATAGCTTTTATGCTTGTTTCTTCAATTGTAATGCTCCATGTTGCTAAAGAAAAGAAGTATGCCTAAGCAAAAATTTGTTCAGGACACCTAAAACTAGAAAGGGATCTTGATTTGTTCAGTGAAAGCAGTTCAACGTGTTACAAAAATGTAAAAGAAATTATGTGAATTTTGTTTTGCATTTTTCCATGTTCACATTTAAGCCATTGCAGATCATTTTCTGAACAGAAAAAAATGTTCATTCTCAAAACATACCAGCTTGAAAAATTAATTTAAACTTCCTTTTTCCCCTCCCAGGTGACATATAATACACTTCTAAGAGCTCGCACTAGATATGGTTCCTTGCGAGAAGTACAACAATGCCTCGCTATATACCAGGATATGAGGAAAGCAGGGTATGCTAGCAAGTCCTATGATGTTTGTAAACTGTGTCTTTCTGGAAACTGATCTATCATGTTAGAAATGTGCTGCTTTCTTTTTCCCTGGAGGACATTGTGCTCGTCAAAATCTATTGTTAGGAACTGCAAATTTTACCTTGCTTTTTGTTGATTTCTCAATCTCAAGCATGCTGCGTAGATACGCCCATATTTTTTCCATTTCATTCTAAATACATTTGCGTAAAAAGGATTGGTTGACAGGGTTATTCCTGCCACTGCCCCTTATCTTGAGGCAATTTGATGTAAAACCAGTTGGATGCATTTTCCTTACGAGAGCATGCTGACATTGCAGGTATAAATCAAATGACTACTATCTCAAACAGCTAATTGAAGAATGGTGTGAAGGGGCAATACAAGATAATAATCAGATCCAGGGTGGGTTTGCTTCTTGTAAAAGAACTGACTTGAGAAGGCCTCATAGTCTACTTCTTGAGAAAGTTGCAGCACACTTGCAGAACAATATTGCTGAAAACCTAGCAATTGACCTCCAGGGCCTGACAAAGGTACAGTAAACATTATCAAGTGAATGTTGAAACATTGTTTTGTTTTTGCTAGATAATTGGTTGCAGGAAGTCAGGTTAGCTTATGAGACTCCAATTCTGATCCTGTTTACTCTCTCTCGTTGTCTTTGAGAGCAGATCGTGGTTTGGAGTTGGTTGCTCTGATAGTAGACAATTTGCATTACCACTAAGCTCAAGAATAAGAATTCTTGCTCAATTTCTGTTCTCAGTTTCTTTACCGTGAATTTACAGGTTGAAGCTCGGATTGTAGTTCTTGCAGTTCTTCGAATGATCAAAGAGAACTATACTTTAGGTATGGTAGCAACAGTGCCCTTCATGGATCATTGAGCATATTTACATATTTGAAATCTACCCGAACAAAAAGGGGGAGTGATTAGTACATGAGGCGGCTGAATGCACATAACCTTGAGCATTCTGACGTTATGCTAATTTCTTGTTGCAGGTTATTCAGTAAAAGAAGACATGTGGATCACCTTGGATGTCAGTAAAGTAGATCCGGCATCTAAACGAGATTCAGAGGTGAAAAATGCAATAATTGAACTTCTGCGGAATGAGTTAGGGCTTGAGGTTCTGGTTGCAGTCCCAGGACATTTGGATGCCATAAAGACAGATTCGAAAAGCTCTCTAGATCCAGGTCCGGACTTGGTAGTGAGGTTAGCAAGGAACAAGAAAATGGCATATTCCACAAGGCGCCCCATAGTAGTTACACAGAGGTTGAAGGTTAGACGGAAATCACTGCATGAATGGCTGCAGAGAAGGGTAGGTGCCATCAGAAGGTGATTGTTCTTTATGTACGTACAAATGACAAATTTTGTATATAACCAAATTTTTTTCTTTTTTCTTCTTCTAATAACGCAGAACAAGTCAATGCATTTGAACACTGACTTGTGATGCCATTTTCCAGTTGTACCATGGAATACACTATAAAATATCGGATAAAAGATTCTGTGATTTCTGCTATGTTCCGTTTTCTTCCCTAAAATTAGCTGTAGTTTTTAATTCTGCTCTCCACTTATAATGGCTGAAAGCCTGCAGTTTAACACAAACCTGGCTAGTAACTTCATTATCTACTTGCAAAAAACAACAATTACTTTCTTACCAATAGCACGGCTGTTCTAATTTCATTTTCCCCTTTCTTCGAAAGTACTAGCAGAGTTACTTACGGAATCTCAGCCACCTCTTGCAATTTCTTGCCCCATATTTACGTGAGTCGTCTGCAGAGTTGCATAGACATGGATAGGTTAAGAGGAATGTAGAACACCTTAAAATCCCCTGAAGATTAGTTAGCGCTTGGAAACAGATAAAAACTCCCAGATGAGCAAAACCAAATATTATTATGATTGATGAAGGAAAAGACTACATCGACATTTAAGCAACGACATAAAATCATCCCAGTTCTCATTACAGCTGCAAACAGGAAAATACGTACAATGGTGTTTCCTCAGCTCCCAAATGGCCCTCAAAGCCAATCCTGCTGCTGCAACTTCAAAGGCAAATAAACCTCAGATAAATACTGAAACCCAAACGAACTCAGAGCCTGAATCTCAGCCTTCTGTTTAGTCTTCACCATCAAACTCAACTCCTCAACCCACCCTGGATTCTTCTTCACGAAATCCTCCTCCAACAAATCCTTCCCAGTCTTGATATCCTGCTCAGTCATCGGCAACCTACATTGCTCAGGTATCTTATACTTGTCCAAATCACTAGGCCTAATCCCCAACCATTTGATATCCGGTGTGGTCAAATTCGCACTATCATAAGACATATTCTTCGACCCACAGCCATAAACAGATAAAATCTTCAACCCATATGGATCACTATCAACTAATGCCAAAACCGGCAGCTTCAATTCGTTCTTCATTTTCCTTAAAAAAAGCCTTGTAGCCACATCCGGCTGCCCTTTCGCAGTCACAATAATACATGGAAAACGATTGTAAAACCTATCCTCAGCTAACCTCATATATGCAGCATCCTTCTCAACTAACAAAATAAATAATGCATCACTCTGCATATCCCCAACTCTATCAATATTCGGTGGAATCGCTTTCCCTCCCATTCCCATTTTGGTGCAATCAATCATATCCCCATTATCACTAAAAATCAATCTCCCAACAACCACCCCCTTCTCCGCCGCAATCACGTTAAGAGAAGACCTAGTACACCCAAGCATACACGAAACATCATCAAGAACAGCGTCAGACTGTGTCTGATCCTGAAACAACTTCACATCAGTGTAAAACAAATCTCGCTTTGTAACATGAATGCTTTTTAGACAAAGCTGGTGGATTAAGGAAAGGATCCTTGCAGTTATCGTGCATTTGCGGACTGATGAAATGTTAGCGAAAGGGCGGAGGGTATTTTTGTCTTTTAAGACAATGCGGTCGAGTTCCGGGACATAGAGTTGGTTAGTGGCAGACCGTGAGGGGACATTGAAGGAGAAGCCCTTACCGGAGAGGATTGATTGGACGATGGAGATGGTTAAGGCTTCGATCTCAGATTGGACAGAGGTAAGCGAGAGGTCGGCGACTTCTCGACAGCTGGAAGACAGTGATAGGTCGGAGAGAGTGAGGGGTTTTGAAGAGGAGGCGGATGCAGTGGAGATTACGAGGGATTGTAGAGTTTGGAGGATTACAGAGTCGGGTTTTAGGAGGTTTTTGAAGAGGAGTTCGGTGGTGGAGTCTGGGTCGGGTTGGCGGCGTTTTCTGGATTTGGTGGAGGTGCTGTCGGCCATTTTGATGGGGAGGCGGGAAATGGGTTTTTCTCTGATTGTCTCTCTAACTTATTAGGGCTTGCGAAATGTGAGAAAGCAGACAAGACCGCAAAGTAGATGCAGTTTGAACGACACCGTTTCGTTGCTTATTCATGATATATACCAGATAATTGGCCCGGCTGCGATTCAAATCAAAAATTTTCTAAACAAAAAGAAAGAAAAAAGTTGAAACATTACTAACATCTTTTCTAGTGACAAGAAAAAATTTAAAAATTAATTAAAATTTTAATATTTATATTTAATAAGATAGATCAAGGATTATATACGTTACATCCTAATATTTAATAAAAATTAAGTTATAAAGTTGAGAAATAAACATGAATGAAGAACATTTTTTTAATATTTTCTAACTTAATTGCATGGCATTAATATATTTCTTACAGAAAGAGTAAGGTTTAAATTCTACTAAAACAAAATATTTTGCTAGTAAAAATCTTTATTTTCTTATTCAAAAAACAAATCAAACATTTTTTTTATATTATTTATTTAATAAAAACTAAAAACATTCCGAAGATATGCGGAAAAAAATCTAAACGATTAATAAAGGGAAAATAGATATTTCTTTAACTTAAACTTTCTTTATCTCAATAACACCATTAATGTATTTTTGGAAATTTTCTACCATAATATTTGTTTTTTATGTAACATTCAATCAGTACTCTAACATCCACTTTTAATTCTAAAAGAATAGCATTGTAATAATTTTAATGCAAATATACAAAATAAAACAATGCTGGTATGTTTCAAGAATCTTTGAAAATGTCATTAAATATGATTTAATTAATTAACTTTAAAATTTTCAAATCTGAGTTCTTGACTAACTTAATTTAAAATGAGGTGTTTAAAAGTATGTTAGCGGTTGCTTTTCAAAATATTTTTCACTCGAAAATGCATCAAAATAATTTTTTTTATTTTTTAAAAATTATTTTTAACATCAGCATATCAAAATGATCTGAAAATATAAAAAAATTATTTTAAAGCAAAATTTTTTTTTTAATTTTTTCAAAAATACTTTTAAAATACTTTTGAAACGCAAAAACAAATATAGCCTAAATGTATTTTAATGTATTTGATACACAACTATTATAACAACCTGATATGACCCGATTGATTTAACAGGTCTAAAAACAATCCGAACAATTCTTAATCAATTCAATATTAAAAGATAAAATTAAAAAAAAATCAATTAAAAAAGATAAAAAAAAATTAACCCCAGTTAATTCGTGTGAACTCACCAAACCCACGACACAAGTCATGAGATCAGAATAATCTCATGAAAAATAACTAAAAAAAGCATAGATTTTTAAAAAAATTAAAGAAAAAAAACTAGTAAAAAAGTTATTGCAATAAATAATATTTAATTTTTTTACAAAATATATAAAAATAATATTTTTATAAGAGAAATGGTAAAATAATATTTTATGCAGCACTCCCCTTGAGTATGAAAAACAAATATTAAAAAGCCAAAGTAATATATATATATATATATATATATATATATATATATATATATATAGCTTTTCATTTAGCATTTCCTGCTCTTGTTAAATAAAATATAAATAAGAAAAAAAATTAAAATTAAAAATAAGATAATAAAGATTACTAATCTAAAAATATTTTAAATGACATAATTAAATTCAATTCTACAATTTAATATTTTATTCTAAATATAAAATTATAATAAAATTATTAATTTAATTCAAATCACGTTTAAAATTAAAAACAAATCATATATTTGGCTCCAAACATCATAAGAGGTCCGATATAAATATATGTCACTCAACCCTCCTCTCACTTCAAAACCCTAGAGCACACACTATCCCTTCCCCCCTCTCTCTCACGAACACACACACCCCCACATCGCCAAATGGCCGCCGCCGCCCGCCCCCTTGTCTCCGTACAACCTCTACCCGCGTCCCTCAATGACATGGCCACTGATTCTGTCACAACCGTGGCTCTCCCTGATGTCATGAAGGCCTCAATCAGACCAGACATCGTCAATTATGTCCACTCCAACATCTCCAAGAACAGCCGTCAACCTTACGCGGTCTCAAAGAAGGCCGGTCACCAGACATCAGCCGAATCTTGGGGTACCGGTCGTGCCGTTTCTCGTATCCCCCGTGTTTCTGGTGGTGGAACTCACCGTGCTGGTCAGGGAGCTTTTGGAAACATGTGCCGTGGTGGACGCATGTTTGCTCCTACCAAGACCTGGCGCCGCTGGCACAGGAAGATTAACGTCAACCAAAAGCGATACGCTGTCGTTTCAGCTATTGCTGCCTCTGCTATTCCTTCTTTGGTAATGGCACGCGGTCACCGGGTGGAGTCAGTCCCTGAGATGCCTCTGGTTATCTCTGATTCGGCCGAGAGCATTGAAAAAACATCCACTGCTATTAAGGTGCTGAAGGAAATTGGTGCTTATCCAGATGCCGAGAAGGCCAAGGATTCTCAAGCGATCCGGGCTGGAAAGGGAAAAATGAGGAACAGGAGGTACATTTCCCGCAAGGGACCCCTGATCGTGTATGGAACTGAAGGTGCTAAGTTGGTGAAGGCCTTCCGTAACATTCCAGGAGTGGAGGTGGCTAACGTTGAGAGGCTGAACTTGTTGAGGCTGGCTCCCGGCGGTCATCTTGGAAGGTTTGTGATCTGGACAAAATCAGCTATCGAGAAGCTTGATTCAATATATGGGACTTTTGACAAGTCTTCCGAGAAGAAGAAGGGTTATGTGCTGCCTAGGACCAAGATGGTCAATGCTGATTTGGCTAGGATCATCAACTCTGACGAGGTTCAGAGCGTTGTGAATCCAATCAAGAAGGAGGTTAAGAGGGCACCTTTGAAGAAGAACCCGCTGAAGAACCTGAACGTGATGCTGAAATTGAATCCATATGCTAAGACTGCTAGGAGGATGGCCCTTCTGGCTGAAGCAGAGCGCGTGAAGTCCAAGAAGGAGAAGCTCGACAGGAAGAGGAAACCTGTGTCGAAGGTATGTTGGCTATCTATCTGTTTTTTTCTGCTTGATAGTGATATATTGTTAATAGCTATATGTTGTGATTGTGATATGATTAGGTGGTTGCTTTTGTATGCTTTGGTATTGTGGATGGAAGCTGTTAAATGTGATTTTTTTTTGTGTGTATTAAGAATGTCAGAATAATGTGGTGTAGTGGTATAGACTACTGTCAGAACAATTTGGTGGAGTTTTGTACACCGCCAAGCTTTCAGAGCATTGCTATGTTCATCAATTATTACGCTATACCAAATCTAATCTCTTGTATACTATCGGTTTTGCCTGAGACAGCAAATAGTTCTGTGTTTCTTTGGTGTGTCTTGCACTTGTCTACTTCTTTATTAACAATCTTTCTTTTCTTATGAAACCAATAGGAGGAGCTAGCTGCTGCCAAGGCTGCAGGAAAGGCTTGGTACAAGACCATGATTTCTGACAGCGATTACACCGAGTTCGAGAATTTCACCAAGTGGCTTGGTGTCTCCCAGTGATTTATTTCTGTTTTTAGAGAGGAGTTTTGCTTGTTTACTTGATTATGTTGTCAACTTTTGTTTTGCTATTGTACATGTAGGAGGGGATGTTAGGTATTTGTAGCCTTTCTTCCAATCCCATTCTTCTATTTTGCTAGGTCAAAGAATTTCTATTTCAATCAGAAATGAAATGGAACAATTTATTACCTCACTAGTGTGTTTTATTCGAATTGCTTGCTTTAATTAACCGTATGCTTTCTATTCTTGCTCGGTGAATTTGCAGAGTTCTCAATGTCATGTTATTATGATTTAGCTTCTAAAGAGTGCCTGGCAAGCACTCTAGAAGACCTTCTACAGAAAAGATGGCTCTACTTGGGAGCGGGCACAGAGGGAGGCCAGGAGGTCGTTGTTTCGAGCAGGGAGTGAAGGTTTTTGGCATAAAGCAACGAAAGGTAAAGGGGACTAGCTCGAGGGAAGAGCATGCAGCTTCCTAGGGGGCCGGGAGCAATGCAAGCTGAAAACTGCTCCGGGAAAGTATAGTAAACGAATTGAGCGATGAATACACTAGGAACTTGGAAATGAGGTTTTTTCTGCTAAGAGAATGCCTTCAGACAAGAAGAAACCCCTGAAACAGTATACCCTACTCAGAGTTCACTAGATTACGCAGCATTGAGAACTCCCTAAGAGAGGCAGCAAAGGGTTCTCCTTCTGGAAGGATGTTAGTCGTCAAAAAAAACCTGGATATTACCCTACAACTCTAAAAAAACTGGATCTTTTCCCAGGAGCTTCACTGTTCAGTACCTGGTTATGGACAGTGAAGCTCCTCCCCAGTAATTTCAGTTTTGTTTTTTGCCACCACCGCCACTACGGAAAATTGTCTCCGGAAAGATCCAGACATGCATCCCTTTTATTTATTTTTTTCTTTTATGACCATGTGCTCTCTCCCAAACCACAAACATGGATCTGAGATATAAAAAACAAGGCCCATCAATTATGCCTCTCTGCACATAATAATAAACAGAGGGAAAGAGAGAGTTGATAGGGTTTTATACATAGGTGAAGGTGGAAAGTTAGAAAGGGAAAGAGCGGTGACGATTGGTCGACCCTGTGCACATTATTTTGTTTCTTTTTTTTTTATTTGTTTACATTTAAGCATGTTAATGTGTGTTTTGTGATCGATTGACCATAGAAACTGTTACAGAGTAAGCAAGGCAAATAACAAATATGATTGTAGTTTAATCAATTTCATATATAGTTAATGGAAACAGAGAAATTGGAAAGTAATTATATTGGTGATCGAGCAAATGAAAAGGGTTGTAGGTAAAGAATATCGTTGCTGAGACAGTGAGATTCCTTCTTGCTTACCTAACTGATTCATTGCCCTTCCTGAAATTAAGAAAAAAAACAGAGAGAGAGAGAGAGAGAGAGAGAGAGAGAGAGAGGTTGAAGTGTAGTTGTGCTAGAACAAAGACTGTAACTTTGAGGGATACGTATAACTCCAGCTTCTGCTATTTATGTTATTTTCACCATTTTTTTCAGAAGTCATATTCGTCGAATCTCTTGATTTCTTTACAATGACCAAGTTTACAGATTCTCTCTTTTTTTAAAAAAAAGTTGCATGTAAGCTTAGCTCATGAACTTCATAAATATTCCCATAAGCACATATAATCAATTCAATGAGATCTGGATTTGAAGAAGTCTATTAATTCCTTGACAGTCACCAAGTTTGTAGCTTTTATTTGGTAAAATCGTTGTTTATATCGTCAAATAACAAGTGCCCGCCTCATTTCAAACCGCAACTTTTTTTCATCCTCCATTTAATGTCATTAAAATGGATAAAGATCCAACCTAATCTTTCTTGATGTGGGACTGCACTGACAAACAAAGAAGCTGAAGGCTTGATTAGGTTTTTGTTTTTGTGCTATTGAATGATTTTAGATATGGAAGTTAGCTGACTTTTCGACAGTTCAATGTCATACTTGATTCAAATTTTCAACTGGGGTTGTCTTCTTTGAGTTTAGATGAACCTGCATCACTTTTCTGGTGGATCATGTCCATGCATTCAACAAAGACTTTGAATCCTTCCCTGCTTGGAATAATTGATTTCGAGCAACATGCTCTTTCATTCACATCTAGAACAGACAATGAGCTAGCATCCATCATATTCATATGATTGCATGACAATTTGAAATCTAAAACATTGATATAGTTGACACACGAATTCTAATAATTAAAATCTAAAATTAATTATTCTGTTTTTGTTAGTATCATTAATCAATTTTAATTTGATGTGTGTATTGTCGACAAGTCAATTCTTTTTTTATGGGAATTAATAGAGGGGTTTGATTTTAGATATATACAGTTCCATCATAGATCTTCAAATGGATGTCTATAACTGATTCGAAGCTCTGGTTATGTAGAAGAATTCAATTAATCCTTAAAAAAACAGAATCAAAAGCAAAGACAGAAATCCATGCTATCAAGATGAAGACGAAAAGAATATTTGTCTGTTTTTAGCCATGTTCAATTTTGAAATCTTCAATAATTAATTATTCACATCGATTGTTGCACTGCCTGTCTGGAGAAAGGGATTTCTGTTTTCCTTTTACAATTGCTAGCATTTTTTCCAGGATGCTCTTTCTGTTTTTTTCCTTGGTTCTGTCTGCTGATTTCAATGGGTTTTGTTTCCCTTGGTTTTATCACTGTTGTTCACGATCCTCTACTATGACGACCTCATGATTGTAAATTGTTGCTGTTTCAGCTCAAATCAGGTAGCCAACAGAGACCCAAGAAAGGCAAATGCATAGACTGGTTTGTGCTTTTACCACCTCTTCTTAGGCATGTTGCCTGATCTATTTTCTTTTTTGCCATATAATTCCCTTTTATTCCTGCCTGTTCATCAATTTCCTTTGATGTATGTTTCCCTTCCATAGCCACCAAGATCTAATAAGTTAATTTTTGATTAATGTTTCTTTCATTTTCTTTAATTTTTGCTGGATCCTCCTCCTCGGTGATTTCCAAAATAGTTTATTCCATGTTTGCAGAGACACTATGCAGTTTTCTAGGCTCTAGTTCTGGATGAAGATGACATGCCAGAAATCAATGAAGAAACCCTTCCTGATGAAGAGGCCATGGCTAGGTAAGGTCAAATTTTAACTTCATATGTTTTGCTGCATCCACCATTCTTTCATTATCCGCCCTTCATGTGGATCTTAACAATCTTTTTTGTCTACTTTACAAATGTTCACATTTATGGTCCACGGGCTAGGAGTTGTTGAAGCAGTTGCAAAGTTCAAGCTTCCTGTCTATGGAGACAATGATGATGAGGAAATGAGGAAAAGTGCCATTGGCAATGGAAAAGCAAGCAATGCCTCCAAAAAACGTAAACCAGTTGCTGAAAATACAGCTAAGGAGTCTGCAAACTACAACTGGCCAAATCTTACTGATAATGGACATGATGCTTTCATATGTTTCAAGTACGATGGTAGTAAGTCTTAATTAAGTGCGCAAATTTGGCTTAATCAGTATTATGTACAATCCGCTTGAGTAAATAAAGCCCTCTCTTTAACATCTATCAAGATTGACAAAAATTCTGGGCTTTATTTGTTAAATGGACAGAAGTCCTTACAGACAAGGATTTCATAAAAACATTCCAGTTCATATAAAAAAGTAATCAAAGTGGATCAAAAAAGATGCTCTCATTTTCTCCTAGGCCTAGACAGGCTACAACCAGGAGTAATCTATGTTTTATGTACGAGGGGCTTGAAGAGTTATTTACTAACCAAGCCAGTTAAATATTTTTTTCCCCGTGATGGCACCATCCTGGTGCCCCAGTTTTCTTTTTCTTTTTTTTTCTTTTTTGGCGCCATCCATATTGCTTGAAAATTGTTGGGCTTACAATTGTTATTTTTTTCTCTTTTCACAGGTCTCCCTATGTGCTGCCCAACTCTAGTATATGGGAGGATTGATACTGGTGTTTCATCTCTGTAAGTTTCTCTACAGAAAAGTTTTAGAACTGGATTAAAGTTTAGGTGTTTACTAGTCTAAGTTGGATTTTCACCTCTGTAAGAAAATTCTAAGCTGGATTCTAATGCTGTTTCTTTTGACACGCAGATATCTGAAATGCATATCACTCGCTAATTTTTTGTTGATTGCAGTACAATGAGAGCCTTGGCAGAGGAGCTTCAAAGACAGTGTATGAATCCAGGCTCTTTTCTTTCATGATTAGAATCCCATTTAGAATTTTCTTTTCCCGTACGTTTGCTTCTTAGTTTTTTTGCTTGCGTTTGATGGATGGTCATGTCTTATTCTTACAAAAGATAGAATCTTTGCAGTCTTTCTGTGAGTTCTTGTTAATGGTTTGTCGATTGATTTAAGCAGGTATAAAGCAGTTGATGAGTGAAAGGATTGAAGTTACCAGGAACCAAGTCTGCCTCCATTGTTTCTTGAAATACCTGAAGGTTTTGGTAATGGTTTGTTGTCTCTGACTGAAATGTTCACTTCTTGGACTTCAAGACAGAAAGAATTTGTCAAACTCTAATGATTTCATGGCCCATTCTTTACTTTTCTGCTGATTATGCTTTACGGGTCTTTTGAATCGTTTATAATCCTTTGATTATATTCTCTTTGCTTTTTTGGTCTTTTATTAGACTGAAGCACAAAAGAGAGAACATTAGAGTTGTGAAGCATTGGCGTAGGCAGATCTTGAGAGGCATTTTCTTTCAGGAAAAAAAAAAATTGAAAAATATTCGCTGTCCTAAAATTAAACGAGCTCTGAATCCGCCGCCACAAATCGCGGGAAAGCCAGCTAGTAGTAGCTATCCCAGTTGATCGGAGCTTTCAATAATTATTACAGTCTCTCCCCCCTTTATCACGCCTCTGTAAGGGCAGTCTTCAACCATCGCCATATATAGTTTATTGGAAGGTTGTGAATTCCGTTTCATAGTTTTAGAATATTTCAGCGTATTATGTCGGAGTTGTATTATTCATATATATATATATATATATATATTCAACGAATATAATTCAAATTTAAAATAAATTAATTATAAATTATACAATACAAATACAATGCCAAACAAATATAATTTTAAAATTTAAAATATTTCTAAATAGTCAAGATTAAATAGATCTTTAACTTAAAGTAATTTAACTTAAACAAAATATCAAATTATTATGAAAGTAAAATGTTTTAACACAAATATTTTAAATATAAAATTAGATCAATGTTATCAAAGCTAATGGAATTTAAAACATCCCTTGTTTTGCTCAAATTCCTACAAAGTATAAATATGAAAAAAAAAACAACATGAATATAAACCATATATATTAGTAATAAATCTAATTTTAAAAAATTAATACCATTGTTAATAAAAATAATAATAATAATAATTTTCAATATTATTATTAATATCATTGTTATTGAAAATAATAATGAAAAAGAACTTTTTATAATTGGGTGATTTAATTAATTAAATTGAACAAGGTTCATTTTGATTCAATGGCTTTTCAAGAGCAAAACGGAACATGTGGAATGAAACCGAAACGTTCCGGGCAGAATTTAGCCGAAAAATCCAAAACGAACCGAGATTTAAAATGAAATGAAATTTATTCTATTTTATTTTATTTTTTTAATTGGTATGAAATATTTATACTATTCTAGATAAAACAGAACAAAATTAACAACCTTCGTTTATTGTGAAAAAAATGATATTCTAAGTCTCCATCTTCGCAACACATTATTCATATATCGTTAAGAAAAAAAACTAATTCCTGTGGAGATTTCTATGTGAAGTGTACTGTGCATTACGAGGGAAATCACTGCGATTAGTGTTTCCTTCCTTTTTTTTTTTTTTTTTTATCCCTTTGATTGATATATATAAAATAGGGCTAATGACTTGACATTTGCCCTATCAAACAAGGAAGACTAAGCGTGAGAAAGTCATCCTTGGTTGCACTAGCCCACCAAATCCTAGACAGGTGGGCTTTTTTAAACAACCCTTTGTTTTTTTCTTCAATTTTGATTAAAATTAATTATAATAAAATGATTAACATTATATTTAGGATTTTATTTTATTGGATAACATTCAGTTTTAGCTTTTCTTTTCAAATAAGGTTATAATAATTTTTTTAATATAATGGCAAGCGGTTTTTACAAACCTTCATGATTATTCCTTTTTTTTTCCTTAAATTTTAGTCAAGATTCATTATGATCAAATTATTAAAATTATATTTAGGATTTTATTCCATAGAATAACATTCATGTAATTTGTTTTAGATAAGATTATATTATTTTTTATAATATTAGCAGATTACTTGATGCAAAACCAAAAAAAAAAAAATTGGTGATCCAACATGCAAGAAAAAATACAACCCAAAAAAACTAAAATCAAATAACAATGAAGATCTTAATATAATGATTATATGAACTAAAACATTAAGGTTATTAGATGAAAGAAACCCCAACCTTGTGATTATAATGAATTACAAACTTAAAAATATAGAAAGAATAACACAAAGACAATCAACATTTGATAAATCAAAGAAAATTTCAATGAATAACTAAAAGATAAGCAACCTTGTACAAACAATATTATTGTGAAATAAACCAAGTCTACAAAAAAATCAAAATACAATCAAAATAACTATATTTATACTAGATAAAAACATCCTAAACAATGTTGAAAAATAATAAAAGAGTACGTCTTTTCCATGCATAACTAGTCGTAGATCATTAAGGTTTTTTAATGACCATAATATTAGGTAGTGACTTCTAAATCTTACTGATTATATTTTCATGATTATTTCCCAAACATTTCCAAATCCCCCTCGATTTAGGAGCCTTACCCGTTATTCGATATCGTGCACGTCACAACAAACATTATCGATTTTTAATTGAGGTTTGAACCAATAACTTTTTGTGCAGTTTTTCCTTAACTTTTATTTCTCATTCTCATCATCAAAACACATTCATCTAGATTTTTTCTAATTCTTATATCCATCGAAACAGTTATTAATTTCACTAATATTATAAATTTTAAACTAAACTTAATAATTCCTCATTTTAACTTCAATAATGCCCTTAGATTTATTTTTGCAGATCACCCTCTCCTATACATCACATTTATTATTATTATTATTATTATTATTATATTTATTTCTTTTCATTATGAGTTTTCATTACTCGTCAAGGTCTTATAATCTTCAATCCCATGTTCATGTGGAGTTTCCAGAAATTGTTAGATTTAGAATATTAACGAATATTTTTTATCATATTAAAAATTAAGTTCTGGTTCAAACTTCCAATAAGAAAAAAAAACATGTGAAATCACATTGACTAGTACCCAACATTTTATAAGTTAATTTAAATTTAATATATTGGATTTACATATTTAACTTGCAGAACCTAATTGATTAACTAGAGAAAACATTGCTCATAGTTTTACCAATTTTACAATCCCTAGCCAATCAAATCTTTCTTTATACAAGTGTCATTTAAAATTAATTTTAAATATTTATTTTATATAGAATCTATATGCAAATACTGATTTATATTATTATTAAAGATACTAAAAAATTAGAGAACAAGGAAAAAAAAAGCGTGGTATTGAAAAGACACGGGAAACTTAGTTTGGTCCTGAAGTTTTAGAATTTTATATTTTGATACTAATTTTTTTTTTCATATTTTTGTCCATTAGTAACGAGAAATGATTTAAAAAATTATTGAAAATTAAAAAAATCAATGAAGTGTTGTCCTTTAACCATATTAAAAAAAAAAAAACTGATTTACATTAAGTGTTCTAGGTCTTCTGCCTAAACTCGCAACACTGTTCATAATTTTTATATAGAAAAACAGTCCAAAGTTTTTTAATTTTATGAATTATGTTTTTTTGGAGTTGTTCTTCGGGATTTGTTTTTAATCAACTTGCACATGATGCTTGATAATAATTCAGATTTTCCTCTCTTTTTTTTTTTTTTAAAAAAAACCCAAACAAGCCTTATCAGCGTGCTAGAATACCCTTATTCGAGAAACAAAACACACAGAATAAGCTCTGATGAACCCTAAAAGATTTATATATTTCACGCAACCCCCCTCTCATTTCAAAACCCTAGAGCACCCACTATCGCCCCCGCGCCTCTCTCTCACAAACACACACCCCCACACCGTCAAATGGCCGCCGCCGCCCGCCCCCTTGTCTCCGTTCAACCTCTACCCGCGTCCCTCAATGACATGGCCACTGATTCTGTCACAACCGTGGCTCTCCCCGACGTCATGAAGGCCTCAATCAGACCAGACATCGTCAATTATGTCCACTCCAACATCTCCAAGAACAGCCGTCAACCTTACGCCGTCTCAAAGAAGGCCGGTCACCAGACCTCAGCCGAATCTTGGGGTACCGGTCGTGCCGTTTCTCGTATCCCCCGTGTTTCTGGTGGTGGAACTCACCGTGCTGGTCAGGGAGCTTTTGGAAACATGTGCCGTGGTGGACGCATGTTTGCTCCTACCAAGACCTGGCGCCGCTGGCACAGGAAGATTAACGTCAACCAAAAGCGATACGCTGTCGTTTCAGCTATTGCTGCCTCTGCTATTCCTTCTTTGGTCATGGCACGCGGTCACCGGGTGGAGTCAGTCCCTGAGATGCCTCTGGTTATCTCTGATTCGGCCGAGAGCATTGAAAAAACATCCACTGCTATTAAGGTGCTGAAGGAAATTGGTGCTTATCCAGATGCCGAGAAGGCCAAGGATTCTCAAGCGATCCGGGCTGGAAAGGGAAAAATGAGGAACAGGAGGTACATTTCCCGCAAGGGACCCCTGATCGTGTATGGAACTGAAGGTGCTAAGTTGGTGAAGGCCTTCCGTAACATTCCAGGAGTGGAGGTGGCTAACGTTGAGAGGCTGAACTTGTTGAGGCTGGCTCCCGGCGGTCATCTTGGAAGGTTTGTGATCTGGACAAAATCAGCTATCGAGAAGCTTGATTCAATATATGGGACTTTTGACAAGTCTTCCGAGAAGAAGAAGGGTTATGTGCTGCCTAGGACCAAGATGGTCAATGCTGATTTGGCTAGGATCATCAACTCTGACGAGGTTCAGAGCGTTGTGAATCCAATCAAGAAGGAGGTTAAGAGGGCACCTTTGAAGAAGAACCCGCTGAAGAACCTGAACGTGATGCTGAAATTGAATCCATATGCTAAGACTGCTAGGAGGATGGCCCTTCTGGCTGAAGCAGAGCGCGTGAAGTCCAAGAAGGAGAAGCTCGACAGGAAGAGGAAACCTGTGTCGAAGGTATGTTGGCTATCTATCTGTTTTTTCCTGCTTGAGAGTGATATATTGTTAATAGCTATATGTTGTGATTGTGATATGATTAGGTGGTTGCTTTTGTATGCTTTGGTGTTGTGGATGGAAGCTGTTAAATGTGATTTTTTTTTTGTGTTTTAAGAATGTCAGAATAATGTGGTGTAGTGGTATAGACTACTTTCAGAACAATTTGGTGGAGTTTTGTACACCGCCAAGCTTTCAGAGCATTGCTATGTTCATCAATTATTACGCTATACCAAATCTAATCTCTTGTGTACTATCGGTTTTGCCTGAGACAGCAAATAGTTCTGTGTTTCGTTGGTGTGTCTTGCACTTGTTTACTTCTTTATTAACAATCTTTCTTTTCTTATGAAACCATTAGGAGGAGCTAGCTGCTGCCAAGGCTGCAGGAAAGGCTTGGTACAAGACCATGATTTCTGACAGCGATTACACCGAGTTCGAGAATTTCACCAAGTGGCTTGGTGTCTCCCAGTGATTTAGTTCTGTTTTTGGAGAGGAGTTTTGCTTATTTACTTGATTATGTTGTCAACTTTTGTTTTGCTATTGTACATGTAGGAGGGGATTTTAGGTATTTTGTAGCCTTTCTTCCAATCCCATTCTTCTATTTTGCTAGGTCAAAGAATCTCTATTTCAATCAGAAATGAAATGGAACAATTTATTACCTCACTTGTGTGTTTTATTCGAATTGCTTGCTTTAATGAACCGTATGCCTTCTATTCTTGCTCGTTGAATTTGCAGAGAGCTCAATGTCATGTTATTATGATTTAGCTTCAAAAGTGCCTGGCAAGCACTCTAGAAGACCTTCTACAGAAAAGATGGCTCTACTTGGGAGCGGGCACAGAGGGAGGCCAGGAGGTCGTTGTTTCGAGCAGGGAGTGAAGGTTTTTGGCATAAAGCAACGAAAGGTAAAGGGGACTAGCTCGAGGGAAGAGCATGCAGCTTCCTAGGGGGCCGGGAGCAATGCAAGCTGAAAACTGCTCCGGGAAAGTATAGTAAACGAATTGAGCGATGAATACACTAGGAACTTGGAAATGAGGTTTTTTCTGCTAAGAGAATGCCTTCAGACAAGAAGAAACCCCTGAAACAGTATACCCTACTCAGAGTTCACTAGATTACGCAGCACTGAGAACTCCCTAAGAGAGGCATTAAAGGGTTCTCCTTCTGGAAGGATGTTAGTAGTAAATAAAAACCTGGATATAACTATCAAAGTTGATCAGAGCTTTCAATAATTATTATAGTTCCTCAGCAGTGGATTGCGCCCCCTTTATCACGCCTATGCGAGGACATTCTTAAACCATCGCCAGTTTTTAATGTGCAAAAATGATATTCTAAGCTTCCATCTTTTCTACACATTTTTCATATATCATTAAGATAAAAACTAATTCCGGCGGAGATTTCTGTGTAAAGTGTAGTGTTGTGCATTATGAGGGAAATCACTGCCTATTTCAATAGTATTAGCTCTCTCTTTTTTTGTCCTTTGAAAGTTTTTTACTTTGCTCACTGATTTTCTTTTTCTTTCAATTTGATCCTTGCATATTATGTTCATTGGGGTTTGGATTCGATAGTTTGTTAGGATTTTCCTTCTAAACATCCCAATAAAATTTGATAATTGATTTTTTAAAATAAATATTAGTCTCTTATTGTGTATAGAAAATTAAAACTACAAGGACCAAATTTAACCGTGAGGAATGAATGCGGGGCTTTTTTGGTACTCTGTTCATGAAAAATCTTGTATTGATTTTAGCCTTCATGATTTTTCCTCCTTTTTTTCCTCCTTTTTAGTTTGAAACTTTTTTCTTTTGATAAAAGATTTTATTTTATTCATATTTTATTCTCTTATTGTGTTTGAGAGATGAGAGAGTTGTCAATTGCCCATGTTCTGGCATTAAAAAAAAACCGATATTAGTATTATTAAGGTCCTTTAATAAGAAGAATTTTATATAAATTGACCTCTTATCTTGTCGGAAAAAGTATATAGAGTCTAAAAAAAATTTTCAGGTATATTTTTGGTTTTTTGATTGATTAAATGTTGATTTAAGATTAGAAATTAGTTTGTTGAGGTATTTAGAGTGATTTTCAAGTATATTTAGATAAAAAGAATAAAAATAGTTTTTATAAGTCAATTTATTTGGAGCTCAGACTTTCAAGCAACGTGTCATGAGTGTCTTTCTCCCCACCAAACAAAAATGTGAGCCACATGCTACTGAGGACCATTGCTGTTAATAGGCCTTTTCCCTGTAAGGCTAATCCAAATAGAAACTAAAAAACATAAAATAGTCCATGCAATCTTGGTATCTAATTAGGCCGAGCCTATTTATATCTGAAACTTCAAATTGAAAACCTCAATTTGGTAACAAATTGGAAGTAGATTGTTTAGTTTATTTTTGTGATTAAAAATATTTTTGAAAAGAATTAAATTTTATTTATCTTTTATTTTAAATTAATTATTTTTTAGTGTTTTTAAAATATTTTGATGTGCTGATATAAAAAGTAATATATTTTTTAAAAAAATATTATTTTGATATATTTCCGAGCAAAAAACATTTTAAAAAATAATTATTATTATATTTTCAAACAAACCTTAAATCCAACCGCTACCAAAACAGAGGTGCCTGTTCGTAAAACACAAAGTTTTATGCTTCGGTTACCAATTTTTTTTTCCAATTGATTTGGTTAAATTAGCTTAATTTCATCAAGTATGTCAATTTCGATGCAATGTAATCAATGAAAAGTGATTATTCTTGAAAGTCTTTTCAACACAAGCAATTAGTTATATGCCAATTCTACATAAATAAATCGTAACAACATGAGACCTCTATTTTCTCTCTCTCTCTCCTAAGTTTTAAATGTACAAACTTTGTTCAAAACGACAAAACAACTTAAGTGGCTTCAATTATATGATCGTACTTTTAATTTTCTTTCTATTATTATGTTATTATTATTTCAATTTAACACCATTGACTTTAGAATTATAAATGCATTTCAATTCAACGGGAAATGTTTGGTTTGAATATGTTATAGAATTTATTCTTACGATGATGGCCAATCTTTTACTCACGTAAAAATAACAGCTAAGGGATCCAAAATTAAATGGAGAAAAAAACCCTCTAAAATGGATAAAAAACACCTAAGGGGTATAGGCTCGGGCAAGAAGCTTAGAGCTATCTTCTAAAAACATGGGCTCGAGCAAGATCCCGAACCCATCATTAAGTAAGGGTGTGCGCCCATGTAATGAGCGTTACACGCCCAGCACATAAGGTGTTGGCCTGTTGGGCATGCACCCTTGCATCCCTTTGAACTCGCCCGAGCTCAACATGATTGAGTTCAGGCAGCGCACCTAGACCTATTTTTCATCTTTAATGAACTCGAGTACCTTGCTCGAGCCTAGTGATTCTTTGGAAATTTTTCTAGGATCCTACACAAGTCCTTAAGTATTTTTCACTAATCTCATATGTATTATTTTAAGTATAATATAATTTAAAATATCACAAGGGTGAAGTTACACTTTAGCCATTCCTCTTCACCAAAAGACAAGACTCATATATTATAAATACCACATGAATCATCCAAACTCAAGGTTCACAATCTCTTCATTCTTAACATTTCCAATATATATATTTTCAAAGTCTATCTCTTTAAAATATCATTACACTTTCTCTTTCTATAAAATAACTGATTTTATCATCGAAGAGTTCTCACATCCATCAAAGGGGATCTTTTATAAGTACATCTATCAGACATCACCTCCTACTACCATAACTACCAGTCACATTAACATACTAAACACCACCTACTACTACCACAATTACTGGTTACCTTGGCTTACCAGGCATCATCTGCTACTAGTTACCAATCCCCTGGGTTTTCCATATGAAGTCACTAGACACTTTGAATAGGAAGAATACATCATATTGCTTGAACTAAGAGATCAACCAATTATCCAACACATCAGTCTTATTTTTAAGCATCATGGACTTTTGGACTCATCAATTGGAGTCATTTGTGGGAAACTAGTCAAAAAGCCATCAGTTTTTTAAATTTGTTTTTGACATTTCATAGTCATTCCATGGCATACAACCAAGACACTCATGTGTCAGGATGCATGTCAAATCTACATGTTACTATGAACACTTCTACCTAACCAGACCTTCAACAACTCATGAATAAGGTGGAACTCCTCACCTAGACCGTGTTGAAAACATAAGGTTAAAATCAGACCTTGCCATCCCGAAAAGTTCTAACACCCTTAGCAACACACCACGCCTTAGCGCCACGGCCACTAGTCACATCAAGTGCCCGTAGACGATTACATTGCCCAAAAGGGACTAAATATAATAACAATCCTGAGAGTTCATTAAGGGGTCACTCGTGTTATTGCAATACCCATATACATTGTCGATACTTTGAATGTCCTCTCCCTAGCTACCATGAGATGTACACTAGTTACTACAACCATTGTCTCATGCCAAAAAACCCAGGATCCCAAAAGCCTAACAGACAAAGAACTAAGAGAAGGTTTGTACATGAGAGAATGACTATCATCCCCGTCATTAGTGTTGTTATCTATTTTTAGATCCCCACATAAAAAAAGAGAAAATACAAAAAAAAGCAAAAAAAATCGAAAGAAAACTAAAAAATAACAGTGAGAAGAGAATGCCAGAGCATCCAGAAAATGGTCACAAATTGGTTGAGGAGGTTTAAAATACAAAAATTAAAATTTGATAGTATATTTTTAACTAATGAGAGTTCTGTTGACAAAGAAAATTCAATTTGAGAAAGAAAAGTCCAAAATCAGATGTTTATGGACTCAATTAAAGTGTGTTGTAACCCATTTTTGGGTCCCCAAATAAATGAAATAAAATAAATAGCCGAAGGAGGTTAGAAAAATAACAGGAGGCAGAAGCGCTCAGCAAATGGTCAGAAAAATCAGTCAAGGAGGTTAAAAATACAAAGATTGGATTTTTGACAGTATATTCTTGAAGGATGAGAGCCCTGTTGAGAAGGAAAATTTGAAATTTGAGGAGAAAAGCCCAAATTTGGAGGTTTATGGATTTAATTGGATTTTCAAATGATTTTATAGGGGATTTGATTGCAAGAAAAATTGATTTTTAAGTCAATTTGGGCTTTAATTGGAAGAAATTTAAGTTCTGGGGCCAAAATATATTTTTTAGGAATTTATTAAGTCAAATCAGGGGCTTAATTGCATAAATATTGAAGTTTAAGGGCCAATTAGGGACTTAATTGAAGAAATCCGAAACCAGGGACCAAATTGAAGAAGGCGCGTAAGTATAGGGGCTGGAATTAATTGATTCAGGGGCCTAATTGAAGAAATTGGAAGTTATTTGATCAATTAAGGGCTCAATTGCATAATTCAGAGGCCAAGGACCAAAGTGAAAAACGCGGCCAAATATAGGGACGGGGTTCGAATTCGGCAGGGATGCAATTGAAAGGATAAAAGATGATTGAGGGCTGCTTTGTAAATTGACGCGTTTTGGCGTTTTGCAGGTTTTAAATGAAACGGCGCGTTTTCTCCAAAACGACGCCGTTTCATCCGTTCAAAAAAAAAAAAAAAAAAAAAGAGGGCAGAACGGTGTCGTTTTGAACGACACTGTTCATCTTTCTTCTTCCCCCCGAAACAGACAGCGGGGAAGAGGGAAAACGGTGCTTTTTTTTGAATTTTTGCCGGCCCCCTCTCTTTCTCTCGCCTGGAGCCCACCGACCGAACACAATGGCCGACCACCCACCGCGCACCACTCGCCGAACCTCGGCAGCCGTGCCCATGGCCGACCAGCCGGCTGCCCCCCCATGTGAGCTGTAAAAAAAGCCATGCCCTTGGCTCTATAAATGGGAGCCAAGGACGCTGAACCAAGGAGAAAAACCAGGAGGGAAGGGACTCGAAAGAGGGAGAAAGAAAAAAACAGAGGGGAAGAAGAACGAAAAAAAACAGAGGAAAGAAAAACAGAGGAGAAGAAAAAAAGGCAGAAAAAAAAAAGAAGCAGGAGAAGGAGAGATTGAAAGGGAAGGGAAGAGAGAAGAAGAAGGAGAGAGAAGGAAGGGAGGAACGAACCAAAAAGAAGAGAAGAGGAAACGGACCGAACCGTTGGAAACAGCCGCAGCGCCGCCTGGAGCCGCCGTCCGTGAGCCACGACACCGCCACCGGCCTCCGCCACAGCACCGCCAGAAACGCAGCAAGCCGCCGCCTGCTCCGCGCCAGGTAATTTTTCTTCCCCTCCGTTGCTGCATTTGGTTTTGTTTCCTGCATGCAGAACGAATAACGTTCTGCATGCAGGAGGGTGGGGGGAAAATAATTCCCCCCGCCAGCTTTGTTGCTGGGCCAGGCTGGTCCTGGCCCAGCCTAATCTTCTGGGCCGGTTCCGGCCCAGAAGAAAGTAATAGTTTTTTTGGGCCGAAATCGGCCCAGTAAATTTTGGGCCGAAATCGGCCCAACACTTGGGGCTGAGACCGGCCCAACCCAGTTAGTTGGGCCGGCCCAGCCCGATTTAATATTATATATTATATATATTTTTGTTATATATATATATATATAAATTTAAGAAAATTCTGTAAAAATTATTTAAAAAATATATGTTTTTTTGGTAATTTTATTATTGTATTTTGATCACTTTTGGTTTGTATTTTTATGTTATAGAAATACAAAATTCAGTTTTAAAATACCCGGTTTTCGTCAAAACATCAAAGATTTTCAAAATAAAAATGTCTTTTGCTTTCAAAAATTTCCTAAATATCTTTAAAAATATTTGTGATTTTTCTACATATTTTCACCAAATTGGATTAATATTTGGTTGTACTTTTGTACCGTAAGAATACAAACCCGGTATTAAAGTACCCGATTTGCGTCAAAACAAAAAATATATACATAATTAAAAAATGTTTTGTTTTAAAATACGGCCTAGTCTCTCCAATATATATATATAAATATTACAACATCATATTTTTCATACAACAAAGAAAATTTCAAAACGATATATGTATTAGCATGCATTTTGGCTTTAATAACCAGTTTATTCAAGCCATGAGAACTAGGCCAATATTTCAAAAATTCTAAAAAAATCTTTTTGTTTTATTTTTTTAGATATGGGATTATGAATTTATACACAAAACTTTTTCCTGATGTTAAATATGTTTTTTTGTCATAGACATTAGCACGGTTAGGTTTTACCCGATAAGATAAGGACCTCCTTATTGAGGAGGACTTTTCTTGAACCATAGATGGACCAACAACTAGGAAACACAACGGGACCTTGATTTTATCAGACAAACGAACAAAGCAGCTTACCCTAGGTAGGGCGTATTTGGGGTGCTAATACCTTCCCTTTACGCAACCAGTCCCCGTGCCCGATCTCTGAGACCAGTTAGGGTTCCTAGTGACCAAAATACTAGGTGGCGACTCCCACACCATTTTTTTTATTGCTAAGAGACAAAGAACTCCTTGTCTCTCCATATTTACCAGATAGATATATCCCCCCATACACACAGACAGCCTGAGGGTGGACGATCGCCGCGACGTCGCGCACCCCGCGACAGAATGGCGACTCCACTGGGGACCTTGTGGACTAAGCTTTGTTTTTGTCTGATTTGTTTTTGTTTTCGTGTGTTTATTGTTAATATGCCTTTCCTTTTGTTATCTGCTTATATGCTTTAAATATTTTTACACATTGTTCATGCATTTGTGTAGAACTGTCTCATACATCTTATAGAACTGTCACATGCATCACATACTTTGATTATTGAGAGCACACACAAACTTTAAGTTAAGTGGGGGACTAGCAGCTTACCTTACGACTGTTAGTCAAGGTTTAAGTTTGTGTAAACCCCAACTCTTCGTTGAGTGCTTAGACTGGTAATAGTTGGTACATGTGCCATCTCATTGCCTACAAGCCCCCATATTGCCTCCACGAGGGCAATCACTGGGACAACAAGAGACCCTTTTAGAGACTGAATAGCCAACCTACCCTCGTCAAGCATAAAAGAATTAGAACCGGCTATAGGGTGTATGCTCCACAAAATATTTTTGCATAAGACAAAACCTAACCATAAGGCATTTGGTTTTCAGGTCTTTTCAGCTCACATCATATATGCATCATGCATTGTTCTTTATCATACATTCATTTACATTTTTCCACGCACGCCGGATCGTGAAACATAGGTCCCACATCCAAAGTCCACCACACCCGGTCTAGATCAAGAATGGAGAACGAAGAAAGAGCTCACTTAGAGTCACATTATCAGACCGAGTTGGAGTCCGTAAAAAATGAAGTTTCTCGGCTAACCGACTTACTCGAGCAGCTTTTAAGAGCTAAGAATGGGGAGGGAACATCAGCACAACATGAAGGAGCGCCAGTAGCTCACATCCCTCAAGCATCTCAAAACCAGGGGGCAAACTCGGCCAATGAACAACATTTTGTGCCTATCACCCCTATCCAGCCAACTCACGCTCCAATCACTGTGGACTTAACAGCGGAGGGAATCCTGGATAATAGGTCTCCTAGTTTGATGGACCAAGACAAACTGTTTGCTTTGGAAGAAAGATTAAGGGCAGTTGAGGGTAATGACTGGTTTGACCCTATACGAGCATCCGAAGTATGTTTGGTACCAAACATTGCGGTGCCAAAAGATTTCCGGATACCAGAATTCATTAAGTATACCGGTTTGGAATGCCCAAACACTCACCTTCGATCCTACTGCAACAAAATGGTGGAAGTAATCCATAACGATAAATTGCTAATCTATTTCTTTCAAGATAGCCTAACAGGATCCGCTTTGAGCTGGTACATGAGGTTAGACAGTGTCAGGATCAGGAGCTGGAGAGACTTGATGGAGGCTTTCCTTAAGCAGTACAAGTTTAACATGGAAATCGCTCCTGATCGAACAAGTCTAATGTCAATGGAGAAAAGGAGCCAAGAGTCGGTAAGGGCCTATGCGCAAAGGTGGAGGGATGAGGCAATGCATGTCCAACCCCCTTTGATAGAAACGGAGATGGTGACCTTGTTTGCCAATACCTTTAAAACACCATATTATGAGCACCTAATGGGTAGCTCATCTCAGCATTTCTACGATGCAGTACGCATAGCTGAAAGAATAGAGCAAGGGATTAAAGTTGGACGTATAGTTGAGCCATTGGAGGCGAAGGGTTTTATTGGAAGAAAAATGGAAGGTCACATTTACGACTTTGAAGGTGGGTCCAAGGGCAATATAGTGGATTCACTCAACCCACAAATACCTACCTCTCATGTTGCCCACATAAACTTTAACAAACCATTTTCCTCTAATCGAGCAAATAACCAGTCAAACAACCAAAACAACTACCAAAGACCAAATACAAGGTACATTGCAGAACAACTACCGCCATTACCCATGCCTTTGAAGGAAATGTATGCCAAACTACTGAGCATTGGACAAATAGCTCATATCCCTACATTACCACTACAACCACCATTCCCCATCTGGTATAAGCCCGAGTTGACTTGCGAGTACCATGCTGGTATTCCCGGACATTGTCTTGAAACGTGCTACGCTTTCAAGAACATGTTGTTGAAGCTCATCAAGATAGGATGGGTGTCGTTTGAAGACACACCCAATATCAATTCAAATCCATTGCCTGGTCATGACAAAAGTAATAGGGGATAAAAGGTTGGAAAACCTTGGTCAAGAATCGTCAATAATGAAGAAGGCGAGATCGAAGGAGAAGACAAGGAAACGCAAGTGGGGAAGGAAGATGAAGCATTGCCTCGGTTGACTTTCCAGAACGGGTTGACCCAATAACTTCTCGTAGTTTTCAAAATGTAAAACAACTTTATTTGCCTTAGCATGTTTTTGTCATTTGCTTTTGTCATTGCTTTTATTTTCTCTATTTAGCAATCAGGGCTCATGTTTTCAGCCAGATTTTATGTTTGTCTTTGAGCCTACCTTTTTTTTAATAAATGATGAGATTATGCACTTTTTGAACAAGTTTGAGTGGTTATATCATAAAATGGTTTAATATGAAATTTAAGAAAAGCTAACCCTAAAGTACATCCCTACCTCTGATAGCGTAATGAATGGATAAATGATTAAGGGGTCACTTTATAATCATCTGTAATTGTCTTTATCAACCATAACAATGTGCATTTTGAAAAAAAAATCATCATTATCCCTTCACGCACTAAAAAAGTTTATCATTGGCTGAATGAATAAAAGCCCAGACTAGGATCACACCCCTACACTGGGGGCAAAACGAGTTGTTTTTTTGAAAAGTTTTACGTGTTTAAAATTGGTGGGAAGCCCATAGTTTTGAAAATCAAGCTAAAGCATTTGACAAAAGCATGACAAAGAGGCAAATACAAGTCATACATTTTGAGAAAAGGACTACTTGAAAAAAGTCAAAGACTTCTTCTCCAAGAATATGATAGGCAACACGAGAGATGAATTCAGCATACGACTTCAAAAGTAAAGTTCATATTAAGAGGGAGTCTCATGAACTAGAAGAAGAGGATGGGGCCTATGTTTCAAAACCAGGTACGAATGCATGCATTGCATCTAATCATAAATCATTGCATGTATGTTTTTTTTTTTTGGATCGTTACAGAAGGAGATCTTAGCGCATTCCAACAAGATTATGGACGAAGAAAGAATCATTGAGTTGATTCTAGAACAACAAGAAGAGAAGACAATGGTTTTCAAACCATGCCAGCAGGAAGAAAGACATCGATAGCATTCAGTAAAAAGGAATCGCCAAATGGGATTCCAAGTTGTTAAGATCGCTAGAAGGGATCTCGTATTTCGATGGAGGTCGCCAGAAGGGACCTTAAATTTCAGCTTTTGTATAAAAGGAATCGCCAGATGGGATTCCAAGTTGTTTGGATAAAGGAGATCGCAAGAAGGGATCTTGTATTTCGATGAAGGTCGCCAGAAGGAACTTCATGTTTTAGCTGAGGTAAAAGGAATTGCCCGATGGGATTTCAAGTTATTTGAGATCACCAGAAAGGATCTCGTACTTCGACATTCATCAAGGAAGGTCACTAGAAGGGACCTCGTATTGAAACTATTTCTTAGAAAAGCATGGAGTTTACTAAGAATTCTTCCCTTTGGGTAGGTCACCCATACAATGAGACCATTATTTTTCTTGGGTAGGTCACCCATACAATGAGACCATCATTTTTCTTGGGTTAGTCACCCATACAATGAGACCATCATTTTTCTTGGGTAGGTCACCCATACAATGAGACCATCATTTTTCTTGGGTTAGTCACCCATACAATGAGACCATCATTTTTCTTGGGTTCGTCACCCATACAATGAGACCATCATTTTCTTGGGTTCGTCACCCATACAATGAGACCATCATTTTTCTTGGGTAGGTCACCCATACAATGAGACCATTCTTCATTTTTCCTGGGTAGGTCACCCATACAATGAGACCATTCTTCATTTTTTTACCTGGGTAGGTCACCCATAATAATGAGGCCATTCTTCCCCCTGGGTAGGTCACCCACAATAATGAGACCACTCTTTCCTTTTCCCATTCGGGCAGGTCGCTCGTCATAATGAGACCACATACGTGTTTTTGTATTTGGTTATGGGTAAAGGAATCGCCAGATGAGATTCCAAGTTTTTGGGGTTAAAGGAGATCACCAGAAGGGATCTCGAGATGACTAAATTTTGATCATAGTTTTTGGGTTAAGGAGGATTGTTGTAAGGACAAAGTTTCAGAGCAATCGAGCTCCGACTAAATCAGTTTTGGGAGCTCAGTTTTGGTTTATCTTTATAAAACTTACTGCGCAGAACCTCTGCTCCATAAGCTTTATAAAGAGGGGGCATCTGTTGTAACCCATTTTTGGGTCCCCAAATAAATGAAATAAAATAAATAGCCAAAGGAGGTTAGAAAAATAACAGGAGGCAGAAGCGCTCAGCAAATGGTCAGAAAAATCAGTCAAGGAGGTTAAAAATACAAAGATTGGATTTTTGACAGTATATTCTTGAAGGATGAGAGCCCTGTTGAGAAGGAAAATTTGAAATTTGAGGAGAAAAGCCCAAATTTGGAGGTTTATGGATTTAATTGGATTTTCAAATGATTTTATAGGGGATTTGATTGCAAGAAAAATTGATTTTTAAGTCAATTTGGGCTTTAATTGGAAGAAATTTAAGTTCTGGGGCCAAAATATATTTTTTAGGAATTTATTAAGTCAAATCAGGGGCTTAATTGCATAAATATTGAAGTTTAAGGGCCAATTAGGGACTTAATTGAAGAAATCCGAAACCAGGGACCAAATTGAAGAAGGCGCGTAAGTATAGGGGCTGGAATTAATTGATTCAGGGGCCTAATTGAAGAAATTGGAAGTTATTTGATCAATTAAGGGCTCAATTGCATAATTCAGAGGCCAAGGACCAAAGTGAAAAACGCGGCCAAATATAGGGACGGGGTTCGAATTCGGCAGGGATGCAATTGAAAGGATAAAAGATGATTGAGGGCTGCTTTGTAAATTGACGCGTTTTGGCGTTTTGCAGGTTTTAAATGAAACAGCGCGTTTTCTCCAAAACGACGCCGTTTCATCCGTTCAAAAAAAAAAAAAAAAAAAAAAGAGGGCAGAACGGTGTCGTTTTGAACGACACTGTTCATCTTTCTTCTTCCCCCCGAAACAGACAGCGGGGAAGAGGGAAAACGGTGCTTTTTTTTGAATTTTTGCCGGCCCCCTCTCTTTCTCTCGCCTGGAGCCCACCGACCGAACACAATGGCCGACCACCCACCGCGCACCACTCGCCGAACCTCGGCAGCCGTGCCCATGGCCGACCAGCCGGCTGCCCCCCCATGTGAGCTGTAAAAAAAGCCATGCCCTTGGCTCTATAAATGGGAGCCAAGGACGCTGAACCAAGGAGAAAAACCAGGAGGGAAGGGACTCGAAAGAGGGAGAAAGAAAAAAACAGAGGGGAAGAAGAACGAAAAAAAACAGAGGAAAGAAAAACAGAGGAGAAGAAAAAAAGGCAGAAAAAAAAAAGAAGCAGGAGAAGGAGAGATTGAAAGGGAAGGGAAGAGAGAAGAAGAAGGAGAGAGAAGGAAGGGAGGAACGAACCAAAAAGAAGAGAAGAGGAAACGGACCGAACCGTTGGAAACAGCCGCAGCGCCGCCTGGAGCCGCCGTCCGTGAGCCACGACACCGCCACCGGCCTCCGCCACAGCACCGCCAGAAACGCAGCAAGCCGCCGCCTGCTCCGCGCCAGGTAATTTTTCTTCCCCTCCGTTGCTGCATTTGGTTTTGTTTCCTGCATGCAGAACGAATAACGTTCTGCATGCAGGAGGGTGGGGGGAAAATAATTCCCCCCGCCAGCTTTGTTGCTGGGCCAGGCTGGTCCTGGCCCAGCCTAATCTTCTGGGCCGGTTCCGGCCCAGAAGAAAGTAATAGTTTTTTTGGGCCGAAATCGGCCCAGTAAATTTTGGGCCGAAATCGGCCCAACACTTGGGGCTGAGACCGGCCCAACCCAGTTAGTTGGGCCGGCCCAGCCCGATTTAATATTATATATTATATATATTTTTGTTATATATATATATATATAAATTTAAGAAAATTCTGTAAAAATTATTTAAAAAATATATGTTTTTTTGGTAATTTTATTATTGTATTTTGATCACTTTTGGTTTGTATTTTTATGTTATAGAAATACAAAATTCAGTTTTAAAATACCCGGTTTTCGTCAAAACATCAAAGATTTTCAAAATAAAAATGTCTTTTGCTTTCAAAAATTTCCTAAATATCTTTAAAAATATTTGTGATTTTTCTACATATTTTCACCAAAATGGATTAATATTTGGTTGTACTTTTGTACCGTAAGAATACAAACCCGGTATTAAAGTACCCGATTTGCGTCAAAACAAAAAATATATACATAATTAAAAAATGTTTTGTTTTAAAATACGGCCTAGTCTCTCCAATATATATATATAAATATTACAACATCATATTTTTCATACAACAAAGAAAATTTCAAAACGATATATGTATTAGCATGCATTTTGGCTTTAATAACCAGTTTATTCAAGCCATGAGAACTAGGCCAATATTTCAAAAATTCTAAAAAAATCTTTTTGTTTTATTTTTTTAGATATGGGATTATGAATTTATACACAAAACTTTTTCCTGATGTTAAATATGTTTTTTTGTCATAGACATTAGCACGGTTAGGTTTTACCCGATAAGATAAGGACCTCCTTATTGAGGAGGACTTTTCTTGAACCATAGATGGACCAACAACTAGGAAACACAACGGGACCTTGATTTTATCAGACAAACGAACAAAGCAGCTTACCCTAGGTAGGGCGTATTTGGGGTGCTAATACCTTCCCTTTACGCAACCAGTCCCCGTGCCCGATCTCTGAGACCAGTTAGGGTTCCTAGTGACCAAAATACTAGGTGGCGACTCCCACACCATTTTTTTTATTGCTAAGAGACAAAGAACTCCTTGTCTCTCCATATTTACCAGATAGATATATCCCCCCATACACACAGACAGCCTGAGGGTGGACGATCGCCGCGACGTCGCGCACCCCGCGACAAAGTGTATTGAAGGTTTAATTGAATTTATGAAGGGTTTGATTGCAAGAACAATTGATTTCTAAGTCAATTTGGGCTTTAATTGGAAGAAATTAAAGTTTTGGGTCAAATTATAATTTTTAAGAGTTGATTTGGTCAAATCAAGGGCTTAATTGCATAAATATTGAAGTTTGATGGCTAATTAGAGACTTGATTGAAGAAATTCGAAACCAAGGACCAAACTGGAAAAGGCGTGTAAATAGAGGAGCTGGAATTGATTGAATCGGGTGCTAAATTAAAGAAATTGAAAGTTTATTTATTATTAAGGGTCAAATGCACAAATTCAAAATCAAAGACTAAAGTGAAAAAGATGACCAACATTAGGGCTTACATTGGAATTTGGCAAGGATGCAATTGAATTGATTCTTAAAATCAAAATTGCAATTGAGGACTGATTTGGAATTTAACACATTTTAGCCCCATTTTCTTTTAAATGAAACAATGATTTTTGTACAAAATGACGCCTTTTTAGTGCATTGTTCATAAAAAAAGCGCAGTACGGTGCCGTTTTAAACAACAATATGCTTCTTCTTTTTCCCATGGACGCACGAGGCAGGGAAAGAAGAAGTCTTTTTTCCCGCTCTCTTTCTCTCTTCCCCCAACTTGACCAAACACTGACAAGCCATACCCTTTCCACACGCATTGCAATCACGTTGAAGAAAGAAGAGGGGAGCCATACCCCGTAGAGGACACCCTATACCACCCTACCCTGTGCCATGACTAGATAGGACAGGGTAGCCCCCTCTCGTCCTGTTTATAAATACAGGGAGGCAAAGGAGAATGAGAGGGGAAGATTTTGAAAGAAAAGCAAAAAGGTAACAAAGAGGATTTAGAGAATGGAAAAACATAGGGATGTTTTTTTTACGTGAGAGAAGTTTTAAGAGACAAAAAGATTTTGAGAGGGGATTTTGGGGAGGTGAAGAGCGGGAAAAAACAACAGACGAATGGATTAAGAGAGTAGAAAATATAGACAAATAGGGTACAAGGAAAGAAACAGAGAGAAATGACTGAACAAAAAAATACAGAAGGAATGAAAGGCAGAGAGAGAAACAAAGACAAAGAGGAGAGAAAGAGGAACGAAACAAAAGGAAATAAAACAGAGAAAGAAAGGGAAAGGAAAAGAAAAGGAAGGAAACAAAAAGAAGGAAAAAAGAGGCAAAATCGCCTACCTTCCTTATCGCCGCCACAAGAATTGTCCTAAGCCACCATCTACAACAGCACCACCACCGTTGGAAACAGAAGAAGAAATAAAAAAACAGGGGAACAAAAACAGAAAGAAAAAGCAACACAGAAACAAAGAAAAAAGAAGAACCATCATCAAGAACCATTAGCTGTCACGACAACAATGCCACCATGAGCCACCAGTACAACCAACACTACCAGGTCAACTTCCTTCTTCCTTTTCTTCTTCTTCTTTGTCCTCGGCTGCTCCACTATTCTGTGTGAATAGTGGAGAGTGAATTAATTCACTCTTCTTTGTTCACGTTGCGTGTGAACAATGAAGCGTTATCTACTATTCACTAGGTTGGACCGGGCCGACAGTCTTAAAAAAAGAATAAATGACTTTGGGTCGACGTCGGCCCAACACTTTTTTGGGTCGATGTGGGCCCCACACCTTTAGGCCGACCTTGACCCAATTTATAAAAATTGTGATTTTCTTATGTATTTTTTTTTTATCAATCTTGATTAATATTGGTTTATTTTTTTATACTGTAAAAATACAAATCTAATATTAAAATACTCGGTTTTCTCCGAATTATTTCAAAAAATATAACAAAAAAATATCTCGTTTTCATGCATACGAACAAGTCTCTCAAAGATAAAAAAAAATCATATCATATTTTCATACAACAAAAATTCAAAAATATGTTTTAACATGCATTTTAGTTTTAATAATCAGTTTATTAAAGTCATGAGAACTAGGCCAATATTTCAAAAAAATTTAAAAAATCATTTTATTTTCTTTTAATACCAAGGATTACAAACTTATACGTAAAATGTATTCTCAATATTAAAATATAGTTCTTTTTTATTAATGTTAGAACGGTTAGATTTTACCCAATAAGATAAGGATCTTCTTATTGAAAAAGACTTTTCTTAAACCATAGACGGACCAACAATTAGAAATATAATAACACTTTAATCTTTATCAGACAATTAAACAATACAACTTCCCTTAGGTAAGATGTATTTGGGGTGTTAATACATTCTCTTTACGCATCCAGTCTCCGTGCCTAATCTTTGAGACCAGTTAGGGTTTCTAGTGATCAAAATATTAGGTGGCGACTCTCATTTCCTGATATTTAAAACTACAAGAGTGGACGATCATCGCGACGCTGCGCATGTACGACAATTCAAGGTTCTCTCTTGTCTAAATGAGCATTGGAAACTCAACTCCTCAAAGACTATATTTTCATAAAACATGAGTCTTGACAATTATGATGGTTTGGATAACCCGAAAAAACATGTACAGAATGTGCATAAGAGCTTAGAGTTGGTCATCCATGATAGTGACTCAATGTGCAAAATCCTCCTCATAATGTTTCAAGGGTCTGCGCATCCTTGGTATAATAATTTGGAGCCAAACTCCATCGAAGGGTTTAGTAACCTTTATGCCAAGCTAGTGGCACGCTTCAGCACCAATATACCTGCCAAGAAAAGCTTTACAAAGCTATTTGGCGTTATCTAACAAAAAGGTGATTCTACATGGATGTATTTAAAGAGATTCAAAGAAGAGATGCTCAAGGTAGAAGAATTAATTGAGCAATAACCTTGAAAGGCCTTGATAAGAGGGGAAAAGAAGCATGCCTTCTGGAGAAAATTTTATGCCTTGCTTGGCATAAGCTTACTTAAGGTGAAACAAGATATGAAAATCATATATGGGTGGAAGAGGTCGATTCACTATGACATGGTCCTTATCATCATTATATGGATAACCAGCATGGACCTTCCCAACAAAATCATTCTCCTACTAGAAATGAAAGCTTAAGGAAGAATCATGAGGAACTAATACATGAGTGCTTGATGTATCCTAAGGATTTATTATCCCCTTGAATCAAAATAGAATCACTCATTCAAGGTTATTAGGGCAACCAAGACTAACACTTACCAACTCCATAACATGTTTGGAAAAATCTCCCTCATAATTGTCACTTGGATCACCTCAGGATGCACAATCATCAAAAGGAATGTAAGTTTATTTTTGAAATAAAAATATCATATCTTTGACATACATTACCTGTACATAAATCCTCAATGCAGTCGTGGACATACACATTCTCTAGGTGATGCCTACGAGCTTCTCACTAATCCACTAGGGGTTGATCTGGGATCTCACATTCTCTAGATGATGTTTAAGGGTCTCTTATCAATTTGTCAGAGGTTGATCTAGAAGCCTCATTCTTCAGGAGATGTCTAAGGGTTTCTCACCAATTCTTCAGGGGTTGATCTTGGATCTCTAGCCTCTCTAATACATTCTTAAACTGACACCACTCTTTAATGGGAGACTCTCAACCCTCACGCCACCACCAAGAAGGCTACCAACCTTTTATGGGCTTTTAAGCCCCCATGTCATCCTATATAGGTCATATACCTCCCAAACTCTAGCGTAACCACTCTTCAAGGGATGAATTTGGTTTTCCTGATGTAATAGAATTACCTCCATGAGTTCCTCTCAGCCTCTTAGAAATTTGTCTAAGTATAGGCTTACCTTTCATAAGTTCCCCTCAACCCTTTAACATTTTTTCTAAATATGGGTGTCTCCATGAGTTACCATCCTTGAAAACTTTTATAAGTATAAGTTCACTCTCTATGGGTTCCCTTCAGCTACTTAGAAATCTTTCTAAGTATGATATGACCTCTTAGAAAAATATTATAAGTATAGAGTTATTATATCTCACCTCACTCTCCTAAGCATTTTTCTAAGTATGAGTTCCTTCATGGCTCCCCTTTACATACTTCGTAATTTTTTCATGCAAGGTGTATGCTCTTACACAAGGATTTTATGGCTTCTTACTCGGGGTTTCAACCCTTTTTTTTCATATAAAAAAAATTAAATGAACTCATCATAGTAACTAGTAGTTTTTAGAAGTCTTTGTGGATTAATACCACAAAAAGTTTAGAAGCTACTAATGGATCAAAAAAAAAACTCAAACTAGATGTAAAAAATGTACAAAAGCCCAAAAAAACACCCAAAGAGCATGGGCTTGGGCAAGGAGCTTGAGCCTAGCTCCTAAGGACACATGTTCGAGTAAGATCTCAAGCCCATGCATTGGGCGTGACACACCTAACTGGTTTTGGGTGTGATGCCCAGTTGGTGCTAGATATGCACCCCAGTACCCTTTTAGGCTCGAGAGCCCCCCGAGCCCAACACACTCGAGCGTGGGTGCACATGTTGAGCCCAACATGCTTCAGTCTAGGTAGCGCGTCTGAACATATTATTCATCTCTAAAGGGCTCAAGAACCTTGCTCAAGCCTAACACTCCCTTAGGAATTTTTTTAAAAAAAGTTATACTTTAGCCCCTTCTTTCTATAAAAAGAGAAAACTCATGAACTATAAATGCCCCATTATTTTTCATGTCAATTTTGATCCTTATTCTTTTGATTTTTTTTGTTCTCTTGTTAAATTGATTTTTCTTTTCAATTTCACTATTCAAACTAAAATATTATATTGTGGATTTCGCAAGATATCTCATGTTGGCTCGACCCTAATTATTAGGGTTACAATTTTTCCATGCTAACCCAGGTTAACAAAGACCATTTTTTATATGTTTTTCCCCCATTTCATTTTTACATATTTAATGGGATGCGAATTGATATACATCATTTGTCCCATTGAAATAAAGTTAGCTTATTCAACTCAATTGGGTCTATAACCTGAGTCACACATATTTTTTTTCAAAACACACTTGTAGCAACTGAACATAATGTTTTGATAAAACAAAATAGTTTGGCCTTGTAGTGAAGCGCGGTCACCAAAGCTAGTTGGAAACTACAGACATGACCGAGAAAATATTTAAAAAAAAATCCCTTATGGCAAAAATATTAATTTTTGTTATTATATATTTGTTTCTTTTTCCCTGCAATTAATACAAGTGACATAACTATATTAAATACCAAGTATATAACCCCTTATCCTTGTTTAATATGTAATTTCATTATTAAAATTTTTTAAAAAAAACTAAAACAAAACCTATTTTTATTGTGAGTTTTGTATATGATTGCTGTGAATGACATTGTTCATTCTATATTTGTTCTTTTATCTTCAACATTGCTTTTTTACAATTTCATCTTTCATTTGTTGTTTACATCAATTTATATGCCGTAATTTGTTTTTATTTGTAATTTATTGCATGCTCGAGATCTAAGAGAATGTTCCTTGCTTGAATTAGGCATTAATTTTATTAAAGAGAATTTTAATTTGTTTATAGGAATTTTTTTAAAAAAAAATGGACCAATTTTTTTTAAAATAATCATTTTATATTTACTATATAAGAGGCATAAAAACTGTATTTTAGTCCCTATAGTTTTTTACTTTTGTTATTTGGTGTCTATTATTTGAGATTTTTACGTTTAGATCCTAAACTTCTTTTTGTTTATGTTTGGATCCCTATGTGTTAAGAGGAAAGAAAGTAAGTTGTTAGAAAATGAGGAGGAGAGAGAAAATATTTGAATAACCACTTTGAACCATGAAAAAATGTCAATTTTGATGTCAATAAATTTGTCTTGAAGAGTTGAGTTCCATGAAGGTGGTTTAAAACTTTCATCTTGTTGGAATACATTGATCCAAGCTCAAGAAATGTTTCTTTTTTAAAATCTTTTTTTTTAACCAATCTTATGGTGCTTGAATTTAAAATAACATTTTGGGTCTTTAAGATATTTTTAGGTGTAAACAAGTTAAAAATAAATTTTTTAAGTCTAAGAACCCAAAACTCGACTCTCTAGCCATTAAATGTGACCAAGAATTGAACTAGGTGATGGAAAATTTTCTATTTAATTAAAAAAAATTGAATGACCGACATGTCCTCTGTTATTGAAAAAAAGAGATAGACATGCAAGCCTAGAACTGCAATCTTATGTGCTTTTCAGCTCTCTTTTTTGGGTTTGGTGCACGACCCAATCCTCGTAGGTGTAACACATGACCTCTTTTCATGTTATCTTTCAATTGTTTTTTTTTAATAATATTCAATATGAATAAAATAATTAAAGTTATATTTAAAATATTATCTAATTTTGCCATAACTTACAAATATTTTTTTATAATGGTATTAACAATTACTTTGTGAATTATTATATATAAACTCAATATGCAAAATTTATAAAACGTTATACTCAGAATATTAATTGAAAATAACATATCTATTTTTTTATTGACAATTTTTAACATGATCTTTTTAAATTAATTATTTTTTTATCATGTATAAATTATCGGGCATGATTTGTTTCTATTTTTTATTAAATCTTGCAGTGCAAATCATGATAATATTTTGCTTAAAAGCAATGATTCTTATTTTTTTTTCTTTTCAAAACAAAAATGAAGTAAATGAACAAGGAAAAAGAGTTTTGATTGATGAGATATATTATTCTCTCTTTAATTCAAATGATTGATATTTAATAGATATTTATTTTAATGACCTTTAGTATTTTTATTTAAAAAACATGCTGCTAGTAAAAAAAGATATGTTTTTGTAAAATAAAAAGAAATTAATTCATAAAATAAAATATTTTATTTTAGAATTTAAATCGGAGGTATCTATTTTTATTATAATATAAGTAAATAAAAATTAATTTTGAAAACTGTTCCATGACATCATGCGCACAAAAACTAGTTAATTACTAGTTTGTATGTTAATGCTACATTATAGTGGACCAAGATTTTCTTAAATGTAAAAAAGATTTCCAGGACTCATGAAATTCTTTGACATGGTTATTAAATAGAAAAACTTTATTGGTTTGAATTATTTTCATCAAGAAAATTCTATATCTTTTATTTATCATAACCAACACAATGTTTCTGACTAGAAAAATTATTTTTGTTCAAAAAAATATTATATAATTATTAAAAAAGCTAGCAAAAAATAAAATAAGGTGTTCATATCTTGTGTGATTGAAAAATAAAAAAAAAATCATAAATAGAATAAAATTATGTTAAAAATCTTGATAATAAAACACTAATTTCAATTGAATTTTCATGAAAATTTTGTTATTAGTTTTATTATTTTCAAATAAGATATATAATAATTGAGAAATATTTTTAAAATTAAAATAATAAATTATAATAATATTTAAGAACCACGTAAAAAAATAAAAAGTAAGAGAATGTTGCAATTTTTCTCCAAATGTCCAAGAAACAGAAAACAAAAAAAAGAAAAAAAAAAGGACATTAAAGGGCAAGGCCCAACGCATGGCCGAGCGCAGACTTTGAGGCCAAGCCCTTGATCCTATCTTGTTTTTTTTTTATTATTATTATTATTATTATTAAAGAGATGAATAATATATTGTTTATTTTTTATTTTATTTTTTAAAAATCATAACTCTCAAACTTGTGACCTCAGATGTCCCCTGCATGTTACAACCACCTCAGCTATGACATAAATTTATTATAAACCGATTTAATAAATATATTAATATTTTTTATTGTTTATATTAACCTTTTTTTAATGTTGGAGGTTAATATCCCTGTAATCAAGCTATATATTATAAGGGGGAAAAAATGCTACTTGGCAGCAACAAAAGAAAAGGCGACGTGTTCAATGCGTATACTTTCGTATTAATAATATAATATAATATAATATAATATAATATAATATAGATAGATAGATACTTACGCTATATTTTAGTTGTTTTTTCAACGAACAAAATATGGAGACAAGTAGGAAACTCTGGCAATGATTGAGCTGTAGCTTTTTTGTTTTCTTTCCTTGGATCATCTTTATTTCTGTTCTGATTATTTTTGTATTTTAAAAATATTTTAAAAAAATATATAATTTTTTTATTTGTCTTAAATTAATATTTTTAGGTGTTTTTAGATTATTTTGATACGCTAATGTTAAAAATAATTTTTAAAAAATAAAAAATTATTATTTTAATATATTTCTAAATAAAAAATACTTTGAAAAACAATTACAACCACGTTTACAAACATGTTTTATATTCATTATTTGTTTGCTACTAATTTAAAATTTGGACCTGATAAAAAACTTAGTTGCAGGATATTGATTATTTATTTTTTTAACAAAAATAACATTGTTTTGTTCTATAAAAAAATAAAAAATTAATCTGAAAGGATCCAATAATCTTGTTAAAAATATGTGATCCGAGTTTGGAGCCGATTATTCGATTACGGATCCGGCTTTAAAAGCTAATGAATGCTACAGAGTATGAAAAGAAAAAATAAACAGGAGCGACAACCAATGAGGGGTCAGAGGAGTGGGCCTCTGAAGAGGTTGGCCCACAAAGTTAATGACAACTGGCATTTGAGGGCAGTGACGACGTGTACGGATGCTGCCCTCTCAAACCTCAGACATCGCACCACATGCAAATTGCAAAGGTGAGTATGGATTGGATCCTATGTTCTTCGGCCGACTCGCACTCACTTTATATTTATTTTTACTTTAGGCAAAGAAAAAAGGAACCCATTCCGCCCTTTATTTTAAAATAACTCAAAAGACGAATTGTCTTGTAGCCTCCCCTCCATCAACAACTTTCAGTCAAATAAATGAAATCCACTTACTCATCTTTAATAGTATTTATAAAGTAAAGTAGCGGACCATTTGGTGGTCGGAGAGTTGAGAGATTTGGAGGTCCCATGGCCATCTTCTCCTTGTTTTTGTGAAAACAGTTCATAATTGGACACATGAAAAGACATAAAGATGTAGTAGAATAAGGATTGGTTTTTGCAATTCTTGTCTATTTGTGTTCTTGATTTTTTTAAAATTTTTTTCTTGATTTTAAATTATTATTATTATTATTGTGTTTTTGTATCATTTAACGTGCTGGTGTTGAAAATAAATTTTTAAAAAAATATTATTTTAATATATTTTAAAATAAAAAATCACTTTCAAAAATAACTTGTATCATATTTTCAAACATGATTTAAAAAAAAGAGGATAAACTGTAATTTTTATTTATTTATTTATTTTATAGTGTTTTTATCTGTTTAGATTAGTGTGATTCATAATGACAAGATAGAAAAAGAGATGGGAATTTATAAGGGTGTCATCCATCACACAAAAACATACATTCACAAGTGTTAGTCGGGTGAGCAGTTTTTAAGTTTTAACCCCAGGATAGAGGTACTTATTGACAATAACGGTTAGAAAAAAATCAATCGATCGATTAAACCAAGAAAACTGATAAAAAATTAATTGAAAAAACCAAGAAAAAAATCGAATGAATCAATTAAAAAAATCCCAAAAAATTCAGTTTTATTTCAATTTTAAAAGCATGAAACCAATTGTAGCGAATTGGTTCAGCCATAATCAAACCCTATTATAAAAGATACACAGTTATAAAAGATTATCTCTCTCTCCTCACCTAACTCCCAAATTTGGCTACCCTCCTCTCTCTTGCTCTCTCCATCTCCCTCCACCAGAACATCTCCTCCACCAAAAATCTAAGCCAAATCAACTTGAATGGCTAGCGACAACATTCATAGCCAGGGTAGTCTTGAATTTAAAGTTGTAAGGGTGTCCAGTGACATGTTGACACGGGGTTCTTTTCAGGCGACCCAGAAGTTTTGCTTATTACTATCGATCTCGCCTGGCAATGTTACCAACAATAAATTATTCTATTGAGCAGAAACAAAAAATAGTGAGTTTCAACTATAAACATAGGCCTTTTTTTCGCATTAATTAACCGGACAAAAAATAGTGAGTTTCAACTATTTTCGGCTCGATTTTGATTTTAAATTAAAAAAAAAACTAGTTTGATTGTTTTATTTCAAAAAAAAGAAAAAACCAAACCTAACAAAAAGAAATCCTGACACGTAACCAGCAGGGACCTCATCCTTTCACACTCACGCATTAACACATTTCACAATTCACATTTGACATTTCCCACTAGCTAGCTACTAGTTAGTGACATGCTACTCTCAATAATTTTCACACCAAAACCCAGTACACCTCAAACCCATCTGTTCTTGTTAATTTATTAGGTATCAAAGTTATTTTTTATTTAAAAATTTATTAAAATAATATTTTTTATTTTTTAAAAAATTATTTTTAATATCAGCGTATCAAAAAGATCTAAAAATACTAAAAAGATATTAATTTAAAGTAAAATAAAATAAAAAAATTTTAAATTTTTTTAAAAGCACTTTTAAAACGCAAAAATAAACACCGCCGAATAAAACCATGATATAGATAACCATTTAGTAGATGGTTTAATGGTAAAAATTTAGGACCAAGAAGTTTGCTTTTCTTGTAGTCTCAAGTTCAAGCCATGTGATTGCTAATATGATGATTACTGAAAGTTTACATGGTCGTTAATTTCAAAACTCATGAAATTAATCGAGGTGCGTATAAACTGACCGAATACCAACATCAATTAAAAATAAAACATGATAGAGAGGTGTATATATATATATATATATATAGAAAAAGAAGAGGAAGAATGAAAAAAGTTGGGCAGCTTTGTTTAATGTTTTGATCTGAAATGGCAAATAGCTAAGCTATATAGCCTTTCTTCGTCTCGCTCGTCCCATGCCATCCACTTCTTCTTGGACACACACTCCCTCTCTACCTATCCTCCTTTTTTCCCTCCTCCTCTCATTTCTTTTCCGACCCGACCCGACCCAAACACACAATTGTAACCATATTATTCCATTCCGTTGTAACCACCCCCCTCCCTCTCTCCCCAAAACATGAAAATCACCTCCCTTATTTACACTGTCGGTCACTCTATCGCTTTCCATGTTCCTCTTTTAAATATTTCTGTTTCTTCCTCACCCTAGTGCTCGCTGCTAAAACGGTGTCGGATTGGAGTTGAAAAGGAGTCAATGATGTTGGATCTTAACTTGAGTGCGGTTTCTGGTGATTCGTCAACGACAGGGAAGAATAATAAGCACAAGCAGAAGAAGATTCTAGAGCTTTCCAACTCTCCACTGGAAAGTTCTGGCAGCTTCGATTCTTCTTCCATAGTCAATGCTGATGGCTGTGGTGATGAGGACTCTTGCTCCAACGGAGACCTTTTTGCCTACAATTTCAGTATCTTGTCAAATGAAATCAGCGTCAAGAAGACCGTTGATTGTGATAACAATAATGATGATGGTGATGGCAGTGGAGATCGAACGATCCAGCTTTTTCCAGTTGCGTGTGGGATCAAGAATGTGGGAGGAGAGTCTCAGTCTTCTTCGACGATGCAGATGCAGATGCAGTGGTCGGGTGTCGGTGAGTGCAGGGATCAAGGTTCCCCTTCGGAGCACGGGATCGCGGCTCAACAAAAGCCAGTGAAGAAGAGTCGGCGTGGGCCCAGGTCGAGAAGCTCCCAGTATAGAGGAGTCACGTTTTATCGGAGAACTGGAAGATGGGAATCTCATATCTGGTTAGTTTGGAATAATTAGTTGCTTAATTAATTTTATTTTTATTAGGTGGTTGATATATTCGGGGATTTTGAATGTGAAGTGGGTTTGTGTTGTTTTGCAGGGATTGTGGAAAGCAAGTTTACTTGGGTAATTTTGAGATAAGATCATTTTATTTTATTTTGAGTTTATTTTGATACGTTTGTGATGTGCGGTACTATTTATTTTGTGAATCTGGGCGTTTGGTTTCTTGTAGGGGGATTTGATACTGCACATGCTGCAGCTAGGTAATAATGATAATAGCGAAATTAGATTGTGATTATGTAAATAATTGAGATTCTAGGTTGAATTCTGGGTTTCTGATTTCAGGGTGTATGATCGAGCCGCAATTAAGTTCCGTGGAGTTGACGCTGATATCAACTTTAACGTTACTGATTATGACGAGGATATTAAGCAGGTGAGCATTGTTGTAGATGTGACTAACTGATTGGGTTCTAAACATTTTAGTTTTTGACTCTTTGAGTGATTAGTTGTTAATTGAGTTTTTATTTGTAACGTAGATGCGTAATTTCACAAAGGAAGAATTTGTGCATATCCTACGTCGTCAGAGCACTGGATTCTCGAGGGGCAGCTCAAAATATAGAGGAGTGACGCTGCACAAATGTGGGCGATGGGAGGCTCGTATGGGGCAGTTCCTGGGGAAGAAGTAAGAAACCGTTTCTCTTGACATTTATCTAGCTGATTTGTTTCAGAGTTCTTATAGATACTGTTACTATTCATACTGCGCCGAACTTATAACTTGCATAAAATGCTTGCTCAACGCATATGTTCTTACATTGAAGTGAGAAATGAACTAAGAACTTGGATATTTAGGCTTGTGGTAAGAGTTGGGAACTTGAGTTTTTTATTGGGCAGTATTCATTGCTTGCCTGCAGGTACATTTATCTTGGGCTATTCGATAGCGAGACAGAAGCTGCAAGGTCCTAATGATCATGAATTGGATCTTTCTTAACTAAATTTCTTAGTTCGACTTCAACTCTCAACCAAATCTGTTTCAATTTACTTGAGAGATGTTTGTTTTCTCTGGTAACCAGGGCTTATGACAAGGCTGCCATTAAATGCAATGGAAGGGAAGCAGTTACCAACTTTGAGCCAAGCACGTATGAAGGAGAGATACTTTCTGAGCCTAACAATGGAGGTACTTTTCACTGCTAGAATCTCACCTTTTTTCTATCTTTGTAAAGAAAAACGCTTAATTGCAGAGTGGGCCTTTAATGTACCAATCTACAACAATTACTTTTCACGCAGACAGCAACCAAAATCTTGACCTGAACTTGGGAATTGCCCCCCCTGATACATCTGATGGCCTAAAGGTAAACAGCAACATGGGTGGTTTTTATTTCCAGAGTGACCGGGATGGCTTGTCTGTTGATAGGGCACCAAAGGTAACAGTGAAATCAATGTTGGTTTTTCTCAGGCCAAAGTAGTCCTGTGTGTGTTTGTTCTAGAAAGCTTTCTTGATTTTCTATCTATGACTCACTTGATGAGTTGATATTCAGCTAGGTTTACTATTTTATACTGTAAAGGAAATCTCTGTTTGGCAGATTCTGAACTCTGCTTCTGCAACAATGAAAAATCAACAACCTAATGGCCCTGGAATGACATCTGTACACCCTCCTCCGTGGGATGGTGTAAATCATCACATCTTTCCCATCTATGAGGTAATTTCAGTTATCTAGTTTATTTCGAGTAACACCTTTAGTTTTTCCAAGTTCTTTAGTTAGGGCACACAAATGCGTGCAGACACCACACACACAGAGATCGCACCTCCTTGCTTGTAGTTGTCACAAGGATACAATATCATGCAATTAACCTTGTAGGGCTCATTCATCCTTCTGAATACTGAATTATTATAAAATGCAAGTATTTATGTCAGTTCTTTATTTTTCCCTAAAAAGGTTTGCATGTTCCGCTAGAGTTCAGAATAATACCAATTTCATGTCTCATATAAATTTGCACGATAACCATTGCTGGTATTGAAAAATTAATGGATTTTTTTCTACTCAAAAGCAAATTAAAAGGAGAAATCTCACTGTTTTGATAATTTACAAGGCCTTTATGTATGATGTTTGCAGGAAAGAGCAATAGAGAAGAGAATGGAAGTAGATTCCTTCCCAAATTGGACCAGGCAAATTCAAGGCCCTTATGGTGGCGGAGCAAATCCACTGCCTCTCTTCTCTACTGCAGCATCATCAGGATTCGCTTCTTCAGCAATTATGGCACCTTCAGCAGCTGCCGGTCAACTTCAGTTTCCAAGTTCCACAATCCTCCACCGTTTTCCTCCATTTACCAACCCCAGCAACATCTCGCAATTCTACTGTAGAAGCTGAATGGTATAGTACAGCCATAATCCAGAACCTTTTCTTGTACAAAGGAAAGAAATGGGTAGGCAAACAAACAAAAAGCCAAAAGTGCCAAGTCACATTCACGTGTTAACTTCAATTCCATTCAAGGATCATTATATTCTGCATTCATCTGTCTTGTAAAGCTTATTGAACTGGAGATTTTTGGCATTGATGGTACGAGTAAATCTCATTGTTATTGCCTCTTTGACGAGTGCAGTCCCATCAGCATGCTGTGCCTATGCTTTTGTTTTCCTCATCAGGAATGTGCTTAATGCATAGCCTTCTGAGATGGAAAACAGGAGAACGAAAGAGTACTTTTCTGCAGAACTCCAGGAAATTTGATTTTGTATTTACAGATGCTTTAAGATACAGTAAAACAACAGTTCTATATTTGAATGTATAAACCTAAATCAATATGCATGCCAAAATTATGTAATGCATGTACAAGCAAAGTTCCTCTCGTGTACCATAGCATCTATTTTCTTCCCTCGTTTTTCCGCATCTATCAGCTGGGTTAATTGTATTAACCTTTCTGTGTTTTTCAATTCCCAAATTAGTGAAAGCTTCACATGGTATGGTGTTGACTAGATTCTTGGCCTCCTACGAAGCGAGTTAGATTATTTTTTTCTAACCTAAATTAATGCATGTTAGATAAATTATTTTTAAAATATTGAGATGATATATCAAATAATATATTTTTTTAAATATAGAGATAGCAACACGTTGGCTTGATCTTAGTCAATCAAGGTAACCCGTGTTATTTTTAAAAGATAGCTGAAAAATAAACTTAGACTGACCAAATAATTGAGAGAAGTTCTTGAAACCCTTGACTAGCCTCTGCAACCCAGTGGATATGTTAGGCTTTGAAAGAGCAAGGAACTTCAACGAAGTCTTCATACTTTCTGTACTTGATGAGCTTTCCTCGTCTTCCTCTTTTGTTCCTTCTCAAGAACAATAGAAACCAAAATATTCAAATAATTAAGTCTACAGAAACATGAAGGCAAAAGAAAAGGTTAAAAAGAAAAAAAGGGTGGTTTAGGAAGCTACAAACCCTACAAAATGAAATTGGTCTGTTATAATAATAAGTAGAGCTGGCTTTGTAATCAAGCTACTATAATTTGACTAACAGGAAGTCAAGCTAGCTACCCATATGATGAGTTTAGTTTGGCAGTGGAGAGAGTACAGAAAAATTAAGATTTATTTTGTTTTTGTAATTATTTACAACTTGCAAGTGATTGCTAATTAATTTAACATTCAGTTGTGGAGTTTTAACCTAATAACAGATGTATTTATTTTGTATGCGCGATCAGCCAAATTAGGTAGAGCTACTGCTATGTTTATCCCAATATTTAACAGGGATGTACAAATAAAAATTTCAAAATAACCCGAGTTATTTTTAAAATTAGTGGAAAAGCTTATAGAAAAAAAATAAAAAAATAATAGAACTCAATTTTTAATTAAATCAAATATTAAAGGATAAAAATGAAAAAAGACGAGTTAAAAAAAAATAAACTCAAGTAAATCTCTTAAATTGAGTTAATTTTTCAAATTCACAACCTCTTAAATTTTAGACCTGGATCCAATCAAGAAACTTATTTTAATATTAAATGATGAAATTAAAAAATAATATCAATTAAAAAAATTTGTCAAAGTAAAAACAAATAGCAGTAAAAATGAAGGTGATGAGAATGTAAAAGAAAATAAATTTTAAAATGATCTTAAATAAAATAAATAGTAATAAAAATAATGAGGATTTAATCTGACAAATAAAAAAAATAACGGATGAAATTAAAAACAATTTTTAATTATATAAATTCATTCAAATAAAAAAAATATCAATTAAAAAAATAATGATCAAATATAAAAGAAAAATAAATTAAATGATTTCCTGAGGTTAAACATAAAAATCAAGAAGAATAGTTAAAAAAGTTTTTTTTAAAAAAAAGAAGTCAATTGATATCCAATCATAAAGAAGTACGCCGCATGTGTTGCCTAGAGAAGTAGGCTCCACTTTGATGATTTAGAAAACATTAAGGCAAGTTTTTTTTTGACGACCGTGGCACACATTGTTTTAAGTCAGCTAAACGACTTACTTGTTGACGCGAAAAAAACAAAATTTTGAATATTAGATTGCCCTTGAATCATGTGATTTTTTTTTAAAAAAAAAAAACTAAGATGAAAGTACAAAATTTAAAGGCAATAAAGTTATGTGAAAAACAACATTTTTCAAAAAGCCCATATTTCAAAGTTAAATATATATTTTTCATTTTTAAAGACAATTATGTAATTATATTGTTCAAGAAAATATAAAAAAATCAAATTGTTCCATCAATTTTATAATAACCAATGACTATATAAAAAGACTATTATCTCTTAGAGACAGTTCAATTTTTTTTTTAATTTTATAGAAAGGCAAAATAATAAATTCAATAAATCAAGGCATTTCTGTAATTTTCATCATGGGCTTTGGGTTCCTGCTAACTACGGTGATTAATTTGCTAAAATTAGGTAGTTAGCTTTCATAGAATTGATTAATATGAATTAGACAGAGCTTCTGCCCTAATCTATAATATCCACCCCCTAGGCTAGCCCAGCCCAGCCCAGCCCAGCCCAGCCCCCGTTTATCAGCACCCCACTCCCATGCCTGCCTCTACGGTAGAGATCAGATTTAAGTTTCCACCCTCTTCTTTTTTTTCTTTTATTATAGTTGTAGTTAATTTTTAAAATATTTTTTATTTAAAAATATATTAAAATAATTTTTTATTGTTTAAAATTGATTTTTAATATTAGTATATCAAAATAATCTAAAAATATTAAAAATACTAATTTGAAACGAAAAAATAATTTAATTAAAAAAAACACTTAAAAAAAAAACATGCTATGAGAAGCTGATGTTGATTTTCTGCCTTTTTTTATTCTTTTTTTTTGTGTTGAATGCCTTACATATCATCATATTTTTTTTTAATTTTATGTGAAAGGATATGTATTTTTTAATAATTTTAATGTGTTGTTGATAAGAAAAAAAATATAAAAAATATTATTTTAATATATTTTTAATTAAAAAAATATACAAATAATGTATTTAGAGTAAATTATACTGTATCAAGTCAAACCAATATATATATATATATATATATATATATATATATATATATATATATATATATATATATATATATATATATATATATCTTGAATTTGAAGCCATTTCATTTCAATGGCTACCTATCCGGATTCCTTGGCTTTCTTCTGAGGGAGGACAGTAGGCCTGCAGGAAAGGTTGAAAAGGAGGCCAGTCATTCTTAGTTATGCTTTGGAAACAAAAACTAAAAAAAATTAAAACCGGTTTCAATGTGTGTTTTTTCTTTTTTTCCATTTCAGCTAAGAAGCAAATTAATATTTAATTAAATATAATTAAATAATAAAAAATAAAAACAGTTGGGCTCGTGTGAGGTATTTTTGTTCTTCGCATGCCTCTTAATATCTAAAAATATTTTTGTTACATTGTTAAAAGCATCGTAACATTTTTTTTCTAACTCAGGTTAACTTTCTAGTAAAAACAAATATAAAAAATCATAAGGCTAAAAGAAAAATAAATAAAATATTTTTTTTAAATGTCAACTCATGTTAACTCTTCAAATTTGTAACTCGAAGCATTAAATTGAAAGCATTTTATTTGAAAAAACCACAAAGCTCAATTCTCAACCAATATTGAAGTGTAACTTGGAAAAATAATATCAATTACACAAAAGGATCTAAAACAAAAAAATAATAATTAAAAGAATGAGGATCAAAATTGAGATAAAAATAAATTTTATTTTTTATTAAATGGTGAAATTGAAAAGAAAAATTAATTGAACTAAAGGACAAAAAACAATCAAACAAATGATGATCAAAATTGAATTTAAAAAAGAAAAACAAATTCTTGATTGAATGATGAAATTAAAAAGAAAAATCAATTCAACAAAAGATCCAAAAAATAATAAAAAGAATGAGAACTAAATTGAAAAAAAATAATATATAAAAAATTGGGATTAAAGAATGAAATTAAAAATAAATAAAAGTTTTACAATGGGGCCAAAAATAAAAATTAGAATCCAAAAGAATAAGAACTGAAGTTGAAATACCTTCAATAAAAAAAATTAAGATGTAATTTTAAAGGGAAAAAAAATAATAAAAAAATTTATCAACGACTAATCAAATCATTACCATTGAAACCTTTTTCACCACCAAAAAAAAATATAGTGATGCTTTAAACAACACGACAGAAAGATATTTTTGATATAAAAACACATGCATTGCTCGAAGAACGCAAATGCCTCACCCGAACCCAATTCATTTTGTTTTTTATTTATTTAATTAAATATCAATTATGAAAAAAAACACACATTGAAACCAGTTTTTTTTTTTTTTTTTTAGTTTTGTTAATAAAGCATAACTAAGATTGACTGGCCTCCTTCTTTTCAATCTTTCCTGCAGGCCTACTGTCCTACCTCAGAAGAAAGCCAAGGAATCCGGATTTTACTTCCAACCAGGTAGCCATTGAAATGAAATGGCTTCAAATCCTATCAATGACGATATATATATTTTGGTTCGACTTAATACAGTATAGTATACTCCACACACATTATCTGTATTATATATTTTTAATTAAAAAAATATTTTTTTATGTTTTTTTATCTAATCAAGACATTAAAATTATTGAAAAATAAATAATTATGATGATACCGAAGGCATTCAACCAAAAAAAATAATAAAACAAAGAAGGATTAAATTGAAAAAATAATATATGAAAAATTGAGATTGGAGGATGAAGTTGGAAATAAATAAAATTTTTATAAAATGATCAAAAATAAAAATTAAGAACCAAAAGAATAAGGACTGAAGTTGAAATATCAATATTAAAAAGGGTTAAGATGTAATTTTAGAGGGAAGAAAGAGAAAAATAAAAATAAAAATACAAAAAATCCATCAACTACAAATCAAACCATCACCACTAAAACAAGCTGCATTATCAAGCTCACCTCTTATTCCTCGAGTTATAGGTTTGTCATGCTAACTCAGATTAACTCGAGCTGATTTTTTTGTTATTTTTTCACTTAATTTTGCCCTTCCATATTTAATGGGCTAATAATTGAGCTATATCGTTTTTTCTCTTTTACAATAATATATTTTTTCCCAATGATACAATTAACACTTTCTTTTTTAATTTGGTCCATTTGTTGTGCTATCATTACTTCTTTTTCTTTTTTTATCATTTGATTAAAATAAAACCTACTTATTTAACCTAGTCTGGTCAATGACTCGAGTCATATATTTTATTTAAAAAAAAAAAACATATTTGCACTACTTGAACAACATTTTTTAAGCAAAAAGAAACCTCACGATATATCACGGGTACACGACTAGTATTGACAACTAAAAGACATTAGATGTTAAATTTATTGTTCATAACAGTGAACCTAGTACCTTATGAATGTTTTTTTTTTAATTTTTGAACTTTTGTTTTTTCATTCAAGCCCTTCTATAGCCTAATTAAAAGATATTAGGCTTGACATTATGGTAAAAATACAATATTTAGAGACAAGGGATTAAAATACAAAATATAAAATACAAAGAAAATTTATGATTAACCTCATATTAACAATAATTTTTATTTTGGTTTGAAACTTCATTATTTTTATTTTTAAGTCCTTGAATTAGAGAAAGAAACTTACTTGAAAATAGAGAGGAAAGAGAAAGTGGTCAGTTGACACAAGTTTCAACCATAAAAAATATTGATCTAAATATCAACGAATTTCATTCGACAAAAGAAGTTTCATTATTATGTTTTTTGGCCTACCCATTGAAATGGTAGATCTGGGCTTAAAAGGTTTTATGAATTCGGGTTGATTTTTAGTTTTTCAACTCTTTTTAGGTTATTTGATGTCATAAATGGATTTATGTAGGTCTTTAAGATATTATTTAGAATTTTTCGGTCAAAATGGACTTTTATGTTAAAAAATCATCTTTCTTGATTTTTTTAGCCACCTCCATGATAGCTAAATTCTAAGAAGAAAATGACATGTCATTTATCGAAGCAGGCGACATGCCATCTGCTTATTTTTTTTTAAAAAAAAAGAAAAGCAAAAAAAGCCTAGACATGGTTTTTAGAGGCCCAAGTATGTTGGGCCACCAAGGCCAGGCTCACGCACTTAGCAATTTTCTTTTTCTAGTTTTTTTTTATTTTTTAATAAGTTTTATGAATTTAGATTTAAAAGAACTAAAAAATTTTGTAATTCAATTTTTTCATTTTTCACAAATAATAATATAGGTTTTTAAGGAAATTTAAACTTTGTTTTTTTCCCAATTAATATGTGTTTAATATGAAAAACAATATCATGAATATTCAATTAAAATAAAGTATATGTTTTTTTAATATTTTTAATATATTTATATATATATATATATAATTTTACCACATTTATTAATATTTTTTTTCTTCAACCACATACAAAATATTTTGTGATATTTTAAATTTGCTTTTAAGACTATAATGAATTTTTTTTTAGAAAACGACATTTGTAATTTACAAAATGCCCTGATATTAAGTTGATGCTAAATTTTATAAATATCTATTTTTTTATATATTATTAAATATAACATAGTTTTAAAAGGCATAATGTTAGGATAAGAGCTTTGAGTTTGGTTTTTTATGGGTGATAATGGAGAAGTTGATAAATATGTCATCATTAATACCACTCTACAAAACCGTACATAAGATTTTCACCTCATTTGACTCCTCATTCAATTTTTTCAAAGTCACTAGACTCTTTTCACTGGTCGAGAAGCTTCTCCCTTCATCCACTTAGTCCTGAAAAGTAACTAGAACAAATTCAGTCATGTTTTCATGTTCTAACTAATTCTTTTTAGATCATTCTCAAAGGAAACGATTCTTGTTTTTACCAAATAAATGCGGATCCAATCATGATCTTATAATAAGAATAAGAATAAGGATTGTTTTTTCGATCAATCCTTTTGCCCCTCATTTTTCAAGAATCAAAAGATAAATTTCACTTAACTTAAGCTTATAAGATTTTATATAGAATAACAAAAAAGTTATTCCATTTCTACTATTATATATGATATTACATATTCCAATACAATTAGATATAAGTGAAATAAATTATTTGGGGTTGATCTCTTCGATGAGATAAACACCTAATAGTCATAAATAATATAAAATTATTTTTAGCTTTTTTTTTCTTAAATTTCCTTGTTCAGTTAAAAAAAATGCTTCGCATAGAATTTTTTTTAATCTATTTTTCTATATTAACAGAGCTTGTTGAAGCGCAAAAGAAGGCTTTGTTAAGCATACACAAATAGAACTATATATATATATATATATTCCCTTTTATTGCAAGTTAATTTTTTACAACACACTTCGTGCTCTAGAGAAATATCAATTTTCTATAGGAATCATAAACAGGTCATCTAAATGACTAGAGATATACATGTAATAATTTATGTTTTGGGTTTTACATATGCTCATAATTTTTTATATAATTGCAATGGAGTATACTTTTATTTTATTTTATTTTATTGAAAAGAATCAATACTAGATAATTACATATTCATTTTGATTTTCATATATCATAAGGGAAATACAATTTTAGATTCGAATTTGAGAATCACTAACTATTTCAATTTGTCATGAGTTTTGGCTTTTGTGACTTAAAATTCATATTTTTTCCTATAATTCAATTCGTGATGATTATAGGTAGAAAGTTCATATTCTAAAGTCATCGATAAACAATTAGTTAAACAATACTTAACAAAGTTGCCGCAAAATATATAGATTGTGAAATCAATACTGTAATTAAGCAAACATTTCTTTTGAATATTAGTTTTCAATTCTCATTCAACAAGAAGTAAATCTATATGACATACAAAAAAAATATATTACAAGCAATGCATTTATCAAATTCAAAATGGGTTTAAACGCGGAAACGCTTTGATGTGATTAATTTTTCATAAGAATATTGAATAATTATAATTAAGTGATTTACCTAGGATAACATGGTCATGAAACTTTCATCAATGTACATGTATTGTTTTTTTACCATAATTCATGAACCTAATTACCACAAGGAACATATCGTGTGAATTATAGTGAAAAAAGGTGGGAAGAGGTTGTTAATAATAGATTGCCAAAATAAATATGTAAAAGAAATTTCCATCCAAAATGATTACTTGTTGGTCCATTCTTAGTCTAGGTAAAGTCCATCTTGTTGTGATAGGAATGAATAAGAACACATAAGTTTTAACCAACATAATAAGAATACTCATTGTTGTTACAAAGACTCTACCTATTTTATTTATTTCAAAATAAAAAAAACTCTGAAACAAATATTTATGGAATAGAGATATTCCAACCACCCAAATAAAGAACTATTACAAATAATAAAGAGACAACTAAGTTTAGATAGGAAGTAACATAAAATAAAGTAGATTTGATACTTGAATATTCAATTTGATAACTTACTACTAATTCTCCTTCTATTTCTAGTAAATCAAAAGGTAATCTCTCACATTCTGCTAGGGATGAAATGAGAAAAATGATAATTTTTATAGGTTGATGCCACAAATTCTATCCCTAAAAACCATATTTTGATTATGTCATAACTACATCAACTGTACTCGAACTGTTAGATAATTATAGTCAGTGATGACATCATTGTCCCATAACTATTACATATTCATACATGAGATTTTCACTTCATATGGCTCCTTGAAGGCTATAAATAAATCTAAGGGCCAAATCATATTATTTATCTCGGTATATTTGTAGGATAGATATCCAAATCTAATCAGATACCTCTTAATTCTAAAGTTTGACTAATATAATTTTATCTATTATATTACTAAAATAAAGTACTTGATTGATTTCATCTTTTAGGAATTTGAATATTTCTTTCTTGAGCAATAACTTAAATCTTTCAATACAATACTTCTTGTATAAATACCAATTGTACATACAGTTAACAAGTCAACAGTATCCCCTAATTCCGAGTTAGTAATTCTAGTTCAAATCAGGACAATATAAACCTATTGCAAAGGGCTTTAGAAGCAAGCAAGCAACCTGAAAAGAGTAGATCAAAAATTTCATGATTAATAAAAAGGTATATTAACGGTGTAAGAGTAAGTAAGTAAACATATCAGGTGTAGCAAGCAAACACATAAAGACACAATTAAATATCTCTAACAATTACCCTTTTTTTTTCTTTTTCTTTTCTAATTTGAATAAGTTAGAAAAGAAAAGGAATAAAAATGGATTCAACTACAACCAAACATGAACCGAGTTCAAGTTTCAAGTGAATTTACTTAAATTAAATTAAGAGAACAAAAGTGAAAATGCAGTTAGGGCAACAATATCATACAAGAAGTTGAAATAAAATAGAAAGACTATACTTCTATTCTAATCTAAACTTGTAATGTAAATAGAATTTAAATAATTGTATTACTTATTTTTACTAGTACTATATTGGTTGCAACAAGATCTTTTGTAATTTGATTTTGAGTTAGTAACTCGTATTTTTTTCCTTCTTCGTTTCGAATAGGAAAATAGACAAGTTGAGTGAATAAAAATCAAAAAAAGATTCATGGTTAATGGTAAGATGTTCGAATAAAGGTTATTTTAGAATATATCAGTTGTGTTTAAAACAATGTTAATAAGAAATCAATAGGCATTTCTAGATATATTACTCAAAAGAATAGACATAATAAGCCTAGTTGATTGAAGTTGAGAAAATTAGAATAGACATAATAAGCCTAGTTGATTGAAGTTGAGAAAATTTTATCCATGTTGTTACAAACATACAATTCATGGGGAGATAAAGAAATAGATGAAGGGGTTATTTGTTTTTGAGGGCCAGCCACGCTTCTAAAAAAATTTGAATCTTTTTGATATGCTGATGTCAAAAATAAATTTTAAAAAATAAAAATTATTTTTAATGTATTTCCAAACGAAAATATTTTGAAAAGCAACTGATACCGCAATATCAAACACTACTTAAATCAATCATCTATGTATGAGTCATTCAAGAAGATGAAAGATAAAATATTAACATATACATGTATATATATATACACATACAATAACAAATATATGTTTTACATTTTCTAACATTTTCATAAGATCTTCGTGATTGTTCTTCAAAAGCCACTAATGCATATTGAATTATAAATCTTTAGAGCCAATTCTAATTGTTCAATAAAAATATAATTCAATGCCATTTGTTTTTTTTTTTTCCTTAGTTTGTCGAATCTACCATCTAAAGCAAAAAAAAAGGTAAAGTAATCTTGTGCTTTGCAGTGATTTCAGATCTATTAAGTCTCATGATATTCTCCATCACTTAATAGATTTCGCATTTGTTTTTTCCATTATTGCTATCATGAGACACGTGATAGATACACAATCAAATCCCAAAACTCAAATCAAGTCAGGTTTGATTTACACCTGATTGGGTTCAAGTCGAGTTCAGGTAAACATTTTAGGTTCAGATTTAGGTGTGTGTGAATATTACAAAATCCAACCCATAAATATCATCCCTAGTTTCAATGGGTGACAACATGCATTGGATGAAACGATTGCATTGCCAACGACAATCCATTGGATGAAAAGAGAAGCTAGCTGCTAGATGAAACGACCTGCCTCTATGCCTTACAATAAATGTTTTCTTTGTTCAATTACATTCACAGCCTTCATTCCCATTACGGTGGCACACGGTACTTCAGTCTGGACCCAATTCATCTCATTGTAAAAACAGAACAAAAAAATAGAGGTAAATAAATAAAAAAATATATAAATTCAATAATCAGGTCGTTTGTTCTAGTTGATTCAATAAATACAATTAACTTAATAATATAATTAAAAAACAGCAATAAATAAACCAAATTAAATATATATATATACACACACTATTATCAACTTAAAAATATTTTAGAAAAATTATCTTCTCAATATTTAATAACAAAATGAAAATTAAATGAAAATAAAACAGGAAAAAGAAATTAAAACTCAATTTTTAATAAATCAAATTAAAAAAACCCAAAAAAAAACCAACTTCAATCAATCTACCAAATACACAACTTGATCATAAAACCAAAATAACCCGGTAAAAAACAAATTAAATAAAACAACAAAACTCAAATATTAAACAACACAATATTAAAGAGCAAAACTAAAAAATAATCAACTTAAAAAATCAACAAAAAAATAACTGTAAAAAGGACCTACGAAAAAATAAAAATCAACTTGAGCTAATTTTTAGAACTTATAACCTGAAACATGAGACGAAAACTAACCCTACAAAAACAAACATAAAAAAAAATCACGAAGCTAAATCCATAATCAATAAAATAACATGAATAAAATTTTTAAAAAATCAATAAAAAAATTAAAAACAAAATAAATATCCATAAAATAAGAATCAAATCAAACATAAATATAAAATAAAACAAAATGTTCTGGAATGAAATTAAAAATAACAAAATAACAAAAAAAAAAAATAGGAACAAATTTTATATATTAAATGACATCAAATTTTAAGGTACGAAATAAATAGCAATAAATTTAATACAAAGATCAGATGATCTAGGACACCTCTGAATTTTGCAAAAATGTTTCAGATGCATTTTTGCAAAAATGTATGCAACCAATTCTCTTCACATCATTAAAATCAAAGGTTCAGATTATCTGTTGGCTAAACATAAAGGTAGTCCCTGAAATATTAACAATTTATTATTATCATATTCCACCCAGTTCCTCTATCACTCACCAACATCAAACAGCCAAAAATCTATCAAAAATCTGTTGTATTAGGAAAGACAATTTCAAAGGCAAACTTTGACTCTTATTTTGTTAGGAGGCAGATGGAAAAAACGTGGACTACGGCAGATGGAAAAAACGTGGACTACCAAGTTAAAAAATTGGGATACAAGTAACAGATTTATATTACATAAAGGAGGCACAGTTGTGGATCTCATTGAGCTACACCCTAACCATATTTATTCGGTGTCTCTGTATTTCGTTCTTCAGATATTCTCATGTATCAACCAAAATAATTGCAAGAAAACCTAGCTATTTCTGTGGCAGAGAAGGTATATCAGAGGACAAGATCCCTTGGAAGCAACTCAAACATTGAAACCAAGAAGTTGAAATGATATTATCAACTTTTTGTCTCAAGAATGTATGTCTCCGAGAAACAAAAAGACACTAAATAGGTTCATTTTCTTATTTCCATTTCAAATCAGATGTATGCTTAACAAGCAATATTGACCAAAACGATTACAGATCAATATTGACCAAAACATCAATTGGCTACATTACAGATCCAGAATCAAGCTCGAAAATGTTTTCTTGTATCCCCCCCACCCCACCCCACCCCACCCCATAATGCAAGGACAAATAGATTCACTGGCACAACTCATTATGTGAGGAGAAAGAAACGGGAGACAAACAATAGTTTAAACTCTGTTTTCATTCATGTAAGGCAACATTAAAAAAAGGAAGGAAAGAAACGAAGACCTTCATTTTTCTATTATCTATAGGAAGCCTCAGTTTTCCATTTGAACTCTAGCTTTGGGCCTATTTGTTAAGATGATGAACATATCTGAATTAGGTGCAACTACCAAATACCTTCTTTATTCATGTAAGACGTGAGTACGACAGATTCACTCCAAGTCTAAAAAACTGCCAAAATGTGCATTGTTAAAACCAGTGTTCTTTTCCCAGCTAACCTGCAAATAGAAAGACAAGTAGAGCATGAACAAATAATTATTCGATGTATATTGATTTTTTGAATTCACAAGCACACAAGAAGACTTGCCATTCACCTTCTCTTTATATGGATAAAAAGATGTCGATAATGATGCATGATATGAACATGCATCTGGATTAAATGGAATAACCATTCAACTCAGATGCACCACAAAGAGTGAAGCCAAGAGCAATCCCAGTCACTCGAGGCTTAGTAATCCCTTGCAGCCCACACTGAATTCTGCCATGACAATAAACTGCCTTTTCACTCGCTCCATTAGAAGATAGAAGTTCCTGGTCATGAGAGGGGCAAAGAATACATCTGGCTAGGGTTTGCCAACAACCAATATGCACCAACACAAAGAAACTGAAACATATTCATCCACGGGCACCTTAGAATGCACCAAATTAACCACTATGTTAAGTTCATCAGCCTATTCAAGCATAAAGGAGTAATTCCAATCCCCAGCAGCAATCACATTGCAAATCCTCTGTTGTATAGATTGCTGGTACCAGACATCTGATACTTCAAATCCTCATAACTAGGAACAAATTTGCTAAATCCCATCCCTCCATTTCCTAGGAATTCTGGCATACAAGGATCACTAACATTTTTTACCTCATTCCAACCACCCAAACTGCCATTTGAGATGTGCACATTTCTAATCTGTTGAGCCGTCAATTGTGTAAATGATGAAGGTTTGTTGGGCGGGGATTGACCCAGAAGCACAGGTGAAATGGAGTACGTATCATCTGGGGGAGAGAATCTATTCCTGAAGCGATCTGATAACCTTATGTTCTGCTGTGCAGAAATAGATTGCCGCATCAGCATCTGAAGCTCTGAATCATGATCAAAAGGACTAAAATGAGGAGATAAAGCTGGCTTTGCATCAAAGCCTGGATTATTCAGCCTTGCTGAAAGAAATCCTTTGCCAACTTCCATTATTGCAGGATCAATGAATTCAACATCCCCAGAGATGCCAATGTTCCGAGATAGTGGTGCAGAGTTTTGTAGAAAATGATTTGCTGGAGAATAAAAAAAATATATTAAAATTCATTGAAGAGAAAGACAACAAAATGGCAAACCATCATAAATTATAAATCACAAACCAGAATGGTCAAAATCATAGTGCACTGCTCCATGAGTAGGAAAGCCTGGAGGTACAACTCTACTTGGCACTGAGAATCCTGGTGGGGGAGAAGTGGAAGTTTTGGAAACTGTTCATGGCATTGCAGCAAAAAATAAATAAATAAGTACGGAGACTAGTTCCAAAGCTTCGTAAGAACGGCAAAGAATAAATTTTAAATTCAAGGAAATTCACAGTTCAAAATCTTCCTGAGATAAAGTTTATTTTTTATCAAAATCTTCCTAAGTTGAGGCTTTGCATAACTGACAGTACAAGCTATGAGGATTCAAGCATTTTAGTATTCCCAAATATAACTAAAAACTGGACAAGAATCTTTCTAGATAACTCTTCACCCAACATGTGAACAAAAACTAAAATAACTGCACCGATGATATGACTAAGCACCACGACCCCTGTGACTTTCTCAACTCTGACTGTGACTTTCTAAAGAGCAATGGAATTTCTTGTTCTATCTAAAAGGCATCATTATCACATGTCAAGATTTTACCTTCAATAGCCCATCTCTAAAATTTATCAATGGTTTAAATTCTGAAAATTTATCAATATTTCAAATTCTGAAAAAGAAACTAACACACTCCATCCCTCCCAAGATTGATACCAAGCAAGCATAAAATAAAAGATTTGATTAATAAGGGAGCAAGATAGAGAAATAAAATTTGAAGGCATTTTCTTTCATAGAATACCCTCAGCATGTGAGCAGGAAGCCGCCGTATCATGTCACCCCAATGACCATCCGGTCATAACTATAAAGCAAATTAAAATATCAGTAGTTACTTTAATCTGTTATTTAGAAAGATGACCTCCTTAGGACCAGAGCCTAGAAACCATCTCCATGTTTCTTCTAAATAACAGGCATGCATCCCACAGTGGTATGAATTAAAAAGGAAACCATCCCTAATAAAGGCTGCAGCCCTTTCCACAACACCTAAGAATACCTGGATAGCAATATCTACCTCCCAACTTCAAAGAGTTAATATTCCAAAAGACAATCTATCCCTTCATAAAGAGTTGGTTTGTTGTTCTGAAACCTAAAGCCACCTTACACGTTTGGGAGGTACCAAGGCCCCACCAAACATTCCAGTTCTCTACATGTCCCTGTTGCAAGGCTATAGCTATAGCCTAACTGGCAGCAACACCTTTTCAAAAAAGAACAGCTCAAGTTTAAATCCTTCTTCCCCAAACTATTGAATAACACCCCCACCCCCTGGAAAAAAAGACACATTCTCCAATAAACAGGAGATGAATCATTCAGATCTAAGAAAGGAATGGCATTCCCCATGATTCAAGGAAATAAATCAAAAACACATTTGTTAAGATAGGAATAATGCTAGAGTTTTTTACTGAATCTCTTGCTGAATAGGGTAGCCTGAGTGAATGACACGATATTAATTTTAAAAATATTCCCTTACTGATAGTACCCTATGCCATTGCTTTAGCAAGAACTGCCAATATGAAAACAGCACATAATTTAGTTGGGAGTATCCCTGGCATTACTCTTTATCATAGATAGTTTTCTGAACTCAGAGCATTACTCACAAATACATAAAGGATGTATCATGCATCATCATATCATACATGGAAAAAAAACAAATGGATTTCCCGTTATACAAGACAATGGCAAGAATATGTTTGGCAAAATTTAACAAAAATATGCATGAGGGCCATAGCAAGACAGCAATGGTACTACAATGGCAAACCATAATACATCCAGTTACATGAAAGGAACAGCTTCAGAAGAAAATAGGAAGATGCATCATGCATTGTATCAAAATAGACGGCACTCACCAGAAAAACTAGATGTAAAAGGATGCTTGCTAAGGAAACCATTTGATTCCACGGAACTAATATTTGAAGAGATGCCATGATAATTGTCCATCCAAGGATCCTTGTTTTCAATAATATAATTTGAGGAAGAAGATTTATTTGTTGCATTTTCAAGTGAATGCTCCAAATTAGACAAATGATTAGAGAAACCATCCTGCCTGGCAAATGAGAACCTTGATTGACTACTCTCTTGTGCTTTTCGCATGCATGGTATTTTGCGGCAACTTTGTTGTTTATCATTATCAGCCAGCAACTTGACAAAACTCTGAGGTGATGTCAACGAATCTTCCCATACACCAGAATCAATGGATAGAATATTTGAGATAATGCTGCTCTCATCTGTATCTAGATCAAGTTTATAGTCAATACTAGCTACATTACTACCATGTTCTTCCAAGCACTTCCCCGGTCCTACCTCTGACAAGACACTAGAATAGTTAGAAGACCTATCCCACTCAACAAGGCCATTGGCTTGCCTGTCATGCAACCCATTAGACAAAACAGTGTTGCCAGATCTGAATGGAAAAGCAAACTCATCATGCTTAGCAGGAACAATGCTTGGATGTACATCAATAGTGCTTTGACAATTCTCGCCTTGCCGCCAGGAATGATAGGTTGACTGCTCCAAATACTGTTTTGGAGAAAGTAAAGATGAAATGGGTGGTTCATGATGGATGCTTCCAAAGCCCTGGACTTCCCGGTCATCAAAACATAGTAAATCCTCAACAATTGCACATTCTCTCAGTTTTGGCGAGGATGAAGAATTACTAGGTGGCTCGCTCACGAAAGGTTGTGAGCCTTGACTTTTGGGCAGTTTATGATTAGAAATTGAAATATCTGGAGTAACCGGTTCACGGTACTCATCCTTAAGGTGATCATCAATGCTAATTGATGATAATCCAGAGCATAGTCCCTGCAAGTCCCCATCTGCATGAAAATTTTCATCTTCATCCAGACCAGTAAAATAGGACAGTTTAGTAATTTTTGAAGGGCTAGTTCCAGCTGGTGGTTCATCAGTATCACTAGCACTGTCCTGAGATGCTGGAGGACAAGGAAAATGGTCAATCGATGTTAGATTGGCAGGATGCACTTCACAGCTTCCTTCAGGTATGGTTCTTTTTATATCACCAGAACTTTTGGTGATCACAACTTCTGGCGCAAGACCATGGTCCCCATGTGATGTCTCAGGTTTATGATTGGGAGTTCCACCAGATGATGACAAACTTGTAACTGGTGGCAAACTGCCAGCGACACGCGTAACCCTGAAAAAGGCATTAAATAGAATATAATAAAATTCTGAATGCCACATACCATAACATAGAAGTCAGCATGCCACATATCATAAGATGAAATTCAGGATGTCATATAACAACAGATCTCATACCATGAAGATGCCCCGTGAAGTGTATTGGATCTTCCAGCACCACTATCTGCACATGACCCGCTATCCCAGTTCACAATATTTTGCTGGAAAGCAACAGTCAGGGTATTTCAAATAGTAAGAGCACTGCATGAGTAATAAACAATAACACTACTTTTTTAGATTTGTTCATTTTAACTTTACTGAACTAGAGATCATTCAATATTTTTATCTTATAATGATTACATAAGATTATATAATTTAATGATCAGTCCTTCAAGAATACAGTCCCCAAATGCATCACCATAAATAACCTTTTTTTTTTCTGAAAAGGCAAAATATAACATGGAGGCTTACATTTGAAGAAGTATTAGCATCAAGTTTGGCCGTGGATGATATGTTCCTATTGGTGGATTCATCTGCTGAGGGTGGCAAAACATTTCCTGATCGCCGATGCAAATTATTTGTAGCACCAACAATTTGTTGTACTCTACTCCTTTAAAACAATAATAAGATAATTTAAGAACAATACAGGTATATATGAATAGCAAAAAGACCAGGAATATTAGGCAAGTCTTCTTAAGCAAAGTAATTTAATGTAAGAGAGATGAAAACTGGAAAATGGTGGAGACCAGATAATAACCTTGTAAAGGCTGAAACTAAATCATCTTTTGTAAAACTATCTTCCTCAGAGCCAAAATCATGCAAATATAAACAGTCCGGAATGCTGCAAGGCTGGAACAACAGAAGTATTAGCACATGGGTAGCAGAGAAAGCTCAGTTCTTGGTATGCAGACTTGTAAAAGATGAATAGTCTGCATGTTCTTACTGTATTTTTCAGCCATGCATGGCAGTATTTTGTTGTTCCAAAACATGCCCTGTATACAACTCTTATTAATCAACAGATTGTCAACAAAAAAGTAACACACAGAGGAACGATCATCTTACCTCAAGGATCTACCTTCTAAGACAAAACTGTGCACTGATTGAATACAACGAACTGCTTCATCCTCTTTTGCATATGTTATATACCTAACAAGTGAAAAAAGGTACCGTGTTAACACTACAAAACATCAAATGACTACAGTATGACAGAATCCCTAATTAGGATTCAAGTTTCAGCCCACTGTAGGGGGGAGAGAGCATTTGACAAAAAAAATGGAAAGTGAACATACACACAACAACTGTTGTTTGCAGCATGTTGAATTGCCCCTGTTGCGGTTCGAGATATAGACACCTTCAGAACCTTTCCATATTGGCCAAAGTACTCTTTTCGCTGAAGAAGCTGATAGAAACAAAAAAAAAATCCAACTCAGACTCCAGAAATATATAAAGAAGTGTAAGCAGATGCAAGAATTATTACAGCAAGATTACATCTACATAGAAGCTGTGATGAGATGCACAAAGATACACAAAAATACTCACGGATTCATCTGCAAGATTAAGAGGTAATCCAATTATATACACTAGATTCCTTTGAATGACTCTAACATTGCTTAGATGCATCCTTCCATCAGATGTTTTTGGCTTCACCTTATGGGACTTCAGTTTTCTCTCTGAATGCATTTCAGCTACTAGCCTACATAGCAAAGAGTGCATGTTGAATTGTGGACATCAACAACTCATCAAATAGTATTTGAACAATAGAAAGGAACCGCACAGTGAGCATGATTATAACCTTTCACAATTTGCTGCCATCCCCACAATTTTTTCTTTGTCATAAGGTGTACGACACGCTGGGCAGCGACCCTCAGAGTTATCCTTGTCGGCCATTTCCATAATGTGGTTCCAGCACCAAACACAGACCTGTGACAATAAGAGAGAAGAAAACAAATGTGAACATAATATAATAGAGATGTGGAGAAGCCAACAGTCTTTTTGCACAGAAACTAATATACAAGTAAGGCTCATAGCTTAAACCTCATAACCACATTTGCATGGTTTCAATTGCTGATCAGTCAAATCCATCTCCTCAGCACACAATGGGCATGTCTTGTCTCCCTTGTCACTCATGATTTCCCTGGAGAATATTCAAGCAACATTAGACATATCTTCATATAACATAATTCAAAAATAATTCGGCCAGTGCCAAGATTTCCTAACACCCATAAAAAAATAAAAAGAATCCACCCAATTCTACCAATTATCTCAGTTTAGACTAGTTAAAACAACTAAAAATAGCTTCTACACTCAAACAATAAACATAACACACCCAAGTTTCATAACAAAACAAAAGGTCAAAAATGTCAATTTTTTTCAATTTCTCAGCAACCAAACAGAGTATTATCAAGTAAATATTCATAAATTCTATTAAATCTAATCATGCAACTGATGAAAAAAAAACACTTCATGTTCACTAACCAACAAAGTCAACAACAACAAGAAGAAATACACAAAAATCAACAAAGCAATTGAAAAAAAAAATCCAAACTAACCAATCTAAGAGAAATCATACATTTGTACATCCAAACCCGATTCAGGATCCGAAAAATCAGAGTTCAATTTCCAATCAAGATGTGTTAAACAAGAGACGGATTTTTCAATTTTTAGATGGTAACTTTCTTTCTAGGTTTAACGATCTAGGTTATTATTATTATTATTCCAAAAAAAAAAGTTTCGATCTTAAATTAGTTAAGGTCAGCCAAAGTAATAAATAGAATAAAAGAGAGATTTCTTTTTCTTCCTGAAGAGAGAGACTTACAGTGAGGAAGAGAAAAAAAGCAGAAGAGGAGGGGGAGGAATCTCTGAGCTTTGAGCTTGTGTATGAGAGAAAGAGAAGGCGACCTCTGGATAAAAGTGAAAGCCACAAACAAGTGAGCGTGTTTACTAGTGGGTGTGTCCGTGTTTTATTTTTTATTTTTATTAATAATGATTTTTGGATGGACGGATGGGATGGGATGGGATGGGATGGTGGGGATGGTTGTGGGTGGGATGGGATGGGATGGCATTGCTGTTGTTTGTCGTTGATGGATGGATAGATGATTGCTTGTTTTTGCGCTTGTGCTTGTGTGCTTTGAGTTTGCTTACCTGTCATTAACGTAATTGCTGCTCCTCTTCGTTACCTTGGGGTTGATTGGCGCTGGGTTCAACCCTAGTTTTTGTAAATCTTAAAACAAATTACTTTTATTTTTAATTTAATTTTTATTTAATTTTTATTATTTTAATATATTTTTATTAAAAATAATTTTTATTTATTTTTAAATAAAAAATATTTTAAAAATTATCTTAAAAGAAAACTTCAGTTGTTTCTTTCAAGATCGAGATTTAAGCTATTTGAACTACATTCTAGTCAGTTTATTTAAAAATTGATCAAATTTAACATTTTAAAAACATTGCATATATGATCAAAAAATTTTAAAAAAAATTATTAAAAAATTAACGGGGCTCAATCTTTCATGCAAACCAATAAATATTATTTTTATGAATTTAAATAGTACAATAACTATATTTTGCTCTTCTAAAAAAATCAATGAATTATTTATTGTGATTAATATGATCATTTCACAAGGATTAATTAATTATTTTCAAATTGATAAGGGATAAATCAGTCTTTTATATTTTTTAAAACACAATCAAATGATTAAATTACTCTTTTGAGTTTTAGATCAATTAAAATGTATTTTGTTGTTAGAGATTCGATATTAAAGATACACACACAGGGTCTAAAATCTTGAATCCTAATTTTATGATCACAAGAGTCGGGTCTAATGACCAAAACTATTGTTGACATGCAACACTTCATTAAAAAAAAACTAAAAAGGACTCAAGGTTTTATTGCAGTGGTTTTTTAGGACTTTTGCACGGGATATATTTGGTATTATAGAATTAGTGAGGGATATGTATGCCTTTTACTTTATTTATTGCACAGTGTAAAGTCCTAGATACTCTTTGAAGCAGAATTTATGTTTGCTTTGGGATATAGGCTTTTTCGGTTTTCCTTCTCTTGAGCACAATGAGACTATCAACATAACACTGGGTTTTAAAACAAATTTTTTTGTCTTTAGGGGTATTTGTGTCTTTTAGACTCAAATTTTTTTGTAAATTTCGTATGGGGTTAAGGGTGTTTTGGTATATATAAAAAAACAAAATAAAAAGTTGTTGGGGTGTGATAAGAACACACTAAAGTGTGGAGGTTATCTATGCTATTTGAATAGCGCATAACACTTCCTCTGGTATCCAAAAATACACAACTACCGTCTCTCAGGTAGGCCTGTTCATTGTTCGGTTCGATTTGAACCATAAAAACCAACCAAACCGAGCAACTTATATTTTTTAAAATTCAAACCGAATTCCGGTTCAAACCGAATCGGTTTGGTTCGATTAAATTCGGTTTTTTGGCTTAAAAACCGGGAAACATAATCACGGATGTGGTAATAGACCGGCATGCTTTCATGAACAGAGAATCCGAGGCTTGGGAAGTTTCCCTCTCCACATGCTTCCCTTTTCCCCTTGGTTTCCCTTTCCTCTATCATCTCTCTCGGTCCTATTTGGCTTTTCATCATCCGTCTCTCTGCTCAATAATGGCCTTTTTTTTTAGTGGCTCCTTTTGATTTACTTGTAGTCGACACAGTACAATCCATGTCTTGAAAATGGAAGCACTGTCAAAGATTATAAGCAGTGTCAAAGATGGATAAACTTTACCTTGTCGTTCCTCCCTTTCTTTCTATTGCAAGTGAAGAGAGAAGCCAAGAGTTTTTGTTTGGCTGCAAGTATACTAGATGGATGCGAAGACGTGGGTTAATGACTTATTGTTCTTCTAGAGAAGAGACAGATGCAAGGGACAGAGATGCAGGGTGGATGAAAATTAAAAGGGAAAAAAGGTGATAAATTGTCTCTAGTGTGGGCGGCGGCTTTTCATGTAATGTTATCAATTAGGGTTAGGTTTACTGTATTATTTATAGGTTATTTATTAACTTTATTTTATGGGTGGACCGGATTGGTTCACCGGTTTCAATGATAAAACCGAACCGAACCGACAAGCTTTTATGGTTTTAAAAATCGATTTAATCGGTTTTCCATATCGGTTCGGTTTTCCCAGTTAATTTTCCATTGATTTTCTCGGTTAATTAATTTTTTTTAACACCCTTAGTCTCAGGCGAAACATCATGGGGCGACATGTTTTGTCCTAAAGGCCGCCTTTAAGCGACGACTAGATTTCTTCTGCTCCACCATCTTTTCTCTCTCCTCCACCCACCCAAAGTTCAAAAATACCCTAAACTTTTGTATTATTTTAATTGCGGTCCTCATAGTTTTTATTATTCTGTATTTGCTTTGAATTCTTTTTATAATTTATTTATTTTTTCAACTTCATCCTTTATCATTGTACTTTATTTTATTTTTATGTTGGATTTGGTTCTCTTTCTTTCCATTGATATTTATTTTGTTTTTCATTCTTCTTCTAATTGATTTTCTTTTCAATTTCATACCTGATTTTTGTTTTTTTACAAAAAAATTTAGCACCATTCTTTTCATTATAATTTCTTTTGGTTTCATTTGTTTTCTTAATTGAATTTTTTTCCAGATTCATCCCTTATTATTTGATTTTAATACCAAATTGATCATTATTTTTTCAATCCCGGTTTTTAAACCCAACCTAAAGGTCGATCCCGGGTAAGTCCTGGGTCACAAATCAAGTGGGTTGGTCAAGGTTACCCAGATCAACTTGTTCTAAAAAAATATTCAACGAGTTTTAAATTTTTTTTACGTGGAAGTTATGTTCTTATTTTTTTAATTATGGTTTTTAAACTCGACCCGGAAGTCGGCCCCGGGCAAGTCCTGGGTCACGAGTTGGGTGAGTTGGCCAGGGTTACCCGGACAACTAATTTTTTTATTTTACAAATATGTAAAGATGACATTATTTTGGTGAAATTTTTAAAAATAAAAAAATCAGCGGGTTTTAAATACAACTTTTAAAATAAATTAAAAAGAATTTAACAAAGAAATTGGATCCCATTCTTCTGATCATGGTTTTTAGACCTGGCCCAAGAGTTGACCCAAAGCAACTCTTAGGTCATAAGTCGAATAAGTTGACCAGAATTACCCAGATCGACTAATTTTTTTATTCTACAAGAATGTAAAAATTATATATTATTTTATAAGGATTTATCAAATAAAATCAACGAGTTTTGAAAAACATTAACAAAAAATACTAGTCACAATTCCTTTGATCATGGTTTTTAATTATTTTTTTTGTTTCATCCCTTAACATTTAGTTTATTGAGGATTTTGCATTGTTATTTTTTCAAGTTTGCCTTCTATAAAATGACGTCGGCCTTATAACCAAGGTTATAATTTTTTTAAGTTAACTTTAGTTGACTTCTATTTTTTTAGTGTATTTTTTATAAAAATAAGTTTTCCAACATTTGGTTGGTTACAAATTAGTCTTTATTATTTTTTTTTCACTTTCTTTTCTTTGAAATTATTCTCATCTCATGTCTCGAATAACAGATTTAATAGGTTAACTCGAATCTTTTTCTATTGTCACTTTTTATATATATCCTAGATGTCAATTTTTTTAATAATTCAGTTTATTTGTCGTCATTACTTTTTTAAGTATTATTAGATTAGCCGAGGTTATTAAACCCAGTCGACTTAGTGATCCAATTCTATGATTTTTTTAAAATCCCAAGTTTCGTATGGAGTTTTTTTTTCACGTTCAGAAAAAAATTATTTGGCTCATAGCATAACATTGATCATCTATCTAGTTCATTATCTATATATATAAAAAATTCATTTGGCTCTAAAGCTAAAGCATGTAAGGTTGCACTTTACACTCACTTGTTTCCCCTGGCCCTCGTTGTTTTTTTTATATATCTTCAAATAAAATCCTATTTAGATAATTATTTGTAATGATATTTATAAAATTATCCAATTACTATATATTTTTTAAATAATATTTGATTTAAAAAAAACAATTATGGCCTGTCGTGAAATGCATGTCAACTATGTTGTTGTATAATAATATTTGTGAACTATCCCAATAAGGAAAAAAAGTTGAACACTTGGTGAACATCTATTGGTCATTAGGACTGTCGTATCTCCATGTCACAATAAAATTTTAGATTCACCCTTTCATTTGTTCACATTATAATATTGGTTCTTCTTTTTTAAGTGATTATAATTTATAATTTATAATTGTAAATTTGTAATTATAACTTGTTGTGTAATGCAATTGTAAATCCCACCACAATACATGTGTGAGAGCAAGCACAACAACTACATAATAAAACCACACCCTCTTAAACCAAATTGAAAAAAAATAAAATTAAGTGTCAAATGATAGGAAAAAAAATAAATTGAAATATCAAAATAAAATAAAACTATAAAAGGGGATGTAAAAAAACGATTGCACTGTGGATGAATAATGCAACTTAGAGTGCAATTGAGTGTAGATAAATAGTGGTAGCATATCGAAACACTTAACTCATTTAGTTTTTTTTAATAATATTAATATAGTTTTAGTATAATACCATTAATTATAAATATAGATTTTATAAAAACTACGACACTACTCACTAGTTTCATAGAATAACCTCTTTTACCGATGATAGAAAGCAAAAACAATATTTTTTTGCATGGGATATATGTTAAGATTTTATCTCATCTAATCAGGAATTGTGTAGGTATAAGATTCTATAGTTGTTCCTTGAATTAGGATAATTGATTCCTGTAATTAGTTTCCAGATTTCCTTGTATAATTAGTTTCCTATTTTGATATAAGTTTGTATCCTATAAATTGTATCATTCATATTCAATCAATACAATGAAAATACAATTCTAAAAACAAACATGGTATCAGAGCGTGGTTTGAAAAACCTCTGCCTCTGCAAAAAAATTTCTTAAACTTCTGCCATTGATATAGAAACCTCTACCTTACATAATAATTATTATTATCATTATTTTATTCCTTTCAGTTATTATTCTTTTCTCCCTTCTAATTAATAAAGATGAGTGAAAAAAATATTGAATCATCTGGGATGAAATCAATTCTTGTTATTGTTCAATCTAAAGGTGTTTTTAATGCAGGAATCATTCTCACTGAATCAAAATATGATGTTTGGTCCCAGTTGATGGAGATGCATATTGCAGAAAAGGAGAAACTCTCCTATATTTATGGCAAGACGAAGCCACCTGCAGAGATAGAAGATGGATATGAAAAGTGGTATGCTGAAAATCAAAAAGTGAAAAGGTGGTTATTGATGTCTATGACTCTAAAAATTATGAAGTGTTACCTATGCATACCTACTGCCCACGAAATCTAGAGTGCTCTATCAAAGGCCTTCTATGATAGAAGTGATGAGTTGCAAGTTTTTGCCTTAAGCCAAAAGGCCTTCACCGCCAAACAAAGTAGCAATTCTCTATCTGAATATTATGGAGAATTAACTGAGGTTTTTCGAGAATTGGACCATCGTGATAAAGTAATCATGACAAATCCTGAAAAAATTGTTGCATACCGAAAATCCATTAAGCGACTTATGGTATACATCTTTCTTGTTGGATTGAATGGTGATTTGAACAAGTTCGTGGGGAAATACTATGCAAGGAACCAATTCCAGACTTAGAAGGATGTTATTTTTTGGTCCGACGAGAGGCAGTTCGTCATGCAACTTTGAAAGGAGAATCTGGAAATCCAGAAGCTTCCGCCATGATGGCTAAACACCGATCTAATCAAAACTGGCAAAACCATTCTAAGACCAACAATGGCACCGACAAGTCTACCTACAAATACACCCAATGTAATCAAACTGACCATACCAAAAGTCGGTGTTTCGAACTTGTGGGGTATCCTGAATGGTGAGATTATAGTCGTGATACACGGAAGAGGAATTCAAAAAGGCTCTCTACGGTAGCAATTACAGAAACAAAAATTAAGGATGATGTTGTTGCAAAAGGCCCCTGTACTGGTCTTAATTGCAAATAACGGTGGTAAGGTTTTAAATATTTCTACACCTGTTTTCAATAGTGAATTGATAATTGATTTTAGCGGTACAAATCATATGACATTTGATTCTAGACAGGTCTCAACTCTAAATTCATCCTTATAAAAATTTGTTTCTACTACCAATGATGCTTCAACTCTAGTTATTGGGGAAGGATCTGTGACTTTCACTAGTACTTTGAATTTAGACTCTATTTTAGTTGTTTCATTGTTAGATTACAACATGTTGTCAGTTTCTCAAATAACCAAAACTTTATCTTGTGTTGTAATTTTTGGCCTGAATTTTGTGTGTTTAAGGACATTTGAACAAAGTAGACGATTGGGTATGGTATTAGGCAAGGGAAGTTGTATTACGTAGACTTGGTGCCAACGAGTTCAAGCGAGTTACTAAAAGCCTTAACAGTGGATGGCTCTGAGGGGGAGAAAAAGAAATATGAAATTTGGTTATGACATCGGTGTCTAGGGCATGCTTCCTTGGGGTATTTGAAGAAATTATTTCCTAATTTATTCGCAAAATTTAATATTTCTAGTTTCCATTGTGATGTTTGTGAACTGGCAAAGAGCCATCGAGCTTCCTTTTAGTTATGTTTGAATAAAAGTCCACTCCCTTTTATGGTTATACATTCTAATGTCTGGGTCCATCCAAAGTTACTACTTTGAGTGGATCACGTTGGTTTGTTACTTTTATTGATGACTGTACCAGAATGATCCGGTTATACTTGATGACATCCAAAGGTGAAGTGAATTTATTATTTTAGAAGTTTCATAAAATAATTGAAATTCAATACAATGCACAAATTCAGGTTCTCTGCAGTGACAATGAAGGAGAATATCAGAGTTCTGAACTTTAACGGTATTTGGAAACATACAAAATTATTAATCAAACTACTTGTTCTAATACACCCCAGTAGAACGGGTTTGCAGGGCGAAAAAATCAACATTTGTTGGAGGTTATTCGAGCTTCACTAATAAAAGTTCATATGCCTTTATCTTATTAGGGAGAAACACTTAACTTTGCAGTATATTTAATTAATCGGGTGCCCTCTAGCCGTATTAACTTTCAGACACCATTCCAAGCTCTTAGTGATGCAATTGTAGCCCCAATAGTCTCAAATTTGCCTCCTCATATCTTTGAGTGTGTAGCATTTCTGCACCTCCATAAACATAAGTGCTGTAAGTTGATTTGAGCGTTACGATGTGTTTTTCTCGGATATTCTACTCATCAAAAGGGATACAGATGATATCATCCTCCAACTCGACGAATGTTTATCATAATGGATGTTGTTTTCTATAAGGACTTAATGTATTTTTCCCCTGAGCTTGAAATTTAAAGGGAGAACCATAAGGGAATTTAGACTCTAGATTATGATGTCCTAAACTATAATCACAATTCTGAGGAAAATGAATCCCCTGAATTTGGTAACTTGGATGTGGGCAACTTGGATCGAAGTGGTATAACCTTGGATTCAAGTGGTGACGACTCACAAACTGGACCAGTCAATCATGAAGTGGGTAAATTGGATTTAAGTGGTATGTCTTTAGATACAAGTGGCGATTAAAGTCTAGAAGCTAATGATGTTGCTCCTCTGTCGGAGTCAAACCCTTGCATAATACCAAACCAATCTTTTGCTGCAGATGTTCTTGATGTAGTTTTAGAACCATTTCTAAAACAGCTAACACAACGTCACTCCAGAGGAATTCCTAAACCCACATATGAATTTGAACTTTCTAGAAAAATTAAATATCTCATAAGTCATTATGTGTCTAACAATCGGTTGTTATAATCAAATATGTCATTCGTAAATCAATTATCTATTGTATCTATTCCTAACAGTGTGCAGGAAGCCTTAATTGATCCCAGGTGGAAAGCAGTTATGAACGAGGAGATGAAATCCTTACAAAAAAAAATGAAACCCGGGAACTCGTTGATCCTCCACCAAGAAAAAAACCAGTTGGATGTCAATGGATTTACACTATGAAGTACAAAATTGATGGCACAATTGAACACTTCAAAGCAAGACTGGTGGCAAAAGGTTACACCCAAACCTATGGGATCGATTACACGGAGACATTTGCACCTGTAGCTAAAATCAACACAGTTCGAGTCTTGTTATCTTTAGCTACGAACTTGGATTGGCCATTACAATAATTTGACATAAAGAATGCCTTTCTACATGGAGAATTGTCCGAAAAAGTTTACATGGTTCTCTCATCGGGATGCATGATACCAACAAAGCTGAGTCATAAGGTGTGCAGATTAAAGAAATCGTTGTATGGGTTGAAACAATCTCCGAGAGCATGGTTTGGAAGGTGCACAAAGTCTATGATAGCTTTTGGTTATCATCAGAGCAATTCAGATCACACTTTATTCTTGAAGAAACAACAGGGTAAGATCACTGCACTCATTATATATGTGGATGATATGGTGGTTATAGGAAATGATCCTGAAGAAAGAAAGGCCCTACAAAATTACTTGTCCAAAGAATTTGAAATGAAAGATTTAGGTGATTTGAAATATTTTCCTGGGATAGAAATGTCTCAATCTAATAAAGGGATCTTTCTATCTCAAAAAAAGTATGCCTTAGATTTATTACAAGAGACTAGTATGTTAGCATGTCAGCCAGCTGAAACACCAGTGGAAGAAGGTCTGAAGTTATGTGTTAAGTCCAACCAGGTACCTACTGATAAGGGAAGATATCAAAGACTTGTAGGCAAATTAATGTATTTAGCGCACACACAACCAGATTTGGCATACACATTGAGTATTGTTAGCCAATTTATGCATAATCCTAGAGAACAACATATAAATGTAGTTATGCGAATTTTAAGGTTTCTGAAGGCTGCTCCAGGAAAGGGGATTTTGTTCACTAAGAATGCAGATTACCAAAGCATAGATACATATACTAATGTTAAATGGGCTGGAGCTATAGATGATAAGTGATCTACTTTTGGTTACATTACCTTTATAGGAGGTAATCTCGTTACATGGAGAAGTAAGAAACAGAACGTTGTTGCTCGCTCTAGCATAAAAGCTGAATTCAGAGGTATGACCCCTAGACTTTGTGAAGCATTGTGGCTAAAGCTTCTCTTACAGGATCTAGGTTACCAATCTAGGCAACCAATTCCACTCTACTATGATAATAAAGCAGCATGTGATATTGCCCATAACCCAGTTCAATATGATCGTACAAAGCATGATGGATAGAAAAATTGTGGAGTTGCCTAAGATTCGATTTGAGGACGAATTGGCTGACTTTCTCACCAAAGTAGTCTCAAATCAAGTGTTCTCAAAGTTTTTAGACAAGTTGGGCATGTGTGATATCTATGCACCAACTTGAGTGGAAGTGTTGAGATTTTATCTCGTCTAATCAGGAATTATACAAGTGTAAGATTCTATATTTGTTCCTTGAATTAGGATAAATGATTCCTGTAATTTATTTTCAGATTTCCTTGTATATTTAGTTTTCTATGTTGATATAAATTTGTATCCTATAAATTGTATGATTCATATTTAATTAATACAATGAAAATACAATTATGAGAACAAACAATATAATCATCCAAAACAAAAACAATAGGGTGTGTTTCCTAATTAAAAAATATTTTCTATTTTTATTTCTAGTTTCGTTTTCCTTTTTTAGTTTTTATTTTTTTTAATAAAAAATTAGAAAATGTGTTCATTTGTTAAGAATGAGGAAAAAAAATTTTCATTAAAAAAACATAAAGATTACAAGTATTTTTTTATAAAAAACTAAAACCATTCTTTTTTGTTTTGTATTTGGTATAATCTAATTATAGAACAACTTGTTGTATTTGGGTTAATCTAATTATAGAATATTAATTTTATTTTATTCAAAATTATCATGAAAAAATTATATTATTAACAAATAAAACTATATTATATTTATAATAAAAATTAAATTTATGACGCTAATTCAATATAAAAATATATAAAAAAATAATTTTAATATCTTACATTGCTAAAATGTGCTTTTATATAAAATTAAAAAAAAAATTGTTCATGTTTTGTTTTTCATTTAAAAAACAGTAGGAAACTTGCAAAATAAATCATGGAGAAATTCTTAAAATATGTTTTTCAATATAAATTTAAAAAATTGATAAAATAATTTTTCTTTTATAAATGAAAAAATATTGTATTTAATATTAATTTATTTTTTGAAAAATATAAAAAATAATATATTTTTAAAATAAGCTAAAGGGTGTGGGGAATTCACTGTTCACCCACACCCAAAGCCCTGTGGATTACAATAGTAATCCACAGTGTATTTCTTTCTTTTTCACTTTTGTTTTTACACTTTTTCTTCTTTTTTTTCACTTTTTTTTTCTCACTTATAGTATATTATTTTTTTTTCCTACAGCACTTTCCCTTTTTTTTTGGTTTTTTCCTAAAATTATATTTATCAATTTTTTTTAATATTAAGCTGGTTAAAAATTTTGCTTTGTAATTTTTTTTACTCACAATGTATTACTTTTTCTTCTTTTTCTTCACTTTTTTTAAAATTTTGTTATGATTTTTTAATTTTTTATAATATTGATGTAATTGAAAAATAAGTTTTGTAATTTATTTCTTTTCATTTTGCCTTTTTACAAGGTTAAAATGGTTTATCTATTTGTTAGGGTAACCCAAGCTGTTCCGGTTTACAAGTTTGGTGAGATTTATTTTCTTTTTAATTGAACTGGACTTTGTTATTATTTATCTCATATAGTTAAAAACAATAATTTCAGGAAACAAAAAATCATTATATATAAAGCTAAAACATGTATTAAAAGTACTGTAGTTTTCGTTACATGTTACTGTGGATTGCTATAGTATTGAGAATTTAGCTTTATATTTTTTTTTGTTTTTTATTAATAGAAAAGTTAAATTATGTGGCGAAATCACTCTATCTTTTCTCATAAAATACTGTGGATTGCTATAAATCATTTTATTCAGTCTCTAAATTTTTTATCACCAACACAACTTTTTTTTTTCTATTATAAAATATTAGTTTTATTATAAATTTAATTTTTATTACTTTACTGATTTATAATTATAATAATGATTTATAATTATAATATTATTAAATATATTTGTTTTATAAACTCGCAATGTATGGACTTCTTGTTTATATATATTTAAGAAAAAAAAAAAAAAGGAGGGCACGGTTCCGAAGTCACTGAGATGACCCAGGAATGTTTTTCAATCGAAACCACAATAGTCTAAAAAAAAAGAAGACAGATGAGCACTTGCGTCATTCTGTTCCACACGTGGCGATATTTGATTGGTAGTTTATTTTCAAATCATGTGCCTGTCATTTATTCCAGCATGATCTGAGCCGTTCAAAGATAGCCGGCCAAAGCACAACCACGCGACCAATTATCTGACAGAAAAGTCCGACGACCAGAAAGGTTGGATGGAAGACCAGAAAATTATTATAACTCGTTAGTTCACTTCAGCTCTGGTTTCCAGTTTGTAAGGTAGAAAGAGAGAAAGAGGCCACCATTTTCATCATGGGCAAGAGCTACCCTACAGTGAGTGAAGAGTATCAGAAAGCAGTGGAGAAATGCAAGAGGAAACTCAGAGGCCTCATCGCTGAAAAACATTGCGCTCCTCTCATGCTCAGATTAGCGTACGGATATCTCTGTTTTTCTATCTGATTTTTTTTTGGAGAGTTTGAGAGGAGTGAGTGGTAGTGATTGAAGTATGTATGGGGTTCTATATATGTGTGTGTGTTTTTGTTTTTGTTGATGTAGATGGCATTCTGCTGGTACGTTTGATATCCATACAAAGACAGGAGGACCGTTCGGGACGATCAGACACCCAGATGAGCTTGCTCATGGAGCTAAGCTAACAATGGTCTTGATATTGCTATCAGGCTTTTGGAACCCATCAAAGAACAATTCCCCATCTTGTCTTATGCTGACTTCTACCAAGTAATGTTTGCCGTGCCTTTATTTGATTTATAAATTAATAATTATGTTTTCTTTTTCTTGATTTATTTATGATTGAGGTTTTTGTATGTGTGTGTTTGATTTTCCGTGCAGTTAGCTGGTGTTGTTGCTGTTGAAGTTACAGGAGGGCCTGAGATTCCTTTTCACCCTGGGAGACCAGTTAAGTGATTAGATCGTCGCTTAATAATTTATTCTTCATCTGTTCTTTGTCATTCGTGTTTTTCCGCTTTGTTTTGTGCCTGTTATTGATGTTCTTTTTATCTAGAAAAAAAAAACTATGTCCAAAGTTCATATATCTTGATCAGTTTAATAGGATCAAGCTCTAGATATGCGCACAAGGATCTTTTGGTGGTCTGATGGTTTTCAATTTGATCTGAAGATCATATATTTGAACTCATAGTAATGCAATAAGTTTGGTAGAGTTTGATTACTTTGTAGGTCATTCAGGATGCAGCTAATGAAGTCTGTTCTTTGTATGGTACACCACAAAGGAAATTCTATGGAGGAGGAAATGCTCTGGATTTAAGAGCTTTGCTCCCACTGCTGCATTATAGGACTAACCTGCAATGCATGCGCTTTTGTTTTTGGATGAGTTTCCAAGTTTGAATTCAATGGACAGATATAATTTAGTGGCTTACTGATATCAGTCCTTGTTATCAAGGAAAATCGATTGGTTCTGAGTTTACCAAACGCCTAAATGTTTGGGAGGGAAAGTGAGTAGTGTGAAATGATTTTTATTTGTGAAACATCGTGCAGTGCTGATTGTGGACTTGAAAATAGATGATGTGCATGGTATAGTCCTTATATGGTAAAGATTGCTAGTTGTACTTGTTTGCTCCCACTAAAGATTAGGTTGAGTTTAGCTCGTACTAAATAGTGCAAGCTCTGCCCAGTTGAGTTTCCTTCAACTCCTTTTATGAATTAGTTAGCTTGAACATGGTTCATTATGCTAGGTGGTGACAGGCCAAATGTGTTAGAGAGAAGGGGTTGGACAATAATGATATGGATTCCTTGTACTGTGATCGATTAAAGATGTTTGCTCATAATTGGAGCGAAATGTGAGGTCATATGGCACAATTAGATACAATCTATTTAAAAGCCATTGACTGTAGTTCCTGATACCTGGAATTAGTTCAGCACTTTTCCTTCATTGCTTATGTGGCTTTGATGGGATGTGGACGGCTGTTCAGATCGAAGAAGAGCTTATTATTGGTTGGGATATGATTGCAAAATGCAGTATATTTTCAAGTTTGTTTTTGTTTTTGTTTTTTCTGTTCTTAGAGCAGTATGATATGAATATTCGTAGAGTTGTAGAAATAGGAATGGTATGCCAGAAAGAAACCATATATATTAATGCAAATTCTGACAACTGTCTCTAACGACCATTGTGGCATTTTGCTCTTGTTGATGTTATCAGCTGCCTTTTCAGAATTCATGCTTCAGTTTTTAGGGTAGTACTAATCAACCTTGCATTTGTTCAGGACAAGTCTGATCCACCTCCAGAAGGTCGCTTGCCTGATGCAACCAAAGGTTTGTCCTAGATGAAAACTGAAGGAAGTCATTATAATATTATAATTATGTTTCAAATGAATTTCATGATCTTTTTCTGTCACTTCAGGTTCAGACCATTTAAGGGATGTATTTGGCCACATGGGTCTCAGTGACACAGATATTGTTGCCCTATCCGGTGGTCACACTCTGGTCTGTTCACAAACATGGAATTAAGTACAGAACTTTCTTCTTATTCTTTTTTGTTGATGTGTACTATTGGTGTTTGCACATATATTTACAGGGGAGGTGCCATAAGGAGCGTTCTGGATTCGAGGGACCCTGGACCCCCAACCCACTTGTTTTCGACAACTCCTATTTCAAGTAAGACACATTCAGCTCCAGAGATGTTCTTTCCAGAGATGTTCTTTCTTGACATAATTCTGTCTGGAATTCAGATCTTAATGCTTGATTTTGCCAGTATGTGATTGTCTCGCTGTTATCCCCACAATCTAATAACAAATCTGTCGTTCAGAAAACAGGATGCAATCAAGTAACTGATGCAAATTTTGATTCTGTTGAGCAGGGAACTCCTCAGTGGAGAGAAAGAAGGTCTTATCCAGCTTCCATCAGACAAAACTCTTCTGGAGGATCCAGTCTTCCGTCCCCTTGTTGAAAACTATGCTGAAGTGAGTGTCTGGTCATTTCTTCTAGATATTAGCTTATAAATTTTCAAAAGTTGCATTAGATGGAAATTTCATCCTATCAACTTGACAATAATCTGGTCCTAAAGTGTAATTATCAAGCTTTGACACGGTGGTGGCATTGTTTCAGGATGAGGATGCCTTCTTTGCAGATTATTCAGAAGCTCATTTGAAGCTGTCGGAGCTTGGGTAAGCAAAAAAGCAACTTTCAATTCTGTCTCTCTTTAACCAGTTACCTTGTCCATGTAGTTTTGGTGTCTCTGATCTTCTCCTAAATTTGTCCACTGCTGCAATTGCATTTCAGATATGCTGATTCTTAGTGAGGGACTGGGACTAGGCTCATGAAGCTGCTGTTGTGTGTCTAATTGCTGGAGGTTTGTCTATTTTCATGGTTATGTTCTTAGATCAGATAAGACAAGAATATATGAAAATGGCTATGGTGGTCCGTATTTGTATGTTTCAGTGTGTTGTAATATAAACGTAAGCGAGCTGCCTTTTATGTAGTGCTTGGAGATGGAATTGTAAAGGTTGTCATACCAGCCAGTCTTATGGTGCGGCCAATAAATGGTGGTAAGTTTCCATCCATGGATTATAAATTTGCAATTGCTTACACAGATGGTTTTCATACTAGCCAGACTTGTGCTTGGTGTTCGGCAGCTGAAATGATAATTATAGGGTTCTAGCCTTCTAGGCATGGGCAGGGCTGGTTTTTCTGCTCACCGGAAACCATTTCCTTCCTCATCTAGCATCCTGAACTTTTAAAAATAATTTTAAACAAAAAAAAAAACATACCGCACTTCCCAACAGGAGGTCAGAGAGCATCCGGCCTCACTTGCGGGAAAAGCCTAATTTTTTAGCCATGGCAGGGAAGATAAATAATAAATAATAATAAAAGACATAGTGATTAGTGGATTTATTACCTGATCTAGTCAGTGGTATGCATAGGTTGTTTCATCTATTATTTTTGCCTGCTGTCCTGAGAATTCATGATCTCAACTTTAAAAATCCGTGCATATATTCTGGTAGCTCGTGATCGCTAGATTCTCTCAGTTTAGAGGTTGGTTCTTCTGGCTTGGTAGGAACGACATGTCTCGCAAATTGTGAAGAAGACTGGTATAGATTCACTCCATCACACATCGAGATAGCTGCTTCCTGACGAATGAATAACAATTTTGCTTGTTAATTTAGATGGTTCCCTGGCGATTTGGCTGCTCGATACTGCCAAAAGCTTTTTAAAATTTATTTTTATTCTTATTAAATATTTCTTTTGAATATTCACGAGTAAGTATTTACATATTAGGTTAATATATAATTATTCAAAAAGTAATTGCTAATATTATTTGAAAAAAAAAATGATATAATGAGATAATTATTTGAATATCCTTTCAATAGTCTTTATAATAAAAAAAAAACAATTAAACAAACAAAATAAAGGGCCGTTATAAAAATAAGGATCAGGCTAGCTTAGTTGAAATAATAGGCCTCTATGCATGGCCCAAAAATACAACTGTTATTGGGCCTGAAAGCCATGTTGGGGGAGAAGTCCAAAATGGTTTCACTAGCTGATTCTTCTCGGAAAAAAGCGTTCGCCTTTTTTTTTTTTTTTAATTTAATGGACGACATGACATTTCTTTGCACCGTCACCGGAGCAGCATTGAAAAATTGGTGTCGAAGTTTTTACCCAAAAACCCAGTTAGAACTTCTTTGTTTTCACACAATATGAAAAACAATTATATAGATATTTAAAAACCCAGTTATAGCAACAAAACATTCTAATCATTGAGAACTCAAAATCTTAACTTTTTTGAGGTATAATTTATTTTTTTCTATCATAACTATCGTAGTTTTTTTCTTAAAGTTAAATTTATAAACAACAAAATTAAAATTTTTAGTGGTTGGAATTTGACTGTCGAAGAACTTTTTTTCTATTAAAATTTTTCAAATACTTCATATTTCAATTGAAACGTAATAAAAATAAAATTTATGATAAAAATATAATAAATTAAAAAAATATAGATGAAATATGCAAAAAATAAAACTTAAGGGTGGAACTTTTGAACTTCTATTATGAAAAAGGGCTTTATTTTTTTTTATGTCAAATTTGGTCCCTAATCTCTTAATATTTTTTAAGAAAAAACAAAAAGCTAAAATTATAATTGATCATTAATTTAATTCTAGAACAAACAACTAACAACACATAAGGCAACCTGGAAAAAAAACCTCTAAACATATTTTAATGAATAGAACCATGAAAATATAACTGCAAATGATGAAATTGAAATGTAATAAAAATAAAATTTATGACAAAAACATGATAAATTAAAAGAATATAGATGAAATATGCAAAAATTAGAACTTAAAGGTGGAACTTTTGAACTTCTATTATGGAAAAGGGCTTTGTTTTTTCTTTTATGTCAAATTTAGTCCCTAATCTCTTAATATTTTTTAAGAAAAAACAAAAAGCTAAAACTATAATTGATCATTAATTTAATTCCAGAACAACTAACAACACATAAGGCAACCTGGAAAAAAACAACTCTAAACATATTTTAATGCATAGAACCATGAAAATATAACTGCAAATGATGAAATTAAAAAAACAAATAAATTATAATGACCGAACTATAAACTGTACAAATTATGGGACCAAAACGTAAAATTTTGGAAAAAATACACAGTAAATAAATGGTTAACTGGGAGTGTGATCTAATTTACTTTTTTGTTTCTTTATTAATATGTTAGTTTATTAGTGTTAATAATATGTCATAAGTCACTTAGCATTGCCAGCATTTGATTGGACCGGAGAGGCTATTTAATTTTAGTTACAAAAGTTAATTTGGAAATATCACATGTCCATAAAACACACAAAGTCATGCTACTGATAAATCATAAACAACACCAGTGAATTTCCTGGAATTGACATGGAATATCATTTCAGGACCTGCCTTTAATAACGAACTCATCACAAAAAACATACTAAAAAAAATCAGTGTTTCCTCATTATTCACTACTTTGGATTCTCATGGTAAATTTACCAAATTGTTCTTTAGAGGTATTTTTTACTTTTCCATTAAATATATTTGGTAATGTAGAATTGATAAGGGTATGTATGTCTTTTCTTCTGGATTGCATCATGTAAAATCTAAAATACCCTTTGAAGCAGTATTTCAGTTTGCTTTGGGAAAGAGATTTTTTTTTGTTTTTTTTTTAGCACAATGAAGGATGTGGAGGATGTTCACACTATTTTGGCGGCGTGTAACGTCTCCTTCGATCTTTAAAAATACTTAACTATTATCTCATGAGAAGTGTCTCGGGGCGACGCTTCTTCCTAACCGACGTGTGTTGTCAGCATCTCCGTAGTTAGGCGATGACTAGATTATTTTTTCTCCACCCTCTTTTCTCTCTCCTCCACCCATCTAAAGTTCAAAAATATTCTAATTTTTTGTATTATTTCAATTGTGGTCCTTGTTTTTTTTTATTGTTTTATATTTGTTTTAAAAAACATTTATAATTTTTTTTCAATTTCATCCTTTATCATTTTATTTTATTTTTATATCAGATTCGGTCCTTTTTTTTAATTAATATTTATTTTGTTTTTCACTCTTCTTCTAATTGATTTTCTTTTCAATTTCATACCTGATTTTTTATATATATAATTTGGTCACCATTCTTTTCATTATAATTTCTTTTGGTTTCATTTATTTTTTTAATTGATTTTTTTTATTCATCCCTTATTTTTTTGTATTTTCATGCCAAATTTGATCTTAATTTTTTTAATCGTAGTTTTTTAAACCCGATTCAGGGGTCAACTCCGGGCAAATTCTGAGTCATAGATCGAGTGAGTTGACCAAGGTTACACAAATCAACTTAGCCCGAAAAAAATATTCAACAGGTTTTAAAAAATATTATTAAATTAGTTAAGGTTATTAAACCGGTCGACTCAATGACTCAATTCTCTAATTTTTTTTTAATTTCAAATTTTGCATAATTGCTTTTTTCTTTTTAAATAACCCCATTCACAAGGCATTTATCTACTTCATGAGATGGACCTTCAGCTATCTCCAAAGAGACAAGATAAAAAAAATTATGTGCTGGGCCAGGTACGCGCAAAACCCAATTCTTGGGAAATGGATATATGGTTGGCATACAATACATATGATGAGCTGGTTGGTACCTTCACGTTGTTTCTTTCTCAGAACCATGGTGTTCGTCAGCTCTTCAAATACTTGCGCATTAAGAAAAGTTGACCGTGTAGATTATTGTCATAGAAAAAGACGAGTACGTGCTCCAAACAAGCTTGAGAAAACCCACCTGTAACGTTTGATTCCATGATCCCAAAGCCTAGATGGTGAGGAAAAAGGCACTCAAGGGCATTAAAAAAATGAAGAGAGATCTGTGCTTCTTTTTGTAAAGCCAGGACAAAGCTATTCTTTGATAAAAGGTAGGCCTTGAGGCACCAATCTTGTTGAAAGTTTGCTAAAGTAATAAATAAACAATGAACGGTACGGGGATCGATATGGGTTTCCCTTTTGAGACCACCATGGATGATGAATCACAAACTCTCTTTTTGCTTAAAACAACTTGCATTCTGGGACAGATCGATTATAGAGATCCATTTCAAAGGTAAAACAAGATAGTAATGACAAATTCAGAGCTGAAGTTTCCACCCAGACCAAATGGCTGGATATACACAAGATGCTGCGGGGAAGAAAAGGGTGAAAACGTTTTTCTATTTTGACTCGGTTTTTAAGGCTGTTTTTAAAGAAAATGATGAGTCAATGGACCATTATAAAGATAGAAACTGTTCATCACTTAAGTTAGGAGGATAGAAATTACATGGAATTAGAATTGTTTAAAAGTGTGGTTGTAATTGTTTTTTTAAAATATTTTTTACTTAAAAATATATTAAAATAATATTTTTTAAAAAATTATTTTTGATATTAACACATCAAAATGATCTAAAAATATTAAAAAAATATTAATTTAAAATAAAGAAAAAAATAAAATAAATTTAAAATTTTTTAAAAATAGTTTTAAAATACAAAAACAAACAAAAAAAATCTCTCCATCCCATTATTGGATCCTCATGTTTTGCCGATGTCGTATTTCATTTTCTCAATTTGTCCATGTAAAACTATCAAATTCTCCTTAAATATTTCCATAAGAAGAAGTTTGTCTTTAATTTAGTGGATTAATATCAAATCATTTTGAACGCCACGAACTATAAAGCTAATCTCGAATGCTATACAGAAACCCTTGCTAGACAATCAAATTCATCACAGGTAAGAGTAGTTAGTGCCTGTGCTGCTGTGTCTCCTTCAACAGCAGTGGCTTTTCCTTTTGGACTGTTAGGTTGTTTTAATTAACATGAGCTTGTTTAAATATTAATGATTTTATTCAAATATATAAAAATACACAGCCAGTTACGAAGAACAGTATTTTTAAAAAAAATCAGACACAATCCTTTTGCTTCACTAGTAAGCAAAGAGTTACGACGTTGAAGGGTAAAAAAAAATTTACAAGAAACTTTTTCTGGCTTGTTTTTTGTTTTTCATCCAAGATTTAAGAAAATATGGTTTTCTTCTTATTTTATACATACAATAACACTTAATATTATCCAAAAAAAATCAATAAAAAATATTTGATTATTTACAAGTTTACCATTATATTCATAATTTCTCAAAATAAATCCCTTTTGGGCATTTAATCAAACAGTTTATGAGCAATAAATTTTCTGAAAGGGTTATGGAACTCCATGTCCTTAAAAAATACCACCAAACTTGAGCAATTGAATTTCAATGAGATACCACTACATGAACAAGAAAGTTACTATCAATCCTTTTCAATGTTGCATGTGCATTTCATTAGGTAAATGGATCTTCTTCTTTTCAACTTTAACGATCACTCTCTTATTTTACGATCATTTTCTCACTGCATTGGTTAGGGTAACTTCCACATCAATGTTCATGTCATGCCTATGTTTTTATTTTAAATTAAGGATATTCTCAGGCCTATTTGATATTGAATTTGTATTTTCACCATTTTCAGGATAGAAATCGCTACTATCTCAACCAATAATTTGGTGGTCATGTATATGTAGATGTAGGTTTATTAACAAATAATACTTTTTTTTTTTTATTAACGTAGGTGTTCGAGTTAGCTTACACGTACCTCGATTAATCTCACGAACTATGAAGTTAATGACCATGTAAACCTCCAGTGACTTTGAGGGAACTCAAACTCGTAACTATTGAGGAGTAAACACAAGACCTGATCAGTTGAGTTACCTTTTACTAGTTGAGTTAACTCTTTTTATTTTTTAAATTTTAAATGATGTAGTTAAATGATTGATTGATATTATAAATATATCCATTACTAATTTAGATATGAGACTCCAACAAAGTTATATACATACTAATGATTCTTTCTTTTTTTCCTTTGAAAAACTTTCTTCTTTTTCATTTTCATTTTGACATATTCCTTGCCTCCCTATTCCCTGGGTAGTCTTTTGTTGAGAAAAGAAATCAAAGTAGTATATTTTATTTTGAAATTGAATCAATACAATCACTAATTATGGAGGAAATTAAATAGCATATCAAAAAATAAAATATTTTTTTTGAGTAATTATAGATTGTAATTTATTTTCATAATTATTTTGTTATATATATATATATATATGTGTGTGTGTGTATATATATATCTACTTTTTAATTAGTTGATTATAATTAAACGTACTATCAATAAAATTTCTCATTTTTAAAATCATTATATTTTTTCCGTTGGCTCATATTTTAGCCATCTTACAAGTCACCCTGCCTTTGTATAGAAACTTAGCTGTATCTGAAACCTGGATTGTTCAATTATATCCATGCCCACCAACGAGAACAACTGGATTTCGTTGAAAAGGCTTTAATTTTTTTTGCGGCGGCGGCGGCGGCGGCAGAAGAAGAAGGTAGTTAAATGTTAACAGTATCTAATCCCCGGCCATTAACAGCTTGGAGCTGCCAAAATGGAACTAATTAACACCTTCACAATTTTGACAAAAATGGTCTTCCATTTCCACTTCTCCATAAAGTCGACGATTCTCACCAGCATTAATGATTAATAAGTAGTGTGATTGAGCCATTATGTGCACAATCAATCTTGTATGTTACCTTAGTACTTTTACTGGATAATTCACCCGTAACATGCTGCGGGTAAAGTTTAATTTTTTTATAGAATATAAAAAAAAATATTCAAATACTTTAATATTTTTTTAGTGAAGAAAATTAAATTATACGGGGGTTAATTTGATATGATTTGATTGGTCTTATAAGTGTAAAAATAATCTAAACGACTTGTAAAAATATAATTTACCTCAAAAAAAATTTAAGATGAAATCGATTTTTTAATGTTAAGATAAGAACATAATGAATTAACTCGAGTCAATTGAGGTTAATATGTTATATTCGCGACCCAAGTTATGAGACTATGATAACCCCATACAAAGTTAAATGAAAATAAATTATGAAACCTAATTCCCAATCAACTCAATGTGGAAATATAAAATTAAAAAATAATTAATTAAAAAATAACTTAAAAAAACAAGCTGCGTTAACCTATCAAATCAGCGACTCGAGTCATAAAACTAAGATAACCCCATGGAAAGCAAATTGAAATAAATTATGAAGTCTAATTCCCAATCAGCCTGATGTTGAAGGATGAGATTAAAAAAAGAAATCAATTAAAAAAATATAAAAAATAACATGAGGATATCCTCCAAACCCATGACATGGATGATGAGACCGAGATAATCTCATGAAAAGAAAATAAAAGAAAATAACTTGATTAAACCAGGGCTAACCTACCAAATCTACAACTTAGATTATAAGATTGAGATAACTCGATAGAGAGCAAATCAAAACAAATTATGAATGTCAATTCTCAATCGACATTATCGAATCCAATATTGAACAATAAAATTTATAAAAATTTTGATTAAAAAAATAACAAAAAAATAAGTCAAGTTAACTTAAATTAACTCATTAAACACTATTCTCGAGTTATGAAATCAAAAAAACCTGAAAAAATAAAATTAAAATAAATCATGAAACTTAATTACCAATAAAAACACAACATTAAATATATAGCTATGTAATATCTCCTTGTATGCTTGATTTTGCTCAATTAGTTATCTTGGTTTTACTCGAAAACAATGTACTCATATCATAATTACTTTTCTATGAAGTAATTTCAATAAATTAGCAGGATTTAAATCTGTATCATGCACCTATCCAAACAAAACATCATACGTGTGGGGAATATTTTTGAAAATCCCAAGTGTGTCACTGGACACCCACAGTTATCGTCCATCAAATAATTATTAAGCAAAGAAACGTTTAAGCTTGAAGGGCTCATCTCCAGAAATAAAAATTGAGTAGATAATGTCTTGTAGACAAGACATGCCAGGTATGAATGACAGAAAGAAAGAAAGAAACCACATTAGTCAGCAAATGGAGTCGTGACCTAAACCTCAAGCAGTGCTTTTTCACAAAATCCGTTCAAGTCCAAACCATAACAACGGTTCCGGCTCGTCTGGGATGACGGATCAGCCTGTTTCTTATCAAATTTTAATTATTATTTTTAGATAAAAACAATTTAAAAAACAACTCTTAAACTACCCACAGTGATGTGACTTGACGTGGCAAGAGAATAATCATGGGACCCTCGAAGTCCTCCTCGTTTAACTGGTTAGAGAACCTAGTCCTTTCACCATAACCCTCCAAAATTTCCCACCCATTTGATCAAGTCCCAGCAAGAGTCTGGATTAACTAAATAAAGCCACTTGCTGGGTCCCACATGGCCAACTCCCCAGTCTCCACCTCACTTGCCACCATTGCCAAAAAGAAAAAGAAGAAGAAGCAGAGAGACATTGATAAGCTTACGATATGGTGTATGATTGACTCTATGACCACAGGCTCCTGGCTCTCAACCACTTACTCTCCCTAGAACATTCGCATTCGCATTCGCATTCACACCCTCTCTCGCTAGAATCAAAACAGACTGGTGCTAACAGACGCTAGCATTTATTTTTCTTTTGTGTAGTGTACTATAAAAAAAATTAAAAGAAATCTCTGCCTTTTTCTTTTTATCCCTGTCAAGAGGACTGTCAGTGGCTCTCCTCTCTTTTATTGTTTTGTTCTGTTGTTTCCCTCTTTGCCTTTGCCACCGTTTTTATTTCTATGGTTCTAATCTAAATCAGCTTCTCTAGAGAAGATGGGGTCTAGGCTTCTGCTTCTTTTCTCTCTTCTTCTCTTCGTCCTCGTCCACGCCTCCTCAGCTCAGCCTGGTACGGTGCTACCTCTTTCTCTCCCTCTCTATGTAGTATAATACCTACATGCTTGACGAAACATTCGCATTTCTCGTTGTTGGTGATTATTGATTTATCGCTCTTGATTCTCTTGAAGATGAAGTTCAAAGACATCATTTTTATATGGCTATAGGTCAAGGGAAAAGAAAAAGAAAAAAAGAAAAGAGCTTTCTTGTGGTTTCGATTGTCCATTGTTTTTAATTTTTATTTCTTTATGCAGTACACAGTTCTGGGTTTTTTTTTTCATATAAATGTTTTGGTTAGTGAGTAGCAAACAAATAAATTTACGTGGGTTTAGTTTTGACATTATATTCATCTTCCAGTGCATTCAAATATTTATTTGATCAAGCCAGCAATTATTAACTAGCTATTTAATAGTTGGGAGACATAAATTTTCCTGTTTCTATGTCGCATCTGGAAGACTAGAATCTTTTAATTGTCATTTACGTCTTACTATATGAAAATTTCACCAAACCATCAATGCAATAGACGCTAATTAAAGTAGCAAAATTTGGGGGGATTTGGTCCCCCGTTAGAGACATTAATTGCTTAAAAACATTAAGAGTTTAATACAAAATCGGGTGAGCCGCCCATTTGGAAGGCACAATGCTGAGTTCTTTGAGTGTGGTGTGCATATAATGCATCTTTTTACTGGTAACATCTTTCCGGAGATCTTACAACTAGCAACGTAGCTGGCACATGAAAGGTCAAATTTTGATTTACTCTTCTGTGATTTGAGTCATTTTTTTTACCGGATTTGGGGATGGTTCTATGTCTCTAATCATATTAATTGTTAAACTAGAAACGATGATCTTTTTTCATGTTAATGTAAACTATGGAATGATAGTAGAACTGTACCAGCTTGTGGGTTGCTTTCCAGCTACAATCTTACTTTGTTTTTATTTATCCTTAAAGGTAATGAAAATGTAATCAATACTTGAAAACTGCTTGATTCATCAGTTTAGGCGGTTGTTTACTTGAATTACATACTGTAGCACGCAGGCATGCACACACCTTGGCCTGGGAAGTGAAATAGTGATTGTTCATTCTTCCTTTTCCTGGAAAATGTTGTCAATAATTCTTGATACAATGTCAGCTAATTTGTGTTTCTGACACGAAAATCCTGTTTCTGCACGTGAACAACAATGTGAAAATGTTTACATTTTTTAACCTATGCTTGAACTAAAACAGGTTTTCTGAGTGTGGACTGTGGGGGCCCAGTAAATTTCACTGATGATCTTGGACTGTCGTGGACTTCAGATTTTAATTTTAGTTACGGAGCAGTAGCAAGCATATCAGTTGCAAATGAGACACGGAAGCAGTATACTACAGTGAGACATTTCCCTGCAGATTCCAGGAAGTACTGTTATAGACTGGATGTCACTAGTAGAACAAGATACCTTTTAAGGGCAACCTTCTTGTATGGTAACTTTGACAGCAATAACGTTTATCCAAAATTTGACATTTCTGTTGGGCCAACTCATTGGTCTACAATTGTCATTTCTGATGCTAATACCATAGAGTCTACAGAGCTAATATTTCTGGCTTCAAGTTCTTCTATGAGTGTATGCCTATCAAATGCTACAACCGGGCAGCCATTCATATCTACCCTTGAGCTCCGACAGTTCAATGGTTCAGTTTATTATACAGAATTTGAAAACCAGTTTTATCTCAGTATGTCAGCCAGAATCAATTTTGGTGCAGATAACGAGGCTCCAATTAGGTATGCTCAAAATATCTGGTTCAAGGTGTAACATATTGTAATTTTTACCGATGTACATTTATCTGAATGCTTTTTCAAGCAAAAGCTGCTTAATCTTTAAGAGAGATAGACTATGAAAAAATACATTACTTTATTTAAACTTAAATGATACACAGAAATACCTCCATTCCTCATGGTTGAAATACTTTTGCTTGGGAATTTGTGGCCGCTATGGCAGTAATTATGTCAGTTTTTCCTTTCAGACACAAATCTTACTACCAATATATATATGTGCGCACATGCACTTGTGTTATAGAATAACATAACTCTGTTCTGTTTTCAGGTATCCTGATGATCCATACGATAGAATATGGGAGTCCGACTCTGTGAAGAAAGCTAATTATCTTGTTGATGTTGCAGCTGGTACCAAGAAAGTATCAACTGACATGCCTATTGACGTCAACATTGATGAAAGGCCTCCTGAAAGAGTGATGCAAACAGCTGTAGTCGGCACAAATGGATCACTAACATATCGGTTGAACTTGGATGGTTTTCCTGGTTTTGGGTGGGCTGTCACATACTTCGCTGAAATTGAAGATCTGGATCCTGAGGAGTCCAGAAAATTCAGGCTGGTACTCCCAGGGTACCCTGATATGAGCAAAGCTATTGTCAATATCGAAGAAAATGCTCAAGGAAAATATCGTCTTTATGAACCTGGATATACCAACCTGTCCTTACCCTTCGTATTATCTTTTAGATTTGGGAAGACTTCTGATTCTTCCAGGGGACCCCTTGTGAATGCTATGGAGATACACAAGTATCTTGAGAAAAATGACGGTACCCTAGATGGTTAGTGGAACAATATGCCCTGCATGCATCTGTATCATTTTGAAGCATAAGTTCTGCTAACTTTGAAACCTAATTAAAGCATATCCCACATCCCATATCAATGCGAAATTTGAAACCTAATTGAAGCATATCTGATGCTGAATTTGCATGAGGTGCAGGATATGTTATTTCTCGCGTTATTTTATCCCACACAACAGAAGATTGGGCACAAGAAGGCGGTGACCCATGCCTGCCAGTTCCATGGTCATGGGTGCAGTGTAACTCTGATGCCAGGCCAAGGATTGTTAAGCTGTAATGGTTTATCTCTTTCGTGATTTGATTTTATGCATTTACAGATGATTCCTTCATTTGTCCTAGTTTATTCCCACACCATGTTTGAAGAGAACTGTACGTTCATTTGGTTAAATTAGCTCTTGTACCTTGTTTGGCAGCTCTTTGTCTAGCAAGAATTTGTCTGGGAATGTTCCTTCAGGCTTGACGATGTTGACAGGTTTAGTTGAATTGTAAGTTTCAAGCTGCTTGTCCTTTGGCTAGATGCTGGATTTAGATTCAAGCTTACTACTGTAATAGTTTAAACCCCCCACATCATTATTATCCACTTGTCTTATGGTCAGATGGCTCGATGGAAATTCACTGACTGGTCCTATTCCTGATTTTACTGGATGCACAGACTTGGAGATCATGTAAAGCAAGATGGTTCTCTTAATCACGGTGTTTAAATCTTAGTTTTATTAAAATGTTGACCTAATATGATCCTCCATGTCTGACAGTCATCTCGAGAACAATCAGTTGACAGGTGAGCTGCCATCCTCCTTACTGAACCTACCAAATTTGAGGGAACTGTAAGTTTATCAGAACTTGGATGTCAGTTATATGAAGAACTATGCATAATCTCTCATGGGAATTTAATAATTAATATCTATTTCTACCTTGACTGGTGAATGATGATTGGAAGCAATGGCACGACTTCTTCTTTATATGAACCTATTTTTGGTAAAACTTAAAAGAAACACAAAATTATAAGTTTAAGTAAATAATTCATCACATTGTGTGTTTTTTCTTTCTTTCCTTCTTTCTTTCTATTTTACTCTATAGTAAAAGAATTTATTTGCTTCACACATGGGATAATTGCAGATATGTGCAAAATAATTTGTTATCTGGAAAAATACCATCGGGTCTCAGTAGAAAGGTGGCTTTGAAGTGAGTCTCTCTCGCCCTCTCTCTCTCTCTCTCTCTCTCTCTCACACACACACACACACCCCACTTTGATATGTTTTGTTAGTATGCTAAATTTTGCATATTATTGATCATGGCCAAATAATTCATTATTTAGACAACGATGTTTAATTTTATTTTGTAGCAGACTAGCAGTCATGTACAAGATGCGGTACATCTTTCTCAACAATAATGAGAAGCTCTTCGACTATCTCTACACATAATAAGTACATAGCCATAGTCAATTGAAGTAACTATTTAACAACTGCATGCTGTTTAATGTGTTGGTCTTTTTGATTGAGGTCTTCTAATATATTCATTGTGTGTCAGTAAGTCTTTCAATACTTTAGTGTCCCATTTTCTTTTATCATTTCTCCCTTGTAGTTTTTGCTTGCGTTGCCATGATTGATCTAAAGGTCTGTTACTCACTTCTGTGCATAATCCCAAAAGGACTAGTCAGAAGCAGGAATTGTGTTACAGGCTCCATGTAAGGTCTGTGAAGGGCAACCTCATACAATCAGGATTTTTCTTTAACCCTATCATAATATCGAAATCTTCCCACTCAAATCCTTTTCCGGTATGGTTCGCTGAACTGGGGTTGCAGTGCTGCAATCCACCATGGGACTTCCAAGTTGGCTTTTATACATTTATCATGATCCAAGGACATGCTAGCCACAATAACGATTAACCCCAAGAGGCCTAGTCCGAAGTTTCTTTGAGACTTCTCCTTATTGCCTATGTAGCCTAGTTACCTCACACCAATGGAGATTCTATACGTCTCATGTCAACTTCTTTGCTATTGCACTTCCAATTACATTTTTGGAGTACACTTTTTTGGGTGCATCTAATCAAATATATTTAACTCTGTTTCTTGTTTAACAACAGCTACTCTGGAAACATTAATCTTCATGAAGGAACCAGAAGAGGGAGGCACATGGATATTATTATCGGTTCGTCAGTTGGAGCTGCTGTTCTTCTCATAACTACAATAGTGTCTTGCTTGTTCATGCACAAAGGAAAGAAAAGACACCCTGACCAAGGTATGGCTATAAAACAATTTGAAGTTTCTGTCTAGCCTGCCAGACTTCTCAGATGATAAAACATATGTAACTTCTCTTTTCTAGAGCAACTTCGGGATTCCCTGCCCGTGCAAAGGGTAGTTTCTTCCTTGAGAAATGCTCCTGGTGAAGCTGCTCACTGTTTCACAACCTTTGAGATTGAAGATGCTACAAAAAAGTTTGAGAAGAAAATAGGCTCTGGAGGTTTTGGAGTTGTGTACTATGGAAAAATGAAAGATGGAAGGGAAATTGCAGTGAAAGTTCTAACTAGCAATTCCTACCAGGGAAAGCGAGAGTTTACAAATGAGGTAAATTTTCACTTTACTGACCTTCGTTTAATATTGCAAGTGAGGATACTTATATTCATACTTTTTGAATATTGAATTGTGTTTGTTATCACTCATTTACGAAGCTGCTTTGAGGTTAATATGATTTTACTCTTTTATAGATATACACTGATTAAAATTGTTTAACCATTGAACATACAGTGTATTTTTGTTTCTAACTAGATGCCATCAATCATGAGCTCTATTTGAAAATACATTTTGTAATTTTAAAATAAGATTACATTGTCAGTTTTGGCTTAAAAACTTTTTTGCTTTAATCATTTTTTCAGTCCCCAACTCCATTGAATCTGTAAGATGTAGAATTTCTGATTAAAATGTCGATGTTTTGTTTCGAACCAAGGTTCCTAAAGATTGCCACAAGAGTGACTTAGCCTCTTGTAAATCAAAATACCTGAAGCTGCATAGAAAAATTCAGTAAGATACACGAGAAACCATGAACATGTAGAACTTGCACAGTTGAGCTCCTTAATTCTTTAATAAATGTTTCTATTGCGTATTAGACAAAGGGAAATTAACAAGTCCCAACATTCCTAGTGTTTGAAGTGCCTAGTTAATAAATGGATAAAATCCTCTATATTGTTGACCTGAATTTGTAAACTATGTAAGAGTTAAAACTGACATGGAAACACACATACATTTTTAAACTTCATGCACATATTCCTAATAGGAATATTGTTCTCTAGGAATTTATTTTGTTTGTGAATCAGCTGTATTGGGTAGTATATTTTTCAGCTGGAGCTGAAACTGTTATGCTGCCATTTGGCACAGGTGACTCTTCTTTCAAGGATACATCACAGAAACCTGGTACAGTTTCTTGGATATTGTCAAGAAGATGGGAAGAGTATGCTTGTTTATGAGTTCATGCACAATGGAACACTTAAGGAACATCTTTACGGTAATTTCAAGTGTTTTTGAATTGGTCTAATTTAAATTTTGATACTCGCCATTTCTTACACTTTGGCAGGTCCATTAAAACGAGGAAAAAGTATTAATTGGATCAAGCGCCTTGAGATTGCTGAAGATGCTGCTAAAGGTTTATGATAGGCCTATTTTTTTTTTCCTTTCCCGAAGATATTATCCTTTGCTATGGTGAAGCCTCTCACTTAAATTAGAGTTGCAGTTTAAGTGCTGGACTGATCTTGTTTCCATGCTTGTTCAGGGATTGAATATCTTCATACAGGTTGTGTTCCAGCCATTATCCATAGGGATTTAAAAAGCAGCAATATTCTTGTTGACAAAAACATGAGAGCTAAGGTTGCAGATTTTGGCCTTTCAAAACTTGCGGTAGATGGAGCTTCACACGTATCTAGCATAGTTCGAGGCACCGTAGGGTATTTGGATCCCGAGTAAGGTTCTTTTATTTAGTTTTACGATATATCAATTTAAGCAGTATGATCTGAGAGAATTGATTATGTTGCTGCTTCTGCATTGTTAGATGGTTCTGAACATTGAAATGCTGAGTTATTGTAAGTGTAGTGGCCTTCTTGTTAATTACCTGCTTACAACAGACAGATAAAATGTTAAGGATATATTTAAGTTTGAGACTTGACATTTGTATCTTGAACACTGTTACTCACAATGTCTTAGCTGTAGATGTGTTTGTTCATGGTTGTTAACTTGCCGCATTCGTGTTTCTTATAGAAAGTTATTTTAATGACTACAGTGAAAGCCTGGAGTCTAGAATTTGTTTGAGTTACACAAACACTCTCTGCTGACATGGGTGCTTTGACTGTTATCACTTGCATTCATAGTTTCTGCTCTATGATACACAGGTATTACATCTCTCAACAGTTAACAGACAAGAGTGATGTTTATAGTTTTGGTGTCATTCTCCTGGAGCTGATGTCTGGTCAAGAAGCCATATCTAATGAAAGCTTTGGTGTAAATTGTCGCAATATAGTACAATGGGTAAGCTGGTTGATTGTTCAAGGACTAGAGGCTGGGAATTTTAACCACTTGTCTTAGGGAACTTTATCATTGATGATCATTATCTGAAAAACCAAGTCAAAATTAAAATCATGTTTAGCCTGACTTATGCAAGACTTTTAGTAATAATCCAAAAATCTCTATAATTGAAATCACCAAGTTACTTTTGGCAGAATGCTTTAAGCTGAATAAATATGTTTTGTTATTATTATAAACATGCTTTATGTCTTTGTATCTCTTCAATGAACTTTGTTCAAAATCAAGAACAATTTTTTGAAGTACTTTTGTTTAAGCAAAATTTTACTTAAATCTATAACTTATATACAAGTCAACAGATAGTTTCAATCAAATAATGCTGAGTTATAATTTTTCCTTAGGTCAAAAGGGCTGAAAATAACTCAATCGAGGTTGTCCAATAAGCTCTAAATATCTACGAAGTGCATAGTATGGGAATGCTAATGGTTTCATGAAATTTTAAAGCTTTAATAGGTTTTTTACTTTGGTTTGTTTTTTCACTTTCTGTCTGTTCCTGGAAGAGGTTAAAATCATTCATTTATTTGAAGGCGATAAGTGAATGGAAGTTAAACATATTTGGAAAAGCTTACTTCATTTCCTTCAGAACTTAATTCTTTTCATTTCAGGAAATTGCTATCATTGTTGAAAGACTTAAATAACTGCATGTTTGCATGACAGGCAAAATTACACATTGAGAGTGGGGATATCCAAGGAATCATCGATCCCTCACTGTGTGGTGAATATGACATCCAGTCAATGTGGAAGATAGCAGAGAAAGCTTTGATGTGTGTCCAGCCTCATGGTCACATGAGGCCATCTATTTCAGAAGTTCTCAAGGAGATCCAAGATGCTATCTTAATTGAAAGGGAGGTGACAGCGGCAAGAGAAGATATCTCTGATGAAATGTCGAGAAATTCTGTTCATTCTTCACTCAACTTGGGTTCTTTGGATTTGGGTGGAGCCGAGAATTACCTGGCGCTTGACGAGTCCATTGCACAGCCAACCGCCAGATGATTCTTTTCATACTCAGGCTTGTAATTACATTTCCAGCACCGGCAGTGAAAAAAAAAATTTTGGGTTCTTTTAGTCAAATATTAGTACTGCTGTAATAAAAAATCAAATCGGCACGGGTGGTTCTGAGAGCAAGTGCTTTGAACTTAAAATTTGAGCTTGCAAATTATTTGTATTCCCATTTGTTGTAGATCTATTCTCTCATGGCAAAGAATACATGGATCTTCCCCGTCGTTGTGGTATATCTTCCATCAATGTCTGGAAAATGAGGCCTCAGTTATAGGGCTCGGGTATAAATCCCGACAAATGCCTTGGCATGTTACGAGGTTGGCCAAGCAGTCTTATAATCCACGTTTAAGAATAGGTGGACCATCCATCTTTGCACGCTAGGAGTAAGCGATAATCATGCGCCTTGCTTCGGATTGTCAACAGAGTTTTTGTCGGGTTGTTCCTTCTTTACAAGACATCAGAACCCCATTGCCTCTTTCAAGCCTCGGGTCGTCTGATTCGATCTGATCACGGTGGCACCTACCTGCTGCCTTCGTTTGGTGCCGTATCAGGTCAGTGGTCAAAGTTGTTTTGCAATGGCAGATGTGGGGTGCAGCAATAATGAGCAGTTCTTGGCAAGTGCATGGAGGGATTATACGTACTATATCCATCACATCATCTTATATCCCGGTCCTACCTGCTTTCTTTGAAAATCATAGGCTATCGAATCGGATTTAACAGGGATAAAATTGTGAAACTAAAACTTAATCACAGATAAATGTCTAACATTCTAAAAACAAAGAGAAGGATTTGCAATTGCATTTCATTAAAATTAACTACTTAAATATTGGGATTGTAATTCTTTTTGGACCTTTAAAATTGGCTAGTTAGGTGTATTTTCTTTTAGTATTTTAGTTTTTTTTAAAAAAAGAGTTAATGGGGGTGATGGGTAAAAATTCGGCTTACTCAAAATTGCTTAATTGGACAAAGAATTCAAGCAAAAGAAAAATGTATCGGCCCTTTCGGGAGGTAAAGGGAAAAAAAATCAGATAATTATCCGAAATTATAATTTTTCATCAGAACTACCTGAATGCTTGGTTACAGGACAGATTCAATGGCTAAAATTCCTGTCAAAGCATGTTGGCGAGTTAGGCTTTACGCGGTCAAAGGGTCTGTTCTCCCTGTTAATGGATGTCAATGGAGATTTGCATGTATTCTCATCGAGAGAAGTGGACATGGAAGCAGATTTTTCCCTGTGATAACAGATGAAGAGGCATGTATAGTAACCTCCAGCCTATTTAACATCCATACCTTCATCTGTTTATGTTTATATGCATGGTTTTTAATATTTATAATTTTTCATTTTTTTCAAGTTAACAAAACAGCTAAAACATAAGTTCGGTTTCTCTGCTTACATGAATAATGAAAGAACTGAATATATATATTATTTTCAAACTTATTTTTCTTTCAATCCAACCATTGTATAGCCCAATTAAAAGAAATTAGGCTTTGGATTACGGTAAAAATTATAAAAAACTGAGTAAATATATGACTTACCCCGTATTGGCGATAATTTCTATTTTAATCTAGAAGTTTATTTTCTCTATTTTTTTTTAGTTCCTGAATTATAGTATGGAGAGAGAAATTCACTTGAAAACATCAATAAAAAAGATGTAAAAAAGATGTAATGGGAAATTATAGCCATATTTTGGTGATAAAATTAATTGTTCTGTGTGTCGAATTATTCTATTCGATAAAAAAGAAGTTTGATTATTGTGGGTTTTGTTTATAATTATTCCTAAAAAAGGATTATTGTATTTCAAACTAATACTTCTAGAACAAATTATATGAATAAAACCTTATTAATGTGTAGAAATAAATAGTGCATTGATAAAATTATTGGATGGTAAATATTTCTATGAGGGGAGCACAAAAAATAATGGGCTAGGTCTTATCTTAAAACAAATAACTAGCTAGTTTGTAGTGAAAAGTGTTCTATCCCTTATTTATTTATTCGATGAAAATATGTTATGTTCATTAATGAACAACTTTTCTGCCAGTGTAATGGATAATTTTTTATTTCATATAATTTTTTTTTAATTTTAATTTTAGTATCATTAATTTATATAAATTATCAAATGCGGTGTGTTTGAGAGTGTGATACTAGGAATCCGTAAAAGCCAGAGATACATATGCTTAAAATGATGGTTAACCTATTCCAAATATGCATGTGTTTTATGTTGATGCTATTTCTTATTTTTAGTCAATCCATTACCTCGTCTTTATATGACAGTACTAAAAAGCAACCCTATCACAATCGTTATCTTTGGATATTTGGCATATAAATCTTGCAGATTTCTCATCAAAGGTTATTTCTCACAAGGTGTTAATTAGGTATGCATATTATCGAGCAAGCGCTCCCTCCCTCCCTCCCTCCCTCCCTCTCTCTCTCTCTCTCTCTCTCTCACACACACACACACACACACATCCACAGAGTGCTAATCATCGTTGGAATATTCCTGCTTATCTAGACATTAATGGGAGCACAAAATCATGCTTGAGGAACGCAATTTTATTTTAAAAAGGAATAGTTTTATTTTTCCTTCTTTCTTCCTTTTGTTTTTTGATGGTCAAGGTTGCTTTATCATGGCTAGTAAATTAAGCTAGCTAGGTTGGATACATGAACCACCCTTGTAAATTTGCATCTGGGCACCTGAGAAATTGTTTGTGCTTATCTGTAGAAGGCTTTCTATCATTAAATTTATGGATAACTGATGAGTACTGTTTTCTAAATCTATAGTTAGTGCAGCAATGAGATATGTAGACAGTGCAATTATACAACTGTAGAGGCTAATTAATAGAGATTAAAAGGGTGTATGGTTCTAATTATTTGAGGCATAATAAGAGATGGGCTTATTTCATCTTAAATCTTTTCTGTTCAGTAAAAGTATACCAAAATATAATGTGATTAGAGGCAACTGGAAGTTTCAGGCATGCCAATTTGATCTTATTCAATAAAAATTCTATGTTACGAGACATGCTATGTTAAAAAAATATATTATCATTTCTAAAATATCATATCTGAGATAAGTTTGGTTTTGTTTTAAATTGTCAAGGATTTGTTATGCTATATTATTGATAATCTGCCTATTATATTCATGACTTTGACATCAATAAGTATTTAACTAAAAATACTTTCAACTCTAGTATTAGTAAGTACTATATAGGAAAAACCTGTATTCCCTGACTTTGAAGTCAGTGAATATTGAGATAAAAATATTCTTAATTTTGGCATTGATAAATACTAATATTCTTGACTAGCATTAATGAATATTATCTAAAAATATTTCTAATTTTAACATTAGTGAATATTGTTCAAAAATTAATATTCTTGACTTTGAGATCAGTAAATATATTTGAATTGCAATTTTGAAAACCCAAGAACTATATTATTAATTTTTTAACATTTAAGATAACATCTTGTTATAAGTACATTTACCTCAAATAATTTTGAGTTAAATTTGAAAATGGACATTATACCTATTGAGATGGCAAAAGAAAATAGGCTTTGGCCCCAAAACCAATTCCAAAACCCTTCTTTAAATCATACAACAAACTCAACACTTCAACTTTTCACGTTCAAACTCAACAACCCAAATTCAAACTCAAATTACCACCATCTCATCACAATATGCACAACATACACAACAATTATACACTACCACAATTCTTATATTTACAAACGGAATTTTTTATTGGTATTTATACTATTATTTTGTCAGCGATTAATTACCGATAGAATCACAGATGTAAATGCTTTATTGGTAAAACTTTTGTTGATAATTTTTGGTTTGTCGGTAAGTCAGTCGGCAATAAAAAAATATTATTAACGATAGATGTACTAACAAAAAAGGCACGCTAAAAAAATTATCTACTTCATTCTATCAGTATTTCTCTCGGGAAACTTGTCATACAACCGACAAAAATATCATATGCAATTCTATCTGTTATTATTTAAAAATATTTTTTAAAAAAGTCTATTTAACAAAACTAGAAAATAATTGAATTAATATAAATTAACACTCCATAATACTCATAATTGAGTTGCTTGGAAAAAAGAAGAAGAAAATCAACTCAAACAAATTTGCAACAAACAAATAACACAAAAAATAAACAACAACAACAAATAAATAAATCAACTAAAAATAATTTCATATGAAAAATATAATGCAAAAACAACACAAAAAAAGAAGAAAAAAGAAAAAATCTTACCTTAATATAGTTGCAAGTGAAGCTGAGAAGAGAAAAAAATAAATTCATAAAGTATGTTAATTAAAAAAATACTGAGAAGAGAAAAGATAAAAAAGAGAAGAAGACATACTCGAGCGTAGAGGAGAAGAGAAGGAGTTAAGGAGAGAAGAGAAGAGAAGAGAAAAAAAAAAGGGACGTTTATGTTTTTTACATAAAGGAAGAAGAAGAAGAAGATGCTCGTCTGTTGTGAAATGAGAGATTATAGTCTTTTTATTGGGGCATTTTACTGAAAGTTTTACTGACGGATAATTAAATATGAATGTTTTTAACCATTCTGTCGATGATTTTGTCTGTAATATTTAATTTAAATTTTCAATTTAATAAAGTATGTTAAAATTCATAAAGTATGTTAATTAAAAAAATACTAAGAAGAGAAAAGAAAAAAAAGAGAAGAAGACATACCCGAGCGTAGAGGAGAAGAGAAAGAGTTAAGGAGAGAAGAGAATAGAAAAAAAGAAAGGGATGTTTATGTTTTTTACATAAAGGAAGAAGAAGAAGAAGATGCTCGTCTGTTGTGAAATGAGAGATTCTAGTCTTTTTATTGGGGCATTTTACTGAAAGTTTTACTGACGGATAATTAAATATGAATGTTTTTAACCATTCTGTCGATGATTTCGTCTGTAATATTTAATTTAAATTTTCAATTTAATAAAAAAATTTCAAAAATTACTAAATATCACCGACAACTTTTCAATTCGTCGGTGATTTTGTCTGTAATATTTAATTTAGATTTTTAATTTAATCAAAAAATTTCAGAAACTTGCCAAATAACACCAACGACTTTTCAATATGTTGGTGATTTCATCTGTAAAGAATAGTAATTAACAGTGCAATTGAGAAGTGAATGATTCCATAGCTCTTTGAAAAATACCAACGGAATGAATGATTTGGTGATTCTCTTTGTAATTGACATGAGTAACAGTGCCAGGAAGAAGTGAACAATTTACCAACTAGTTTACGAACGGATTTTACTGATAGTATTAATACCGTCGGTATAAAGACACGTCATCGTATCTTTTAGATTTTTTTAATTCTTTCTTTTCCCACTGTAATTTCCTTGGTATATACCGACATAATATTTCCGTCGGTAAAATTCACTGTAATTTACTGACAGAAATATTCCGTCAGTATTTTTGTTTGTATTTATTAATTTTATAGTAGTTATACTTTTCAAAATCAAACACAAACCTAAAGCAAAATTCAAGTACAAAGTTTAAGCAAAATCAAACTCAAATCAAACTTAGATTTTTTTTTTTTTCATGTGGTCTCAAAGTGAGAATGGGGAGAGAGGGATTGCACTGCGTTGGGAAGATAGGGAGTTAGGTCCACCTCTTTACTTTGTTAATAAAAACAGCTGTCTAAATGAGAGAGTCGGCTGGTCTCTCTCTCTTTTCTTTTTTTTTTTTCTTTTTTTTTTCCTGTGGGAAAAAAGAGGCTAGGGGTTTTTAGTGTTGTTTTTAGAAGGGGGGAATAAGACAGAGGGTAGAGATTTTTTTCATCAAAATGGTTGCCTTCCCCTCCTTTGTTTTCTTGCAAGATTCCACTAGTATTTATAGGCTGACATTTTTATCTCTTCCCTTTAATTGCTTGGATTTCAAGCAGCTGTATTTTATTTTGGTTCTTTATTTTTTTTTCTTTGTATTTTTGGTTTTTTTTGTTCATTTTACTTTTTTTTAAGACAACATCATTATCAATTTCAGAAGAAAAAATTATCGAGGAGGATTTTAGAATGGACATGTTAATAATTGAACTTGTTGAAAGCATATTTTTAAATTTTAAAATTTTTCAAAAACACATTGAAAATCACAAAAATAACACGAATACGTTAAGAATATTTTTTGTGATATCTTTTTGTTTTTTATTTTATTTTTAGAAAATATCCTGAAAAGGGGATAAATAATTTGGGTAATGACACCAAACATGAATATCTGTAAACGCTGACAGCTCGAGTGGTTTGATTCAGTTGTATCCTGGCTTATTTTTCTTGTAAATTATGTGTAATTTGGGTATCAGTTGGTGTAGAATGACTCCTGAAGCACTGTAAATGTTGGGAGGATTAGTAACTTGCGTGCTTTGATTTTAGACTGGGCACTACTCAGTACGCGACTCTGTTCTTGTGTTCATGAATTGCTCTGTATACTGGGCATCTCTTAATCGATGCAGTGATTTTATTCATCCCAATATCCTATCTTATACTATAATCTGTTTGATGTGAAAGTAAAGCCCTGATCTTAGAAAAACTGCTCATGTTTCTGTTTTCTTTATTTTTACCACAAGCTGGAAGAAAAAAATGCGAGGATGAATGGCCTCAAATGATATGTAGTTTTTAGTTGAAATGACTTAAACCCTCTTCTTGTTTTTCCTTTGTCCTTTGTGTTTATACTTTCCTTTGATATCTTATATTAGAAGATATTAAACTAATCAGGAAACTTCTTTTTCTACCACATATTTGTTTAGACAATTGGGGCGTAGGGACATCAGAAGGGTGGTTTAATGGTTAATTAATTCTGAGTGCTTTCCAGCTGACGTGATATTCGATCCAATTTCTTGAGCTGCCGCTATCTTGTGATGGTGCAAGAGCTGTTGTGTTATGCACTAGACTTGAATCCTGGCCCCGCATGTGGTTCCAAAGCATTTTGTTTTGATTTAGGTCGATTTATTCTTACCACACATCACGGCCTTACTTGCGGTGAAACTCTGCTGTGTTCATCTCTGCATGCCCTTCTCTGCCAGAGGATTCAAACGATTCTGATTCATTAATAGCCAGAGAAAGCTCCGCCGTGTGGTGTCATGCTTGTACAGCGTACTGGTGGATTTCCTTCGATCCTGAATGGTGACGGTTTTTCATTGATGCCATGAATGTGTGTCATATGTCCTTGCCGAAGTCCTGTTCTGCGGGCAAGCCTGGATGATCCAACAGGACTAGAAGCTAGGGCCTTGGTTCCTAGGGGAGTGACAAGGAGTCAGCAAGCGAAGTGGGAGAAGGTAACCATTGCTTTTGCGTGCCGACGGCTTAGCACCAAATCTGGTTGCCGACTTCCTCTCTACGTAGGACCAAAACAGCTTCGGCTTTGGTTGTTTCATTCAGGGCTGGGTCTACTGGTGAGGTGCAGCGCACTTCAAAAGTAAAAATGCCCTTCCTAAAGTAAAAGCTGTGTTGTATTATTCTAATTCCTAACATAAGCTTGAATCAACAAGCTCAATGTATGTTATTTCATCATCGCTCCATCTTTTCAATTCTTTAATTCATGAAGCTGAAGAACCCATAATCTAATGGTAAAACATAAAATTATAAAAAAAACAATTTAAAAAATAGATTAAAGTTAAATCAAGTTAATCTTCAAAACATGTGACTTGAGTTATTAGATTGGAATACTCTATAGAAAAAAAACCTAGAAAAATCATGAAGCAAAATTCTTAATCATCTAAAATTAAAAAAAAAAACAATTCATAACAAGAAAAATAAAGATCAAATCTGGTATAAAAATTAAATAAGATAAAACAATAAGAGATAAAATTGAAATATAAAATAAATAATGAAAATGATAAAAAAAACAAAAAAATAGCAATTATAAAAATAAGGACCGAATCTGATATAAAAATTAAATGAAATAAAATAATGATAGATGAAGTTAAAAATAAAATAAATCAAGATAAGGATAAAAAAATTACAATCAAAAGAATGAGGATTAAATATGATAGATGAAAAAATTGAAGAATGATGAAATTGAAAAACAATTCTAATTTTATAAATTATTTTAAATAAAACAAATAATAATAAAAAGAACATAGATCAAATTTAAAGGAAAAATAAATTGAATTACTGATTTGAAAAAAATAAAGGGGTAGAAGCAGGAGGGAGAGAGAAAATAATGGAAAAAAAGGTTGTCGATGTTAATCTAGAGATTCGTAGGCCACACGCATTACCCAAAAATAAAGGGGGTGTTAAGACGATTTAAACACTATCGTATAAGCTACAGTTCGGTTATCAAAAAACACCTCACACATTGCTCGAATAGCGCTTCTGTCCCCACCCACTCATGCTGTATAATTTTTAATAATATTTTATATTTATTAAAATATCAAATTATTTTTTAAAAAAACTTAATTATATTCGAAATACGAAGGTGAATATAAGAAAGTCTTTATTTACTAGATTAATTATTTTTTATTTTAAAAATAATTTTGTTATTTTACTATGATTGAAAAAAGAAGAAGAAGAAGTTCCTTAATACCAATTTAATATTTTTTTCTTTTTACTTTTAAAGTTACTTCAATAATTATGCTGAAAATATATGAAAAGATAGATTCTTCAAAACCAATTTGATAATAATAGTCATGTAAAAAAGATCATATCACCCCCATGAACAAGGCCATAGGTTTTTACTGAGAAGGGCGCAATGTTTTTTATCTTGTTCCACAGTGTTTTAGTGATCTCCTTTAGGTTTTTGTTAACAGGGCTGTTTAGCAACTCGAACCAATGGAGACCAGATCAACCAGATCGAACCATCTGAAAGCTTTCTTACCGGAGACAAGCAACTCGCCAAAGAGGTAAGGAACGAGGTTTGGCAACATACGAGCTGGCAGGAGCGGTGGGCTTGCCTGAGATGAGAGAACTTTCTTTCCCCTAACCACCGGGCTAGAGGTCTATTATTCAAGGCAGTGAAGATAACTCGGTGATGGCTTAGGCCTTCGTCAATTATACTCTCTGGTTTTGTTTGCTCACCATTCACAATCTATGATTAACTCAACTAGGTGCGAAAGCAAACGTATCTCTTAAACCGGAAAATGAATTTTTTTCCCCTGAAAATAAGCAAGATAAATTCAAGACCTTTAAAGTGATAAAAAATCCCCCTCCAATGTTCCTCGGTAGGGTCTACCTCGGCTGGGTTGGGAGCGCAACGTTGGAGTAAGAAAAATAAACCATCTTCTGGGGCACTCTCTAGAAACAACAAACGGAATAAATTTCTCCGTGAAGCCATCACGGATTTCTTTTAAACCGTGGATAGCCGTTGTTTTGTATTTCATATAGTATTTTTTAAAAAATTAAATTTTTACTTTTTTTTAAATTAAATTTTAAGTTAATGTGTATGTTAAAAATAATTTTTTAAAAATAAAAAATATTATTTTAATATATTTTTAAGTTAAAAATATTTTTGAAAACAACTATTACCATTTTTCTAAATATCTCTATAACAGATATGATTTTGTGATTTTTTAACTTGTAATATTTGATCTCTGAATTAAAAATAAAATAATTAAGATTGTTAGTTGATTTATATTTTAAATAATATAATTAAATTTAGTTATGTATTTTAATATTTTATTTCAAAAATAAAAATTATACAGGAATCCACGTCTGATTTTGTGATTTTTTAATATTTGATTTTTAAATTAATAATAAAATAATTGAGACCGTAGAATTAAATTTAATGATATATTTTAATATTTTATTTTAAAAATAAAAATTATACAGGAATTGAAATAAATTTCACGTATAATTTTGATTCGACACCGATTATAAAAGAAAAAAACAATGCAGCTGGCTTAAATTAAATGTCCATGAGAAGTCATTGAAAGATGATCAGTCAAACCGTCCAGATCTATCAAAGACGATTATCAATGAATGGTTGATTCAAAAGACACGCCATCAATTTAAATGCAGCTTACAGTATCTTAGCAGTGGTGGAAACTTAATTACAATCTACCATCTGCATACACGCTAGTGTTTTATATATCTCCTTTCTCAAAGGCATGCCCAAACACTTGATAGAAGACTATCGCCCCTGTTCCTATCATCATTATCACCATCACCAGAAACCATCGGCGAAAAAAGAAAAACAATCCTTCTAAAATTAAAACAAAAAGAATAAAACCCTAGATTAGATTCCGTCTAGGTCTTCGATTCTCTCGAAGGCCTATCAACATCTACAACAACAGCAACAATTATCATTAGGTACATGTACATGTGTATCATCAAAATTTAAGTAGTATCGATCAATTTATCATCTGATCATAATTGTTTGCTTCTTTTTATGGTTTGATTTTCTTATCTCATCCGTAAAATTGCAGTTTTTTGTTTGTTTCTTTTCCTGTTAAGTCAGTGGCTTTTTTAGTTTTTTGATGATGATAATTCGGTTACTGGTTTATCATACAGAGAGAGGTAGGACAAATCCAGTGTCTTCTTTAATATTTTTCCTCCTTTTGTTGTCTTAACATGATTTCACTCTTATAGCGCTGTGTGAGTTTTTCTTTTTGTTGTCGTCACTGAAAGCAAACTCTGTGTAAGGATATGATGAGATGGACATGATTTGGATTTGTGTTTTTTTTCCTTGTGATGATTGTTTGGTTCTAGCGTTTGTGATTTCATAAAAATGGCAATGTTTACTCTTTTGTTCATCTAATAGTAAAGTTTTGTTGACTTTGCAAAAGTGATTTTCATTGAGGTAATTTTGAACTAAAATTGTGAATTTTTTTTGGTGGACTATTTTTGTGGTTCTTGTGCCTGTGAATTTCTCAGATTTTTTTTTTTTTACTTTGTAGGTGTCTAGTATTATTTGGAAGGTTTGTTGATAAAAGCTTTAAGATACTGGACAAAATCAATGGGAAATCGTGGACAAAAACGAGCTGAGATGGTTAATGAATTGCCCTCTGATAAGAGAGCTTGTAGTTCATTGGAGTTTAGACCAAGTTCATCGAACTCATCAATTCAAACTCAAATAAATTCTGAGAATCATAATGCTGAAACCCATGATGCTGACATGGATACTTCATCATCTGGGTCGGCGTCAAGCCATTCAGACGAAGAAGAACCTGAGAGGGATTCAGCATATGGCTCTTGTGATTCTGAGGGTCCAAGACATAGCAGTTTGCGTGAGTATCAGAGGCAGAGATCCTCTGGTGATCATAGCAGATTGAGGGATTGTCTATCTAATTTAACTGAAGGAACTGAGCCTTCTGGGCAGTTAGCTGCTCTTACAGAGTTATGTGAAGTGCTTTCATTTTGTACAGAGGATTCACTTTCAAGTACGATGGCAGACTCTTTGTCACCGGTGCTTGTTATGCTTTCAAGGCTTGAGAGTAACCCAGATATAATGCTATTGGCTATAAGGGCTTTAACTTATCTGTGTGATGTGTTCCCCCGAGCATCCGTTTTTCTTGTTAAGCATAATGCAATTCCTGCTATTTGTCAAAGATTAATGGCCATTGAATACTTGGATGTAGCTGAACAGGTATATTTTTGGGTATAGTAAATAGCTTGTCTAGTATTAGTAATGGTTTTATTTATCTCTTTATGCAAAAGAGAGAGTATAATATGCTTTGTATTAAGATCATGTACATGGTTTTCATATAGTGCTTGCAAGCATTGGAGAAAATATCTCGCGATCAACCACTTCCATGCTTACAAGCTGGGGCAATAATGGCAGTTCTAAGTTTTGTAGACTTCTTCTCTACAAGTGTACAAGTAAGTGAATACACAATTTTGATCAAATGGCATTTACTCTCTTCTTTTTTTCCTTTCATTTATTTTGGTTCTATTTGCATTTTGCTTTGGTGTGGTAGCATTAACATTAATTTGTTATTTTTTTGGTCCTTATCAGAGAGTTGCACTTTCAACTGTGGTGAACATATGCAAGAAACTGCCATCAGAAAATTTTTCACCATTCATGGAGGCTGTTCCGAGATTATGCAATCTTCTACAATATGAGGATAGGCAGGCATGAACCTTTCAGAACTTCTTCTATCTCAAGTGTTTCTGGGTTCAGTTTTTCAGTATTTGTTTTGACCTGTCGACATATATTCTCATGTTCATTTTCAGCTTGTCGAAAATGTAGCAATTTGCTTGATCAAAATAGCAGAACGGGTCAGTCAGTTGTCAGAGATGTTGGATGAACTATGCGAGCATGGACTAATCAATCAAGCTACTCATCTAGTGCAATTGAACAGCCGAACAACACTATCTCAGCCAGTATACAATGTATGAATGTTTATCCAAACACATCTATTGAGGATAAATCTTCATATTTTATTTTCTTCAAATAATCGTCTCTCCCTTCCCATTTTGGTTGGCAGGGTTTGATTGGGCTTCTTGTCAAACTTTGTTCTGGTTCAGTTGTCGCCTTCGAGACCCTGTATGAGCTCAATATAAGCAGCATTTTGAAGGACATATTAACTACTTATGACCTTTCGCATGGAATGTCTTCTCCTCACGTGGTTGATGGGCAGGGTAACCAGGTTTGCATCTTTAACTGTGTAACTTTGAGTATTCACCATGATGCTTGTGAATGTTAAGCTTTTTGGGAACAATTTATGTTAAAAGATTTTATGAAAGAAAGATGTTGATTTCTATTGGTAGCTGATTCATTTTTTGTACGAATTTAGAACTGCTGAACTTGAGGAAAATTTTTGTACTTCTACTCTCCAGATTTTCTGAAAGCACTAGATCTAAGATGCTAGCAGATGTTTATTTTTATGTTATTAGTGACTCCTTTCTCAGTCTGCACTGACCTGTAATTTGTGTTGTCGCCACTGCTACATTACTGTTGGTCTTTTCTCATTGGAAAGAGTGTGATCATCATCATTCTATTTCTTGCCTTAGGTACATGAAGTGCTAAAGTTGCTAAATGTGCTTCTCCCTATTATAGCAAGAGATCAAGATGTTCAACAGCATGTGTTGGATAAAGAGACATTTTTGGCTAATCACCCTAAGCTCTTGCAGAAGTTTGGATTGGATATAATTCCCTCGTTGATTCAGGTTTGATATTCAATGCTTAGAGTTTATTGGCTCTTTGAATGTCCTTGTCTACCTTTATAATGTTCCTTCAACCCTAACAACAGGTGGTTAATTCTGGTGCAAATCTATATGTTTGCTATGGCTGCTTATGTGTTATCAACAAGTTGGTTTATCTCAGCAAATCTGACATGCTTCTTGAGTTGCTTAAGAATACAAACATTCCAAGGTGAAGCGAGTTTTCTCATGTCTAATTGGCAAATCTTAATCCTCTTTTAATCTAGCTAATAACATTCCGTGGATTATTTGGCAGTTTTTTGGCTGGAGTTCTTACCCGTAAGGATCACCATGTGCTGATGTTAGCCCTGCAAATTGCCGAGACAATTCTCCAAAAGCTTCCAGATGTTTTTGTGAACGCTTTCATCAAGGAAGGTGTCTTTTTTGCCATTGATGCCCTTCTCGTGTCAGAAAAATGTTCTCAATTGATGTTCCCGGTGTGCAGTGGCATTCAGCTTCCAATCGATGCTGGTCTAAAATCTTCCTCAAAAGTAGTCATGAGATGTTTATGTTATGCTTTTGATACTGGTCAGTCTCTTTCAACTACAGAAAGAGGAACATGCAAGCTTGAAAAGGACAGTGTTCAAAATCTTGCAAAGCACATCAGAACTAGTTGCTTTGCATCAGAATTATGCAACTCTGAGAAAGGATTGACAGATATCCTTCAGAAGCTTAGGGCTCTTTCAGCTGAATTGAGTGATTTGATGAATATGCCTGGCAATAGTGGCTCTTGCACTCAGGATGAGGAGAAATGTTATTGTGTGTTGCGTCAAATCATTGAAAAGCTTGATGGAAGAGAACCTGTGTCTACTTTTGAATTCATTGAAAGTGGGATTGTGAAGATATTAGTGAATTACTTGTCCAATGGCAAATATCTGAGAGAAAAGGTGGAGCCTCAGGGTACATTGGATGATTGCGACGTAATAGAGAAAAGATTTGAGGGGTTTGCAAGGCTACTTTTATCTTCCCCAGACCTATCTGTAGAGTTTCCTTTATCAGTTTTAATACAGAAATTGCAAGGTGCATTATCTTCTTTGGAGAATTTCCCTGTTATTTTGAGCCATGCATCCAAGCAAAGATCCTCGTTTGCAATCATTCCTACTGGACATTGCACATCTTATCCGTGCCTAAGAGTACGTTTTGTCAGGGGAAAGGGTGAGACATGCCTCTGCGACTACTCTGAAGATGTTGTGACAGTAGACCCTCTTTCTTCTGTGGATGCCATTGAAGGATTTTTATCGCCTAAAGTTAGAATAAAAGGAACAGAGCAAATAGAATCAGCTGCTCAAGCTATGGAAGGCGCGTTGTCAGCAGAAAATGCACAGTTCAAATCACCATCAACTGCAAACTCCAGTCAAGGGGAAAGTTCAGGACTCATGGAGTCTGATAGTATTGCTACTGATATGCCTGTAATGCAGGTCCTTATCTAGTGGTTAATTAATGGGTTTTTTGAATAAATGAGTCCTCTGGATCATTTTCTTTCCCTCTTTCGCTATCTGTTTATGTGGATTTGGAGAATTTTGTAATCATCATTTCCTTTGCTTTTGCAGGAAGATGAAGCTAACCTATCTCAGTCTCCACTGGAACCAGATGTAAATTTGTTGCAGAGAAATCCTGATGAAACAACATCCTCAAATACTACTCATAATGTAAGTAAATTTTTCCTTTGCAATTACACCTTATCAGGTGATATAAAATTCACATAACTCAGGTAAAAGCAGGGTTTTCTCTACTGATTGGTTGGTTGTGGTTGTATATGCCAGTCCTGATTTTCCTGGTGATTTATGTACATATAAATATGCTTTAATGTTTTATGTTGTGTATCCAACTGTTCGTGTAATTGCAAATGAAATGCAAGCTGCTTAATTTGATTGTGGTTGTACTATTGTTGCTTCAACTTGCTTATGGCCTGCTTTTTACTTTATTCAAGGTCTGGTTCTGTTATTAGCTCAAAGATTGTTTGCTGGCCCTCATTGTATGATGCTTATATTCCAGGTCTCAGTGGAGAAAATAGTGCAGTCTCCTTCATGTGCTGATGTCACTACAAAAAGTCATTGTCCTATGTCCTGTAGCAATGGAGATGCTCTGCCGAAACTGGTATTTTACCTAGAAGGGCAGCGGCTGGACCAAACTTTGACTCTTTACCAGGCAATTCTCCAGCAAAAAGTTAAAGCAGACCGTGAAATTAACAGCACTGCAAAGCTGTGGACTCAAGTACACACCTTGACTTACGGAATAGTTGGGGACCCTAAAGATGATAGTCCTCCAGATCATTCTAGTTCAGCTCAAAATTCCTCTATGTTAGATCAAGTTGGGGCTTATATGCAGCATCCTGCATTTTTCTCAAGCTTGTTTAATGGCGAACTCACTTCTGACCTGGATAAGTATAGTCCTACTAATGATGTATTGTTTCTGCTTAAAAGTTTAGAAGGTTTAAACAGGTTTATATTTCATCTGATGTCTCGTGAAAGAATCCATGCATTTGCTGAAGGGCTGATTGACAATTTGGGTTATTTAAAGGTAGCAGTTCGCCCAGTATCACAAAATGAATTTGTGAGCTGTAAGTTGACCGAGAAATTGGAGCAACAGATGCGGGATTCTCTGGCTGTGTCCATAGGTGGCATGCCTGTATGGTGCAATCAGCTCATGGATTCATGCTCCTTTTTGTTTAGCTTTGAGGCTAGATGTAAATATTTCCGGTTGTCAGCATTCGGCCGTCAGCAAGTTCAACCACAGCCATCATCACATAATAATTCAGGTGTCTCAAGGGACGGACTACCAGGTGCTGGCAGTTTGTCCCGTAAGAAATTCCTAGTTTTGCGTGACCGAGTTCTGGAGTCTGCTGCCCAGATGATGGATAGTTATGCTCATGTTAAAGCACCTATTGAAGTGGAATATAATGAAGAAGTTGGTACTGGTCTCGGTCCAACCTTGGAATTTTATACTCTGGTTAGTCGTGAGTTTCAGAAGTCTGGCCTTGGTATGTGGAGGCAGGATCATATTTCATTTACCACCAGCGAGACCCTGCAGGCTGAATACTCTGGAATTGTGAACTCTTCATTTGGACTTTTTCCTCGCCCATGGCCGTCTTCAGTGGATGCATCTGATGCGGCACAGTTTCCTGAAGTTGTTAAAAAGTTTTTCCTTCTGGGACAAATTGTAGCCAAGGCTCTTCAAGATGGGAGGGTGATGGATCTACCATTCTCTAAAGCCTTCTATAAGCTTATTCTTCAGCAGGTATTCTTTGGTTATGGACTTCTTGGGAGTATCAATGGCTCCACGAAAGCTTCTCATTAATTGTTGACTCTGTATACTACCCAGTATTAACTAATTTGATTCCCTTTGGGGGTGTAGGAACTTAATTTGTATGACATCCAGTCCTTTGATCCTGAGCTTGGTAGGACATTGCTAGAGTTCCAGGCTCTTGTCAACAGGAAAAAAAATATGGGATCAGCCTTTGGAGAAAACTCATCTTCTGCTCTAGATGCATGCTTTTGGAACACCAAAATCGAGGATCTTTATCTTGACTTTACTCTTCCTGGGTATCCTGATTACGTACTTAGTTTTGATGAAGATCACAAAATTGTAAGGCATTCTTGAATGTGATGTCATACATTTCTCCACAGATATTAACTTATTAATGCACTGGGTTCAAAATGATAACACTTCATTCATGTTATGAATGTAGGTGAATATGGTTAACTTGGATGCTTATGTTTCTTGCATTGTGGATGCTACTATACACACAGGAATTTCCAGACAAGTTGAAGCATTCAAGTCTGGATTTAACCAGGTCTGTTATTTCATGCATTATGGTTGTTATTTCAGTAACTCCTTAAGAATAGTGAGAGGATTCCCTGAAGAGAATAGGGGTTTGATTCTTTTATATATTACCCCTTGGAGTACAGCATGTATTGTCCCTGGAATGATTTGAAATAAGAGTTCAGAATGGTGTTTTTATCTCTTCTTTATATTATCCTAGGAGTGTTTTGAAGGGAACTCAGCAATGTTTGGGTGGCTAGTTTATAGCCTCAATCTCCTGGTTTCCTTTGAGTCATTATAGTTTTATCACGCAATAATAATAATAATAATTCTACTTATTCCCTCTTTGTGCAGAGATGTATTGTCCTAGGATTGCTAATCTTATTCTGATTCTCTTAATTCTCATCTCCTTCAGTTGCTATGATTATCCAATTTATGATTTCAATTTCAATTTATTTTGTTTACTAGTTACTGACTTAAAAGTCTTACTTTAAATTTCCAGGTTTTTCCTATTAAACATCTTATGATTTTCACCGAGGAGGAACTTGAGCGTTTGCTATGTGGAGAACGTGAATTTTGGGCTGTATGTATTTTTAACACTTGATTGATCTAGTCTTTACTGAGGAATACTGATCATATGATTTTTATTTGTCTATATATCATTTACTTTGGAGCAGTTCAATGAGCTTTTGGACCATATCAAGTTTGATCATGGATACACTGCTAGCAGCCCTCCTGTTGTTAATGTTGGTGCTCTCTCTCTCCCTCCCTCCCTCGCTCTTAAATAACATTAGTTAGCCAGAAAGCTTAGGGGTTCGTCTTGTTCCTCCCAAATATTGCTCATTCATTATGGAATTGCAGTTACTGGAAATCATAAAGGAATTCGAATACGAACAACTACGATCATTTCTACAGTTTGTAACCGGGGCACCTCGGCTACCTACAGGAGGCTTGGCATCTCTGAATCCAAAATTGACCATTGTCCGGAAGGTCTGTGGAACTGATGCACCCTTCCTTTTCATAAACTGTAGTAATGATTCGGTCACTTATCCTCCTTGTGCTCTCAACAGCATTGTAGCAACTGTGCGGATGCGGACCTTCCCAGTGTGATGACTTGTGCCAATTATCTGAAGTTGCCACCTTACTCGTCGAAAGTAACATTTATTGCCTCTCTATCTTCTCTGTGGACTATGAATATACAAGTTTTTTTATGCTTATATTTTTGCAGGACAAGATGAAAGAGAAACTTCTGTATGCCATAACAGAGGGTCAAGGATCATTCCACCTCTCGTAGCCATCACTGGTACATAAATTTAGAATTTGTAATTATTAGACTAGGTGCTTTTGTATATAGGTAAAAGAATGAGTGCTGATAGATGGTGGTGGATATAATGGGTTTTAGAGGAATGGGAACTGATTGCTATGGAACAAGAGGAAGCTCCTCTATTTGCAGGCTACATTTGGTGGGATGTGTACATAAATGGAAACCCGGTAGTTGATTTACTCAAGGTTCGGGAAGCTGTACAGAAAGGAGGAAATGATTTCTGTTAGATGGGCTGCCCGGTGTGCTAACACTTCATGCACAAATCACTGTATCTTAGATTTAGGTAACTCTTCCTTCTGGTGCACTGAACAGTTTTATAGCTATCTCTTGGCCATTGAAGAATGGTGTTTTGAGATAGGTAACCTGTGTATAAATGCCTAACTTTATTAAAATGTCTAGATTGCAAAAGCATGTGTGGTTTTCTGCCTGATTCTTTCATCCAATATTTCCTTACCAGCCTGCACTTTTATCTCCTTACCTGCGTTTGTAGCCTTGGATGTTTGCAATCGATCGATTGGTGTTTTGATGGTCTCGGATCTATGAGTAAAGGGAAGAAATGGTTTTAAGAATGCAGGGAGGAAAATGGCAAAGACTGCTGCTTGAGCTCGTGATCGAGCAGTTACCACCTTCTTCCTTTTTCTAAATTGGAACGGACACATGCACTGAATGAGAATAGGGAGTGCTCATCGATGCCATCTGTTAAATATTACCTCAGACCCTAGCATTATCAACAAATTTTCCAGGAAATGCATGTGAGTTGGTGATTGTTTGACCTTTATACGTTTTTACGAGGATGGGCATGTGATCAACTGGTAGCTTTTGTATTTGTGCGCACCTAATTTGGCTAAAGAAGAAAAAAAAAGGGTTTGCTTTTTTATGAAAAGGTATGTTTTAGTTGAAGTTTAGAACTTCTCGTGTTTTTCTTCCCTTGAAAAACAAGCAAGCTAACAACTCTCTGTGTGCAAATAGAAAACAATGAACCTAATTTCTTTCACTTCTTTCACTATGGAGTGGAAAATCTTTTTTGTTACCATGCTTTTTGTTATCATTCAAGCATTTTATATTTTAATTATTGATTTTTTTTTAACTTTATCCTTAAATATTATATTTATTAGAATTTGAGTTTGATAATTTATTTCAATTAACTTGATGTAAAGTTCTCGTTCTTATAATCTTGATTATGATGTTAAATTAATGTTGTGTTTGGCATAATAAAATTCATTTTTATTATTTATAAATAATTGAAATTGCAAGGACCATATCAAATGATGTACCAAAAAATACAGCCTCTTTTTATTTACTCACTCACTCTACGTGAGACACGGGTTTTAAAATAGGTCTCTAATTTTTTTTATTTTTCCATTTTGATCCCTTTTATGTTAGAATTTTTATTTTCAATTCAAAACTTCATTTTATTTCCATTCCAATCCCTAGATTTAAGAGATCAAGTTGTTGTTCTATCATCATACGACGACAACAAAATGAGTTGTTTTGGTGTCAATAAACTCCATTAGATGAGAGAAATTCCATCAAAGTATTTTTGAGCTTTTATCTTGCTAGGAAAAAAAAAATCATGGAGGAGAAAGAATTTTTTTCCAATTTGATTTTATATTTTTTAATTAATTTAGAGGTGTTTTGTAACATCGTAGATATTTAACAATCCTTTGAGCCTTCGGCTCAAGGGAAAACAGGGAATTTGTTTTTATATATTTGATACTATTGACTTTATATTACCATTTAGACTAACAACATTCATGTTAATTTTTAAATTCATTCTAATAAACTTTATGTCCAATTTCTAACAGAATTTCAGTAGAATTTTCTCTACATAAATCTCTAATAAATTCTAATAAACTATACCACTGAATTATTAGTTATTAGCTATTTCAAATCTGTTCAGAGAAGGGAATTTAGATTTCCTGCTTTTAAACCCATAAAACAACATGGCATTCTTTTGCATATCTAGAATCAAGAGTTTCACGCTTTAACTAGACATAGTCGCATGAGCTTATGGTCGGTTGTATAGCAGGCACCGAGTGAAGTTCATAACGATGTCCCTGCTCTATGTGGTAGAGTAACAAAGAAAACTCCCAGTTCCAGTGAAAAATCAAAATTTGTTCGGTTTCTTTAAGAAACTTACCCCCTTGATGATTGACTCCGGGAGTAAGAAGATGTTAGCACCTGCACCAATATGATGGCTAATCAGAAGTTGCTGATTTCTTACGGACACTAACATGTGCTTAAAGGGTAACCTATCATGGCTCTGGTGCTTTAGAAAGTAGCCATTCATGCAGTAAGAAGGTTAGCATAATTGTTAGGGTTCACGTCCCTTTTTACTTTGGTTACTGGAAACAGAAATGCAAAATCGTTGAACCTTCTGGGTTCTGACTATTACCAAGTTATTGTGATTCTGAGTCCTCAGAACTGTCATATTATAGTACCTGAAATGTCTTCGGTCCCTTCTTGAGTAGATAACCAGCACTGTTTAAGTTATCCACAAATGTGTCGATATCTGGAACTCTTAGGCCAATTCTGTCTGCTAAACTGTATATTTCCTGAAATAAAACAACACATGTTTGCATGAATTTTATAGGAAACAAATCTTTGTTAGAAATGGAAGAAAAAACGATTGTCCATACAGAAATTGAAAAGGTATCTTTTCGCTGCAACTCTGACTGCCTATTGAGGGCACTTAGAAACCGTTTCGCTTCTTTTTGTTGACTCATCCCCCCACTTCGACCAAAATCGACAACGCCGTGCTCATCTACATATTTATCATATAGGGATTCTTTCATTATTTCAACCACATCCTGCAAGGCATATGCTAAAAATGAAAAATCGATCCAAAATTCATGAAATAGTTGTGACTAAAAACTACAATTGTCTTAAACTTAAAACAAACCAAGTACTGGTCGAGTGCAAAGCTTTAAGTCCTTTAGATAGCACTGTTATCCACATTATTTTCAAATAAACAGGTTCTGGTCAACATTTTAGGGCTTGAGAACACATCTAAAGCGGCAGAGGTAAGAAAATTAGGGCTTCATGACAAAGTGTAACAATATTTTTGTCTTCCATTTGAGCAAACTCTGCTATGTTTTGAAGGAGTTTCGGGCTCTAAATCGGATTTATTGCTTTTGTCTATTTCAAGATTTATGTGAAGGTCCCTCAAACAGCAGCATGGTCATGTAGAACTCTGCAAAGGCCCTTTGCTAACTTCAACAAGTACCAAACAGTTCACTGGTCTAAAGTTTAAACTCAACTAGAAAAATGGTGTTAAAAAAGAACTCGTAATATCAACCAAAACTGACCGTTGCATCTTGGGCCGTTACTTCTTCTCTCAACTCTAGCCGAGCTCGAGCTTCAGCCAGCCTCACCAAACTTTCCAGTTGCCTTGCTGTTATTGGTGTACAATCAGCTGATGTATTGTGGTCTCTAAGCTGCAAATAGAACTTCTGTAGTATTTCTGCTGCTGGTTTTGACATCCTATGTCAACAAAATCAAATAAGTTTGCATTTGTAGTTGCAAACTAGAGAATATATGAAATCTCTCAGTTTAGAGATCACAAAAAAACCACCTAGGAAAGACATAAGTTCTAGCATAAGCAATATATTTGCGAAGAAGTGGACCAGGTAATGGAGCAAAATCAGCATCCTTCTTTGGGTCCAGTCTCAACCGTGAAACCAAGGATCCATTTCTTACACTCATATCTATGCTTCCATGCAGTGATGCTGCATTTTTGCATGATCAGAAGGCATAACTTGTTAGAATATAAAACTCCACTTTGGTAAAATAGATTCATCGGTGGGAAGAAGCACTACCTTACTCAGTGCCCCCCCCCCCCCCCCCCCAAAGCACCACCAAGTGAAATAAGGAGAAAAAGAAATAGGAAGGCTACCTGTCCGTAACTTTTTGGCTGCTGGTGAATATTCTCCATATCCAGCATGAAGCTGCAATAGAGACGCTTTTGAGTCTGTCATATCATTAAATGCATACGAACTCAAAGATTATCTTTTTAATCTGGCCCTGGAGACGGTGATAGTTTTAACAAGCAATATTTTCCATTGTTTGAAAAACAATATAATTACATGCCAAGAGCATATGATTTACGCTGCAATTAAAATGCTGAAAGAGTAATAAAAATACATGCTTATTCACTTCTAACACGTCTCATATCAAAACTCTTCAAATTGATCTCATTTCCATGACATTTGTGCTCAGACAGAGAGTAGTAGACAACAGATGGTCTGTTGGCACAACTTTTAATGATACAGAACAGACTCACCTTGAATGCCATAGCATGTTTTCAATGCAAAAGAATGCACTACCATATGCCAGACAGGATAACTTACTGATATGATGTGATCTGAGACTCTTTTATCCAACACTTCATCAGGTTTGTCAAGTAATATGAAAACCAAATCAAACCGTGAGAGAAGAGCAGCACTCATTTTCAAGTTCTCATTCACTGTCTTTGCACGGCTGCAATATAGATTTCAGATGTAATCAACATATCCATGTGAGAAAGCTATAGTATGCAGGCATCTATATGATTACCATCCAGCAAGATTAAAAAACTAGGGATGTATTAAGAACAGAAAATGCCTAATCTTTGAAGTGTCATATTTTTGCCATAACAAAGAACATTTTCTTAAATATTATAGCTTAAAGATGCATGGTCAAAACAAAGCATTACCATAGATGAAAATTTATAAAGTATTACTTGTAATGACCACCAACAGGATTTGCTGCTGCTAAAACAGAAGTTCGTGCTGATAAACTTGCAAGGAGACCAGCCTTAGCAACAGAGACACATTGCTGCTCCATAGCTTCTAGAAGAGACTGGTAAAATGGCAAACCCAATATAATTCTAATCTGGTCTTTGAGATCAATGTGATCAAATCCAAAAACTGGTAAGTGGTCAGCACAAACCTGATGCTCTGCAGACATTTTATCAAATTCATCAATACAACAGAGTCCACTGTCTGCGAGCACCATTGCCCCTGTTTAAAGATACAATTGTTTCGTGATTTGTCACTGAATAATAACTAACGGCAAAGATAGTGAAGAAATCTTTGGTCGCCATGCATACCTAATATATGAACAATGCAGATACAATGAAACTCATAATTCTTTATATGAATTACTTACTTCCAACGTTTAGCTTCATGGTTCAATTACAGCCACAATAATAGCATTCATTTCATTGCACTGCATTATAAGGAATTCCTAGTACTTGGATATTTTGAGTTTTGAAGGGTTCCTCTATATTTTAAACCACTTATGTAACAATGGAAATAAAAAATTTCCAAGGCAATGCCAACAATTTAAAGAGAAATCACTCTTCAATCAGTTTCCTTCATAATCACCAAGGCTGTATTTGTTAGGATTGTTAGGAGGGATGGTTGGGACAATGGATGAGGGGGGATAGATGAGGTAAATTCCTTATTTGGCACCATGAACTGAGACCAAACGAAGGAAAGGAAAAATCCGTCCTCATTTGTGATCTACAATCTGTCCAATTTGGGCAAATTGGCTTCCATCTTTGCCCTCCTTGCTAGCCAAACAACTAGATGGATGAGTTAACATCCATCCTCCCACTTTACCATATCCATCCTTCCACATTCCATCTTTTCAACCAGAAAAACACCAAATGTACCTTACACCCCCACCCCCCCCAAAAAAAAAAGGATCTCACAGCCGAAGACTACATAGGTCAATATCATTTTGAACCATACAAAGTTCCAGGACACAAATTTACTTAACCTGTAGATCCTATGTCTCATCTTATATAAATAAACGCTGCAAAAAAAAAAAAAGAATAATAATTCAATTTCTAGAAATTTGTTGTTCGTTACTACCTCTCAAGTGCAACCGCACATGGTCAGATTTCAATGGTAAATCATGATCCTGATGATATGTAAATCATAGATTTTTCACAATCATAAAGCTGCAAATTAGGCAATCAATACATCATAATTTGATCAGTTAAGAAGCAATCAACTACCAGCCTCAAAAGCATAGTCACTTGTCTTGGCATCCTTGACCACAGCTACAGTGAGCCCAGCATTAGTTGTAGCGTTGCCACACACATAAATGCCACGTGGACAAACAGCTGCTGCTGCTTGCAGTAATTGACTCTTGCCTAGTCCAGGATCACCTAAAAATGAGAATTAATGTTTGTCAAGTCCATCCTCCCTTCCTGTGCATCCCCCTATTTGCAAAGATGTTTTGCATTCTAATCTAGATTTTGTCTAAGCTCTAAAGGATGAATTTCTGTAATATAAACTGATAAAATTAGAAGCATACCAACAATTATAACATGGATGTCTCCTCTGACAGGGACCTTATTCGGATCCATTGAATGCTTCCGGACACCTCCAAACAGTGCTAATGTTATCCCCGCTTTTAAGGGAAAAAGAAATTAGAAGTATACTTAACTTTGTTGTTGAATTTAAAAACAATGATTAGGAACCAATCAAATTTACTACCTGAAAAAACTAGGTGGTTCATACTTAGAGACTGCAAGGAATTGCATTATTCAAGACTCGATAGCAGATTTTACAGAAAAGGATACCATTTAAAAAAACTAGTATTGGAGAACAGAAACAGTGGAATATCAGAAACTTTAAAGATAAATACAGCAAATTTACAAGTGATTTAGAAAGTTGTTTTATTTTTCCAGCACAAGCACAAAGATTGGGAAATAGGAGTGAAGACCTTCACACAGCACATTCTACATTTCCCAAAAACAGAACAGATGCTGGAGACACTGGTGAAAATGAATCAGAATAAAATTAGGGGGTCACTTTAACACACAAAAGTTTGAAATACCTTTAACAAGCTCGTGTCCATAGATAGACGGACATATTGACTGAAGTATTTGCCGGAAGATATCTGAACCATGTTCTTCTGAGAACTTCACAATAAATTCCAGATCTCGTGGAGAGAATGAGAACAGATCAGACAGTTCTGTAGCTCTTGCATTACATTTGGAATCTTGCAAATTGTCAGATGTAGATTGCAACTTCGAGTTTTTTATAGAGACCACTTCTAGATACAAATAATAAAATCCTTGATTTTTGTTTTTTGATTTTCCTGAAAGTATTAAGGCTTGCAGAAGGCTATATTAGCAACTGGAAATAGTTTCAGTTAAGTGCACTAGAGTTAAATACTCATGTATCAATCATAAAGAATTATGCATACACACGTGAATAGACTGTAAAATGAAGCAATGCTGCAGCATAAATCACTACGGTCAACCAGTGTTCTAATCTCAATTTGCGTATCTTTATGCTTTCCACCAGTGCAAATCTTCAGAGAAATGTTATGATCCTAAAAATCTCAAGAAAATTCTTAAGCTTAAGCTAATAAGGAAATGATATAGTCTTGTTATTGAAACAGCTATATGATAGTGTAACAAAATAGAAAAAAGAGTTCCATGTAACATTGTAGGATTGCTTTAGCAGAGATCTACTGATCACATTTTATAACTTTGTTTAGGGACTGCACATAGAAACAGTTTTCTTGGAACTGATACCATCTTAATGGTGTAATCTATCCATAACTCTGTCATGAAAATAGGAGAAATAATTATCTTTTCCAAAAACAGAAAGTGGGTCGTGGTCTAGAAATTTGAGTGTTCAATCAAATATCAAAACTTGTGAGCATCTCTTTTGATCAGTGGAACATCAGTTCTCCTGTATATAAATTAAACAGATGGTGATGGCTAAGCAGTATCACACGAAATAGCAATTTTATTTTTGATGAAGCTCAAAAACTGTAAATAGAAACAGCCACTATTTAGTTTCTACAGTTCTCATCGTTTTGGATTCTCTGTTTACTGGTACATGTAATTCCTGTAGTCACTCATATGTCAGAAAAGGAAGCCTATAATTTCTTCATGAACTTCATAGAGTGAATATATATATAACAACAGCTAAAGTGGTTGCGTTAGGACCGATAATAGAGATGCAAATCATGCCACCAAATGCATATCATGTCCAAGAGGGTATGCATTCTTTCCAGTGGTTTAGAATCTTCTTTATTTTTTAGGCATCCTCTCGGCAATTTTTTTGTTATGATATAATGCACATAAGATGTTTTTTATGAAAAGGCACTAAGATTGGTGCTCACTCCGGTGCTTATAGCTTTGTGAATCTAAATCACCATCTCGTCATTAACCACAAAGTATCAACAATGATCATGCACAATTCCATGTATGATGATGGAATACAGTGGCACATGGGTGTCAAAGAAATCCTTTTATCATACCTCCTCCTGTATCCAAATAGCTATTGAATGTTTTTATAATGCCAGTGACAGTCACCACATCTCCAGGGATGCATGCATCAACAAGATCTTCAGTCAATTCGCATTCCACTGTTCGTGGCACCCGTCCTTCTTCATGATCTTCAGATCTTAGTAATTCCTGTAGCCTGATGAAGACCACATGTTTTGAGTGGGAAAAAAAAAACAAAGACAGCAACATATTCTTCATTTTAAAGGGACAAAGGAAATCCTTCAAGGGATAAATTGAAGTATACTTTGCATCACTGCGCTTACCTTATTTTTTGAAAATCTATGGCTCTAGCAGAAGATCTAATTGGATTGAAAGTTCTGCTCTTGCACCCATTTAAAGAGCAAACAGTTGGAGGTGAAAATTTTCCATCAGGAAATATACGTGAAATGCTGTATTTGCACTTCGCACAGTTGAAATTCATTTGTACCACTAGTGGCCTCACATTGCTAACTTTAACCACACTCCCCCGCACAGATACAAGCTTGTCTGTCATGTCACCAAATGATATGCCATTCATATATTTCCTCATCCAATTCTGGGGGCCAAAAAAAAATGCATACGTAAAATTAAACTTACCAATATATGCTGCTTTAAGGTTCTTCAAAGCAATCATAGATTCAGGGTAGTTGTGAAGACGGATGTTTATCTTCATGCCATCATCTAAGAAGTTGTCCTCGCATTTGCTCAAAAACACCTATTCCAATTCATTAATAAATTTCCTTGAACCAAAAAAAAATTGAAAGAAACCTCCAAGCATTATCCACTACTGTCAGTGTGTACCTTGTGAACTGCAGCCCCCATGCACGAGAGAGCTACTTTAGGTTTCTCTTCTAAAGTTGCATAGAATTCCTCAAGTTCACGTATATTTTGAAATTGTTGAAAATCAAAAGACAAATAGTACGCTCCATTTTTATCCTTTACCTGTTCACGTAATTCAAACATCAAATTCCTAAATTTACTGATAATCCATAAACAAATCCGACCACTGCAACTCAAAAACCTAACGAGAGGTTCAAACTTATATAATAGACAAAAAACAAACATTTCAAACTAGCTAAGAATGTCATAACAAAAACATAAGCAGCAGCCTGAAAAAGTAAAAACATGATTTTCTTCCTCATTTTTCTTTTATTTAAATCATTTAAATATTAAATTAATCGCAATAAACCTCCCTTTTTCACTTAACTAGTCACCATCATTCTATAATATGTGCCTATGTCCTTACAATTAATGAACGCCTTCTACGATTCTATAAAGAAATTAATAATTAAACAGCTTTTAGATTTCCAATTTCCAGGAAGCCAAAGCTAGTTCAAGAACAATTTCTCATAATATAGTGCTAATTATACAAATCAAAGGAAAGACATAGAGAGAGACCTGAGAAGCGAGATCCTCACCAGGAGGAGTACTGCTAAAGAAGTGAATGAGATGACTAGTGAGCATCAGCTTTTCTTCGTCGACAGCCAACTCGTTTGAAGGGCAGTATGTGGCCAATATGTTAACGACGTCGTCGCTTGCGTAGTGGTGGTGTTGCTTCTTTCTGCTCGCGCTCTCTCCATGTGTTCCGTACATCGCCGATCGGTAAGAGAACCGACCGTTGTTCTCCGCCGATAAAATGTGTTATGTGTGCGAAAATTCTCCTCTCGTTTTGGCGGGATACAGAGAAGGGAAACGAAACGAAACAAAGTGGGCTTGTGGTCATGGGTTATTTATCAGGCCAATGCAATTTTTGGCAGATGGCTTACACGTGGAGGGCCGATAAGCCAGCAGCATCCCTCCTGGTCTATGACTAGCCACCAGAAACGAAACAGGTTTTAAAAACAGACCGTCTGATGTCCTCCACGTGTCAAGTCTAAACAATAAACAGTGCCCAAGATAAAATAGCCCGTCAGGTTACCAAAAAGTCAGGCCCCTCGCCTTACTCTTCGATATTTCTTTTTTCCTTCTCCACCCCTCTCTCTATGTAACAAACTACACAAGCTCACAAAGCTGAAAGAGAGTGACAAAAAGGTACTTGTTTCTCTTCTTCTTCTCCTTCTTCTTCTTCTTCTTCCCAACCTATTCTTTTGGGTTCATTTATGTGTTAAAAGCTGAATTCTTGTTCATTTCTATTCATTAGGTTTTCTATAAATAATGAAATGGTTTGGTTATGCTATTGCTAGGGTTTATTGTTAAATGTCTGCCAATCTTGACAGCATCGACTTAAACTCCGACGTACTTTCCGGTGAACCAGAAAACGATATTAAGGGGTTTAATAATGTCTCTGAAGTAAGGACTAAGGTGGGTTTATCTTCTGATGCGGAAGCCCTAATAGACTCTGGTAAGAATGGTGAGGGTCAGAAGCAGGAGGCTGTAATAGATCAAGTTCAGGACTTTAAAGGGGATTATGACTTGAAGGAGGTTGCTGGTGGTGGGATAGGCAGGGAGGGAAAGATGGATTCTGCTGATAAAAGTGTTGATTTGGAAGGGGAAAATGGGTCTGGAAGTGGTGTTGATGATGGCTCTGCACAAGAAGTAGAAGTAGCTGAAACAACTGTAGCACACTCAAGAAAAGTAGAGGGAGAAAGTTCATTTAAAATCGAGGAGGAAGTGAAGGAGGGGGGTTGTGGCGTAGCAAGTTCTAGTTCAGTCGGTGAGGATGATAACCAAGTGAAAAGTGCTGATGTGAAAGTGAAAGTAGACAATGCGAATGACTTATCGCCTCACAAAGAACCTGGAAATGTTTCACCAAAGATTAGTTCTGAAGCTGTTGAGAGTCAGGTCATGGAAATCGATGATGAACGAGGTAAGGACTCTGAGTCTGAAAATGAGGATGCCGCTGCTTTTGATGAAGGGGTTTTGCAGGAAAATGAGAACCTTGAGTCCAACGAGTCAAATCTTGTTGTGGATGTGGTCGCAGATGGGAATGCTACAGGTGATGTTAATACAAAAATGGCTTCCAAAGAAGTAGGATTGAGTGTTGGTGATCTGGTATGGGGTAAAGTGAGGAGCCATCCCTGGTGGCCCGGGCAAGTTTTTGGTCGTAGTGATGCGTCAAAGAAGGCTAAGAAGTATTTTAAAAAGAATTGTTATTTAATAGCATACTTTGGGGATCAAACTTTTGCTTGGAATGAGGTGTCAAAGATAAAGCCCTTTCGATGCAACTTCTCACTATTGGAGAAACAGAGCAATTTGGAGGATTTTCATGATGCTGTTCATTGTGCTTTGGATGAGGTTTCTAGACGGGTAGAGTTTGGGTTGGCTTGTCCATGCATGCCTGGGTATAGCAAGATAAAAACTCAGATAATTGTCAATCCTGGAATCCGGGAAGAATCTTGTAGAAGAGATGGTGGGGATAGTTTCTCAAATGCTGCTTGTTTTGAACCCCCAAAACTTATTGAGTATGTGAAAGAATTAGGCCAATTGCTGTTAGGTGGAATTAACATATTGGAGTTTGTAACAGCACGATCCCAATTGTTGGTATTCAATCGTTGGAAGGGTTATTCTCACCTGCCTGAATTCCAAATCCTTGGTGAACTGCTAGAGAGTGATGCAGAGATTTCACAATCAGCAGAAGTTAAACATGGCAATGAAATGGTTGAAAATACTGCAACCAAGGTTAAAGATGAGTCTGTATCCTCTGGAAAGGAGAAGCCAAAAAGTGCAGATCACTCTTCACGCAAGCGAAAGCACATTTCTGGGGATAAGGAACATCCAAGCAAGAAAGAAAAAAGTTTGGCTGACCTTATTGCTGAAAGGCGCTCATCAGCTGCTAAAGCTAAATGTAGTTTGGATGGTGAAGCTACTGGCAAGACGACTACATCATCCTCTGGTAAGAAAAGGAAGGCTGTTAAATCTATTTCTGATGATTCAATGATGAAACAAAGCAAAAGTCCTTCCTCATCAGGGGTTGATAATGGTTCCTCGCAGCCTAAGAAAACCTATAGAGTTGGAGAAAGTATCCTCAGGGTTGCAAGCCAACTGAATGGATCGACTCCTATACTCAAATCTGTTAATGGAAAATCTGTTAATACAACTTCTCGTAAAAATGCAAAGAAGACTAAGAGCCAGGAGAAGTCTACCTCTGGAAAGAGTAAAGGTAAAATGCTGTTTTCAAGAATGAATGATTCTGATGGGGAATGATTTTTAAGATATTTTTCATGGGAAATTTAGAGATTATATAATAGTTTCTTGTATTGTATTTCTTTATGGGAAAATCCAGTCGTTTTAGGCTATTATAAATTTAGTGGTACTTTGGGTCTTATTCTGTTTAGAACTTTATAATCTTTCCTAAATTATTGATAATTGAATTTCGGCTATCTTTCTTCTCCCTTACTGCGTCTACTCCTCTGGCTCTTTCTCCCCCTCTCATCCCTGATTTCTCTATTCCTATCTTTGTCCACATCAGCTTCGCCTGATGAGTTGATGTCACAGCTTTGCTTGGTTGCCAGAGATCCTATGAAGGGATGCAACTTCCTGAAATCTGTAGTTAGTTTCTTTGTGAAATTCAGGAATTCAGTTTGCATTAATCCACTCAATTCACAGCAGCATGTACAGTCCTCCCTGGAACATATTTCTGGTGGTGATGTTGGAGAATTATCAACCATAGTAGAAACTCGAACTACTGATTTAGAGCATATGAAAGATTCTCATTGGACTGACAAGATGACTCAAAGCAATCCTAAAGGTCAATCATCTCATGAGAATAAGAATGAAGCAAGAGAAATTCCAGAGGAGACTCCAACCAAAGACGGCATTCCGACCTTCAGAAAACAATCAGCTGTTCAGTTGGAACCCAATTTGGAGTGTGAACTACACATTGCTGGTGGAATTCTTGATTTGGGAGCAGGCAAGCCCATAGATCACTTGGAAGGGAAGCGTAATGATGATTCCTCCCCATGTCCAACAGCTTTGATTCTAAACTTCACAGACTTGGATGCAGTTCCTTCAGAGACAAATTTGAACAGGATATTCAGCCGTTTTGGACCTTTAAAGGAAACGGAGACTCAGGTGCTGAAGAAGAGCAAACGTGCTAAGGTGGTTTTCTGCAGAAGCGCTGATGCAGAAACAGCCTTCAGCAGTGCTGGGAAATACAGTGTCTTCGGACCTTCACTTGTCAGCTACCGCCTCAAGTATATTACTTCCACAAATTGTAAATCTTCTCCTAATGCAACAAAGCGCAGCGAAAAAGATGCATCATCTACGGAGGGAATAGCAATTGATGCTTCAAGCTCCCACTCCCTTGAAGCAGATCCAAAGTAATTTTGGGTATTCATACCACGAACATGAATGTAGTTCTTAGTGCTTTCTTCAACCCCCCCCCCCCCCCCCCGGTCCTTCTTTTCCCTTTTTTACTATCTCATATTGGATCTGATAGGCGACACCACTAGTCGGAGTAAATACAGTTCGAATGCTAAAATTAGGCTGAACGGTGATGGAGGCACTACTAAGGAAGTTACGAGGAAGTATAGTGATATGATTGGTCCATCTTGCTTACTTTTCAGTTTCCTTGTAGAAAGAGAGAGAGTTTTCATTCAGTTAGGTTGCATCTCCATTTTTATCATGCTTTCTAGTTTCTTGAAAGAGTGACGGGGGGGCAATTAGTAGCCATCGGTTCATGCACTATAGTCATTAGCCATGAACTTATGTTTTTGATGTTGAGAAAAAAAAAAAGGAGAGAGGCTAATCTGTCATATTCTGATCACAAAAATACCGATCATGTATTGATAGGTTCATCTTGGAGAGTAAAGTTTAATAAATGAGTTTTTTTCTTTCGAATATGTCATAAAAAAAAGTACATTGTGGCTCATAAAATTGTTTTTTAATTCAATTGGATTTTGGGGTTTTTAATGGATTAAAAGATATTTTGGAATTGAAAATAAATTTATTGTGATTTCTATAATATTTATGAAGGTCTTTTTTAATGACAAACGAGTGAAAAATTAAGGGTTTAAAAATTTGAATTATCTCTTGTAGTTGGAGTTTGATGGGTTGTTTTGTATTGTGGTAGTTTTTGTAGTTATGATTTGAAAAAATTATTTACAAAAGGTATTTTTAGTTGAGGTTGGTTTGGTATTTATATATGCTTGGTTAAAATTATGATTGAAATTGAGGTTGAACAAAAAGTAGTTTAATGTGTTTGGTTAAAAGAATGTTTTTTAAATTGAGGTTATAAAATAATATATATATATATATATTGATGATTTTAAATTTAAATATTGTAAATTTAACTACTGTTATTACATCATGAAATAAATAATATTTATATCAAATATTTTTTATTATTCCATTAAACTATCTACAATTTTATCACGTACGAAATCCATCCAACAAAGACAAAAATTTCCTTGGTTTCTTAAGTGCGCAACAACATCAGGAACAAAATTGAGATTGCGATTAAATTCTGCAAATGATACGTCATCAAGCAATCCCCTTCTTATTTTTTGAATAAAACATAATTAAAAATAAAAATAAAAATTGAATTTTTTTAACTAAATCAAACCTGATTTAATGCATTTAACTTTAAACCGGACCCGGTCCGGCCGGAATAGTAAAAAGTGACTCTATTATTCACTGCATCTGCAGGTTTGCAGAAAGCGGTGAGAGTTGTTTTTCACAAACCTATGAATTTATTTAAATTTAAGTGAATAGTAAATTGTGGTTATGTATTACCGAACAACAAATATATATTGTTTTATTTAAAAAGTTGCTGTAGCCACGTAAACAAATAACGACTTAGAAAAAGACATATCAGTTGCATAAGCAAGCAATGCATCATTTGTTTTATTAGAAAAATTAAGTGAACAACATTTCATGTTATCTATCCATTTAAAAAAAATTGAGACCGACGGTCCTAACCTTTTACTATATACTTGTCTGAGTTTTTTTTCTAAGATCAAATGCACGGGTTTGTTCTTCTAAGGTCATGCATACCTAGTCTTTTTATGAAATATCTCATTTAACATTTTTTTTCCCTTTTTATATCTTGAAAAAAATATATCTTTAAACAAATTTATTAAAATAAATATTTAATTATACTGTTGTTAGAGCATCTCTAATAAAAAATATTATTTTAAAGAGATAAATTAATAAAAAAATATTTTAAATAATATAAATATAGCTTTTTTTACCATGCATATTCCAATGAAAAAAAACCATTTGAAAAGCCAATTTTATTAGAGTGGAATAAATAAGTGTTTTATTTATTTTAATGATTTTGATGTTATTTTTTTTTCCACATGACTAAATTTAATTAGTTTATTCTTTTGTTGTCCTCACTTTATTAGTTTTGATTTTTTTAAAAGATATGTATGAATAATATTTATAGGAAAGAAAATGTATTTTAACATTTTATTTATTTGATTTTCTTATTGGAGTATGAAAAAATAATTAAAATATTAATTCTTTATTTTTAGATATCCTTTTAGCTTCTCAGATGCTCTTAAACAATGGATGAAATGGAAAGATTTTCACCAAGCGATGCAGAACAAATGGATTGCACTCAAATGGAAACAATGAATGTGGGGCCCAGTAAACACATGTCTCGGATTAATATAAACGGACAAACACGTACGAGAAATATATAAGAAAACAGTCCAGCATGCGTCATTAATACTTTAATTTCTAAAAAAAAATGAAGTTAGAAAAAGGAGAAGTAGAACTTTATGTTCAAATATATTTGACATTCTTGTAATGGAGTTCTACTCCAATATTCCAAGAAAAATAGAAAAATGAACTTGGAAAATTGAAGTTTGAGTTCAAGCACATTATTTTTACAGATGGAAAAATGAAAAAGTATTCTCTCAATTTTTTCATCACGAAGCTTTTTCAAACTTTTCTCCGGAAATATTTGAAAATATATTTATAATTATTTTTTATTTGAAAATATATTAAAATAATATATTTTTTAAAAATTATTTTTGATATCATCATATCAAAATAAAAAAAATATTAATTTAAAATAAAAAAAAATAAATATTTTTAAAATAACTTTTGAAACGTAAAACTCTTCATCTTGAATAGTTTTTAGTTTTTCATCTTTTTCCAAGTTAAAAAAAAACATGAACAATATATATTTTAAAATTATTTTTTTATATAAAATTATTTTTTGCATCAAATACAAAAACAAGAATACGCATTTAATATTAAATATTAAAATTATTTTCTTGTTGTGCTCTTGAATATTCTCCACTACCAGAACTTGTATTTAGACAACTAAGCAATTCTTTTAAAAAGGAAAAAAGATTTCAAACTTATTTTTTTATACAACTAATATAAAGATTATTTTTAGCAATATAACTTTTTTATAATAATTTTAATTTTATTAAAGTAAAATTAATTTTACAATTATATTATCGTGAATATAAAATATTAAGATAATTATTATAAATTATTGTTTTGATTTTTCATGAAAAACAATTGAATCTAATGTATTTTTTATTTTCAATAAATAAACATATTTTTTTATATTTTATTAAAAAAATAAAAAAATAAAATTAAAAATGAAAAGGAAAATAATTATGTTGATGAATATATCTGCTTTTAAATTGGTTCTTTTGATGATATATATATATATATATATATATATATATATATATATATATATATATATATTGTCAAATCACAACATGTATCATATCCTAGAAAATTTTATGATTCTCATCTGTAACTATTGTACATAAAAAGAATTTTTTTAAAAAATCGATAGTAAAAATAATTCTTATATGAAATAGGAATCAATAATTACAAAAATAATGCCCGCCCTTCCATTTTAATTTTTGTGTTTAAAAATATTTTTGAAAATTATGATTTTTTTAAAATTAAATTTTATATAATTTTAAATTATTTGGATATATTGATGTAAAAAAATTTAATAAATAAATATAATATTATTTTAATAAATTTTTAAATAAAAACGACCTCACTTCAAACTACTTTTTACTAAGCACTGATTATTTTATTTTTTTAAACCGGCCGCTTCTCTAGAAATTCAAAAATCAATCTCCCCCCCCCCCCCCCCCTCCCTCTCCCCCCTACGGTCTACTTTTCTACCTCAGAAATCTCTCGCACCCTAAGCCCTAAATTCAGAATCAATAAATAACTTTTTTTTCCCAGTTAGAACCTCATCGCAATGAATGAATCAGAGCAAAATTTCAGCCTCGAAGAAAAAACGCTAAGCCTTATTGATGTCTCCTTTGAAGACGATTGCCTTTATAACTCACCTTCCCACGACTTCCATGTCCGATTCTCAGGTCATCTTTTTAACAATCATCTAATTATTTCTTCTTTTTTTCTTCTTTTTACCTTGATTAAGCTGATTTTAGTCCTGCAAACGAGCTTCAATTTAAATATGTCTGTCGCGACGTGGAGGTAAGTGATCTTGTTGTTTTATTTTTATTCTTGAAATTGCGAATTTTAGGTTTTTTTTTAGTATCATGTTTTTTTTACTTGCTTAGTCTCTATATTTTCTTTAATCATAACAAAATAGATTTAAAATTGAGCATTTGTGGGTGATTAATGATGATAGATTTGTGTCTAAATCCATTAACATGTAATGGAGTAGCCCAATTAAATTGCAGATTAAGAACAAAATACTAGTTGCAGAATTCAATTTATGTTTGATCATCCACGGCGCAAATAATCTGTTAGCTCTAAATGTGCAGATACTAAGATAGGGGCCGAAAATAACTTGGGTTTTGCGGAAGCCAACAATACGCAATCCGTGCTGGCCTCCTTTGACGGGGGAGAACTAGGACCTGATCCTATTAAATCAATGGAACCAGAAAGGGTGAAAAAGAATACAAAGTATAACTTGCGCAAAAGCTTAGCTTGGAACAGTGCTTTCTTCACAAGTGCAGGTTTAGTTTCATTTCATGAAATTTGAAGATTTTCATTCATTCATTTGGTAAGTAACGCATTTTCTGGTGTAAGCAGGTGTTCTGGAACCGGAGGAGTTGTCTAGCATGATTGGATGCGAGAAACATATGTTACCCGGGATTGAAGAGGATATCCATACATCTAGTGATTCTATATCTACATTAGCGAGTGACAATTTGACCTTGGTGAATCTTGAGGAGGCTGACTTGTTTGGAGATATAAGAGCTTCAATCCAGCGATCCACTAAAGGGCCTGGTATGGAAAATTCAAGTAGCAAAGTGGGTTCTCCAATAACAGAAAGCAAAACCATCCGATGTAAGTCTGCATTTACTACTACACTTGGCCCGGAACAATTAAAACACTGCATCTAATTCATATCTTCTAACTCATGCAACCGTGATTCCTCTATCACCATTATAATTGATTGTTCCGTCTAAGTCTAGTAAACTATTACTTAGTCCATCAATAATACAACCACATAGCTAATTGTGTTCCTTTATCCATTTATTACCTCCTCCGACACTATTATACTGTCCTGACAAATTCTATCTCAGATACAACGTGCTAATCCCATTCAGCTGGTTCACTCTGACAGTCTAAAATGACATTTTTCAATGTCAAAAAATTTAAAATCTCCAGGTCACCTTGATTCTATCTAAGATGGGCATAATGCTCGGGTTTGCCAAGGGGACCAGGTGAAAAGAAAACATGCATTTCATGCTTCTAGATATAGTTGCTGGACTAATTCCCTTACAGAAAAGATGGTGCAGTTGTGTTTGATATACCCTGTAGGATGTTAAGATGCCATCCTCTTCCCTCTTGCATGTGTGCGCATGTTTGGATCTTGCAGAATATTTTCCGTTGTTTATTTGCTGTGAAAAATCTTTGTCCAAGTTCAGACCGATTAGGCTAGCATGTTCCCCAGTAACCTTGAAGATTTTGGCTTGAAAATTTCAATTAACTCATTATGATTGCATGTTTTTGTTAGCTCATCTTTAAACTAATAGAACTGTTCCTTTCAGCTTCGGAGAAAGTGGATGTTGCTTCTCGAAATAGGGTACCAGCTTCGGAGAAAGTGGATATCGCTTCTCGAAATAAGGTAACTTCAACAGCTAGAACTGTAATTCACTTAATTGTCTTTATTGTAAAGAACTTTGTACATTTTGATGCTTTATTATTGTAAATTTCAGCTAAAGGCCAAAGCTGCTCCCAACAAGCCAAATGCAATCATGGAAGGAACAGAGAAGACCGCAAAGCAGGTCTGTCTGTCCACAAACTTCATTGCATGCATTTACTTGATATTTGGCATATGTTTTGTTAATTATGCTGCTGTGTGGAAAGGAATCGATGTCAGTTATCCTGGCATTTAACTGGAAGTAGACATTGTTCATTTGATCTAGATATTAATTAATTAACAATTATTAACATTAACATTAAAAATTAAAAAAAAAAACTAAAATGTGGCTAATTTGCAGTATCTACATTCATAAAATACTATTCCTAGTGTAGTATTTTGTGGTTTCTTTTTCTTTTTTCTATTTTCACCCTTCAACTTCTCAATATATTTTTTCAATTTCTATTTTAGGAATTATGTTTTGTTATTTTTTTTATTGAGTTATATATTAGTTTCATGAATTTAATATTTTTTGTATATCAACCTTTAATATTAAATATTGTGGAAGTAGGACTTTGAATTTTTTTTAATTTGTTTTTTATGAATATATCATAATATCATGATTCGGGTTTAACAAGTTAACATGGGTTTACTTGGGATACTTTTCTTTGGGCCTCTTTTTATAATTTTTATGATTTTTTATGGGGTTATCCTGATATCATGACATTTGTCGTGGGTTTGACAAGTTGACTCGATTTATTTTTTTGTCTATTTTTAATTCATTTTTTTTAATTTTAGGTTCTTTGACAATTTGACTTCATTATTTTTTTCAATATATTTTTTGTGGAGTTATCATGATCTCATGGATATAATTTTTTTTTTCTTCTCGATTTCAATCTTCAACATTGAATCTGTTGGAAATAGAGTTTTTAAATTTTTTAAATTTATTTTTTATAGGGTTATCCCGGCCTTATAATCTAAGTTGTAGATTTAACAAATTAGTTCGAGTTGACTTAGGTTATATTTTGTCTTTTTTTATTTATTTTTTTCTCGATTTTATTTTTTCAACATCAGATATTGAGAATTGGGTTTTGTAATTTTGTAATTTATTTTTTATGTTGTTATCTTGATTTTATGACTCGGGTTGTTGGTTTGACAAGTTAACCTATGTCTTTTTTTTGTTTGTTTTTTATTCTAATATTTTTTTTTTAATTTCATCCTTCAACATTAGGTTGATTAGAAATTGTTTTTTATAATTTATTTTGATTTGTTTTTATAAGGTTATTACGATTTCATAACCTAGGTTGTAAATTTTATAAGTTAATCCAGATTGATCTAACATGATAATGTTCTAATATTTAAAAAAAATATCATTTAAAATGTCACTGCATTAATATTTTGAAAAACTATCATCCAATATATATTATATTTTGTATTTGTGATTATTATTTTTTTATTAGAAAACAAGAACACGTGGATATTTTTCTTTACATTAAAAATTGATCTGCACCCTAGCGCCGGTCGTTAATCTAGTGCTGTCTGTGTTATTTGGCATGCTATTTGTATACGTAAGGAGGGGAAAAAACATTTAAATATCACGAAATGGACCTGATTTCGGTTATGGTTAACCAACATTATTCCGTCAATACAGTCTGTTCCTATAAATGGAGAGTCAAAATCTCTTTATAGGCCGCCCAAGATAGTTGGCAGAGTTGTTCCCATTTTAGCACCAGCCACTAAGAGAGCTTCCTTGGGTGCCAACCGTGTCAAAGTGGAAAGGGCCAAGGATAATCCAGAAAATGCAAAAAAAATAGCTGGTAAATTCATCCCTGATTTCTTATGATTCCTTTTGATGCGGAAAATCTGGACTGCTGATGTAAACGTTATTGTGCAGGTAGAGGGGCAAAAGTACCTGCTTTGAGTGGTCCCAGAAATGCTGTGCCTAGGCCGACATTGCCTGTTAAATCTTCTTTGCGATCTTCATCAGCAATGAAGACTGCGCTAACAGCTTCTTCCTCTATCGATAGTTCTGGAAGCTTGTCATCAGACTGTAGCAGTAAATATTCATTAAATTCTGTGAGAAGAGAAAATGACTCCAGAACTGGCAATCATTCTTCCTCTGGTTCAAATGTCAGAACCACATTGAAATTCCCATCAAGAAATAAAAACCAGTCAGCATGTTCTCATCTCTCACCTTATTTGAAATCTGTCGCCAAGCTCTCTTCCAGCATATCACCTGCTAGCTCTATCAGTGAATGGTCTTCGGCATCATTATCACCGATTTCTACCCTTAATAAAATGTCTAACAGTTCAAGATCTAGCTTTGACATTAGCTCTTGCAAAGATGCTTCTGGGGACAGTGATGCCTCCCAAGTTTTGGATTCTCAAAACCATTTAAATGACGAAAACTCTGTTGGGCCTGGTACCCAAGTGGGATTGCTGGGTGAGAGTGTAAAGAAAGCTCCTACAGGAAGTAGTTCAGTTCTCCATCCAGATTCGGTTAAACCCTCAGGCCTTCGTTTGCCATCACCCAAAATTGGTTTCTTTGACGGGGTCAGTTCTGAGTTTCCTTTCATAAGCATTTTAGACTAATTGGTTTGTGATTTTTCCAAGGGAAAGGAGACAAAAAGGTCATCACTTATAATGCCTAGGATAACCATCATTACAAAATGTTGTTTTCTTGAAATTTAAGCTAGTAAAACGCCTCCCTTGTTCTTGATCATTGTTCTTCCAATTTGCATTTTTTCAGGGAATTGTTATATACCCACATGTGATTTGTCAATTATGCAGGCGAGACCAGCTGCACGAACTCCAAATAGAAGCAAGCAATCTCATACAGCTATGCCCAGTGGCTTGTCTGGATTTAGGGCAGGAAGTGTTAGTCCAAGTGGAGGGTCAAAAAATGCAAAGCTTGGAAAGCTTCAGCCTGCTAGAACAGCGCTTCGGGGTACCAAAATTAGTGATCAGGCAGCTGCCATGGGCATGAAATCTAAATCTCCCTCACCTCTGCAGGAATCCTCAAATGCAGCACCAAGGGCCTCCAGTGCTTTGAAAAACGAGAAACACAGTGCTAGCAAATCTCTAAAAGCTCAGAACAGAAAGTCATTTCAAGGTGAAAGAAAAAGTAATTTGAAGGCAGAGAAAATTGGCTCAGAAGAATGTGGCACGTCTCTGAAGGATACAGATAGTGGTTTTACTGAAGGGAATGGGAATGCCTGTTTTTTTATGGATAAAAACGAGACAGAGAGCAAGAGTGATGCTCCTGGAAAAGATACTGAGATTACTCTCGGCAATGGATTGCATGATCAGACTACCGGCTTGAGTTCTATTCCCAAGGCTGAAAGTATGACCTCATTAGAGAAAGTAGGTGAAGATGTGGTATGTAGCCAGAATTATATCAAGAGTAGTTTGCCTTCTCTTCACGGCACTAATGAGAAGAAAAAAGCTTCTACTGAAGATCAAGTTGATGGTTTGACCAAACAAATTGGAGCTGTAGATTTTTATAATGAGTTGCACAAAGAAGCCATAGGTGATTCTCTTGCCCTTTCTCAAGATGATGTCGGTAGAGTTGCTTCTGGTATTCAGGAGGAATTCAAACAGTTGTCAAAGCCTACTTGCTCCCCAAATCCTGCTATGGCATCAAAAATCGTGGAAGCAGAGAAGGCAGAGGCAGGAATTGAGAAAGCTTCTGTTGAAGACCAAGTTGATGGTTTGACCAAACAAATTGGAGCTGTAGATTTTCATCTTGAGATGCACAAAGAAGCTGTTGGTGATTCTCTCTGTCTTTCTCAAGATGATGTCAGCAGAGTTGATTCTGGTACTCAGGAGGAATTCAAAGAATTGCCAAAGCCTACTTGCTCTCCAGTTCCTGCAATTGCATCATCAATGGTGGAAGCGGAGAAAGAAGAGGCAGGAATTCATAAAGCTACCGCTGAAGACCAAGTTGATGGTTCGACCAAACTTGGTGATTTTCTTTCACTTTCTCAAGATGTCAGAAGAGTTGATTCTCATGTTCGGGAGCAATTCAAAGAGTTGTCAAAGCCTTCTTGCTCCCACACTCCTGTTATAGCATCAACAATGGTGGAAGCAGAGAAGGCAGAAGCAGGAATTAAAGAGGCTTCTGTTGAAGACCCAATTGATGGTTTGATCAAACAAATTGGAGCCTTAGATATCCATCCCAAGGTGCACAAAGAAGTTGTGGGTGATTCTCTTTCCCTTTCTAAAGATCATGTCAGCAGAGTTAATTCTTGTATTCAGGAGGAATTCAAAGAGTTGTTGAAGCCCGCATGCTCTCCCACTCCAGCTATGGCATCAACAACAGTGGGAGGACAGATGGCAGAGGCAGCCACCTTGCTAAATCCAGCAACCACACATGGAAAATCTGAAGATGGTGAAACATCCTAGCAGTAAATTTCTCAAAGGTACTACATGAAATGTGGATCAAATATGTCATCATTGTATTGTGCCATACTCTTTCAACTTGATGAAAGTATTAAATCTTAGATCATCAGTAATTATTATTAAGGTCGTTCTTTAAGTTTCCTGGAGTTCTACTTGATGCCAGATTGATCTTGTCTCACAATGAATCGCAGGCAGGTGTTTACATGGATACAATTCTTAATTTACCATCTTATTAGCTGCTTCGCTGCCATGTTTGAGAAGGATCTGACAGCTTCACTCCATGTTTCTTGTTAGGGTTTCCTGTTGGATGTAAATTGTGCAAGTGTGTGCAATTCAGACTTACAGGTTCAAACATGCGATAACGGGAGGACAGAGATCTTGTTGTTCGAATGTGCATTTTATGCCCACATGTCCATTTTTATATCACTGATAATTCATTTGTTTTTTCTATCTTTTTTCCCTAGTTTTTGTCTAAAATTTTTGCAGCAACCTCTGGGGCTGTACATGTTAATGGTCAGTGCTTGTAGCAGCTATATTTCCTTCTATTGACTCTTGTATATTAAACACGACTCCAAGACAAGAAAAGTGGAAACTAATGCAGAATGATGTTTTTTATGAGCTCGCGTAATTGTCAATTGCATCTATCAGTATTCGATCACGCTGATCACACAGAAATTGACGTTCGATCTATTTGTAAGCCCCACACTTTTTTTTTTTTAATGGTTCTTCAACACCGGAACGTACTCCGGAGGATAGGGCTCAAGGCCTGGAAAGTGGAAACGGAAATGGCCTAATTGCCGCAGGGTCCCGAAAGGGTCCAAACTCCAAACTCATTCTTTTTCCACTAACTTTATGTTTTCAGTCCACTTCTTCTCTACGAAGCACTGAATATTTCAAAATTCACGTATGGCCGCTGCTTTTCTTATCAGAAACACGATTTTTCAAATAAAAACTCGGAAAATATTTACACCGTAGTTGCACATATATTTACATCTATTTTCTTGACATAAATAGTTAATATTTATATGAGAATTATTGATTCCAATGAGATGGTCCACCATGCTAAGATCCTCTCTTAAATTCATGCTGGTCAATCAAAGAATATCAATTTATATATTAGAAACTGTTGGCGGTTGCAAATCATTGATTTTATAAACACATAAGCTATTTAAAGGTTGAAGAAGATATGCGGAAGAGAAATAACTTTAGTATTTATGACTTCCCGAATAGAATGACAATCCACTTCAATATGTTTAATACGCTCATGGAAAACAGGATTTGTAGCAACCTTAATAACATTCGTGTTGTCGGCATAAAGAGGAGTAAGATTAGTTTGTGAAAATCCAATGACAAATCCACTTCGATATCAAGGAATGAACAAAAAAAATACAACAACCTATGACAAATCAACGGGTATCAAGACATGTCCATTTAACATTAATACATGCAATAAAAAAACAAAAGAACCATTTGGGGAAAATATACCATGACTAAAAAAGTCAATGAGATATTGAATGATGTCACGAACAACCACCAAATATAAATGACATGGAGATTTCATAAATTGACTGATTTGTTAAACTGTAAAAGAGATATCAGGCCAAGTAATGGTAAGATAATTCAAGCTGCCAACTTATTGCCAAAATAAAGTAGAATCAAGAAGAAGATACTTCTCTCCATAATAAAACTTTACATTTATCTCCAGAAGAGTATCCACTGAAGAAGAATATTGTAGACCAAAACAATCAAATCCTGAGCATATTTATGTTAATTTAAGAATACACCAAAAGAACTAGAATAAATTTCCAATCCTAAAAAGTAAGTAAGAGAACCGAGGCCCTTCATGTGAAAACAATCTCTAAGCTAAACTGTGTTTTTCTCTTTAATTTAAGAGCTGGTGCAAGAAGGCCTCCGGACAAAGGCATGAATACTAAAAGAGGAAGAAAAGAAACCTTCCAAAATTCATGTTGTATTGTATTAGTGGAGGCGGTAAAAGCCTTAATATAATCCGATGTAAAGAGAAAAAGATGGTTGGAATGAGGGGAATGAATGAAAAGATAAATGGATGGGGAATCCTCCTATGTGCTGAGAATAAGCCATTCATGTGAAAACAATCTTAAAGATATTGCTAAAGGTGTCTAATCAATAAAGAATTAGTTCTTGTAATGACAATATCATTTATATAAACAAAGAAGAGAACAAAACCAGTAGATATCTTGCAAAAAAATAAATAAAGAGGAAACATATTTTCAAATCACACCTGGGGAGCCTGTTTTAAACCTTACCTTATACACAATTGATATAGAGGAGGAGAACAAACTAGGCAGAGGTGCCATATAAATATCCTGTTTGAGATCATCATAGAAAAAAGCATTTTTAACATCTATTTGATAAAATGGCCAACCCTAAAAAGCAATAATGGCAATAATTGTATGCACTATAGTCATTTTTTCTACAGGAATAAAAGTCTCCTCATAGTCCATGCTATACACCAAACTATTTTCAAGATAAATCATTCATGTTTTATATTAATCTAGAGTTTTATCAAAGCGGAGCTTACTCGAGTACACCCATTTACACCCAATGATCTTAACACCTAAAGGACAAGAAATAATTTCTCATGTATGATTATCTTGAAGAGCCTGAAGTTCATTATGCATTGCTTTTTACCATCACTCATGCTGGATAACTGATGAGTAACATGATGGAACATTAATAATGGACTAAGTAGTAGAAAAACCATATTGATCAGGAGGATGATATACTATCATAGATCTCTGAAAAGTAGGTTCATCAGAAGGAGGCTTAAAAGCAGTTTAGGTGGTGAATCGATCTTAGGAAGGAGTAAAGTTGGTCGATGTATTTTATACATAATTCCAGGCTTGAATCATTCAAAAAATGATAAATTCTTAGAATTAGAAAGAATTGGAGCAATATATGAGGGTTCAACATAATTATGGAATACTTATTTATTTTTAAAGAAAACAACATTTCTAGAAATAAATAATTTATAACAGCTCATAGCATAACTAACAGAACCTTTATGAGAAACACTAAACTAAAAAAAAAACACATTTAGCAAACTAAATAGGAAGTTAATGTCATTCATGAAAAGGAAAATGGACAAAGCAAACACAACCAAAAGTATGCAAATAATGATAGTTAAGAGACTTGTTGTATAGATCATAATATAGGGTATCAAAATCGAATAATTGCGATGTCAGTTTATTGATTAAATAAACTTTAGTAGACAAAGCTAAAAGATGAAGGTTCTTACGCTTAGCAATCCTATTTATCAATATGGTTCTAATGATACCTAAAAGATGAAGGTTCTTACGCTTAGCAATCCTATTTATTGCGATGTATATGGACATGACTATTGTGAGACAATACCTTTCTGATGTAAAAAGTTATGAAATTCATGAGACATATATTCTCTAACCAAATAAGATCTTAATACCATAATACAAATAGAAAATTGAGTCTCCATATAGGAAAAAAAATGTCTTCAAAATAAAAAAGATCTCAAATTTTAAATGAATAAAATACATATAGGTAAACCAATTATAATCATCAATAAATCTCATAAAATACTTGTAATGAGAATGAGAAATAATTAGGTTAATACCTCAAACATCATTATGAATAATATCAAAGTACTTTATAGAACGATTATCAAGGGAAATGAATGGAATGATTTTACTCTTATGAAATTTACATGTAGAATAGCTAAAGAGAACATCATGAGATGAAGATTGATTTTTATCTCTTAACAAACTAAAGTTTACCAAATAAGACAAAACAATAAAATTCAAATGGCTTAAATGTTTATGCCATATTTCACCTTTATTTTGAACAATAGTATAAGCAAAAGATGAAAAATAAGGAATGAACAAGTGCAATGGAAATAATCTTCCAACTTTAGGCCCCTTCGCGATTACCGTTCCTGACTCTTGATGCTGCAGAGACAACCATTACAAAAAACAACTGCATATTACATTTATTATCCACCAATTGACCAATAAAAATAAGACTAGTAGAAAACTTTGGTGATACAAAAACATTCTTGAAAGTTAGATTAATATCCCCAATCTTAGTAATAGGCATATGACCTTCATCAACAATCTGAATTTATGATGAGCCATGATACTCACATATTTTTAAGCATACTAAATGAATTGGTCGTATGATTTGAGGTAGCAGAATCAACAAGCCAAATTTATGAATTAATATTATTACCTTATAGCCCTAATGTCGAAAAGGCTGAAATAATTATTTATTACACAATTTTAGGAGTAAGAATGTCAAGTTGAGTTGTTGTAGATGGACTGACAGACATTGCAACTTGAAAAGCATTGACATTTTAGTTTTTGAGAACGAGTGTGGCACTCCATAATAATACGTTCTTGTTGTGTTCAATAATTACAAAACTTCTTTCTACAATTGTCAGCAATGTTTCCATATTTGTTGAAACTTTAGCACTGTATATTGCTTATATTTCTACTCTTTCCTTTTCATCTTGTCACAAAAGCAATTATAACAAAAACTTCCTGCTTGAAAGTGCTTTGTGTAAGAAGATGTTACTCTTCACGAAGTAATTCCCTAAAACAAATATCTAGGAAGGGAAAAGGATCATAATTTATTAAGTTTGAATGAATAATCTCAAATTCAGATCTTAATTTCATTAAAAATTGATCGGGCTTGCTTTGCTCATGAACATGTTGAAAAACAAAAAGAGATTTGATGAGTTTGTTAGCATAAATAATATCAATAAATTCTACTTATAAATTTTAAACACTAGAATAATAATCCTGGATGGAAAGATTGTCTTGATAATAATTAGCAATATCATTTTCTAATTGAAAACGTCTATCATTATTTTCTTGTTTGTAAACCCTTTTTTAGATACCACTACATTGTTTGTGTTGTCTTATATAGCCTTAGATTAAGAATAATATGAGGGTTAACACACCCTAAAATCTAGGATATTACTCAAGCATTTTTTACCTTTCATTGAAGCAACTTTGTAGAATCATTAGGAGCTATATCATTGATATTCATATGGCCCTATAATTATTTTATCATGACAAATACTTGAAATTGAAATTCATAGGTTAAGTAATTTTATCCAGTGAACTGAACACCAAGAAAATAAAAAAACATTTGATGTCATCTTTATAAAAAACATAACAAAACCAAAAAAGACAACCAATAATAATTAAAAAAAAAAAAACAAGAGCCCTAGGTATCCAGGACTCATTATCTAGTCAAGAAAACAAAAAAAAAACTAAAACAAGATGGTGAAATACAAATTTAGAAGTGAAGCTCTTATACCAATTAATTTGGCTAAATGACTCTTTTCAATAACAATCCCTTTTATAAACAGAAATAATGATGATTTACATTCCATAAAATCAACTACTACTTATTATAATATCGATCTAATTATAAGTTAATATTTAGATGAAAACTATTGATTATAATAAGATAGCTCACTATACTAAGAGCATCTTCAATGCAAAATGCTATTTTGAAAAGCTAAATTGATAAAATAGCATTTTGAATAGTATAAATATAGCTTTTTTTTACAATATCTATTCCAATGAAAAAAAGCCATTTGAAGAGCCATTTATATTGGAGTGGAAGAAACAAGTGTTTTATTATTTCTTAATAAGTTTGATGTTATTTTTTTTTCCACATGGCTACATTTAATTGGTTTATTTTTTTAGTGGCTCCACTTTGTTGGTTTTGGCTCTTTGGAGAAATATGTAGGAATAATATTTGTGGGAGAGAAAAGATATTTTAGCATTTTATTTAGCACTTCCTTTGGAGTGTGCAAATTAAACATGAAAAAGCTAAAATAATATTTTTTTAATATATAGCTTTCCATTTAGCTTACCCATTGGAGATGCTCTAACAGTTTACAACCAAATTTTATGAGTGCTATTTTAAGAAGTTTTATGGTTATGTTTTTTAATTGTTGTAGGTTGTTTTGAATGCTAAGATAGCAAAGTTTCAAGTGGTTTTAGGTGCTTTTGATTTTAGAGAAAAATCATATGAAGCAAAAATTATAAACACACTTTAAATATCAAATCTTTTAAAATCCTAAAGGACAATATTGATTGGATTTGATTGGATTGGACATGGTGAAAAGTTTTGTTTTGTGTTTCGTGTGCTTTGGACTGGACTGAACAATTTGTATTATTGTATGTTTGGTAGACATCAGACGGGACTAGGCTCATCTAAAGCTTGGGCTGGTCCGAGTTTAAGGAAAAAAAATAAAGGAATGATTGATCTGACCTAACCTGGTCAAAAACTTGGGTTGATCTGCGACTCTATTGACCTATAACCCAGTCGATCTGAGATAAAACAAGAGTAAAAAATTCATTATTTTTTTTGAAAAAAAATTTAGTTAAAAAGAGGTTGCTTGATTTTTTTTAGGTCAACTCAAGTTGATCCTTCTGACCTGGGATTGGGGCTTTACCATGAGTCAACACCCAAGTCAAGTTTTAAAACCATGATAATAACTATTTTTATCCATTTAAGTCTACCCGGGCCACCTGTGACCCTAACCTTGCCCCGGATCAATCACCAAGTTGGGTTTTTAAAACTTTAATAATAATCATTTTTATTTTTATGGTCTCGAGTCAACCAAGGTTGATCGTCTTGACTGGTGACCCCATCTTAGCCCCAGGTTGACTCTCAAGCCATGTTTTAAAACTAATGTTGACATGGTCAATGGTCAACTTGACTTGTGACCCGGTTCTTGTCTTAGGTCAACCCCCTAGTTGAGTTTTAAAACTATTATAATTATTTTTATCCTTATGTCAACCTCGATCAATGGTCAACCCGACTAGTGACCTGAGCCTTGTCTAGTTTGACTCCCTAGTCGAGTTTTGAAACTATGATAATAATTATTTTTATCTTACCCGAATTAAAGATCAACCCGACCTGTGACCCAGGCCTTGCTCGAGTTAACGCCTTAGTCAGGTTTTAAACCTATAATAATAATAATCATTTTTATTCTTATGTTGACTCAGGTCAATGGTCAACTCAACCTATGACAAACCTCCAAGTTGGGTTTTAAAACTATGATATAACCATTTTTATCATTAAGATGACCTAAGTCAATGGTCAACTTTATCCGTGATTGGAGTTTTTGCCCGGGTTGACGCCATAGTTGGGTTTTAAAACTATGATAATAATTATTTTTATCATTATATTGACTTGAGTCAATGGTTGACCTAACCTGCAACCTAAGCCTTGCCAGGGGTGATGCCCTAGTCAAGTTTTAAAACTATGATAATACTTATTTTTATCCTTAAATTTACCCTGGTCAATGGTCAACCCGATTCGTGACCCGAGCCTTGCCCGAGTTGACGCCCTAATCGAATTCTAAAATTGTGATAATAATCAATTTTATCCTGAAGTCGACTTGGGTTAGTGGTTAACCCAATATGTGATCTGGGTCTTGCCCTGGGTTGACTTCCTAGTTGGATTCTATAATTATTATAATAACAACTTTTATTCTTACGTTGATCTAAGTCAATGGTCAACTCGACTCATGACTTGCGTCTTACCATGGGTAAAACCTAAAATAATATGATAATAACTATTTTTATCCATATATTGACTCGGTCTAATTGTCAACCCGACGAGTGACCAACCTTCAAGTCAGGTTTTAAAACCATGATAAAAACCACTTTTATTCTTAAGTTGACCTAGGTCAATGGTCAACCCTATCCATGACCTGAGCCTTACATGGGTTGACGCCTTATTCGAGTTTTAAAAATATGATATTAAGCATTTTCATCCTTAAGTTAACCCGAGTTAATGGTCAACTCAATTTGTGAATCGAAAATTTTCTCGAGTTGACCTTTTAATCGGGTTTTAAAACTATGATAATAATAAAAAATATCATTATGTTGACCCGAGTCAATAGTCAACCTGACTTGTGACTCAGACCTTGTCCCTAGTTAACATTTGATTTGGATTTTAAAATGATAATAATAACTCCTTTTATCCTTACATTAATACGGAACAATAGTCAACCTGACCCATGACCTGAGTCTTGTTCTAGGTCAACGCTCGAGTTTGATTTTAAAACTATGATGATAACTAATTTTATCTTTATGGTGACCCGGGTTTAATAGCAAACCAGACTTGTGACCCAGACCTAGCCACTAGTTAACATTTGAGTTGGATTTTAAAACTATAATAATAACTACTTTTATCCTTATATTAACACGGATTAATGGTCAACTTGACCCGTGACTCGAGCCTTGTCTCAGGTCGACACTCAAGTTGGATTTTAAATTTATGATAATAACCACTTTTATCTTTATGTTGACTCGAGTCGCTGGTCAACCCGATCTATGACCTAAGTCTCGTCCCGAATTGAGTTTTAAAATTATGATAATTAACATTTTTATCTTTACATTAACCCATATTAAACTGGGTTAACTTTTTTACAGAGAATTAAACAAGTTTGTCCTATCCTGTTAGAAAAACAAAAATATCTCTACGAGAACAACCTTGAACAATTTTTATAATGTCCAAAAGTGTACCAAACAGCACCTAATTGAATTCGCTTATCAATGATATTATCAGTGGTATATAAGATTTAATTTTTCATATGCGAGTGAAAGAGTAGTCCAAAGTGAAATTAGTATAATTATTATTGCTGTTACTTATAATCACGGTAATATAATAATTGATAATGATAATTACTATTTATAAGCATTGTCATCCTTTTAAGTTCAATTAACATGAAGGCCCAATCCTAGATATGCGTCATAACGAATCCTTTATCAACCACTCTCCTTTGTCATCCATTCTCTCGTGTCATGATGGGAGAAACCAATACTAGGGAAGTTAAATGCAACATTGAGAGGACATCTTTACAATGAAAGAAGGGTAAGAAAAAAACTGAAAAATTGAAAAAACTAGAAAACAATAATTAAAAAAATTAAATCGTAAAAAAAAACTGATTAAACCGATTAAAATTTTAAAAAAACTAACTGATTCGATTCGGTTTTATAAATCTAAAACCAAAAAAATCAAACCAAACCAAACTGAAACCGAGCCAAACTAGAAAAAAACCAAAACCAAACCCGAACCGAAAAAGAGTATTCACTTCAAATGGAAGAAGAGTATTCACTTAAGCGATGAAAAAGACATTGGTATTGAAGTAGACTGTTAAATAAAGCTACTGTTATTGAATATAAAGCGCGTTATTGTGAAAACTGATTCAAAACTTGAAGGCCTAACTTAGCTATAAATTCTAAAATTTATGATTGTGATATGAAATAAGAGTTATGTTCCACTATTTCTTTGATTGATAGTTAATGAATCATACTTTTCCCTTTATTAAAAAAAAAATGAAGGCCCAATCCCATCGAACACAGTCGGTAACAGTACTACTGCTAAACCCATAGAGTTGCCAAGGTTCTGATGAATAAAGTGCATCTGCAGAGACCATCATTCTCAGTGGCAATAAAATATTCTTTGACTGAAAATTGAAACCAGAAATTCAATACAGTAACTGAAAGGCAGATTAAAAATTGTTCACAGCATCCACTCGGTAACAATAAGAACAATTCATAATTCTTAAAAAAAACTAACAATGAGCTATAGAAAATGGCAAAATCTCCATGACAATTTAAGACCTTGGCTTCTCCTTCTTCTCTTTGAAAAGTGCCAGAAGGGAGACACCAGAGACCTTCACAACCTTGAATCTAACACCAGGAATATCTCCGACGGCATGACCTTTACGTCCAAATCCAGCAATTAACACCTCATCCTGCAACAACAAATTACGCTCTCGGTTATCAGCAAACAAAGTCCAAATCAATTAAAGTACTCAATAAATCACTTTCACACAAAAGATTACTCACATTTTCTTCAATATAGTTTAAACAACCATCATTGGGAACAAAAGCAGCAATCTTCTTTCCATTTTTGATTAGTTGAACTCTAGCACACTTTCTGATAGCAGAGTTAGGCTGCTTGGCCTCAATACCTCTGTACAAATAAAACGGCCAAATAGTAGAAATAAGCATTTGAAGCTTTAATCTTTAACAAAGAAAAATGAAAGCAAATTTAAAAAACCATAAGGCAGCCTTACATCTTCTCAAGAACAATGCCTTTGGCATGAGATGAACCAGCGAATGGTTTCTTCCATTCATTGCCAAGGTTGGACTTCTTGTACGACTTGTCAGCCCACCTCTGCCTTCTGCGGTGGGACTTGAGCTTGCGACCAGCTCCCATACCTCGTGTCTTACTGCATCGACATCACTCAAATAATTCAGAAAAATAACCTTTACAAATTTAAATTGAGAAAACCCAATGCACTGTCCTAAACCACTAGCAAGTCATGAACAATGCACAGTACAAATATTACTATTTCTAGAGCTTCTAGCCATCAAATTTGATATAGCAAGATATCTAATATCCCTGATTAAAAAAAAAAAGACTTGCCCTTACCACTGCAAACCCACCAAAACAAAACATTTTCAGATTGATAGAAAAATGATTGAAATTTAACTAAACCGTATTCGTACAGAACAGCCTAATAATCAATCCAGATATCTGCTTATTCACTGAATAGTCTTTATAAGAGCTCGGTCTCCCTATTTTGAAATCCAATCTAACAGGTACCAAATTTAATTCTCGGAAAAAAAATGGTATCCACTAAGACTACGACTATGGTAATAGAACATACTAAGCATTACGTGGCCGGATTTTCATAAACCCTATAACAGGGCTTAATGTTTAAACTTAAAAAGGTTTTTTCAAATTTTCCCATCTTCAATTCTCTCAGATAAGAAAACATTAAGAAGCTAGAAAAAAAATCAAAACAGATAGAATGAACCGTAAGCGTCACAAATTCTAGAACAGCAAAGTATTCGAGAAAGAGAGGAAGCGTACCCCATGGTTATTGAGATAAGTTGTTCGACGGCGTAAAGGGCTTTGAAGCTGAGGAGAAGAAACAACTGCTGCCAAATAAAACCCTAACCCTACAAATGAAGTGAATGCTGTCTATATACACACACACACGTATGAGTGGGCTGGTTCGGCAAAGTTTGGTTTCATCCGAGAACCTGTTGGACTTATGTTTGGGCTTGTAGTTCGAAATTCAGTTTATAGGCTTGCAGAGAAGACTGTTAGAGTTAATTTGTTTTATATATATATATATATATATATATATATATATATATATATATAGAGAGAGAGAGAGAGAGAGAGAGAGAGAGAGAGAGAGAGTTAAAACATAGAAAAAAAAAATTCACTTTTGAAGTCAAATGGACACGTAGTTATCACTTAAATTAATAGAAATGTGTTCACTCTTTTTGTAGTTTAAGCTACTACTGGTTCGCTAGTGGTTCATAATAGTACGGGTAGATTTTTTTACTTAAAAAAAATGTTTAAGTGTTGCTATTATATTTCAAAGTAAAAAAAAAAAATTCATGCAAACCTAGCTGTCATTCTACTAGTCTAATAAAATGATTTAATTTAATTATATAATAAAAAAATAATGATATTAAATTTACTTATTCTAAATAGAAAAGGCGGTGACAATGACACGTAGAAAAAGAATACTTATCAAAAAAAAAAAAATGGATTCCAAGATAACTCAATATTAAAGGAAAAAATTGAAAAAAAATAAAAAAATAAAAAAGATCCATAAGCTAATCCGAGTTAGCATGAAAAACTCGCGACCTAGTACGTGAGGCTATGTCATGCTTATAAAAGCAAATAAACAAAATAAAGAAGCTCAATATGTAATAAACTCAATGTTGAATGTTAGAATTTGAAAAGAAAATCATCGTAAAGAAAAGATATATAAAAAAAAGATATCAATCTAAGTTAGCCTCTCATATCCATCGAGTCATGAGATCAAGATCACCATATCGAAAAAGATTACGATGCTTCATTCTCAACAATCCAATGTTAAAAGATGAAATTCAAAAATAGTAAATTATTTAAAAAAAAGATAAAAAAACAATTAAAAAATGAGAACTATATTTGACATAAAAATAAAAAGAAATAAAATGATGTAAAAGCCTTGAATTAATTCAAGTTAGCATGACAAATCTACAACCGGGGCTGTTAGCCAGGGCTATCCTCATAGAAACTAAATAAAAAAAATAAAGAAGCTCTATCTTTAATAAACTCAATATTGAATGATGAAATCGAAAAAAATTTGGTATAAAAAAGATTAAAAAAAACAATGGCAATCCATGTTAACATTTTATATTTGTGACCTAAGTCATGAGACTGCGTTCACCGCATAAAAAACAATTATGAAACTCAATTTTTAACCAACTCATTGTTGAATGATGAAATTAAAAAAGTAAAATCAAATTAAAAAAAATATCCAAAGAAAAAGAGTGATTAAAAGAATTAGGACCAAATAGATATAAACTCAATATTGAATGAGTTTAATAAACTCAATATTGAATGATGAAATCGAAAAAAATTTGGTATAAAAAAGATTAAAAAAAAACAATGGCAATCCATGTTAACATTTTATATTTGTGACCTAAGTCATGAGACTGCGTTCACCGCATAAAAAACAATTATGAAACTCAATTTTTAACCAACTCATTGTTGAATGATGAAATTAAAAAAGTAAAATCAAATTAAAAAAAATATCCAAAGAAAAAGAGTGATTAAAAGAATTAGGACCAAATAGATATAAACTCAATATTGAATGAGTTTAATAAACTCAATATTGAATGATGAAATCGAAAAAAATTTGGTATAAAAAAGATTAAAAAAAAACAATGGCAATCCATGTTAACATTTTATATTTGTGACCTAAGTCATGAGACTGCGTTCACCGCATAAAAAACAATTATGAAACTCAATTTTTAACCAACTCATTGTTGAATGATGAAATTAAAAAAGTAAAATCAAATTAAAAAAAAATATCCAAAGAAAAAGAGTGATTAAAAGAATTAGGACCAAAATGGATATAAAACGAAAATGAAATAAAATGGTGTAAAAACCTTGAGTCAATTGAGTTAGCATGACAAATTCACGACCTAGATCATGAGGTCGGGTTATCCTCATAGAAAGCAAATAAAAAAAAACAAAGAAGTTTAATCTTCAATAAACCCAATGTTGAAGATAAAATTGAAAAAGAAAATCGTTGTAAGTAAAAGATAAAAAAAAATTACTGATATTAATCTGAGTTAACATTTCATAGTCGTGACTCGAGTCACAAGACCAGAATCATTATAATAAGAAAAATATGAAGTCCAATCCTTAACTAATATGACATTAAAGGAAGAAATTGAAAAAAAATATATCAATTTTAAAAAAGAACCAAAGAAAAAACAAATAATTAAAAAAAATAATGTAAATCCCCGAGCCAATCTGTATTAGCATGAAAAGTTCGTGACTCGGATCGTGAGGTCAGGTTGTCATCATAGAAAGCAAACTGAAAAAATAAAGAAGTTTAATCTTCTATAAACCAATGTTAAAATATGAAATTAAAAAAAAAATTGGTGTCAAAAAAGATTAAACAAATTGATGTCAATCCAGTTTAACATTTCATACTCGTTACCCGGTTCATAAGATTTGAATCACTACACAAAAAAAAATTTATGAAATCCAATTCTCAACCAATCTAATATTGAAGAATTAAATTAAAAAAAGAAAACCAATTTCAAAAACCGAACCAAAGAAATTAAATAAGGACTAAACCTGACTTAAAAATAAATGAAATAAAATCAGGAGAAATAAAATAAAAAAAAATTTAATTAAGAAAGTAATATAAAAAATAGCAATAAAACAACAATGATCAAATTTTATAAAAATCAAATAGGACTAGTGCTAAGGGATAGAATTGAAGAAAAAAATTCAAATAAAAAATAAAATAAAGAGCAATAAAAAGAATAAGAACTATAATTAAAAAAAATAACTTTTAATTTTAGCTGGGCCACTATGATTTTGGAGGAGATGAGAGAGAAAAAAAGAGGAGAAGAAAATTCAACCGTTGTTGAACGACCATGAATCATTGTACATGTGTCCCCTTATAGGATGTGCCACCACTTGACGCTTCGAATGACATGATGGTTGGTCATTTTTGGATGTTAGGTGACACCGCATGCATTGCCTAAAGACTACATGCACCTCCCACACGTTGGCGTGTGCCACACACGGGTCAACCATTTTTTTAATAATATTTTACATTTTTTAAAATACCAAAAACCAAGATGAAATGAAAAAAAAAGCCTATGGATGCAAGCTTACGAGAATTTAATTTTAAGGGTAATTTTATTATTTTATTTTTCAAGTTTAAATGAAATTTCAAAAAAGCCCCTAGAGACAAGTTAAATAGATTTTGCTTTTAAAAGCTATTTAGTAATTTTATTGTGTAATGAAAATGTGAGATGATTGAGATGTCTCAATCAATTTAATAATAACAAATTGATCTCATGAAAAAAAGATCATATCACCCCTCAAACTAATTTATTTGGTTTTGTTTTAGAATGGTAAAATAATCATTTTATTATGTCAATCCAGAATGAAATGTGAGTATGTGCAAAGTAGAAGACAAACCTCTTTTAGTTCTTTTTGTAAAAAATAAAACTGAAAGTGGCGGTAAAAATATTTTTTCTTTAGACACAATTTATATTGGAAGGGAACAATGTTTTTATTATCTTGCCTTTTAAAAAAACCTTATAGGCAAATACTTGAGCGTAAGGTTCTTTGTAATAGGACTATTTTAGAATTTTAGAATTGATTGAGGATAAGATGGAAATTTAGCTTTTTATTTGTACAATAAATTGACTTCAATACTTTTAAAAGTAACAAATTATAAGGCTATCATAAAGGTTTTTTTTTGGTAATTTCATATATAAGTGCATAATAAAATAGTCTATTTACCCTTATAATAAAAAAAAACTTTAAGTCACAATAATGGGAATTTTTTTATTTTCATTTCAAAATAACAATAAAATAACTTAATTGCTCTTAAAGTTTAAATTATGATACATTAGGTCTAAGAAAATTTTTGTCATTGTACTATTGGTTTATTATTATTATTATTATTATTATCGGGTTTAGTTAGGGGAAATTTGGTATTTTAATAAATGAAAAATATTTTTAAAAAACTATTGACACATGCATTACATTCGTCATCCGCTCCATCTTCTTCAAGCGGCGTGTACTACTAATTTTGAAGGCAAAAAACGAGGTTCCAAGGCGTTATTCGACATCTCTCAACAGTCCCTTCATGGCTTGGCAATGCATGCACTCAACAAACCTCTAGATGGTGCTAACAACCATTTTTTTCATTCCTTTCTCTCTCCTTCTCAATTGTGCACAATACCCTACAATTTTTCAAATCAGCCCTCTATTTTTTTCTTTTAAATTTAGTCTATATTCTTTTGATTACTATTTATTTTATTTTAAATCATTTATAAAATTGTATTTTTCTGTTGTTTCTTTTCTTTCTATTTTTTACAATTTTATCCTCTTTTATTTTTTTCTATCAAATTTTATCATCATTTTCTTTTATTTTTCTTTTATTTTTTTCCCTAACAAATTTTTTAAATTGATATTTTTTTCTTCTCAATTTCATCATTCAACACTAAATTGGTTTGAATTTGAGCTTATTGGTTGAGCTCGTGTCTAGGATTTCACGGGTAGTAAGTTTTGAAGATTAACTCGGCTTTAGAAGATTCATCCGAGTTTACTTGGTTTTTTTTTTAATCAATTTTTAAGCAAATATTTTTTCAATTTCATCGTTTAATATTTATTTAATTGGAGACTGGGCTTTGATTTTTTTTTATCTTCTTTCTACGTTCTTTGTTTTCTCCTTCCTTTTCATTATTTAATTAGGTTATATTAGTTCTTTTTATTTTTCATTCTTTGTTAAATTTATTTCTTAAAAAAGAAATTTTATTCGTGAATTAAATAGAATTAAGTGAATGAATATAGTCACGAGATGCTTACTTCATGATGTTTTGTTCGATTTGCTTTTCAGGTTGTTGTTTTAACGACCTATGCAACTTCTTTTAGTTTCGTCATTCAACCTTTTACAGTGGGGGTTAAACCATCTTGACGAACTCTTCTGGTGGTGGGTGGTGTTCACGATGGAATGACAGTGAGTCTCTAGCGGACTTTTCTCTCTTCTCCTCTCAAGTTTGAAATTGATGACTTATTTTTTATAGTTAATCATTGCCAATGTTTCTTTACAATTTGTCTATTGTCGTTTTCTACTTTCTAAATCAGATTACTAGATTTCTAGACCTTATTGGATTCAGTCAGGTTAATGACATGACTATCAGGTTTTTCTTACTTCTTTAAAAAAAGTATCATCACCCGAGCATTCCTTTTGTACATTAGGTTTAGTCCAGTCTAAAATCTCAAGTTCAATCTAGTCATTTTTTTATTTTAAGATCCGACTCCAACATTGTTTTAGTGAGATCCCTCAAAATGTGTGCGTGAATATGTTAGGAGCTTGTTTACACCCAAAAAGATTTGTTGATTGTGCTCGATTGTGGGTCGAGCAAAAGAAAAATTTATGTAAAAAATATGTTAGGGTAAAAAAAATCTAAGTTTCGAGTCATTGATTCAATTGGTAATTTAAATAATAAGAAAAGAAATACAACAATAAATAAACTAACAAAAAAAAGATAAAAAGAACCAAACTTGAGCCTATCCTGATTATCAAACAACTTAATTCTAACCTAATAGAAAGGTAAACCCAAAAAAAAAAAACAAATTAGCTTAAAAAAGAAAAGAAAAAACCAAAAAACCTAAGGTAACCTCCTAAACTTTATATAATCTTTAAAATTTACAACTCGTTAAGAGCTCGTTTGGTATTGTGGTAGTGATTGTTTTTCAAAATGTTTTTTGCTTTGACATGCATGAAATAATTTTATTTTTTAAATTTTATTTTTGATATCAGCATGTCAAAATGATCTAAAAACACCAATAAAAAAATTAATTTGAAGCAAATAAAAAATAAAAAAATTTCAAATTCTTTCAAAAAAGCTTTTGAAACGCAAATACAAACAAACTTATTTCACGAACACGAGTTTAACGAAGAAGCTTAACTCTCAACCAATTTAATTTTGAAGGAAAAAATCGTTGAAAAAACATTAATAAAAAAAACTTGCAAAAAAAAACTGCAAAAAAAATGAGGATAAAATTTGAGAGAAAAAAAACCCTAGGGAGGATGAAATTAAAAAAAAAACATAATTTTAAAAAATGATCTCAAATAAAATAAATAAAATTAAAATAATGAACACCAAATTTGAAAGGTTAAAAAATAATAGGGAGTGAAACTAAAAAACTTTTATAATTTTATAAATTATTTATAGATTAAAAAATGGTAGCGGTTAAATTAAAAAAAAATTATAGAGGGCTAACCAAATAGAATAAAATCACAGAAAATAAGAAAACAAATAAAAAATAAGGATTAAAAAAAATAAGAAACTATCATCTTTTTTTAAAAAAACAAAAACCCGGACGAACCTTTAAAACCTTATCTAATCTCTAAAATCTGCAACTTGTGCAATTTTGGACCTGATTTCAATTAAAAAGCTTAACTCTCAACAATTTTAATTTTGAATGATGAAATTGTAAAAAACTATTAATTAAAAAAACTTGCAAAAGAAAAAACAACAACAAAAAGAATTGAAATAAAATCTAACAAAAAAAAGCGCAAGGAGGATGAAATTTGATAAAAAATATTAAAATGATCCTAAATAAAATAAATAGCAATTAATAGAACGAGGTCTAAATTTGAACGATTTAAAAATCATAAGGGTAAAATTGAAAACCACGATAATTTGATAGATAATTTATAGATTTAAAAATGATAAGAGTGAAATTGAAAACAATTGTAGGAGGCAACTCAACATAAGGCAAACCACAAAAAAATAACAAAACAAAACCAAAAAATAAAAAGGATAAAAAAATAAGAAAACATCATAAAAAAAAGAAGACAAACCTTCTAAACCTGGTTTAATCTCTGATAGTCGCAACATATGAAATCTTGCACTCAAATTCAACTAAGAAGCTTAATCATAAAAAAATCTAATTTTAAAGGATGAAATCGATGGAAAAATATTATTAAAAAAACTTGCAAATGCAAAAAAAAAAAAAAAAAGAGCAAAGCAAAAAAAATGGGTATAAAATTTGATACAAAAAATAAAACTAAAGAGTATGAAATTTGAAAAACAAAAACTTTAAAAAATGTACCAAACCAAATAAATAGCAATTAAATGAATGATAAATAAATTTGAAGATAAATAAATCATAGGGGGTGAAATTGAAAAACATTTGTAATTTCATAGATTAATCATAAATCAAAAACTAGTAGGGAGTGAAATTGAAAAAAAAAAGGTAGGAAAACCACAAAAAGAAATAATAGAACTAAACAAAAAATAAGAAAAAAAAACAACACCTTAAAAAAAGGGGAAAAAATAGAAGAACCTCAGTGAACCTTCTAAACTTGATCTAGTCGCTAAAATTCACAATTCGTGAAATCTTGGAGTCGGTTTAAATCAAGAAACTTAATTTTCAATCAATTTAATTTTGAAAGATGAAATCAGTGAAAAAATATCAATAAAAAAACACGCAAAAGCCAAAAAAAAATAGCAACAAAAAGAATAAGGATAAAATTTGATAGAAAAAAACTCAATGATGATGAAAGTTGAAAAAAAAAATTTAAAAATGATGCCAAACAAAATAAGTCACAATTAAAAAAATAAAGATCAAATTTTAAAGATTTAAAAAATCATATATATTTAAAAATATTAAGGGGTGAAATAAAAAATATTTGTAATTTGAAAGATTATTTATAGATTAAAAATTAGTAGGGGTGAAATTAAAACTCATTTATAATTTTATAGCTTATTCTAAAATATAAAAGTAGTAATAAAAACATAGGGACCAAATATGGAAGAAAAAATAATTGAAGGGGTTGTTCTGAAATTTTATAAGAGTTGATGCAAAATTCAAGGAGAGAGAAGGAAAAATAAATGGTCGTCGGTGCCAAACAACAACGATTATGATACACGTGCCACACCACTTTAAAGAGGGCTCCGAAATCTTCTAAATGTTGTCCTAAAACATGGTATTTTGTGACTGGACGGCCTCACAAGCGACTCTTGAATGATGCGGGAGCTGTCAACACGCTATAGCATGCACGCCAACAAATGTTTTTATAAATAATATTAAATATATGACTATTATAATATTAACCTTAAGTAACATTTGAATTGACAACAAAATCAATGTAAAAGAACCAAATAAACTCTTATAAGATGGTTATATTGTTTTTGTCTCTAAAAGCATCAAAGTAATTGTACTATCCTGAAAAAAAAAAGAACAAAAACATCAATGAATCAAAGGCACTAGAAATATTTATTCCAATGTTAAAGTTGTAATTACACTATGCATTAAAATAGAAAATAATAAATAGAACCCAATTTAATATGTTAAAAACAACTGTAATTGTGAAAAGATAATCTCATCCCAAAGCTCAATTCATTACTCTCTTTTTCCAAGAACAAATTAGTAATTACACTATTACAATTCATAGAAAAATAATTCTGTCTTACAAACATCATGTGTCCTGTTGGCCGTGAACATGCATGATTTCCCAGTCCACTTCCATGTAATGAATTGTTCCAGAACTCATGAGTACCTACCGTTGAACGCTCGCTAGACAACGGAAAATGCTGGGATGTGGGATATAGGGTGAGCGAAAAAACCGTTAAACCGAAAAAATCGGGAAAACTAGGAAAAAAATAACTGAAAAAACCGAACAAAAAAAAACCGAATTAACCGATTAAAAAATCACAAAAAAATTCCGGTTCGGTTTCTAAAGTTTGAAACTGATTGAACCGAACCGGTTCAACCCAGCCAACATTAAAAAAAAAAGTATAAATAGGAAATGTTTTAACCCTAAACTTAAAGTAGCATTCCTAAACAAATCAGCCGTCACTCTCTACTTCTCTTTCTTCCCTTTGTCTTTGGTCTCTACGTCTCTCAATTCTTTCCTTCTCTGGATCTTCAGCAAGCCCTCCCTTTGCCTTTGCTCTCTGCATCTCTCCTTCTCTAGATCTTAACCAGCAACCCCCCCACAGACACACACACAAACACCTACTTGATAAACCTCACAGACAGACTTCTCCTCAACTTTTTTTTCTTCTTCATCGAACTCTTCAACTCAAACGAGCTATGGTTGTGCCATGGCTGATGTACAGATTCTTCAGTTGTTTTTGAAGCTTTCATGCGATAGCAAAAAAAAACGAGACAATCCTTTACATTTTAAAGGTTGTGCCATAGTTGATGTACATATTTTTTATAAGGATTGGGTTGCTAAAAGCAAACCCCTGTTTTGGCTTGATAAGGATTGAGTTGTTAAAATCAAACACTTGTTTCGGCTTGTACAGATCTTGATAAGGATTCAAACCCCTGTTTTTGCTTGTACATATTCTTGATAAGGATTGGGTTGCTAAAAGTGAACCGAACCTTCCGGTTTGGAAGGGGAAAAAACCAAACCGAACTGAAATTAATCGATTTTAACCGGTTTTCGGTTCGGTTCCAAAACTTAAAAAAAAAAAAATAATTTGATTGTTTATTTTGATCCAAAACCGGACCGAACCAGAAATGCTCAGCCCTAGCGGGATAGTGGCAACCAAACAATGTCGGCATTGCTGACGAGAATGATTGCATGGCTATTGATATTGTCTAGAAAAACATTCTGGGGTTCCTCACGAGTGCATAATTGCCGATTTCTTTTGGCAAAATTTCGTAACCAGTTATTACAACAGTCAAACCTTCTGTGAAAATTGCCCCGTGTATTGGAGATATACAGCTGATTCGAATGGATACATGTGAACAAGAAATTGAACAGATGCATTAATTAAAGCAAGCGAAAAAAAAACGATGAAGATAAAAAAGGATGAGACACAGCTAGCTTGGTCTTGTACAAGAAACACAAAATCATCAGCCGAAGTAAACTTGGAGTATCTCCGATAATACAATACAAGTGTCCCTGTTTTTTTTCAGATTCCAAATCAATACATAATTCATGCTGATGCCGTACTAGCAAAGATCAACTGCTTCGTGCAGTGAACTAGATGATATCTACTGGAAAATCAAAAGCCACTGCGACCATCAGATGAAACAAAATGGAACCCCTGAAATTCACCAGTTTCCACGAAACTATACAGCAGTCTTCAAAAGAGCCTAGTCTTTGAAACAAATTTATCCATCATACTAAACTTGGCTGCTACCAACCAGCACCTGCAATTTATATGAACAAGAACATTAAGAGTTGAGAGAAAGTATTCGAACTGATGAAACAACCATAAAATGCGTTGTAACCTGGCAGTAAAGCCTGGCTACTTCTGACCCTTCTTCCACAAGACCCCAATTTTCTTCAGCATGTTCCTGTTTTTCTTCCTTGGCGAATCATCCATATCTTCAGAGCAAGGTGAACCCATATTTCCAGCAATAGGATTATAGCTGCTATCAAGTGAACCTGTTCTCTCTACAAATTTACCATTGTTCCCAGTTGAAAGCATAGCAGCAGCTGCCTCAGCGGCCTTCCTCCACTGGTCTGCCTGCACCTTTAACCTCCTCAATTCAGCCTCCATTTCTGTGTTCGCTGCCTGGGCTGCATCCAGTTGCTCAGTCATCCGTGCTGCTCTTCTGCTACTTTTATCTGCTTCCTCTGTCAGATAACCAAGTTTCATTAGAGCTTCATGTTCTGAAGCCCTTGCAGTTTCTGCCATAGCAACAGCTTCATCACTAACTTTACTTTGCTCTATTTCCCCTTTCTTGATTTCTGTCCTGAGTGTTTCATTTTCCTCAGCTACTCTCTGCAACTGCGCTTCCTTATCCAACAAACTTGCCTTCAACTCTGCCAGATCATGCTCTAAATTCTTCATCCCCATTGCAAGTTCAGCTTCTCTCTCACTTGGCTGATTTTTCTTTATCTTCAACATCAGTCCCTCATTCTCCTCAGAAATGCCCTGCAATTCAGTTTCCTTATCCATCAGGTTAGCCCTCAACTCTTCAATATTATTTTTGGCTTTCTTCAATTCTGTTTCCAATTTAGCCTCTCTTTGGCCTGATTCCAACTTTGTACGTTCAACTTGCTCATAAGCACTTCTAATCTGCAATGTGCTTTGAATATATTCTTCCTGGCACCGTGTCTCGGCTGCTTCTAGTAAGGATCTCAACTGACCTACTTCATTTTTCAAAAGGTTCATCTCTGCTTCGAGCTGTTTTGTTTCCTCATTTTCTACACTTTCATGTGAAACTTGAACATCCCCTGTAGGATTCTCGACTGTTTTCTCACTGACATTTGCCAGATCTGCTTGCAATTTACTCACAAGTTCCTCTAAAGATTTTTCTTGAGCTCTTGATTGTTCCAGCTTCAATGATAAGGATCTGTAAGCCTCCATGGCTTTGACGCCATCAGCCTGCAGCATATCTGCAGTTGCATTTGCTTCTTCCAATTGCTTTTGAGTTTTACTAGCAAGTTCTAGGGCTTGAGCTTCAGATTCCCTGGTATCACTGAGCTCAATTTTCATTTTTTCAACAAGGGAGAGAGTTTCAGTTAGTTCCAGCCTCAACCCCTTTAATTCAGCATGCACTGACTCCACATGTTTTGTTTGGGAAGCTTCAGATTCCACTACCATTTCCAGCTGAGTTTTGAGCCTCTGGGTTTCATTCATGGCAGAAGCCAAGGCTGAATAATCAATAGAGTGCTGTTTCTGTACAGCCTCCAGTTCAGACTCCCAAGCTTTATCACGATCATGGGAGATTTTACGGAGCTCTTGAACACGGACATCTTCAGAACTAGAAAGCTCCATCAATTGATGTTGTGATTCCTCGAGTTTCATTGACATGGTTAAAAGCTGCTTCTTGGTATCTTCAGCTTCCTGCTGGGAACGCCTCTTCCATGACTCTGAAGTGTTCAGTTGCTCTTTTGCCGTCTTCAGATCCTCCTGGAGTTGTGCAAGCTGTGATTCCAATTCTGATATTTTGCTTGGGCGCTTCTTCTGGGCTCGCAAGACAGAGAGAGGATAGCAAAGTGAGTAAACAACAGTATCAACATCAGTAATTTGTGAAAATATTATTAATACAAAAGGTTTCTTTCTCAAAAAAAAATCAACAGAGAAGGTTGACAATTAAGGAATTATATGGCTAAAAACACTCAAATGGTGTGGACAGGTATTTGTAACAGTGACATGGCCAACTGTAAAAGTACTCTCACGGGTAATTCTGTATAACCATTAACTAGTTGTAGCTGAGTACCTCAGTTGCTGGACTTCGTGGTGATTTCCTTTCAGTGACTTTAGGGCTTCTGTCTTTTGGGGTCCTACTTGCTGGATTTGGAGAGACACAGTCAGTTTCTGCTCCAGGTGTCTTGAGTTGCCGAGTTCGAGGTGTTGCAGGAGATTTCTTCCGAGGCACTTCCAAAGAGATGGTTCTGCACTCAAAGTTAGGGGAATGACAACCAGAGCTTGAGAAAATACAAGAAGAATGACATAAAACAAAAGGAAAAACTAAATTGCAACAATGAAAAACTCAAACAAATCTGTTTCAAAAGTGTAAATGCCAGGACTAATCAGGCTATATATCAGTTACTGCTGGATGATAGATTTACTACATCTTGAAAAGATTGGCCATGCAAGAATTCATAGCACACCAGTGTGTTTTAAGATGATACCATAATTTCAATACCTGCCACTTTTTGAATAGATTAACCATACTAAGTTTCAACATTCCCCCACCACTTATATCTTGATGCATCGTCTGATTTACTGTCACTAATTACCTTTGAGATACTAGTCAATATGCTTTGTTGACTGCTGGGATAGAAAAACAGGTTTTTTTTTTTTTTTCAAAAACAAAAGGAAAGGGAAAGTAAAGGAAACAAACGTTGTTTCAAAACTTGGATTCAATTGGTACCCTGTTAAAACTTCATTTTCCTGCCTTGGTGTGATACTCAAACTCATCCTGTTCCTTGTAAAAAAATCTTTCCAGCACTAAGTCTATTCAATTAAATTATCTGTGGGGTTCACATTTAGTTACCAAATGATTCTCTAAATCACTTATACACCTATTGCAGAAGAAAGTTCATTTAGACTTGGAATTAAATGGACTTAAATGAAAGCATTTTTCTGAATGTAGATCAGAAAAACAGTGCAGAAATGAGTAGGTCTACATTACATGAAGAACATAATATTGAGGTCCCATTCAGTTAATGACATAATAAGAAAACAGATCACACGAAAACATACAAACACCTAGAGTGGGTAAAAACATTGTAATACTGCTAAGGAAATGACGATCTTACTTTGCTTTTGGTGTCTGCATTATGGCTTCTATCTCCTTCACTAAAAGTCCTCTTCTTGAAACCCCACCTGGCCCACACCACCTGCAGTTCTTCAGAGGAAATCTTTGGCTGAGAAAGAAATTCAAACGAGAATCTAATACATATGTATCTAAAAGAAAGAATAGTGTGGAGTTGAAAACGATGACAGCCACCTCAAATCAGTATGCACAAACCTAACAAGCAAGAAAAAAAATACAATGCCTTCCAAGAAACTCCCCGGAAACCACCCCCACTACCACCAACCAAAGCCACAAGACAAAATTAAAAACAAAGAAAAGGGTGTAATGAGAAGACCTCATCACATATCATTACATAATCCATCTTTGCAACTTTCTTTTCTCTTTCCTTTTGTATCCCTTTCTTTTTACTCAAGTACTTGTATTGTGCTCCAAACACGGTTGTAAACAGAACAATGGGCCAGAACCAGATAAATGATGATCATCATAACAAAAATGCTGTCCATTTGGAAAATGCCGCGTCATTTAGTTTATAATATAAAAACTAGTTCCGTTCTTAATTGAAATACTTTTGCCTGTCTACTTCTGTATGTGGTGTGAAAAAAACACACTTGATGACAGCTACAAAAGGAAAAGAAGAACACAATAGAAACATTCTATCTCCAAATCCAGAGACATCGTCCGGATTTATTTTATCAAAACTTGCACGTCAAGTGTAACAATAATGGAAAATAAACATGGCATTACCCAGAAACCAGGCAGCCAGAGGGAAATTTGAAAGGGAAACATTCCTTGACTTATATTCTGTAAAATTTTCAGAAGACCCTTGAAGAGATTATGATTTTGAAAAGTGAGAGGCTACCCTTGTCGACTCTAATAATAATAAAAATAAATTTGTAAGGAAACTGAAAACAAATTATTACCCAACATATGAAGCACTCTACACATTGAAAATTTCTCCCTCTTTAGAGTTTTAAACGCTTAGATCTACAATACATTGATTTAAAACAAGCTTACAAAAAAAGAAAAAAAAGCTAGAAACAGAGACAGTAGAAACAGAGATCCATGTTAAGCAAATAAATGTTTTCCAGAAGTATTCTGTCAAAAAAAAAAAAAACCTCAAAGCTTTGGTCTTCTTTGAAAAAACTTTCAAAACTCAAAAGCCAGCCACACTTCAAGCTCTAACTCAAGGCCAACCCACATTTTAATAGAAAATAAGATATCTTTCAGGAAGATGCACAAAAGAAGCATTATTGCTAAGCTTAAAAAGCAAACCCACCAAAGAAAAATCTCAACATAAACACCTCAGAAAACCAAAACAAAACAACGCGTAGCAAAACAAAAACATAACGAGTTCACATTCGGGGCTTACCAGAAAATATCTTCTGCTTCGAAGGAGGCTTCTTTTTTATATATATCTAAAAGAAGAGAGAACAAAACCCTAGTTTAGCTAAACCAAACAGGATGCGAGTTTTGCATTGGTGGAGAGAGGGAGCGCGGAGTAGAGAGAAGGTAGTTGCTTGTGTGCTCAGTTCTCGAGACTCTCTCTGAGTATCTATTACTCCGTCTTTGTTATACTTTGTCAGTGGGAAAAGGCCAGTCATAAAGCAAAAACTTACTGTACAAATATAAACAGGATAGACTATTTAGACACCGGTCATTCTTTTAAAAAAATTGAACTGTTTTAGTTTTAAATTAATATTTATTATTATTATTATTATATATTGATGTAAAAAAATAAAAAATATTATTTTAATACATTTTAAATAAAAAACACTTTAAAAAATAATATTCACTATTTTTTCAAATAAATTCTTAAAGTGGACCATGGTATTAATTTTTTACACATCCTTCACTATCATGTGCCTATTTTCAAATATTTTTGTTTTGTTTGTATTGAGAAAATAAAATCATATTTATTGAACATGGGGATTGGGATTCCATCCACTATGCTAAAAGATAAATCTATATAAGGAGTTATTAAGAGATACATGATCAAATTCCAGGAAAAATTATAAAATTTGAAGTTAGACAAGAGAAACATAATCCTTTCATGTAATCTCAAACAAGTAATCATAAAAATACAAAAAAAATTTTGGCTCACTTGTATGAATGTCCATGTACAAGTTTTATTTTTTTAAAAAAAAAATACTGAGTTTTTGTTTTTTTAAGTGTACAACCTTGAAAGTCTTTAATAGTTTTATACTTTATCATCTTTTTTTTTTGCCATGGTTGCCTTATTATCTATTTTTTAAAAAAAAAATTATTAGGATTTTTCTGGATTAGATTTCAGGCAACAAAGTTATATCTTTTATTATATTTTAAGTAAATCAAACATCTAAATATTTATTTTTTTTAGAAAATATTTTTTGTTATGAGCCAAAGGAAATCAAGGATTATTTGATTATCATGAAAAAAGAGCTTAGCAACATATACAACAGTTAGAAAAGAAAATGAAGAACTAGTTTATAAACAGTTTCAAAACTATCATAACTAAATGAAGAAAGTTGACATGTGATGATGGTTAGCTGAGTTTGTTAATAATTAGTTAGAATTGTTAGTTAGAAAGACATTTACAGAGGTTAGTGAGCTTGAAATCATTGTATATAAACCATTGTATAAAAACTTGTTAACCAAGCAATAAAACAATCCAAGTTTTGCAATTTAATATGATTTATTCTCTCATTCTCTTAAATTCTTTCTATTCTTTTTTAAATTCCTTCAACACTAACTGTTTGTTAAGGGAGAAAGCCTTAACAAATTAGTATCAGAGCCTACAATTCACGGCTAATTAAAGTTCTACATTAATAAACAACTAACAATGATAGAGAATAACAACATTAAGGCCTTGAAGGGACATGGAAGAAAAGCGGACAAACAAATACAATATTTGCATGTGAAACTTTAAGAAATGATAGAAGAATAATATAAGAGGAATGAATAATTTAGATTACAGTTGGATACTATTATAGTTACACATGAGACATTAACATGGGGTATATATAAAAGCATATAGGAAAGGGAGGACTAACACAATGTTTGGTGTATTAATTTCCAATCATATAATGAATCAACATAATATTTGGGAAATCAAGAAGTTCAAATAGTAAGATACAATGTAGCATTGCCTAAAGTAGATTTGCCATTTTTTTAGGAGAGAATCCAAGATGTTAGATAAGAAAATGCAAAAAGTTCTTCAAAATAAACTTCATTATAGTATAACAATGGTTTAAGATAACATCATTTTACTTGGAGGGCAATATAAAAATATGTAATGAGGGATTCTTATATGGGGTAGAAGATTTGGCTAGTTGAGAAGAATTCACAAGGTTTATTTCCATGAGGTTTGGCAATAAAAAAGATGTGGTGGAGGAACTCAACAAAATTGTGCAAGATAAGGTATGGATGAATATATAAAGGGATTTGAGAAACTTAAGTCCTTAATGAATGCATTAAATCCTTACTAACTAGAATCTTATTATATTTCAAGCTTTATCAGTGAGCTTAAAAAAGATATCAAGCCAATGCTCAAGATCTTTAAACCAACAACATTGATACATACCTTTAATTAAACAAAGTGGCATGAATAATATAAGAATGCCTTGGCCAAAAAGACCAAGTTTGTTCTAAAAACAAATCATTTGAAAGTAGAATCATCACGAGGTTCCAAATATTATGCTAAGACTTTGCATGAATAAGGAAAGAGGTTAGAGAAATGTTTTAAATATGGATAAAAATATATATTTGTTCATCAATATAATGTTAATGGGTTGCACATGGTGGGGTGAATAAAGGATGAAAAAGAAGAGTTGTTGAAATGATAAAAGAAAGTAGCAATGAAATTTTAGGTGAAGAAGGTAAAGTGCATGAATATAGATTATCATTGAATGCGCTGACTAATATATATGCACACAACACCACTAGAATCAAAGGTTATTATCAATAAAGAAATATGATCATCTTAATTGATAAGTGTACTCATAACTTCATTGACACTCATATCATTAGATAAATTAAGGCCACTATTATAAAAATTATTATATTAGTTTTGATAATAACAAATGAAAGTGTGATGAGATGTGACTCTTAGAACCCTTAGTTCATATATTTGTATGAATTTTAAGTTGACCTAAGGATTTTAAAGTTAGACAAATATGATATGGTTCTTAGAGTGGATTGGATATGAAATTATTCACCTATTTTATTTTACCTTATTAAAATAAAGTTGTCATTCAAAAAAGAAAGAAGGATAATAAAATTAAAAGGAATAAATAAAGTTATTGATTTACAAATGATTATAGCTGTAAAAATACATAAAAGTTTAATAGAAACAATTTTTGGATATATTAGGCAATTTTATTAATAGAAGCAGTTAAAAAGACCAGATATATTGTACATGATTCAATAATAAAAGCTTTATTAAATGAATTTGAGGAAGCTTTTACAAAACCAACACTATTGCTTATAGTTAGAACTTTAGACCACATGATTCCAATAATGTTTTGGTCTAAATCATTTAATATCAGGCCTTATAAAAGTTCTTGTATGCATAAAGAAGAGATATAAAAGTTAGTGAAAGAGATGCTACAAAATAAGATAATTCAACATAGTTGTAATTTTTATATATTTTCCAGTCTTGCTTGTAAAAAAGGACAATACCTTAAGATTTTGTATTAATTACAAGTAGCTTAATAATTTGATAGTTTAGAATAAATTTCTAATTCCATTGATTAATGATTTAATGGATGAGTTATAAGGTTCATTGTTTTTTTTTCAAGGCTAGACCTTATATTTGGTTATCATCAAGTAAAAATGCATGAAGATGACATAGAGAAAATTGCTTTTAAAACTCATTACAGGCACACTATGTTCAAGTGATGTCATTTGGTTTGACTAATGCTTCAACCACATTTTAGGCCTTAGTGAATACAATATTGGAGCTATTTTAAAAAAAGTATATGTTGATATATTTTTATGATATCTTGGTATATATTTATACATTTGAAATGCACTTATAACATTTAATGCTAGAATTGGAAACCTTAAAGAAAAACCAATTATTTACCAAGAAATTAATATGTTTTTTTTTATATATGAGAAGAAGGTTGGATGTTTAGGGTAAATCATTTTCATATAAGGTGTGATTATAGATTTAAAGAAGATAAAAGTTGTGAGGAACTAGCCACAACCATATTCAATGAAAGAGTTAAGAGGATTTTTTAGGTTAGCATGCTATTATAGGAGGTTTATAAGGGGTTTTAGAATCATTAGTAAGTTGTTGATTGAGTTATTAAAATAGAATATTTTTAACTAAAATGAAAGTTCACAAAAAGCATTTGATGATTTAAAAGATGCCTTGTGCAAGGCTCTATATTCAACCCTTCATAATTTTAATACAACCTTTGTGTTAGAAACCGATGCGTGTGTTAATGGTTTAGATTTTGGTTTAAGTCAAAAGAGAAAACCATTAACTTATTTTAGTGAGGCATCTTGAATTGTCTATTTATGAAAAAAGTTCATGACATTTTTAATAACAATGAAAAGATAGAGACATTATCAAGAACATAATTAGTTTATCATCAAAACTGATCATAAAAAGTTTGAAACATTTGCTAGAACATAAGATACATACACCAATTTAAAATAAAATAAAATGACGAAGTTGTTGTGGGCTAATATATATAATACAATATAGAAAAGATAAATAAAACATGATAATAGATGCATTGTTCAAGAAGATTAGGAATAAGGATTGTTTTGACTCGTAAAAAACTGAAACTGAAAGCATAAAAGTTATTACTACAATCTTACTAGTTTGATAAAATAAGTCAGTGATATTTATAAAGAAGACAAACAACTAAAGAGAATTATTGTTGAAAATTTGATAAATGTTGATAACTAGTTATAATACACATATGAAAAAGGATTTTGAGATATAAAAAAGTTTGTTATTGGCAAACAAGGGAGAAATTAATGAGTCTAAACATGATTTATAAGTTGAAGGATATGCATGAGTGTAAAATTTTTATAAAAAATTCAAGGTTATATTCTATTAGTTTTTTTATAAAAGTATTGATGAAAAAGTTTGTAGAAGAATGTGATGTGTATAAGGAGGCAAAATTGAAAAGAGTGTTATATCATGGGTTGCTTCAACCATTACCGTTGCTAGAAGATATATAGAGAAATATAACTATAAATTTTATTGAAGGGTTGCCAAAGTCAATAAGGAAAAATATAATACTAGTAATTGTGGATAGTTTTACTAAATATAGAAATTGCTAACTATAACCATTATTATATATAAGGTCATAGTCTTTACCGGTTTGTTTTAAAATGAATTCTTCAAGTTACTGGGAGTAAAGCTAATAATGAGTTTATCCTACTATCCTCAAACTTAGGAACAAACAAAATTGGTTAATCAATGTTTAGAAACTTATTCGAGGTGTATGACCATGCATAACCCAAATAAATGGTATGAATGATAATTTTTGGCTCAACGATGGTACAATTCTAGTTACCATTCAACTATTAAGATAAGCCTTTTTTAGATTTTGTATAGCTACCCTCCTTATAGCAAGAAGGTTGATCCACAAGAAACTACTTTAGTATCAATAATTGAGGAAGTGATTCAAAAGAGAGTTATCATAGATCAGTGGCTGTAATTATAATTAGAAAAAACTAGAAAAAAAATGAAGAAGATTACTGATAAAAAGAGGGAAAAAAGAGTTTCAAGTACGAAATTTGGTGTATTTAAAGCTCCAACCTCATAAACAAGTGAGCATGGCTTTCATGAAAAATATCAAGTTGAATCCTATATTTTATGACCCTTACAAGATTATTATTTTACACAGAGGGATAGATGTACCCTCGTAATACATAACACTATCACAAATTGTTTTTTTTTCCTAGTTTGGATCACTTAAACATATCAAGCAATCTAATATTGTTAATTTGATGCACTAAATTGAATATATGCTTGCTCATAAACAATAGAAGAAATTACTAGACTTCATAAAAAAAAGTTTCTAACAAAAATAAAGGATTGAGAAAACATATTAATTCACCAGAAAAGCTAGTGGCTTCCTATTCATGTGGAGAACTATACATTGTAGGCCTTGTATTTCTGGTAGGACAATTCCTCGCATTATGGCCTTTTTCGATATAATTGACAAATGCATTTTTTGCTTTTATAAACTATAAAATCTTTGAATTTATCACTTTCACTTAATTTTATCCCAATCACTTGGGGGTAAAACTTGCTATTATGACCATTTTGACGACATATTTTGTCAACTTAAAGTTGAATCTCATTTTGAATAAGCTTAGAAAGCCACACACCAATCAAGAGTAACAAGAGATATATATATTTTTTGGATTCTAGGTTCAGTTCAATTCAAGCACGATTGAGATTAGAAAAATGAATGATATGCATGTTAATGTGATGCTAGATCTGGTAGTTTATAATTTAAACAGTTTCATAGATCTTATAGTGATGGTTGATACTTTTTTGTTGATGTAGATTTGAGTTTGGCTACACTAAGAGGCGTAAAAGTCGATTAAGAAATAATTATAGGTGGAAGTAGTTGAAACAAAATTTTGATTCATCTAGCTCCACTAGTGTATTTATTTAAAAGTGTTTATGTTGAAAGAACTCAAATTGGGTTTTATTGATTATAGAACCTTAATTGAAAAGGAAAGAGAGAAAAGGGAGACAATGAAACATAAGAAAACGAAAAATAAAATTGACACAATAATTGTTATTTGTGTTATATTATATTCAAAGGCAACTTCATAATTTAATCATTCTTGAAATTTTTATTTGACCAGGATGTAAAGTGTAATTTCTCAATCTATAGCGGGAAAATGAAATCGCAAAAAAACCTTATGATTTTTTTATATAATTATCCAAAGAATTAAATCTGATAATTACTAGAGCAAATTCCCTTCATTATCCGCCTTAATCACCTGCTAAAAAAAAATAATCCTGACAATTTTAGCTATACATTTAATATCTTTTGATTGAATAAAAATTATCCAAAAAATGTTTAGGTTATTGACGAAATTGATCGGTCTTTATCATAGGATGGACATACTAATGGGTTGGTAAAAAGTAATTATTTATGGGGCAAAAAAATATATAAACTCAAAATAGATTGATAAAAAAATATTTTATAATTTGAAAAATTATTTTATAGTAAATCCAAACCTAATATAGGCTTGAAAGCTGAGGCACGAGCCAAGCTAGGCTGCATGCATGTGTGGCTTAAGTCTAAAGTCTATTTTGCTTATGTCTTTATCCCTTTAAAAGCTCAAATCTCTTTCAAATTTAATTTTAACTTTTTATATTTTCACTATATAAACAATAAGAAATTTTTTTTTTCATGTGGGATATAGTTTTTAGATGGTGTTGGGTTTTTTCAAAACTTGCCAAGAAGGGTTCTTTTAAATCCTTTTCTCATTCATGTGTGATATAAAGTAATCATGTTGATATTTCATATTAAAAAGCTAAGAATAAATTTCAATAAATTTTCAACCTAAAAAAAGTGAAAAATATTTTTAATTTGACTTCAAATATATTTATTAACCATGTATTTAAACAATTTATTCTTCACATTTGTAGTTCTCCATTGTCATCCAAATAAAATCTAGGTCCATAAAATTCTAAAAAGTAACCAACTATTGGATTTGTGATCTAAAATTTCTTGAGATGATTGAGACTTGAGTTAAGAAGATGGGTATGTAAATCTGACGAAACAAGATTCAATATAATTTTTCATTTAAAAAGCTGCGTCTCCCAAGAATCCATGCATTTCATAACCAAACGACAAACAAACATGAACAGAATTTAACACTTGTTTGCTTTGAAGTGTCATTTTCCTTCATTAAGTAGGCATTCTTTAGATTTCTCCCACCCCACTGCTGGCTTGCAGAACAGCGCAGATCGAAGAGCCTCTCCGACTCGGGAATTTGGGCGGTTTTCCGGTTCTTAACCGCGCATACACATGTGCTCTGCCTCACTATATGGAGCATTGATGAATAAAAAGGGTGGCGGCCTGGCGTCCAGCTTCGTCCTTCTTGCCAGGGCAACCTAATTACACCGGTGGGCCATCCAAAATCAGAGCATTTTCAGAGGAACATAAATTACAAACCCACAAGACAATGTCAGATGAGACATAGATGTATGGCGATTGAGACATGTTCCGTGTGTGTTTATTATTGCCATGGTGTATAAAAAAGTTCAGATGCAGGGTTAATGTTGGGTTTAAATTCAAATTAATTTTCTCAAAGATAAATGAAACTGAAGTTATTAAAATTGAAGTTAATTAATAATTAAATTTAAATATTAAATGAAACAATAAATTACGAAATAAAAAAAATAAAATAGGCATGCATGCTAAGAAATATTAAAAAAATAAACTAACCAACAAAAGGATTTTAAAAACAAATTTAAATCACATTAACTCGCTAAAATTCAAATTAAATAATATTATAGAATGAGATAATCATCCCAAGAGTTATACCATTTGTTCTTAATATAATTGGAGCAAAAGGTAGATATAAATTAATTTAGATGCACTTTAACACTAAGACCTTGTTTAGGATTGTGGAGCAATTCATTTTTTTATTAAAAATTAATTTTTTAAATTATTTTGATGTGTTGATGTTAAAAATAATTTTTTCAAAAAATATTATTTTAATATATTTTTAAACAAAAAAAATTATTGAGAAAAATACCTTAAAAAACTACTTTCTTTTTGTTGATTTTCAATGAACCAATAAAAATCTCTGTATATAATCTTGAAAGTAAAAAGAGTGTTTAATTATTATTTTTTATACAGGACAAAGACTATATATCTACACACACGTATACATATATAGGCCTTAGGCCTTAGAAGAGAAAAGAAACAAATTATTTTTCTTACCTTAAAAAATAATTTGAAATCCCACCGGCGGCATATAATTTTGCAGATATTGATGAAGCTGGCCTTTAACCATCCTTTCCACTGAGTTACCATGGACCGCCAATGATAACGGGGTGTTTCGAAGATGCAGTAATAATTATTTTTAAATATATTTTTATTTAAAAATATATTAAAATAATATTTTTTTATTTTTAAGAATATATTTTTAATATTAATACATCAAATAATATAAAAATATTAAAAAATAAAAAAATTATTTAAAAAAAAAAACAAAATAAAATCATGCTGCACAAAATCCAATAAGACAAGGAGAAATTCGTGGCTGCCCTTCCCCTCATCCCTGACCGTGAGAGAATGAAGCCACCTTATAACGGGTGTTTTGAAAATACAGTAATAATTAATTTTTAAATATATTTTTATTTAAAAATATATTAAAATAATATTTTTTTATTTTTTTAAATTTATTTTTAATATTATTACATCAGAATAATATAAAATATTAAAAAATAATTAATTTTAAATAAAAATAATTTTTTTTAATTTTATTTTCAAAAATATTTTTAAAACACAACAAAATCAAGCAGCACAAAATCCAACAAGACAAGGAGAAATTCGTGGCTGCCCTTCCCCTTATCCTTGACAGTGAGAAAATGAAGCCACCTTATAATGGGTGTTTTGAAAATATAGTAATAATTAATTTTTAAATATATTTTTTATTTACAAATATATTTTTTTATTTTTTTAAATTTATTTTTAATATTATTACATCAGAATAATATAAAAATATTTAAAAATAATTTTTTAAATAAAAATATATATTTTTAATTTTTTTCAAAAATATTTTTAAAACACAACAAAATCTAGCAGCACAAAATCCAACAAGACAAAAAGAAATTCGTGGTTGTCCTTCCCATAATCCCTGACCGCGAGAGAATGAAGCTACTCTGTCCAATTTTAAATTTATTTAAAAATATGGATATGATTATTTTTTAAAATGTTTTTTATTTAAAAAAATATTAAAATGATATGTTTTTAGTTTTTTTAAATTATTTTTGATATTAACATATTAAAATAATCTAAAAATATAAAAAAATTAATTTAAAATAAAAAAATTAAAAGAATTAAATTTTTTTAAAATGCAAACAACCAATATCTTAACCGAATTCTTTTAGCCACCACCAGGCCCCACTCCCTTGTTGCTCCACATCACATCATGACCTCGACTTTCCATTTTCTCTCCACCCATTTTTTTCTACCCAAGGAGAAACATTAGCGTCTTTCTTCAACTACCCTCTCACCTATTCACCACCCTACGATGTTAAGAAAAAATGCACTTCTAGTCTTCTAAAATCAGAACCAACGGTCACAATTTAAGGAGGACGGACTTACTAGCATCACTGCATCAAAACCTTCTTAAAAAAAAAAGTTGTACAAGAACATTCCCGTGCACATGCATCCACCGCATATTTCTCGCTGACACATCAGCGCCGTACGCAACTACCACCAGAAAAAAAATTATCACACTCACACTCACGCTCACGCTCCCAACCGGACGACACCCACCGGCACAGCCGGTTTTACCAAGGCGTTAAACGCACGCGTGCGTGTATTGGCAGTTGGTCACGTGGCAAAACCGTCACCTTCTGCAATATCCAACGGTCCAAGAGCACCGTCAGGTCTCTCTCCACAGTCCACACACAAAAGGTCCAAAACAGGAGAAACAGCTCGGGAGGGGGAGAGGGAAGACTAGAGGAGAGCGGGATGATATAAGTTAACGAGTCAATTCATAAAAAAATAAAAAAAAAGAAGAGGTTGATAATCACTCCTATTAAATTAAATTAATTAAGCAATGAGAATTGAGATGAGATGATAATCAGAGCCAGCAGTTTTTGTTTTTTCCCCCCTTTTCTTCTTCTTTTTTTTTTTGCCTTCTTTTCTATTCTTAGAAGAAGATTTTATTCTTTATTAATAATGGTCGGCTAGTTTGTTTGGACTTCAAAATAATAATAATAATAATAATAATATTAATATTAATGAAGGCTTGAAACTCACGCTTAGAAAGCAAACTCTCTGTCGTTTTATAGAGTGAGAGGCCAGACGGTATTACTAGAGTTAGGTTTTTTTTTACAGTGAGAATGGCGGAGATGGAAGGAGGTGAAGGGGTGAACACGTGGGCAGACGAGCTAGCTAGTTTAATGGAGGACAGTGGAATCCGATATACCGGAGAGCCAATTGATATGACGGCACCGCCACCGCTACCGCCGATATTCGCTGCAACAGGAATAATGGGATCGGAGACGGAAATGGAAAGGGAAAGGGAGAGTTTGAAGGAGCAAGTGACGGGGTTTTTGAAGTCGTGGGGAGAGATGGTGGTGGATTTAGGGAAAGGATGTAAAGATATAGTGACGCAAAGTAATTTGGTGACCGAAGATTCGTTTATTGTGCGAAAATTTGGAAAGCCAATGGCTAAAGCGTCGGCCAGATTAAAGTTTTTGAACGAGTTTTTGCCTGAGGATCGGGACCCTGCTCTAGCTTGGCCTGTCATTCTCTTCGTATTTGTTCTCGCTCTTGCAGGTAACAATAATATATTTTTGTCAAATTTGTACTCAAGATCTGTATGTATTTATTGAGAAATTACTTAATCTGATTTATATTAATGTGAATTTCGATAGTGTAAATGTGGGTAAAATCTTTTATTATTATTATTATTCTTTCAGTTCTGTGCCGTTTGGCTTTGTGATTCGACTGACTATATCCTTTGTTGTGTCTTCTCAGCACTAAGTATAAATAGCACAGATGATAGCTTGGTTCCGTCGGTAAAGAAAATGCGTGTACATCCGCCTAGTGCTAATCGCATACCGCTTCCTGATGGTCGGCACATGGCTTATCTCGAGCAAGGTGTTCCGGCCGACAGAGCTAGATTTTCTGTGATTGTTCCGCATTCTTTTCTTTCCTCTCGACTCGCAGGTATGTATGAGGAACTGGGATTTAGGGGGCTCTACCAGGTGGCTTATCAATTTTGATGTTTTTTTTTTTAATGTTTTAATGATTGTCCGTTGAAAGGTATACCTGGAGTCAGAACATCACTGCTTCAAGAGTTTGGTGTTCGCTTGATCACGTATGACCTTCCTGGTTTTGGAGAGAGCGATCCTCATGCCATCAGAAATCTTAACTCCTCGGCAATGGATATGCTCTACCTAGCTGATGCTGCTGGTGTTAATGGAAAGTTTTGGGTGCTGAGTTACTCAAGCGGAAGCATGCACTCTTGGGCTGCACTTAGATACATTCCAGACAGAATTGCTGGTATGTCAACCTATTTATTTTTATAAAAGTGATTTACTATGAAAATCTTAACCTTCTTTTTCTATGTTTATAGTTTTTTTTTTAGTTTGAAACTAATACCCTTAAATTCTGATAAATTTCTCATGATTCTCTCTTTTCCCAGCCTGATGATGTCAACATAGGTATTTATTGAATTATAGTTGGTTGGGATCTGATTAACGAGATTCAAGCTGGGAATGTTGAATTTGGCATCATATGAAAGAATAGTGTTGAATTTTGAGAACGAGAATGTAAAACTGCCTGGTGGCGGCAAAAAGTTTGTGGTGACATCGTGTAGCTAGCTAAGGGTTTCATAGATAAACATGACTAAATAAACACAAGAATAATTCGATGAATTTGGAGCTTAAGAAAATGCCATCCACAAGACGAGTCCATCAAGTAGGTTAGTTTCTTGTTGGAGAAATTAAAAACTGGGATGAATGTAATGATTTTGCTCTGGGATCAGCAGGAAAGGTACCATGCATGTGCTCTATAAAGTTCCTTGGATAAGAGATGGTTGGTGCAGTTGTTCTACAATATGCCATGTTTTGGATTTATCACAAACTTTGAACTTCTATACTCTGGCTACTGTGAGCAGAATATTTTTGTACCCCTCTTCTCACGAGCTGAACTTCCAAATTCTCAGATCATGTCTGTATATCAGTAAATGTAATAATGTGATGAAACATACATTTCCTGCTTTCCTACTTAGTATTTCTTCGTTATTCAACCAAGAGTCCATATTTCGTGGGATAAATGTCACGTGATTTATCAGGATCTTCTTTTCTGAATTTGCAGGCGCTGGCATGTTTGCTCCATTGATTAATCCATATGAGCCAAGCATGACAAAGGAAGAGATGAGAAGAACATGGGATCAGTGGTCCTCAAGAAGGAAGCTATTGTATTTCTTAGCTCGGAAATTTCCGAAGTTCCTCGCTTATTTTTATCACCGAAGCTTCCTGTCTGGAAATCATGGTCAAATTGATAAGTGGATGTCTCAATCACTTGGAAAGAAGGTTAATTCTTGTTATCTTGAGTTACTTCTCAGAGGATTTAAGCCTTTCCAGACCTTTACATACGCATTTTACCTGTTGTAATCTTCAACCTCCTTTCATTATATTATCATAAGATGGTTTGCCTATGAGGATTTCAACTAGTATCGTATAACCAGTGTTATGAGTGGAAACACATGGCATCATTCTTGTATTACCGAATACCTGAAATAAACAACCTGGTTCCTGTTTCTGATACATTTGACAATTTACTTGTCTGGACAACCTTCATAAACTACAACTAGTTGTGAAGGATGTTATTTTTCTAATTATTTGTAACATTAGCTTGACATGTTCAGGATGAAATTCTGATCAAGGAGCCAATGTTTGAGGAGTTTTGGCATAGGGATGTCGAGGAGTCGACACGCCAAGGGAGTACAAAATCATTCATTGAGGAAGCTGTGCTACAGGTGTCAAACTGGGGTTTCAGCATAGCAGATCTTCAGGTGCAGAGGAAGTGCCAGAGGAATGGCTTTCTTCTTTGGCTCTGGTCCATGTACAGTCAGGCAGAGTGTGAATTGGTGGGATTTCTTGGTCCAATACACATATGGCAGGTTTGTGAAATGTGAAATCTTCTTTCATGATAGTTGCTGCTTCACCGCCCCTATTCATACTTCACGGAATAGCATTTCTAAGCGGATAGTTTACTTCATTTTGTTTTGAAGATAGAATTCGTTGGGAATAATAAACATTGCATTAGTATTCTGTTTTATAAATCAAAAACTCCCACTCTCTTTCCTAAACCAAAAAGGTACCAAGATAGCATTATAAAAGGCCCCAAATCTCTTCCTGGGTTGTTTTCTGGGATTGCCTTCTCCATTTTGTAAATGGATTTGACATTAGTTGCAGTATAGTTAATTTCTTGAATTTTCAAGTATTAAAACACAATACTCTATACCGACTCAGTTATATAACTATTACACTGCTGAGTGCTACCAAAGTTGTTTTTGTTTTATTTGTTGATTGATGTTGAACAGGGTATGGATGATCAAGTAGTGCCGCCATCAATGATTGATTACATAAGCCGGGTTCTACCAGGGGCCAACTTGCATAAGCTCCCAAATGAAGGCCACTTTTCGTACTACTTTTTCTGTGACGAATGCCACAGACGGATATTCTCTACTCTTTTTGGAGATGCTCTAGGTCCTCTTGACAAGGTGGAAATCGATGGAACTTCATTTGAAGCAGAGGTGGGAGAAGTATCATCCACTACAAATTCTGTCGGGAAATGATACGTCAGTATAGTTATACTCCTTTTAGCACGAAGGAAAGCAATGTAAATACCACAGGTCAGTGGAGCATGAAGAGGTTTAATTCTAGGTGCTATCTGTTTCCAAATTTTTGAATGATGGGCAATACGAAGGAGAGTAGAAAAGCAAGGAGGCCGCGAATCCAGATGAAGGTTTTTCCTTATATAGTGAATTCTCAATAGTCTTAATATTCTTAAATACTACCACTTCAATTTCGAGTAGCCACGTTGAAATTGAATCATATCTGAATTTTTTTTTTCCTGTACGGGTACTTCCTGAGAATTCAATTAACTAGCAGTCGCATCTCAAGAAGCGGAAATGTGAAAAAGTAAGGCAGTAGTTTTCTGTTAGAAGAAAAGATGAGACGGAGTGATTCATTCCAGCACTGAATGCATGGAAAGAATTTCTCATTAGCTGCTAATAATATTTTCTAGATGAGCCATTCAGGCTCTTTATATAGATTTGTTTCCAGTTTTGTTGATGGTTCCTGTAATTTAATGATGGATGATGCACTTACCACACGGCAAGACAGTTTGAGAAGTATCTTCGGATAAGGCAAACACCTATTTGAAGGCGATAGAAGCCACATCCAGAGTTGCTATGAACCATCTGTAACAGTTTTCCTATCGTACACAGCTTCTATTATTCAATTTGAAAAGCAACTCAGGATGGCCAAGTATCTGTCCAACGTAATTAAAATATAAAACACTAGAGCTGCAAGTGTCAGGATAGATTATGGACTACTCCTTAGGTCCTGGTAAATGGGGCAATTTATGGACCACATGAGGAAAACAGCGGGCAAAATCATTATTTTGATCAATAGCATCTGCTTTGGAACATCCAAAGGCCGAACGACAGTTTGTTTCCCTCACATCATACAAAATTCATAAATAAGAAATACAAAATGGCTTTCAGTTGGTGTACCTCTTTTGGGTCCCAAGAAAACGATTAAACAGAGACCCAGAATTTTCTTACTGCAGTACCTGTATCCTCAAATTTGACTCCGCTGCAAATGGCGATTTTGTTTTGAAACAGAGTTAATAGGCGCACTAAAATGCAGATCCACCACCCTTTGTTTTTCCAAGTAAGATATCCTTTGCTTCATTTATTTTAGAAGCAAGGTAATGGCTTCCGCCTGCATCTGGATGGTTTGCGACCATCACCCTCCTATGTGCTTCCTTGACCTTGTCTGCTGCAGTACTTTCCCTATGAAAGATAACCAGTAACAAAATTATCAGTGAGTTTCCCTCAGAGAAAATGTAGATAGATCTCCACAGATGCACGCGTGCCACGGTGTACATAAGAGAAATGAAGAAGTAAACATATGCTCACAACATTGCATAACAGGGTTCATCAACAAAAGTAGGCATATAAATTGGTCTCTAGAAACCAATCTAATAACAATAACAACAACGATGACTTTGCCTTCCCACCCCCACAATTAATGATACTCAGTCTTTTGCAAGGGTGAAGCAATGGATTCCCTTTACTGTACTCATCGTCGCTATCAGGCAGGTCAAGTTCATAAGATAAGCATAACCATTTAAGAGACTGCAGATCTGACAGTAAGAGTAGGGAGTAACTCTACTAGTATATTAGTTATGAGAAGAGGAGAAAACAAGACAAACTTGAGCATGGCCAAGCAAAGATGAGTCAAGCTCTGCGAAGCTTTTGTAAGCTCCATTTGCGTTCCAGGTCACTCAAACAAATTTGAGCATGGCCACACAATGATAAGCCAAGCTTGAGAAGCTTTTCTAAGCTCCATTTTGAGTTTCAAAAACCTTCAAACAGTAAGACGTGACTAAACCAGCTCAAATAGCAACATATTGGATGAGATCACACCTCACTCCAATTAAGATTGGCAGGTCAAAGCCACCATGACGTGATCACCAGTAAAAAAGGTTCATTTTCCTGCTTTTAGAAAACACTAACAAATACACCAAGAACAAAAATAAAGAAAGACTACACCAAAAGACTAGGGGCAAGAGCAAACATAGTAATTGTAGAGCATTTTCTGGCAAATGGAAAACAATGATGCATATCTCAATGTTACAGATCATGTGGCTGACATCAACATCACTTTGGAATCATTTAGTTAATCAATATCTTTGAGATTAGGTTGTAATAAACTACTTGGAAAAGGTTATGTCTTAAAGAATCCCGAGGCACCAAAAAGCTACAAATCCCGCTAATTTTGCAATGACGGATATAAAGCAGCTGCATTTAGGTAGTTTCTGATGATCCCTGTACCCAGCATGTGTGTGAGAACACACACGCGATGCTAGGGAATATTGTTGCTGTTGGACTTTGAGGGGAACACAACTGCCAGGACTTCAGTTTTTAATGGCAAAATGTTGATTTATTGTTATATTTTCATACATAATAATGCCATTGCAACATACATCACTGGTGCTTCATCATATGCGCACTATTTAATGCACACCATCATCACATACACATCAGAAGAAAAGCACTTCTTACTAATGTCATTTCATCAAAATACTAAATATATATTTATTTCTAACAGTTGAAAACCTAACACAGTACCTTACTCCAAGTATTAGAGCTGCTTCTCTCCTCGTCATGACAGATTGAAAACCACCTTCATAAAATTTACGCATTCTAGCAGTTGGAGGCCTTGCTTTGAATGCCTGCCAAGCCTGGATGCCATATCTGCCAGCATATGCCGTAGCTGCTACTGCCATTCCCATTATCAATGGTGTAGCCTGAAGAAAAATTTTCATTTCAACTTCATTATCAACACAACTAAAATAATAAAAACTAATAAATGACAGTCCACCGTATAACTCCAGAAATTAGACCAAATCGTCACGTGATTCTCAAAACTAAACTTAATCTAGCTGACAGCAGTGTTGTCAAGAAGCGCTGAGGCGCTCGAGGCAAGGCGAGGCCACAATGCTTTTATTAGCATCAGGCAATGAATTTCAATGACGCACTGCCTAGGCGAGCACCTCGTGAGTGAGCGCTAAGCGTTAAAGCGAGTGCCTGATTGAAATACTTCTTTTTCTGCTGGATTTTTCTTTTCTTGAACTGATTTATGCATAAATTAGGGAAGCACAATCAAATTTATCGGGAACCAAACAGGTAGTAATCTAAATCTATCAAAAAAGAAAAAAGAAAAAAGAAAAGAAAACCCTAATTCAATAAATAAAGGTTTAATCAGAACCCTAAAAGGCGAAATTAGGGAAGCATCAGTATTTGACATAAGAATCAGGAAACAAATATTTGTAATTCTTGAAGAAAAAACAAAGAAGAAGAGAGAGAGACTCACCATTTCTGAAATGATTGAGAGCTGGAAGAAAAGAGAAGGAACATTCGCGGGCGTAAGGTTTTGATTTTTGCTCGTTTTATAGATTCCAATGCTCGGTTGTTACTTGTTTAGGGTTCGCTTCCTGAGCGTTTTTTTTTTTTAAAAAAAAAAAATTATTATTATCTGTACAGCGCGTTACCTCATCAAAATAATAATAATAAAAAAAGTTACTGGAATAGTACTAGCCAGTTTACATAGTGTTTAGCTTGGTGCAACCACATTACTTTACTTTTTTTTTTGGTTGAAAATTGATTTTTTTATATATTTTTAGTTTTTTTATCTGTAATATTAAAAATAATTTTTTAAAAATAAAAAAAATATTATTTTAATATATTTTCAAGAAAATACATTTTAAAAAATAATTATTACCACACTCTCAAATACTCTCTTAATCTAAAGTGCAGTGTCGTAAAAAACAATTTAATGTAATAAATGTGTGTTTCTGTTTCATAAAGTTTTCTAATTAAAAATAAAAAAAATTAAGTTTAATAAAAAAAATTAAAAAATATATTAAAGGATAAATCATAAAAAAGTTTTTTATGCTAAATATATAAAACACTAAAAAGTATGGGTTAATCATTTTATACATGTGCATTGTTCACTCTTTCATATTTTATCGTAGATTTATTGTTCAAAATTTTTTTTTTTTTTAATTTTGATCCTCCAACTTTTTTTTATCGCTTGCATCCATTTTAGCCAAATTAAAGAATAATTAAATCAAATTTATTAACTAAAAATAAAATTGAAAGATGAAAAATCAAGTGGAAAAGACACAATAGATGAGTGATGGTTTTAAAGTTCACACAAAAATCTAATTCAATACTCAAACTTTACAAATTATACCTAATCAATCCCTTAATATTTTCTCAATTCCATTTTGGTATAAAAATAATTTTTATAATTTTTTATTTCATGATTTGAGAGAAAAGAAAAATATTATTGGATACTGATAGTAAAGAAAGAAAATCAGTATTAACACCAATTCTAAACAACAATATGATCAATTTTGATATCAAAAAGTTCTATTTGGTGATGAGAGTTTCACTTAAAACCCGAAAAACCTATTTATAACCTAAAAAATCCAAAAAACAGCTAAAAAATCCGAAATCAACTCGAACCCAAAAATATTATCCCTATTAGATCTACCCTCATGAAATGGAACACATTGACACCGATATCAACTATTTTTATGGTCGAAATCGTTGTTAATAATGACTTTCTTTTTCTATACCAGAATTTGGTAAGCCTCTCTCTTTCTTCCCACAAGAAAAGGATTAAAAAATTAGAAAAAATAAAATTTAGTACTAAAATTAAATTTATGATAATAAAAGACATTGATTATCTAATAACTAAAAAAATATGAGGATTAAATTAAATTTTTTAAATAAAAATCAAAGTTGTCACCTCTTCTTTTTATTTTGATCGTATCTTTTAATCTAATTTAAAAAATATATAAAAAAAGTAATTGAATATTAATTTAAGCTCAAAATAACTTAATTGTGAAAAAAAATTTAAAACCAAAATTGAAATTTTTTAAAAAAATCACCATTCTAATCAAGAGGATGAATAGTGTAAGAGCTGCAGAATTCACCACGCGCTTACTTTTTGTTAATGTATATCAGAAGCCTATTCAGAACGTGTTTGGCAGTGTGGTTACGGGTGCTTTTTAAATAACTTTTCGTGCCAAAATACATGCCAACGATGTTTTTTCATTTTTTAAAAATCATTTTTGACATCAGCACATCAAAACGATCCAAAACGTACAAACCATATTAAATTTTAGTAAAAAAAAAAAATTTCAAATTTTTTGAAAACACAGCCGCAGCCGCGTTCCCAAACGGTGCCTGATCAGTAAAGAAAAGCAAGTAAACAAGATCGAACAAATGTTGTTATAGGAGAGAACATGGATGTCTTAAAGTCAATATTGAACATTATTTTCCGCAGTACAAATGTAATGACAAACAATGGAAGTAAGGGCAAATATAAACAAAAAGAAACGAACGAATAATGAGTGCTCATGAACAGCTAATTTCCCCGCAAACTGCAACACTTTCTGACCAATGAATAAATAATTAACAGCAGTAGAAGCAGAAGGTTCAGAAATCAAATGATCCTTATGATCTCTCTTTTTCTCCACATCTTAAAAACATACTTAATCGCTTTTCATTCAATTCCTCAACACTTAAATGCCCTCGCCAGCAGCCTCACTGTTTTCTGCTTTTAAGCTGCTTTCCAATTTTGGGGGACCTGAATACATCCTTGCTTTGGCTGGTGAGGGAGGGTAGGAAAGCCGCTTCTTGGCAGACCCCAAGGATCCCTTTTCCTTTTCAGGCGTTCCGTTCATCTCTGCTCCCAATGGGTTTTGTAATCTGGACTTTGCTCTCGCGGATTCTGTAGGTACCATGTAACTTCGAAGTGGTGGAGAGCTTCCAAGGCTCTCATCATCTCTTACAAATGAACCTGCAATGCTATGCCTTCTACTACGATCTGACTGAACACTGACCACACTTTTAGATTCATCATCTAGGCCCCCAATGCCACTCCTTGGGCTGGCTGACTTCAATTTTCTAGCAACTGTAGAAGCAGCTGGCTTGTTAGGAGTTGATTGGAACTGTAGGTTCGTGGTTTTGGTTGGCCTTTCACTTTCTCTTGGAGTTAGTTTATCAGAATTGAGCTGGTAGCGAGCATAAGATTTGCTTATATCCCCTCCAGTAATGCTGCGGCTCGCACTCTTTAGAGATGAGTGGTCATTATTAAGTTCTTTCTCTGTCATGCTCCGGCTCTCCCATGGATGGGCTGCCATCCATCGTTCCAACCAGCTCCAACCCCAGGATGGATTGCCACTCATGAACATTGGGTTTACAGCTCGTGAAGAATTCTTCCAGGCTTGCTGTGAAGTATTTTATGGGAGTTAGACTTGGTTCTTAAAACACATGGTCATTCAAGTTTCATGAAAGTAAATTAAAGGCTGAACATCTTTCAGTCTGGCATAGGGTAAGCACAGACCATGTATTAAGTCGAGACATATATAGTGGTGTATAATAGTGTTCCAGGAAAAAAAATTACACTGCACCATTTTCCAAACCACCATCTACTTAACTTTGACAGATTGACCAAGCAAATAATTGGGAGTCAGCTATTTAACAGACAGGTTTGTGTAAATTTCTAACTTTCAAGCTAGCTCAGTCAGCTGCCATTGCATACTTCATTATTTATCTATTTGACCTCTCTACTAAGCTATTTAACAAACCGGTTTACTCAAATTTCTAACTTTTTGGATGTTAAAATAGCTAAGCTGTCCTCTCATACTTAATTATTCATCTATGTGAGCCCTCCACACTCTCAGCAGAGTAAAGGAAACAGAGGAATTGATCACCTGATGAGAGAAAGAATAAGCCAGTGCTCTTTCCCTTCTCACAGCTGCCTCAAACTTGTTTAGCAGGTTAGCTTCAATCTGTTCCTTTGACTGCAGACTGTCATCCCATTCCTCTCCAATCTGTTACAACATCAAAATGCTCATACTTAGCACAGGGACTGAACCACCAGAGATATTATGTTAGTTCATCAGATAAGAAATATGTGGCAGGATACTGAATTAGGAACCTAAATGAAAACATTGCATGCCCTGCTAAAAGTCCAGTTACGTAGTCATTTGGAAAACATAATTTTAGTATGAATACCGCTTTTACTATTTGGCATTCATGTGCTACCATTTAAAGGAATAATTCTCAACCCACCATATCACTAGTTCTTTTCATATCACATGTTTTTATGAATATCAGCCCTATTAAACAAGGGAAAAAGGTTCATGAAGTCCCCAAGAGCCTTTAAGAGTTCCATATCCATGGCAAAAATGTTGAACAAATCCATGATGACTAAACAGAAAATAAGTCGGTGTCCAATTGAGTAGGGACATTTGAACAGATAATATTACGAATAAACACAAGGGGGACAGACCTGCAAGCTTTCAAACTCTTTTGCATGCTCATGTAGGAGTTGTCTCTGCAGGGCCTGGTTCTCTTCTGACATTCTAATCCTCCTTGTGTGTATCTGTGACTGCACCCGAGCTAGAGTCTGCATGCAGTGGAGAGTATGGGTTGCTTGTCTTTTTATCGTAGGCCTTTCCATCAGAGATTTGAGCCTGAACAGCCCTCTCAGAGCCCGCAATGCTCTTCTTGCCTAAAATGAAATCAGAACAAATGCAAGTGTAGCTTATAAAACCCACTCGTTACTTGAAATTGACAAGACAATAGAAATTAAATAAATAAATAAAAGAATGTACAAACAGTAAAAAAAATTCTTTCTCCAATTACAAGAAAGCATTCCAATACCCAGTTTAGAAGAATTGTTAACTATCCTTTTTCTCTCCAAGACTCCAACATCAATAACAAAGGTAATGCAGCACAAGACATACCATGTATCCTCGGAATGCTGTCTGAATCTTAATTGCCGCCACTTCTTCCTTTGATTTGCCAGCATATTTATTAACCTTGGTTGGTTGAAAAACCTCAGTGGTGGTTTGAACAGTAATCGGAGCATGCTCAGCTACTGCAGCAGTGACACCTGGAACAGAGTAAGTATGCTGGTTCTCTTCATTTGTGGTTTCAATTAATTTCACCTCGTCTGGTTGAGGAGGAGGAGATCGCATTGTAACATTTTCTAAAGAAGTGGAATCCGAATCCAGTTGTTGCTTGCCAAACCATTTCTTCTTCGATTTATTTGATTTCTAAAACCAATAGAACCAAAATTATTCGAGTAAGAACCAATCATGATTACTAAAACAACCTACAATTCAATATTAAAAACCACATTCTTCTAAATACCTGGTCTTTCTTCTCCTTGGAATCAGGGCTGAGAGCTTTCTTTACACTAGAAAACCATTTTCCTTTCCTCCCCATCTTCTTATCATTCCCCAATTCAACCTTTTTCAGAAACAAATCAAAAGATCAAGTTTGGAACATCAATTGTGCATCATATACATTAACGAAATCCTACATATTTTAAACAGAGATGAAGAAAGTTACAAGTGGGATAAAAGCAAAAAAAAAAAAAACATGTGCCATAAGCAGAAATGAGACTCTACATCGGCAATACTAATCATGGAAAAACACGAATAAGGGGATGCAGAGAACGTAATGGTCAAAGACTCAAAGGGGAAGAAATTTAAGAATATCATGCTGTACAATGTGTACATTTTCATCATACAAAAAGGTAGCGGCCAAATTGTAGACTCAGCACAGTTTCTCCCTATCCCGCATTTTTGTCCAGCCAGCATAACAATTAACACAATTATCCAAGTATTTTACAATTAACAAGTCTCGAACAATGAAAGTAAAATTAGTAGTAAGAAGATGGTTGATTTTGCTACCATTCCCACATTTTCTCTCAACCAAACGGAGAAATAAAACTAAGAAAAAACATATTTCTTTTAACCCTTGTGTACATTTTCCATAATTTATCAGCGACCAGAAAAAGAAATAACATGGAAAAAAGTCCAAAGTTTATAAGCCCATCTACAAAAATCTCGGTTCCAAGCAATGCAGCACCAAAGAACCATTTTGAAACTAGGGTTGAATGCCCTAAAAAAAAAACAAAATGATAACAACAAAAAGAAGCAAAAAAAGGCTAATGTTGCATGTAATTGGGGTCCATGAATCAGATTAGAGATAAGAAAAGTACCAGTAAGCGAAGTGGGCAGATCCCAATGAGATTTGTTTTTTGAAATCACAGATGGGTCTCCATCTATCTTCTTTTTTTCTTTCTCCAGAGCACCACAACACAAAAGGGATTAAGAAGAGGAAATTGAAGAGCTTTCTGACTAGAGAGATGTTTTCTTGAATGAAAAGACGAGTGAAAGGAGAGGCATAGGAGTGAAGAAGACACAGCTGGTAATCGTAAGGGGATAGCAGCTAAGCCTAAGGGTGACCCCACTCTTAGAACTGGTAAAATGGGACCCACTTTCATTGATGCATCGCTCTGTTTCTTTCGGGGCAAACGATATTCAGATGCCTTTCTTAAGCCCCGTTTGGTATTTTAAATACTGTTTTGTATATGTTTTTTATTTGAAAGAATATTAAAATAATATTTATATTTTTAAAAATTTATTTTTATTATTAGTACATAACAGATTTAAAAAAATAAAAAAATAAAAAATTTTAATGTTTTTCAATAAAACTTTTGCAAAGTAAAATTAAATGGGTTAGAGTTTGTTTAGATTTGGTATTCTTACTTTTCAAAGTATTATTTTATTAAAATAATTTAAAAATAAAAAAATTAATAAAAAAAAACAAACAAACTCTTATATAGATTCATTGCCAAATGACTGGTCTGTCCTTTAACCATTTTAAAAGCTAAACTGATAGCGTGTAAAAAACATGCCATTGGAGAGAAATAAAAATTTAATACAATTGTACTTCTTTTATTTTATTTTATTTTTGCCTCGCCAGTCTATCTCCTCCTCCTCCTTCCTTGAGCCAGGTCAAACCGCATGCATGGGCACCAGCCCATCTGCAAAAATCCCAAATCCCTCTTCTTCTTCTTCTTCTTTTTTCTAATTTTAAAAAATAAAAAATGACATGGCATTAATCTCTATTAAATAAAAAATCCCAACGAATGTCTTCAATTGACTGTGAGCTCTCAGTAGCCGTTGCCACCTGTTTAAGTTGTAAGAAATTGGGGCACATGGTTATTGAATAAACCAATCAAATCCCAAGGAGTCGCCTTCATGTCTTAATTGAACAACCTAACAGCATGGGCCATGCCAGCATTTCGATACTAATTGGGCTTGGAGTGGGGCCATGGTTGTTAGCAACCTAACAGCATGTCACGTTCTGAATCTTACTCTAATGGGATTTTGTACAGTCATGGAAGAAAATTGCAAGCCTAGTGACGTGTTTGGTCGTTTAAGTATTTCTCAGACTCGTTACGGAATATTATATTTCAATGTTTCTTTCTGTCTAAAATATTATATTTGTATTGTCGTCTATATTGTTCTTGGAAAATAAAGAATCTTGCAAAATAACTACTCTATATGTAAATTAGATCCTTGCTTTGTTGCAAATCCACAAATCATATGCCTAAGCCTAATGTTTTCATATGCCTCAAGCCCAAGAAACAACTCCATCCTTTGTATGGATTAATTAAATCTTGATCATCCTTTTTTGTAATCTTGAAGCTTAACTTGATCCAAATATCTTAAGTTACTCCATTGAATTTTTTTTTTAATATTTTTAGCCCTTGAGCTTGTAATTGGTTTAATTTACACCTTTAATGGATTCTTTGGTAATACTTATTGATTCTCATCAAAACCATTCCTCTAAAATAAATATCATGCAAGATGAGATTAAATTTTTGAAGCTGTCTTATCATGATCCTTGAATCGATCATGTTAAAATCTAGAAATTTATCAACTATAAATTTCTTTCATACTAGAATCTTTAGTTTTCTACTTTCAATCCAAAGCTTTTTGTGGTGCCTTTACATTCTTGATTGAACTATACATATTATATAGTGAGTTGTCTAATACAAAATTGCTATGATTTTATGTGTCAATAGTTGTCATAATAGTGGGGTCAAATTCATTATCTGACAACTTTGACTTAGTAAGATACAATAACATCTTTTTTTTTACTTCTCTTGAAACTGAATCTATTAAACTTTTTAGATTTTTTATCATACATCATAAAACATAATGGTGAAATTCTTTTTATGAAAATAGTACTTGTCAAAACAACATTGGTTTGAACAACCAATTCTTAGGAAGAAAACATGATATGTAATTTAAAACAACAACCAAATTTATATAATAAAAAATGGCTTCTAAAATACAAATCTCAAAGAATTATACTAGACATATTAAAATTTCAACAAAGAAATTAACTAAATTTTTTTTAATAAATTTGCATGCAAGATTATAACAAGTATAAAGTTTATAATTAAGTTATTATAAACAATATTGTCACAAATAAACTAAACAGTTAACTAGCTAGCAATAAGACCTTAAGATTGTTGGTGATATATTAGAGATTACAATTGTTTAGTTTAGATCGCATGCAATTTTATATAGCAAAGTAAAAGTATATATACTTGTAATAGACAAACACATGTAAAAAAATTACAAAACTTAAACCAAAATAAATGTAGATGTAAGGAACTTACTTGTTAAGCTATTAGAATCAAATTCAGATAAAAAGCATGTTGTTGTCAAAGATCAATCATTTATCCTTAAAGCGTTATTGCTCATCTTTTGGTATAAATAAAGTAATTTCAATAAGCTTTTTAAAATCACAACACCACCACCTTCTTTAGTTATATTCCTAAACAAGATCTACGAAATTGAGTAAATAAAAGCCAAAATCTCTTTACAAATAATAAAAATCTAAACTTCAGTGCAAAGAGAAAACAAGACAAAATTTAAACAAGACTAAAGATGAAACGAAGTTAAGAGAATAGTAGAGAAGAAGGAAATGTGTTGCTTCTAAGGATACAAAATATCTTACATTCAACTCCTTTTTATACTGGTTTTTGGATGAAAACTAGTGCAAAATTCTACCATTGCGCTTTAGTTACCCACCATAAACATATTAAAAAACCTGACAGTTTTTGTCTTAACAACCAAACATTTTTACTTAGAAAATAAAATAATTCAAGAGATGGAAGGTTAATTTTCAAAATTTTCATTCATAGGTTAGTAAAAAATAATTTTTGATGAGCTAAACCTAAGCCTAGGACCCGGAGCTCGAGCCCCAGCCAAGCAAGCATACGTTCGTTTGTGGCTTAAACTTCATGCTCACTTTGTCTAGATTCTCACCTCTATAAAAGCTTTGGTGTCCTATAAGCTCATTTTTAACTCTTCAACTTTTTATTATATAAACTACAAAAGAATCTTGTATTCTTCAAATATGGGATAAGGGGTTTTGAGTTTCACATAAATACATCAACTAAGGGTTCTTTTAATTTTTTATCCATCCATAATTTATTTTAATCATGTTAATGGTTCACGTTAAAAAATTTTTGTTATATGATAATTTCTAATAAGTTTTTAACCGTACAAGTGAGTAAACTCCGTTTTTAATTTGACCTCAAATATATTCATTAACCATATTTTTTATATATAAAAACACATTATAATAGTGATTCGCTTAGCAAGTGATCAGTTGTTCATTTTCTAAGTTGATAATCTTTGCTGTAAATTTTCTAACAAAAGTGTGCTTATTAATCTTCTAGTGCAAGAGTGGGACTCCCAAGTACTTACCAATATTAAGAGTTCGATCAAAACCACACATGTTCTTGATATTCTATGCTAAGGCGTAATAGATAGTTTTTAAAAATACATCTTAGGTTTAGTAGTACTCACTTTCTAACTAATAAGACCCAAAAAGATTTGAAAAATAAAGAATTTGTTGTATTTGGATGTAGATGCCTATGCAAATAACAACATGTCTACAGGGAAACAAAGATTGGAAATATGACCCTCCCTACAATGGCTTTCAGACACAACAATATTGATTGACAATCTCTCGAGGCACAAGACACAAATACAAGACTAAGGTAGTGTTTTGTATTTTGGATAATATTAATTGGCTGGATTGGATTAGACAATGATAGACAAATAATTATTTTTTCTTGTGTTTTATGTACATTGGGTTTAATTAACTCGATAATTTATTTTATTTTGTGTTTGGTAGACATTGAACAAAATAGAACATCACACTATAATGATAATAATAGCATTGACTTGTCTAATGTTTAAAGTGTAAATTATAACATATATTTTAATTCAAAAAATTATTTTATTTTATATTTAATATAATAAGTAAATTTTTTTTTAGAAAATCATTATTAGTATTTATCAAAATATTATTTTACTAGGGAAAAAATCCACAATTTTTTATGTTGATTAACATGTTGTTTTGGCGATTAACAAGCTTACACGCACTTGTAATTGCCTCAAATTAACTTATATTTAATTTTTTTGAAAAAAAATAATGTTTTCATTCACAAAGCAAAGAATATTAAAAGAATATTGAAATTAACTTTCTTTAAGTAGGTCTTTTTTAATTAATATAATTTTATAATTTTTTACTATTTTTTTTTACCATCTTTGATGACTTAGATTTATTATAATAGATGATGTTTTATTTATAATAACATGTGGTCCGCTTGAGTTAAAAACAAACAAACAAGTGTGGGTTACTAAGGCTAGCACCCATGAGCTTTCTTTTTATATGCCCAGGTGTGCAAGCCCAAGATGACCCTTCCCCCTTTTCTAAATATTTTTTTAATATTCTAAATTAAAATATTTTTAAATAAAACAATTCTAATAATATTTAAAAAATTATATAATGACATCATATTTTTTAAATAAGATTAGTGACTTTTAAATGGCTTTTAAAGGTAATGTTAAAGGCTTTCATGGATGATAATATGTAAACTAACATGCATAGTTGTAAAAAAGAAATTCCCCATGGATATTCAAATATCCATGGGAATAATTTTTTTTGGTAGTTTTATATAAATTTTTTTGCAAATTAATTATTCCTTTATTTTCATATACAATAGCATAAAAATTATCAAAGCATATTTTTTTTTGAACTTGTTTTTTAAGTGATGATAAGTCTTTATTAAAAAAGTCATTCTATTAATAAAAAAAATATGATTTTATATTTATATAAAGATAAATAAATAAATAAGTGATTTTAGGTAAAGAAACTTTTTAAAGTGATTCATAGAAAATTAGTTTGCTTGATGTAGCTGTATCTCAATAGTTTCTCCAAGAAGAAAAAGTAATGTCAAAGACACGGTCCCAACATTTTTATAAAAATAAATTATTTTTATATGAATTAAATAAATCAGCTTATATGCATGCATTAAATTTTTTTAATATAAAATTTTAAAATTGAGTAACACTATTTATTGATTGGATTAGAAATTCATAACTTGGAGCACACAAATAAGCTAGTTGCGGATTAAAAGTGTGTTTGTTTTTCTGTTTAAAATATACTTTTAAAAATATTTGCTTAAATGAATTTTTTTTATGATTTTAAATAATTTTAATGTGTTTTATTTTAAAAAAAATAAAAAGAATATTATTCTAATATATTTGAAAATAAGAAAACTTAAAAAAAAAACTATTATCATAATTTCAAACACAAAAGTAGAAAATTGAGGATTTATAAAAAATTACTCAGAAAAGAAAAGGAATTGTAAACTGCTCATCACAGGATCAATATCTGTGAATCTCTTTACACACTTTTATCTTGTAGATTACGCTCATATTTTTCTCCGGCTAGCATCCGTGGATCCGGTGGTTGAAAGATGGTAGCTTGGTGATTTTGAAACGGGAAGATTAAGACGCCAAAGCATGATTTTTGAGCAGTCCTCTGGTGGGATTCCCTTCAACTCTGTTTCATCTTCAAGAGCTGCTTGTTTGACAAATTTGATTGAATTCTGTAAGGGGAAAATAAAAGTAAGCTTTGTTAAGGAAAAAAAAAAGAGGAGAGCTCAGCAACCTTTATTAACAAACATCTGGCCACATTTTCTTGTTTCGCACTTACCCTACTTCTTTCAAGGAATTCATAAATTGTAAATAAATTAACAAAATTATTGGAGAATTATTCGGCTATAAAAGTTAAATCATAGTTATAAACTGAGTAATTTTACGGTGTTTAATTAGTAAATAATGATATTTTATTAGTTAAAACACTTGATTTATTTTAAAAAATAGATATAAGAATGAGAGAGAACTTATATGAAAATACATTTATAACTTTTAGTGAGTTCTAGATTTAATTTTCTCCCATACATGTATTTGTTTTTTTTTTTTCAAAGTAGATTTAGTAGAGTAACTAATATGTTATTATTAATTACTCTGTTTATTGCCCTTTGAATATTTGTGTTTTAAGTTTGGTTTATGTTTTTGATATTTAAATTATGTTTGTTAATTTAAGTTTTTTATATTATTATCTATTTATTGAATTAATTAAAAATTACATTGAGATTGAGATTGAGATATATTTAAATTCAGCATAGTTATTTTAATGGAGTATTTTATTAATCTGCTAAATTGACCCTGATAACCAAGGTTATTTTTGAGTTGGTTTCTACATCGGGCACGAAAACTATATACTAAACCATTAAGAAATATTACTATTGAAAAGCCTCATTTCAGCGACAAGCTCATGATTTTCATAGATTAATAATAAATGATTCTAATGTTTGGAAACTAGTTAGGTCACTTGCTCATAATAAACACTTAAAACATCACACTGGAGAAGATTTTCCTCCAAAAAAAAAGAAAGAAATTGAGTTGTTGGATATAGATGCCAAACAAATAATAATATCTTGATTAGATTTGTTCATATTGTAGCTTTTCTTGTCACCAACAAAATCCCCCGACTTCCCTAACAAAACTGGTTCGAGATATTGTTTTTTTTTGTTACCGAGGCTAACTAATTTAATTTGCAATTAAAGGAAATCAGGATATCAAATCATCCCATTACCTCATTGTTATGCAAATATATTGTTAATTTTATAGCGTGTGTAGTATTGTAATTACTTTTTAAATTTTTATTTTTAAAAAATATATCAAAATAATATATTTTTTATTTTTTAAAATTTATTTTTAATATTAAACCATCAAAATAATTTAAAAACGAAAAAACAAAAATTTTGGGAAGGGGTGGCGTTCCCAGATGAGTTCTTAGAATAACGGGAGCTCAGCCAAATGTCTACTAAACCAAAGTAATTAATTCAAAGCATATCTACCAGTTAGTATGATTGGACCCGACAGTATAGTTGACGACTTGATGGTATGATTAACTTCGTGTATGCACTATGACACCATGATTTTCCACAAAAGTAAAGTGATCATTACAATGTTGACAGAATCTCATACTTTTTGAGAACTTTAATGTCCTTATTTAGTGCAGCAACACGAAGGATAATTACCTCGTTACTTTTATTGTGTTTGAAGGTATCTGATCATGATTTCAAAGCTCGGTTTAAGTTAGATGGGTGGGAAGTACCTGTGAGGTTTGTTGGACTGATGAAGGGCGACCCCATCTCTCAGGATCCCAAAGGATCGAACTGTTGAATCCAAAACTTGAAATATGGATTGGAGGCCTTTTATCCGTTTCGTTGTTCATTTTCTTCAGATGCCACCCAATAACCTGCGAGGAATCACATACGGGTCCTTCAATTGTCACTTTGTTTTTGTTTGCTGAAAGTAGAGCCACTGGCCATGTCCCAAACACCCTGCACATTATCCATCAAAAGGAAGTTAGTTATATGAATAATCAATCAGCTAATACTGGGAATCTGTTAAGAACAACTGCGACTAAACGACCAAGTCAGGAGGATTGTTAGTGTTCATCGTGTGTGGTGGAATGGAATCCATAGACTCCAGCAGTCTCTATCTGTGCCTTGTTTTTTCAAAGCGATTAGCTAACATGCATGTCCTCCACCTCTCTTTTCAACAAGTGAAAGCTACATAACTGCACACATGAAGTCCAAGTTGGTTCTCCACAAAGCTTGATCGACAAATCACATAGCCTAACCACCCACTATTGAAAGAGTCAAAAATCAAATGAAGATGTGGGACTCGTGAGATGGATATTGTTTTCTCCCTGAACAATCATGTTTTTCTGTTATAAAAAGCTGTTCGTAAACTTTAAAATCTATACATTTGGTAAACCTGAGCAATCAAGCTTCAAGTGTCCCATTGAGTTTTGCTTAGCAAATACTGAAAGCCTTTTTGTTTTCTTCTCTTTTCTTTCTCTATTCTCATCCTCTTCGTTAAAGTATAGCAGTGGCAATTTAAAATCAATTTGGGAAATAATCATAGAAGTAAGACGCAAGTAGAATTAACGTACTCAATTTGTCTAAGCTCGTCAAAGAAGCCAAGATCATAAACATTGGAAAGCCCGGCAAAATGAACAATTCCACTCAGCCTGTGTTGCTCAATGTGCCTTAAAGCAACATTCCTTTGATGATCCAGCTCTGCTTCAGGATCTGTAAAATTCTCCTTGATGACCAAATGCCTATACATGATGCCTGTTTTTCTAAGTATCTCCGATACTTCATCTGAATCTGATTGCCCTTCCACAACAATCCACAATAATGGTGGCTGAACCAGCCTGATTGTATTAGCTAACCTCCTCAAAAACACCCCTTGGTACGGATCTTCAGTACTAATAGGCGTAACGATAATTGCCAGTCTTCTTGGTAGTAACTTGGGTTCTGGTTCTTCTTCTTTTTCCAAGAATTTTGCAGGTTCAGATTCCTTGGAGCTTAATGGAGTTGGCACAGGACTTTCAGCTATCAAACTTCTGTTAACATTACTAGCATGTGGTGTACTTGATACCTGCTGGTGCAACATTTCAACAGGTTGCGATTTATTTGATGCAACAACATGACTAGAAAAAATTGAAGCCTTGCCCCCTGGAGCGAAACCTGTAAAAAAGCCCATAACAAAACATAAACCAAAATGAACTATAGCTTTCTTCCATAATTGAACTTTCTTCTTTGATCTTTCCAAAGACCCCATCTAGCTAAACCCTTCAAACTGTGATCAAAATCTAAGTTTCTGGGTTTGGTTAGCTAGATATTGAGCACCGAGTTTTGGCCAAAAAAGAAGGGGATTCTTTGGGGGGAGAGTGATAAACGTAGAAGACTAAAATTAATGTACAAGGGAGTCGCTTTATATTGAAGGTTATATAATTGTTTTTTTTTTTTTTTGTCAAGGTTGAAGCTAACTTGTCCATGAAAGGAAGGTACTGGCAAACTCAAAAGGCATGTTTTTTTTTTATTTTATTTTTGGAACATATTTGACAAGGCATTGCTTCGTTTAGTTATCCCTTGAAGTGAAAGAAAACGTAGAAAAATGTGTGCAGAGGCTAGTGGGAAGGGCTTGAGTTGCTGTCTGCACCAAATAGTTGGTGGGATGCAACCCATCAACTAAATAAGACCTGGAAAAACAGTTAATTTTATATTCACCTGTTGTTGAGATTAATTATGTAAACCGTGTATAGAGGGTATCAGATGTTGTCTGTCCCGGGTATTGTCTACTTGTGAGCTGAAGTTGAGCAGCATTTCCCAGTGAGGGTAAAAATGGTTTCGAAAGGCTTGAATGCTCTGGCTTTAGGTATTTATATTTCCATACATGGTAATTCAAAGCATGTGTTCCTATAATCCTAGATTTGGTTCTGAAGTTTTCTTATAGGGGATTCGCAGCCTAGGATTTCCCTTTGTAATTTCTTGGAGGGAGGGAGGATCAAAATACCAGGAAAAAAGAGACCTTTGAGAGAGAAAGTTGACTCGAACAACATGAAATGGATTATACTATTAATAGCAATTTGTTACTTGTTCCAAATGATGATGATGGATACGGTGTCCGTCTCTAATTATTCTTCTCCGCTCAAATAACAATCATTTAATCACTACAACATTTCCAGTAAAAACTGCTATCACAGCTTCTTCATCTTCACGTCAATGATGGGCAGCTGCCGTGATGTAACGAGGGATGTTATGGTTTCAACAGCTTGAGTGGCGCACGTAAAAGCTTCCACCCATCTAATTTCGGACAGCAGAATAGTAAGAACAAAAGAGCAAATTCCTTTAGGCTCCAAAGGCACATGGTTCACGCAACTAGAATAATGCATGTCCATTCCTTCGAAAGTTGAAACAGGGGATCATCATCTTGTACAAGGATGGGAAAGCATCGTTTCCAGTTGAAGCTTTAGTTTTTGTGACAGCATCGGGAACGTTATCTTCTCATCTAAATCAATAGCAAGGGCCAGAGCAAAGCCCAGAAAACTGGCAAGACCAACAATTCTACAACATTGATGACTGAGATGATGCAGGTAAAGATAACTGGCAAGACCAACAATTCTACAGCATTGATGACTGAGATGATGCAGGTAAAGATAACTGCATACCAGAGAACTTTAATTCACGAAGAAGTCTCAAACAACCAAAAAACATAACAAGCTCGGCTTGAAAAATTCCAAAACACGCATAAACTGTAAAGATAAATTGTAAACTGTTCTCAAAACTTGAAGAGAAGAGAAAATAAAATCAAACAAGCAGAAAAGCAGACATAAACTAGCCTAAACTGTAACTAAGCAAACACTTCACTTTTTCTTTACTGCAGACTTGGTGACCTTGGCACCAGATGGATCCTTCTTCTCAACACTCTTAATGACACCAACCGCCACGGTCTGACGCATGTCCCTCACTGCAAAACGACCAAGAGGAGGATAGGCAGAAAAGGTCTCAACAACCATAGGCTTGGTGGGAATCATCTTCACAAACCCAGCATCACCATTCTTCAAGAACTTGGGCTCCTTCTCGAGCTCTTTGCCAGATCGCCTGTCAATCTTGGTCAAAATCTCAGCAAACTTGACAGCAATGTGGCAGGTGTGACAGTCAAGGACAGGGGCATATCCATTCCCAATTTGACCAGGGTGGTTCATGATGATGACCTGAGAGGTGAAGTTGGCAGCCTCCTTGGCAGGATCATCCTTAGAGTTGGAAGCAACAAAACCACGTTTGAGATCCTTGACAGCAACATTCTTAACATTGAAACCAACATTGTCACCTGGAAGGGCCTCCTGAAGAGCTTCATGGTGCATCTCAACAGATTTAACTTCAGTAGTCAGTCCAGTGGGGCCGAAGGTCACGACCATACCAGGCTTCAGGACACCAGTCTCAACACGTCCCACAGGTACAGTTCCAATACCACCAATCTTGTAGACATCCTGAAGTGGAAGACGGAGAGGCTTGTCTGTGGGTCTCTTGGGCTCGCTGATCTGGTCAAGAGCTTCAAGGAGGGTGGGGCCCTTGTACCAGTCAAGGTTGGTGGACCTCTCAATCATGTTATCACCCTCAAAACCAGATATAGGGACAAATGGGATCTTCTCAGGGTTGTAACCAACCTTCTTCAGGTAGGAAGAAACTTCCTTCACGATTTCATCGAACCGAGACTTGGAGTACTTGGGGGTGGTGGCATCCATCTACAAGCAACAGCCAACAAATGAAATGCAACTCTTAGTCAAGTGTTTAAAAATTTTGAACAGTACAAGTTAAAGTATTCATGACATGTAAAAACCAACTGCAAAAATTAGTAGAAAATCATTTAACCTTGTTGCAACAGCAAATCATCTGCTTCACACCAAGGGTGAAGGCAAGCAAGGCATGTTCACGGGTCTGGCCATCCTTGGAGATACCAGCTTCAAAACCACCAGTGGTGGAATCAATAATTAGGACAGCACAGTCAGCCTGTGAGGTACCAGTGATCATATTCTTGATAAAGTCACGATGACCAGGGGCATCAATGACAGTGCAGTAGTACCTAGTTGTCTCAAACTTCCAGAGAGCAATGTCAATTGTGATACCACGCTCTCGCTCAGCCTTAAGCTTGTCCAAAACCCAGGCATACTTGAATGACCTTTTGTTCATCTCAGCAGCTTCCTTCTCAAACCTCTCAATCACACGCTTGTCGATACCTCCAAGCTTGTAGATCAAATGACCAGTAGTTGTTGACTTGCCAGAGTCAACATGACCAATAACCACAATGTTAATGTGAACCTTCTCCTTGCCCATGATGAAATTTGGGAGAGAAACTGGAATTGATAAAATAAAAGACTTAGTAAATACACAAATATATTGAATGGACAGAAAAACATACAAAAGCAACATTTCCAATAATACTAATTAACCAGTCTTATACTTATATTTCAAGTGACCATAATTTCAACAGTAAAGACATACATATGACACGTTCTTAAAAATAGCATTTCATGAACCAAAGACAGAAGCCAAATAGTCATTCGTATATAACAAGTTAAAACCACCCGCAAAACAATCACAGCTTATACATGTGTCTGAATAAAACAGCAAACCTTTGATACAACAATAAGCCTAGATCCGCTTATTAGTTAATAAAAAATAATTTCGGAGGTGTGACTGCTGGGATTCGAGCCCAGGTCTCCACGCAACTAAGGCATGGAATTTACCATTAAAGTACAGTCACTACAGAGTCAAATAAAACATTTTCCCATCAGATTCAGGCACTTTCATCAAAACAAACATGACCAAATGTTATCAAGGTTCAGTTTGCTTCTTCCTTGTTTCCGATGGGAAAAAAGAAAACACAAATTAATAAAAAAAATAGTTTCAAATCAAGATCTTTAAATAAAAACGGTAAAAGCAACTGATTTTCAGAATAGAAAAAAAACCCGATTATATTCATAGCAGAACAGTAAACAATTTAAGAAAAGAAAAACTAATTAAGAGTCTGAATTATTTTTCTTATCTGATTTTAATCAAAATCAACAAAAACTGAGTCATTAGATCTGAAATGAAACACGATCAGTAGCATGAAGCAAAGCAGATAAACAAATAAGAAGAAAAGCTTATAACAGATGACATCAAAATTATAAAAGCTAAAAGCTAGAAAAGAAAAGAGAATCACATTAGATCAGACAAGTAAACATAACAGAATACTAAAGGGGGGGAGAGAGAGACGAGATCTAACCTTGAAGAAAGGAAGTTTAGGGAATCTAAAAAATAAGGAGCTCTCTCGCAGTTACAGAGAGCAAACGAAAGAGACCGAGAATAGCCGCTTATGCTTGGTTAAATAGTGACACTCACTAAGCCATTTGGTCTTAGATTAGGGTTTCTCTATCGGCCGTTGGATTGTTTTTAAACTAATGGTCCAAGATAACCACGTAGCAGCCAGTAATAGAATAAAGTTTCTCTATTGGCCGTTGGATTGTTTTTAAACTAATGGTCCAAGATACCACGGAGCAGCCAGTAATAGAATGCGCTTGTGTTTTGAGGCCATGTCGGTTTCATTATGTTTTTGTTGCCCTTTTCATCTGTGAAGTTCCTTTTTTACCCTCATTCATTCACTCACGAAATCTTCCCGCAAATCCCAATTTGGCCCTACATTAATGATAATCATGGTAACTGCATCCCTAATTAATGCAATTCCGATGGTGCTAGCGCTGAATTTTAGCTTTCATCTTCTTGAGTCATCCCAGCAGATAGCTTCTACGATTCACATCAAGGTATTTGATTTGCTTGTTTGTCCATTCTAGCCATGTCTTCCGATTTGTGCTTTAGATCAAAATTCATAGCTTTTGTTCAGATTGCTGTAGGGTGTGTGATTTGGTTATTTTTTAAAATATTATTTATTTATTTATTATATAACAACATCAAAATAATTTAAAAATATATAAAAAAAATAATTTAAAACTAAAAATTTTTAAAAGTATAATTCACTGCCACGCTAAATAGAACTCAGCTAGACTCATTGCTTGCTAGAATGGCTGTCAACAGCTAATCCCGTTCACGATTCGATGTTATAAACATCTACGCACGCAGTAATGATTCAAGACAAAACTTGTGGGAATATTTCTTTGCACTATGGGAACATAGATGATAGAACGCCAAACCTGCAGCTTTAGGAAGGCCGCTCACTGGACTCGTGTGAAAAAGTCGCATGAAAAATAGGATAACAACACTACGGCAAATCTAATTTTTTTTAAATGGGTACCTAGATTATTTTCCTCGTTATGCTACAATATATATATATATATATATATATATATATATATATATATATATATATATTAACACCCTCAAAACTACCTCCTGTGATATACAACAAAATTCAGGTTGACCCTTCTTTAATTTTTAACTTCAAATTAAACAAGGTTAATTCATATCCAAAGTTTTAAAACTTTAAATTAAACAAGATGAGCGCCATTTGAAATTTAATATTTTTAACTATAGCTTTTATAAAAAAATATATTTTAAATTCTATCATTTACCGGTTTAAACTTCAGCGACAAGTTAATTGATAAAACCATTCAGCAAAAATCCAGCATTACATTTCTTCAGTTTTCCAGATTAAACTTGGTCCATCCCATTTGAAATTTAACATTTTTAACTGCAATTTTCATGAAAAAATATATTTTAAATTCTATTATTTATTAGTGCAAACTTCAGCTGAAAGTCAATCAATAAAAAGGTTACAGTTATTAACTTGATGCATAACCACATTTTTTTAATGAAATTTTCCCCATTCAAGTCAGCTATATTTATGCTAACATCATCACAACTTTACATAATGTTTCAAGTCAACTAAACCAACAATTTTAAACCCTTTAAATAGAGTTGGTCGAGATCTTTGTCTATGGTAAGGGTGGATTTCCTTGTACAATTACTCTATCATCAACTTTATAAATGTTTCACTTCATACATTCAAACATAAATTCTTCATCAATTTTGACAATTACAACTCCTCCATATCAACAAGACTTATTCAATTTCCATGATGGACAAATGATGGGTCCTTCCCTTTTTAATTAATAATGTTGACATCTTGTTTATCTATTAATTAGCTATACCACCACAATTCTATGCAATCTTCATAACAATTTCATTGAATTCCCAACTCCCCTTGATTTCCCCCTTTGACAGAAATTCATCTCATGGTGGGAGATGAATTTTTCTTCTATCATTTTTTCAAACACAATTTCATCAATTTAAACAATCATTCAATCAATTTCAAATTTCCATCATACATATTTTATTAACTAAAATGTATCATTTCACTCACAAGATAAACTCAAACCAAGCTTGAATTAAAGTTTCTCACCTCTTCAACACAAGAAGTTTGAAGGAAAAAGATGTAAAAACAAGTTTTCTTCTTCCTCAAATTCTTTCCTCCCAACTCGTCACTTTATGCTCTCCAAAACTCTAAGAAATCTTCAATTATTAGTTCAAATTCCTCCTACACCCCTCTTTCGGTCCTTTACTCACTCTTATCTAGTGTTTAAATGGATGAATTTAAGGTGGAAATCAAGTAAAGATCAACAAAACTCCCCCTTTCTTCTTAAACATAGTGGTCGACCGTGAATAGCCATTCACAATTTACAAGATTTTCTCTTTCAAATCATTATTTTACCTGATCAGAAAACTTACGTGATTAATTGCTATGTAATATTTCACATACATATTTATTTATTTTTATCTTATCCGACATTTAAATTAATCATCTCGTAATGTTCATTTTGATTCACAAAACTTTTCTGTCTAATTTATCATTTCTCAATAAAAAATTTACCATTTCTAACATTGATTTATCAGTTTTAGACTGGGGGTTTACAAAATTACTTGTCAAATAATCCAAAGATAAGGAAATAATAAGTTTGCAAGCATCCCAAATCCATTTAGCAAAGCCTTATTGTACTGATTTAAGGAGCATAGACACATAAGACATGGTTACTTTTTATTCCATTAAATTATGGAAATATCAAGGAAATGCAAATTTGTAAAGTTCCAAATCAACTCTGGCATAAACATAAACATTGAATTTCCCCATGGTAAACGACAAAATAGTAGGACCATAGTATTAGATTTGGTTTAGTTTTTGATGAGCTCTTTTTTGTTTTTTAACTTCCACTAGTCATTCTGAAGAGTAACTACATGGCAAAAGTAAATGTACAACTTCACAAGATTTTCTTCATATTATAATGCACAGCTTCAAGACATTATATTCAAAGTTACAAAATAAATATTTTGGACGACCACAACAAACTGTATAGGATAACATCCAGAGCACAATTTAAGCTTTATATAATAAACCCAAATATCAATAAATAAATAAATATCAGCAGTAATCAACAAAAGCTTTGTAAAAACTCAAATTGAAGGGTACCGGAATGAGCAATTGCAAGCTATTTGATGATGCTAATCATTGTACAAGCAATTGAAGGGCATCGCTTTTAACCAGCATACTAGTAGCAACATCCGAAAGGGCTGAGAGATACACCACTACCCATGCTACTTTATTTGTCAATTCCTTATCCCTGAATTTGACAAGTTAATGCTACTTTTATCTCGGATAAATTTTCTAAAATAATGGATAAAAAAGTTTCAAGAAATGAGATAACTATTCCCCACAGCAAAGTGAAGAAAGAGGAGAGATGGTAATATTGTCCTGTACAAAATACAAGGATGAAGCTTTAAGACAACAACTTCTCCAAGAATTCTTCCCGGGACAATAAAAGAAAAGGCAAAAAACTAATAGCAGAACCTTAAAAACAGAACCATTTTTTAGTAAGTTAACCATTGCTAATTGCAGCAAGAGAACTACAATCATGATTCTTGCATTCTTAAGTAAAGTCTAATAAGCTAATCAACAAGAAACAAAATTGATTGTTTGGTACATTCTAAGTGGCTCTTCAGAAACTAGTAAGGAAAGGAAAACTGTGAAACACGCTTCAAATAAACAAGCAATCACAGGCACCGGAATGGAAATTGTGGCATATATGATGTAAAACCTGTTCTAGGCCGGCTACATGTAAATGCCATGAAGCAAAAGGTATAATGTGCATAAGATGATTGCCAAGGAACAACACCTTACATACCGAAAATGAGTTGTGAATGATCAGCGGGATACAGGATCAACATCGAAGGCCAACAAATCTTAAAATCTAATCAACTGACTAATTTCAACTAAATGCCATTTTTCAAATGGCATAAGAACCAATATCATTTAAAGCTTTGGGACTTACTTTTTATGGCTCTGGTCATAAGGGTCAGATCTATATAGATTTAACAAGCATTAGAAGAGGGAATAGGGTTGAAAAAACAAAAAGACCAAGAATAGTGCTCAGATGGTAAACATGGGCAGCGACCTCGGCCTCCACAAGGCTTAAAGAAAAGAGCCCTAAGAGAAATTTCAGGAAAGGAAGTTCAAAAGCTTTTTATAGAGAAACCCAGATGATTAGAACTGAAAATGATTGATTGACACCACTTACGCTTTCCTTGAGTGCCAAAGAATTGCATCTAGAACCTCATCAACTCTAATGAGTTTCATTGCAGCTTTAGGATCCGGTCCCTGCATTCAAACACACTGAAGCTATGTTGTGAACGAAATTTAAACAAACACACAAGCACAAGGATGTGCATATGAATATATCACACGATGCACTTGCTGACAAATTTTTTTTGAAGTGATGCTTTCTTTAATGTTCATTATGCAATATGTGCCTGTCACCCTGAATGTGGAATACGTACTTAAATCACAAGAGTGGCTCATGTCCAATGCCTTTAATTGAAGATATTAGGAATTCAATTGATCAAGGCAGAGAAATTCAAAGTTGGTGTAGGGAAGCCTACAACTTAACAACTGATGAAGCAGAAATTGTCACGAAACTCTAATGCTGGCTATATGCAAACTCAACACAAAGTTAGTTGGTACATAGAATTTTGGGTGTCTTTGATAACCAAAATAACAGTTGGATAAATGACTGAGTGGAGTTGGGCTGTAGGTGTTGTGTTTGCTGAAAACTAATTGATAACTTAGTGCTACTTCCAGATATTAGAAAGCAACTAGATAAACTATTTAAAAAAAAGTAGACGTACCATTCAGCATCGCACTGGGATTCCTAGAAATTGCACAGTAGGAATTCTCTAGCATCACACCTAAAAAACTGTTCCATGATGCACCAGCTATTTAAGGCATCTCACCACACAAAGCACTAGATCCTCGCAAATTCTGGCTTGGAACTTATTTTCCAACAAACAAAATTAGATCCCTGCATATAGCCTCTCAAAGGAAGTTACTTGGGGATGTGCCTATGAGTTGTTGATGAGCAACTAGCATCTTGAAGGGTGTGAAGAGCGTTTAATCTTTGGGACATGGTTCTAATTTTACGATAGCATCATAAGCCAAATGTGTGCACACAAATGCAGAAGCTGATCATCACTGCCCAGGCAGCTGTTCTCACAGTTGAACCCTTGTATGGCAGCATCATTCTTGCAAGAGGTGGTAAGGCTCCTTGAGATAGCAAAACACTTCTCAACTCTTCTCCTACAGCAGCAAAATTTTCCAATGCCTGTCACACTGTGCAGCCACAGGAAAGGAACTCTTTTCTACACGGAAATGCAACTATAAATGCCAAAACTAAAGTATCATGTTGATCCACTAGAGTTTCAAGCAACTATCTGATAAAACAAGGAAAGAAACTTACACACATACCCATGAATTACTAGGCTATAATTTTCAGAATTATTAAATTTCAAGAAACAAATGTTTTAATTATTGAAATTAAAGTGGCATTTCATTATCACTCGGATTAACCTTATATTGTTGTCCCAGTATGGGTTCACATCACTGAAACCAACGTGTACTTATATCATAAAGTATTGAGACAAGAAGGCGAAAAAATAATTTCTTGACACTAAAAAGGATACACCAACCATCACAAACCTCCAAGATGTGTAATAAGCAGTGGTAATGCAGGCAGTAATGCTTTTGTTTCTTCTGATTTTCCTGCTGCGATGTTTGTAAGGCTCCGTGCTGCCTCAAGTAACTGCAAATAAGATAGGAATCAGTGTTTGAATTTACATCCTTATTAGAAGCCATGTGCTTTTCAATTTGTTAATAGGCCAGGTAGGCAACATAATACTTTCTCCGACAAGCACTGAGCATTCATTCGTCATACATTGCAATTTAAGAAAGAAAAATGTAACTGCCGATAGATTATGAGAACCTAATATGGATAGAGATCTCCCCCCAAAACAGACCCCTTTTAACTGAGGAGAATAACTCTTTTTAATAATTTAATAGAGCTAAACAATAGCAGGTATGAGAATAGTTCATCAAATTACAGGAACTGCCAAAACAACAACAACAACTTTGTACCTGTTCATCTGGAGAGCCAAATGAGAGACATTGCACAAGCAAGGCAATTGCTCCAGCTTTAAGAGCAGCATCAACAGGAGGGAATTCTGATTTAGACAGCAAACACCTCAGCTCCCGAAGGGCACCAACTAGCTTCTGCATTGCACCTTTTTCCCTCAAGGTTCAAGCATAAAGATGGTTCAAACAAATTCCAAAAGAACTTAGAGGTAAAAAACCCTAAAACAGAATTAAGCATAAAAAAATTTCAATGGCATACATGTTCATGAAAAGGACTGATATGGGCTGAAAACAGAAGACAGATAGTGCTCAGATACATGTCTCTCAACGCCAGAACCGTTATGAAGTTCTATATATACATTCCTTAGGATAACATTCATGCTAAGATCACTAACATTAAGCAAATGTTCTTCAAATATTTTCCTGATCCTTAAAGATACATATCCATATGAAAACTCAGCTCCTAATAATAACAGTTTACCTGCATTGAGCTTATCAAATTCTAAATTCAGTTCCAATAATGTCCGTCATTACTACTCTCAACCTATCTAACGATTTTATTGGTCATACTTCAATTAACCACATTTCTCATCTCCTCTTGACATGCAAAACAAGCTTCTAATTTAACTTGAGCAGCCATGAATTGAAAGATACCAGTCTGCAGATACGACACAGAGCAGTCTATTAATTAAATTACATCCCAAAGGAAATTGATACACATGACTCGAGACAACCTTGACGATTAGCACAGTACTCATTAGCATATTCATGATAACAACAATATTAAAATAGCTAAAGGTATTGGGAGCAATTGAGCTGTGTGAAAAAATTATAAGAAATTACCCAACGTGCGCGGGGAATTTGTTTTCATTTCATGAACATTCTCCTAAAATCCCTAGTTTTCTTTTAATCGTCTTAAGCTAAGTATAGATATGCTGCACGAATTAGCACCTTCATAACAAGAAATTAATGTTATCTTTGCTCTTTATAAATCATCATGTCCTTTTCAATAGGAATGTCATCGCCACTGGGCCCCAATCTACAAAGACGTTAGCACGAACCAACAATTCTCTCCTTTCCTTACCCACCGCCACCGCATTTTGCCGGCTCCTATTCGCCGCAACATTCCCAACTACCCACAGCAAAAATAAATGAGCATTCAATGATATATATAAATCCTTGTGCTGAGTCAAAGTAACAATATGTTTAGTTGAAATGATTCTATGAATTTCTTCAAAAAAAAATCTCGGCAACCAAACAGAACGGTGGAACTGATTTAAGAAAACGGTAAAAGTAGTTTATGAGGGAAGAAAAGAAGGGAGAGACAAACCTGAAGACTTGATAGGATCTCTTTGGTGAGGTGTTAGTCCATCTTCAGCCACTATTTTCGTTTATTTTTCAGTGAGGTTTTTGAATGTGAAGAGAGAAAAAGAAATGATGAGACAGCATAAACAAACCCCTTCACAAATTGCAGCGATTTTATGGTAAATATACTAGAACAACTGGGATATTCACAAGTTCATTCCGTGACGACATAAGGGACAGATGCAGTGAAAAAATAAATTTGTTTGATTAAAAGATAAAAAAAAATATCAAAAAAAATTGTTTTTATAATGATTTTAAATGAATTTTTATTTTAAAAAAATAAAAGGTACAGATAATATATGTTTTTAGAGATAACATTCATTATTTTTTATTTATAAAATATTTTTATAAAAAACTTTCAATTCTAAAATTATTTAATTAAAATATATAAAAATAAAAATTATTATTATTATTATTATTTTAAAACCCAACTCGAGATCGATTCGGGATAAAACTCGGATAACATACTAGGGTTAGTGTAAGAATAAAAAAAGTTATTATAATAGTTTAAAAACTTGATTTGAGAGTCGATCCGAGACAAGACTCGAGTCACAAATAGGATTGATCATTGACCTGAGTTAAGGATAAAAATAGTTATTATCATAATTTTAAACCTCAACTTGAGAATCGATCCAAGATAAGGCTCGGGTTACATGTTAAGAGAATTAACCCGAGATGACCCAAATCAACATAAAATAAAGGTTCAAGTTATCGGTCGGGAGGGTTATCTCAACTGACCAAGAAATTTTATTTGTATTTTTATTTTTAAAAAATAAATGGTTTTTGACTCATGTTTTATCCCAAGTTGATCTAGGTTTTTGACTAAATCAGATCGAGTCAATCATTCCTCTAATTTATTTTTAAACTCAAATCAATTTGGGTTTCGGATCAACCCGTCAAGTCATTTCAAGTTTCATAACTTGGATTATTATAATATTATTAATTTAAACTGACCTAAAAAAAATATCAAATTATTTTTTTTTAGATTTGCAAGTCCAATAACAATATATATTAAGAGTAATATATAATTTTTTATATTTTATTATGTCTTATTTATCATAACCAAATAATATATATAAATAGTTACATTATATTATATATCACTATAAAACATAATTTTATCCCAATTTCATTCTTTGTATTGTCTCTTTTGTTTCTATTTTTTATGTTGAAATTGTAAATAAATATTATAATACACATTAATAAACAATTTGTACAAGAAACAACTGCCTCTTAATGGTAAAATAATTGCACAACTAACTATATTAAATAGGAATTACTCTTACCTAATTTTCAATAGCATGATAAAAAGAGGAGATTGAAAGGAATCCCTGGAAATGTCTGACTTTGACATCAAATTCCTTGCAAAATAAATTCCGAAAAGGTAGAATAAAAATAAGTACGATGATCAAGTAGTCAAAGCATCCAATAAAAAAATATTTATTCTTTTACTTTATCAAATTCGTTTTTTTATGACTAGACAATCAAACATGAATTTCTCATTTTTCTCTAACAAAACAATTCGATTAATATTAGTGTTGATTATTTTCAGTTTAGTTTTTATTTTAAAAAATAATTAAATTAAAATTTTTTAAAAAATTAAAATTAGTTTAAACTGATGGTTTTAGTTTGGTTTATTTTTTGAACAAAAACTGGTTCAAATCAGTTTGATTTAGGTTTTAGTTTTCAGTTTAACTCGGTTTTTCCAGTTTAACTCGGTTTTTTCTGGTTTTTTTCAGTTTAGATTTGATTCAGTTTGATTTTTTCAGTTTTAGATTTATAATACCGTTTAGTACATGAGAAATCAAGTTTAAAATGATTATAGTTTAATACATATTTATATTTAAATATAGTTGTAAATTCTACTAGGATATATTTATGTAATCCTAATGAGAATGGATGTGGTTATTTTTAAAAATATTTTTTATTTAAAAATATATTAAAATAATATAAAAAAATAAAAATAATTAATTTTAAAATAAAATATAATTTTAAACTTTTTAAAATATTTTTAAAATAGAAAAAGAGCTTTTATGAGATTTGGTTTTTTGGCAAGTTCAACTAAACTACTCGCACGTGTCTCCACTTTCCTGGTTACTCCGCCATTGATCTTTCCTGCCTCTTAAAAGCTCTCAACGTGCTCCACACATCCCCTGAAAACCAAACGCCAAAGACAAAGAACAAATCTCTCTCAACTCTCCAAAAAAATGCCCAATCCGCCACTTAAAGCTGTGACTCTCACCCACGTACGCTACCATAAAGGTGACCGATTAGGCCATTTCCTAGCCTGGGTTTCACTAGTTCCTGTCTTCATAAGCCTAGGCGGTTTCTTCACTCACTTCGTATTCCGCCGTGAACTCCATTGCATGTTCTTCGCTTTAGGCCTTATTATTTCCCAATTCATCAACGAAATCATCAAATCGTCTGTCCAACAAGCCCGACCTGAAACCTGTGCACTTCTTGAGATGTGTGATTCTCATGGCTGGCCTTCTAGTCATTCTCAGTACATGTTCTTTTTCGCTGTTTATTTTACTTTATTGACAGTTGAAGGAATTGGGTTGTCTCAGGTTAAGAATAAATGGGCTGTTAATTTTTGTCCATGGTCATTAGCTGTTTTGACCATGTTTTCGAGAGTTTATTTAGGGTATCATACGGTTGCCCAGGTTTTTGCTGGGGCTGCTTTAGGGGTTTTTCTTGGGGCGTGCTGGTTTTGGGTTGTGAATAACGTAATTTATGAATATTTTCCGGTGATTGAGGAGAGTAAGTTTGGAAGGATGTTTTATGTGAAGGATACTTCGCATATTAAGAATGTTTTGAAGTTTGAGTATGATAATGCAAGAGCTGCTAGAAAGAATATGGCTGACAAGGCTAATTGATCAGGTAATTTCGCTCTTGTGGGTAAGTGTGATTTGATCTTGATTTGCCCCTCTCTATTTTTTATTTTCTGGATCTTTTGTTCATTGTTTAAATTCTGAATTTTTTCTTTTTATGTCATTCGTGCATACTGTTTATGTTTAATTAAGAACATTGATTCGTGAGTTTGGTTGAGATTCTTGATTAGATCAAAAACATCAGTTTATGTCTTTGCTGATGATAAGTTGCGATTGAGATTGCACTGTTTTACTGTGGACAATTGTGCTATTAGAAGATCTATGAACTTGGCATTAGAGAAAGTAACACTTGTTGAAGGTTTGTTTACAGGAACAACACAAAAGGCAAGGGAAATTGTAGACAGTAAAACATGAAAAAATGAAATTAAAGGGGCTTTAGCTCTGGCAAATCTGTCTGTTTTAAGATTTTATAACCTGAAGAGAATGTTCATGATGTCACGTTAATCTAGTTCACAACAGCTGTACTTTTATTCTTGAAAAACAATTAAAAGGTTAGTGCACTGTTTTATTTGAATTCCTTTATATATGCAAGTTTCACAGAGGAAATTGTTTGTATCGAATATTCTGTTTTGCTTCTTTACAAAAATGCAAAACAGTAGAATTAACAAATAGCAAGTGATTCCTATCTAAGGAGATGTCCAAATGACTAGGAAAGCTGTTATCTCCAAATGATTAATTAGAATTCAGGAAAAAAAAAAAATTAGACTACGGGAGCAAACTAGAAAGACACAGCTCTATACAATGTTCATGCGAGAAACATTAGTGAAATACAGTATGACTATGTAAGACAACATTTTTTCACTACAGCATGTTCTATCCATCATGCTTCACCGTATTGTTGATGACCCTTCCAACTATTGAGAGTTAAACTTGTTGGCAGTTTTGTGTAATTTTTCATGTGTAAGAATTCCACACCCTTTCTTATTGACCACCATTTTTGTGATGCTGGATCTTAATGCTAGAAGATGCAATCCTTCTCATCCTTGGTTATCTGTCTTGAAAAACTGACATGGTCCATGTTTTTCTATCCTGCATTTTAGCTTTTTTATCAGGTCCACCTTCCTTGTCACCCACCTGATTATCTCTTTTCACTGTGATAAAATTGGCACTACTTCTACTCATTGGCTTAATTGATCCATTAGTTAATCTCTTTGTAGAAGTCGATCCATTTTAATCCATTTATATTTATTTATCCCTCAAATCTCTTCTTCTTTTCAGTGGAAGGTACAAGTTCATCTAGGATAGTCCCATCCCATATGTTTGATCTCTCAATGAGAAAGCTCGGGTTTGTAAGCTATGCAATAGAAAAATCTATTCTCTTCTCTTAGAAGAATAAAATGCTATAAAAAAATTAAATGATTTTTATCCTTCCCATAGTTTTTACTGAAGGAATTTTTCTTTTCTTCCTTTGCTTATTTCTTGCCCCCCTCTTCAACTGTAAGCTTTTGTTGTGGCCTTAGAGGAAGCTGAGTTTCTTCGGTGTCAAATTCCTACTTTTGCAGGTATTTGTAATGATGAAGTGCCCTTTAGAAGAGAAGGTAGTTGTAGACTATAGTTAAGCAGGGCATGAAACCATGACTTGTATTTTTCCTTGTTTGTTTAGAACTTGTATTGCTTTCTTTTATTTTCAAGTTTCCTAGTCAATTTAGGTTATTTTTTTAGTTTTATTTAAAGAGTTGTAAACTTTTTAGAGAAGCAGACTACTTGAACAAAAATATTCAGTAATAAAATTATGAATTAAGGTTCTATGTGATAACTATATTCAGCTTCAGTTATATATTTCTAGCTTGCTTTGTGTTTCTGTCTGCGTCATACGGTGTCAAACAATTAAGTTGTAGCATGCTCATAGATTTGTTGAACAGGCTTTCAGGCCAATTATGAGATGACAAGATGGGAATTATTAAAATGATTTTTAGTGTTTGAATCACTAACTAGTTTGCTTATAGGGTATGGAAACGAAGGATGTTTAGCTGAATGTTGGATAACAAGACAGTAAGAAATAAAATGATATTTCACATGGTTGAATCATTAAGAAACAGCATGCTCTTCGGGTAGTTGAAATATGGATGTGAACCTGAATGTGTGATAACTTGCATGGTGAACTACGATGATTACTAAACCTTTGGCTTGTAATCAAGCTCCTGCGGTGCTGTGAAATGGACACTGTACCAAGTTATCATAAATACTAGATCAAAGCTGGAACTGTGCTTCGGAGGTGTTGTTTGCGTTTGTCTTGCTTGTAAACTGCACAGAAAAGATCTAACATTGACTTATTCAACTCTGGTTGCAATTTCTGATCCCATGCCTTTCAATGAAAATGCCTTTATTGCTCCATTTTGCAGGTTGGTAGCTCCAAAGATGCATTCAGGATTGTGTTTTTGCTTGCATGGATGACACTATTAAGCAAGTGCAGTTTTTCTTTGAAGCAATCTATTTGGGAGCCCACAAGGGAAGCCAACTAGAAGGACTAGCACTAAGTTTAAATTGTTTTCTATCAGCAAGGATGAGCATCTCTGTCTACTGTAGCTCCACTGAAAGGAGTTACCGTTGAAAAAAGTGCATCTTTATACTTGATTTTCAGTAACTTACTGCTTTGTGATGTCCTTAAAGAAGTTTTATTACAGGATAGTAGTTTTTTCCCCTTTTATACGATGTTTTAGGATGCTTGCTAAACATCTGGATGCTTTCATTACATCATGTTCTTGTGGTTAGAAGATGCCCCTCTGTTGGTGTAGCCAGAATAAACCTTTTGTTGATGCTGTGATGAATAATGTTTTCTTATTTTCACCAATTATTTTCCACCTGTCATCCATATTGGTGGTGTGAAATCTAAAGTTGGTTTACATGTTTTCTTCAATTGGACTGCAGGGTTTTTCTTCCATGACTTTAAGATACCATGAATTCGGGTAAAGTTTAATTTACTTTTCGTGCGAAGTGCAAGCATTTTTCTTTGCCCTTTCACCGTGTTTTGAATTTATTTAGCTTTAATTTTTCTTTTGTTTTTTTAATCGTTTAAAAATAAAATTTTTTTAAAATATTTTTTTAATATATTTTTATTCTAAAACACATGGATTAACAAATGACTTCGCTGGGGAACTGATAGTTTATTTCTAAAAGTTTTAAAAAATATTTAGTTTAAATTAATTTTTTTATTTTTTAATTTAATATGTTGATATTAAAAATAAATTTAAAAAAATAATAAAAAAATATTATTTACATGTGTTTCTAAATAAAAAGAAAAATAATTATTATAATATCAAACACACATTTAATTTTTAGATTTGGAGTGAGTAGAGAGAAAGCCTAACCTATCTTTCATAGTTTTTTTTATTAAAAGACTATTTATTTTTATATTTTAAAAAAATTAAAAAAAATTTCTTTGCTTAATTGTTTTTAATATTTTTAAATCGTTTTAATGTGCTAATTTAAAAATTAATTATAAAAAATATTGTAAAAATAATTATCATCTCTTAAAACAATATCAACATCACAAGAATTATGAAATAAAATTGAAATGATGAGGGAATGCATAATCAAAATAGAGAGGAATTGATCAGATCATTTAATTTAAAAGAATTAGTCAAAAGTAGTAGAAGTTATGTTTAAAATATATATTTTTTAATAATATATCAAAATAATATATTTTTTATTTTATAAAATTTATTTTTAATATTAATATATAAAAAATCTAATTTAATTTTTATTTTTAAAAAATAACAAAATAACAATAATTTAACAATAATCCAAACATGTACATAATCATCATTTATAAGAAGAAAACCAACGATAGCTAGGCATTGGCATATAAAGAAAAGAATCTCTACGATATAATAATTACTTTATCCGGGCATAAATATCTGGCATCCCATGGATTTAATATCTTACAATGGGTAGAGCTCGTAGAGAATAAGAGCCTAATTATTTAATTTCTAAATTAGAAATTGAATTTACTGAAACAAGCGGGAAGCATGTGAAGCGATGTGTGACCAACCCAAACTGCTCTCCGCCACCTAACATCGCCTCTCCTCTCTTATTCTTAATTGCCCGCCCGCCGGCCCGCCCACTCTAATTAGTATTATTCAGTTAATTACCTCTCCATCTCTTTCCCTATTTTTGATCTCCGGCATTCAGTAATGTGGAATCTTCTATTAACCGCAGCCATAGCAGGATCCACTGGTTTTATAGCCAAACACGTCTTTACTAACCATCATTCACCATCTGAAAAATGCGAGCAAGAGGAAAACCTCCAAGAATCTCCTGCTTTTGACTCTCCGCTGGTGACAAAAGAATGTCACGGATACGAGAGTAATTGTGATCAGGAAGGAATTTTTAGGTTTTCGAGTTCTGCTTCTGGTTCCAGAGGAAAGAATAAAAAAAAATCGTGTTTGAAGGAGAAATCAGGGGTTTCGTGTCGTAGATTGAAGTTTGCGACTGAAAATGTGAAGAGATCTGGTGGTTTGAAAGGGACTAGTGGAAGAAAGTCGTGTGCTTGCTTGAAGAAGAAAAGAACTGGTAACTTCAGGACTGTCAATTGTGGATTTCTTTTTAATGCTGTTTTGTCTGTTTAGGTGATAGAGGGATGAAAAATGAACAGAATAAATGAAAGCCTGGTGTTTATTCAAGGAGCAGTTGTCCCATCGTGTTGAATTTAGGGTTTTGTTAACCAAAGATAGGGTTTTTACTACAAATTTAATTAATTGAATTAAAGAAAGTAATGGATAGAGCTGGGTTTTTGAACAACAACATTTTTTTTTTTTGCATTGCATTGCATTAGATTATGCTTTGTTAAATAGAAATTGCAAGGATGGTTATCTAATAATTCAAGAATAAAGAGATTCTTGACTTCTAAGAGTACAAGGGTGATTAGGAACGCATCTTTTTTTAAAAGGAAATGTGATTGAAGATGGGGTCTGTTGTCTTGTAAAGACACTGATGGGCTATTCTAATTTAAATGTATAAAGAAATGTGTCATTCTTTTTAATTATTTAACAAAAAGTTCAATTCACTTGTTAAATCATGTTAAAGTTCCTTATTAAAATGTAAAAGAAATGGTTGATATGTTGATGAAAAGAAAATTGCAGCAATGTTGGGCCATTGATTTTGGACATCATGAGGAAAATTTATTCTCAATCGAATATATCTTGCCTACCGCAAGAGCATAACTATACTTTAAGGATTATAATAATGAAATGTATCTGGCTTGCCTTGGTGCTCGCTTAATCAGCATCAGGACTCCTAAACTTACCTTTTGCTCGGGTACTTGAAGAGCATTTTATATGAAGGTGAACCACAAATCCATCAATCATTGTTCACGGCTGTATTGTCTGCTCTCTATGGAACTTGGCATATCAATAGCATCTGTATTGTGATGTAATATCATCTAGTTAGTAGTAGATGGTTTAAAGTTGGTTTTAATGGCATATATTTTTCATAAATAGACAACAAATGGCTGTAAATCATTCTATGTTCTCCAAGAATTTTCCCTATATTTTAGTGGACTTGCATCAGTGCTAATTTTGTTGGTTCACATTATATGAAAGTAATTTTCTTTTTACAATTCTGTGTTTGAATTTGTTCTGAATAGTTGTGGAACAATGATGGTGACATGATTATTTACGTTGTTCTATATGCAGAAAGCTCTTTGTTTGGTCGGGGACTTGGTGTTGGAATCATGTACATGATGTCTGCTGGGAAAGCTGAGATCAGTAAGCTGAGCACTGCCATGGATGAGACGTCAAAAACCATTCATGAATTAAGAACTGAACTCTATAAAAGAAAATCTACCCAGCTTGCTACAAGCTCAGAAAATATTAGTACTGAGCAAATGCAACTAGTGGTTAATAGAATAAGCATGGTGGATAGAGCCCCCAATGATATGAAATTGTGTGGGCTTACTATGGCTGATGATGTTGAATGCCCGAGCAGTGTTCTTACTGAAGAGCCAGAGCCAGCGGTGCTTGAAATGGATCAACTGGAAGCAGAGTTTGAGTCTGAACTGCAAAAACTTCCCTGGTCCAGCACTGAAACTTCTGGCCATGAAATAACAAGGCTAAATCTTGGCAAGGTGAGTCATTCAAGTACCTCTGCGATCCTTTCTGTAAATTTACTTAATGCTTGAAAGTGTGCTTCGGTAGCTCTCTGAACCTACATTGGAGACTCAAGATGGATTTTTTTTTATTATTATTTTTTTGTAAATTTCAAACAGCCTTTTGCCAATTCTTTAATTTATGTATTTCACCCAAACTTTTATAGGCCATTAGCATAATATAATTCCTTTCAATGCTTGGTCTACCATATTTCATTTTAATCCTGGTTGACAAATAAGAGATTATAGAATGAAAATGAGAATCAATTATTACGTATGCTTCCAGTAATGCTTGCTAAAACTGAAATTGACTTGTTACTATGAAATGCTAGAGTTACATTTATGATATCCTTTACTTGGAGCTTGTACATTACTAATTAAAGTTGCAGCAGAAGTCCAGTGTTTTTCGTTCTTTTGTCTACCTTCTGTTCTCTATCATGTCATGTTTTTTAAATCATTCTTGCTGGGCACTGGGTTGTGCTATCATTAGAAATGTCTAGTTATTAAATTTCTAGTGGAAAATTTATCCATATGGTAGTGGATTCTGGACGAGCGTTTCATGCTAGTACCACCTAGTCATATGCAGCAATAGTTGGGTAAACAGTTTGCAAACTGATAGTAAGACAATACAACCTCAGTTCATGCAAAAGTTACAGGTATCTGATGTAGGACCAGGTGAGAAGAATTAGGTTGGAGAGAAGGGGGGAAGAGGATGGAAATAGAGGAAGTGAAAGGAGAGAAACCTGAAGAATTGGAGAGGACAAGTGAACTAGAATTCAGTAATCAATATTCATTCATCTACACTCAAAACAGAATTAATTTCAAGAACAAATCTTATTTCAGATGAAATCCCTGCCGAGGATATCATACAATTAATTAAGGAATTCACGATCCTTGGCTGGTTCTCCATCATGTAACAACCATGGTACTTTCAGTCTTAGTAGTCAGAAAATGTGCTGTGATCGGGCCTTAAGGTAAGAAGAATTGCCTCTTTTAATGGAAAAGCTGTTGTGCAGGCTGAGGTTTCATCTGAAGGATTTTGTGAACTGGAGGGGGCGGATGATGTTTCTTACCAACGCGACGGGGTATTGCCATCTGAATTGGATAACAAACTTTGCCATTTGCTTATTGAACAACAAGAAAACCAAATCACGGGGCTGGAATCCGAATTACATTTAGCACAATCCCAACTCCATGAGAAGGAAGCTGAACTTCAAGCATTGAAGGACTGTGTAAGACGCCTGACTGAATTCTCTCTGTCAACTATATCAGGCAAGTTTTTTATTTAGTCTGATTATTTACCCCTGTTATTTATCATGGCATTGTTATGTGAAATTCAAAGCTACTCCCTCTGAAGCTTTGCATTGTTCCTCAGATGATGAAGTTGAGGTACAACCTGAGCTAGGATGCAACACTGAGTGGGATAAAAATAGCCAGGTGGGATCCGAGTCAAGAAAATCAGTGGTTGGGATGAAAAGACCTATTGACACCGCGTAGTGTGGTTGGTATTTAATACGATACTTTATCTGTATGTGGGTAAGAAGGTAAATTAGTAGCAGTCATAGGATGCCGTCTGATTTAGTGCTATGGGTGGGTCAACATTAATCGAACTTAGGGTTCTCCATGCATGCGCATCCCCCACCTCTGTATCTAGCTTGAGCAGCCCTCCAATGTTTGTATTGGTCTAGTATCGGACTGCAGAAACATGTGGTAGGATTTTATTTTTTTTTACTTGCAGTCTGCATGATTGTTTATTTATTTATGTTTCTTCTATCGTGATATCTTTAATTTTATGTCTACTGTCTAGAAATCAACCCCTTTCACTAATAATAAAAATGATTCCCGATTGACTTTTGCTAGCCTGCCAGCTTGTTGGGCAAAGCTCCTTTTTTTTTTCTCTCCAGAAAGGAACCTGAAACTTCAGTTGACCTTTTGTTCTCTTCTCGGGAAAGATCATTGCTCATAAGTCTATTTGACATTGCTGAATTACTTCACTACACTTAAAGCTCCTGTTCTTATTTGGGTGCTCTGAGGATAAAATTGGAAAAGTATAAGGCTATAGATAAATTCACGGTACGATGGTGGTTGCTTGTGCAGAGACATTATAGATTGGTGGAGCCATGGTGGGGTGCGGACAGGATTTCCCTTTGCTGATCCTAAGAAGATGGGGAGATGACCCCATTTTACATTTGCGACCTGTGAATTTTCATTTTCCCTACATGATGATAAAAAGCATCTCACTTGTCACCGTGGCCACTTTCTTTATTGAAATGGTTGTAGGCGAAACATGGAGAGCACTGACAGGTTGGAAGGCCCTAAGATTTCAAAAGTCTCAAACCTAGACAGACAGACGATTCCAAGATAAGATGATTACGAAAACCGAAGAAACAAATTTCACTAAAATCATCGACAAGAAGAGTGCCGACCATGTCTTTTCTTAAGAGTAATATGAATAGCAATATTGTGCAAAAGACAGTGCCAGTCCTCAATCTTAATTTAGCAAAATCAGGTTTCAAATCCCTGCTGTGATTTCCAGCCCCCTCCCTTGGGTTTGAGAGAGAGAGTACCCTCCTCGGTGGAATGCGGCAACCTATCCTCTTTAGAGTTTAAGAGGGAGTGTTTTATCCGCTGGAACAACCCGTTATCAAACAACGGCGGGGGGTACGGTCTGAAAAGAAGTTCGACAATCTAGCGATGTAGCATTTGCTGAGGCATGTTAGGCCTAGTCACAAAGACCTCACCGTCAATCAACCTGATGGGTTATATAAGTGGAAAAAAAAAGAAGTAAATCAACATCGTTTTATATATATATATATATATTAAAAAAAAATCAGAAGTTGATAGGGGCAAGTGATAATGAATAATTATTTTCGTGTTTTAAAAATATTTTAAAAAATTTATTTTTTTATTTTAAATTAATATTTTAATGTTTTCATATCATTTTAATATATTAATGTTAAAAGTAATTTTTTAAAATAAAAAATATATCATTTTAATATATTTTCAAGTAAAAGTACTATAAAATACCATTGGACATTAAAAATCACCATAACATAACAGTGAAGTAGAGGAGAATCACATGGAGCATTTATTCCATCGAAAAAAAATATATTTAAGGCATAATCACAAACAATTTCCTTATAAGAAATAAGTAGCTATAAGAGATTTATTTGATCAAGTTTTACGCATAAGCAAGAATGGTGGTTGAGCGAATTGGTAGAGGATGAATCAATAATCCAGGAGGCTGACGGCTTGAGGCTAGAATCATTCGTAGCCACCATGTCCTCTTTGAATGCCACTCCTAGTTGATTAAAGTGATAAAAGATAATAAATAAATGAAGTAATTAATTTAACGTCTCCTATATTATATTATATTATATTATATTGAAGATACATCAATCACAGTCCAATCATGGAGATACTTTGAGTTTGAGTGACTTGAGTGGACTACTATAGAACACAGTCCCCTCCTTTCCTGACTCACTCGCTCCACCTTCGTTTGAAGAATCCCAACAAGAGAACTTAACTAATATTTTTCAAATAAAATACAATTTAAAAAAAATAAAAACTACATCAATGTCAAATGAACACTGAAACCACTTATATTTAAGGATAAACTAAGTAATTACCATATAAAATAAAAGGAAATAATAAATTAAAATCAAAGAATTTTTTTTTGGTGAGATAATATTTTTTTTTTTTGATGTTACGGTTCTAAACCGCAATATCAATTATACTTTTTTTTAGTAAGGATAAATATATTAATCGTTTTATAATAGTCAGTTAAACCGATCGATCAATTTTGAAAAATAGAAATTGGCTACTATGTAAGTAATAAATTTTTGATATTTTAATTTGAGTCTATTTTTTAATCTACGAATTGAAAAATAATATATATTTTAACTCATAAAACATATTTAAAAGAAAAGGTTTATAAAATCATAATTTTTATGTGAATTGGTCAACCAGTTCATACAAATAGATCAACTGGCTAACTGGTTGAGCTATATGATTGGTAGTGAGGCTACCACTCCATCTAATGTTTGACAGTGTGGTTGCGGCTGCTTTTCAAATAACTTTTCATGCCGAAATACATACCAATGATGTTTTTTTATTTTTTTAAATCATTTTTGATATCGGCACATCAAAACGATCCAAAATATACAAACCATATTAAATTTTAGCAAAACAAAATTGAATTTTTTGAGAACGCGGTGCGAACGGTTTCTAAATCTAAGAAAAAGATATATTTTATGAGATTTATTATTTACTTTATTATTAAGCAAACAGTTTCTAAATCTAAGAAAAAGATATATTTTATGAGATTTATTATTTACTTTATTATTAAGCAAACGGTTTCTAAATCTAACAAAAAGATATATTTTATGAGATTTATTATTTACTTTATTATTAAAAAAACAAATCAGATTCTAATCATTTAGAAATTTTAACTAAATTGTACTACCCCAACTCTAATTAATAAAATTCATAGCAAATTCTCAAAAATTAACGTAAAAGCAAACTTCACTAAAATTAAATATAAATCATGATACAAAATATAATGGATATTTTCATGATCAATTACATTAAATCAAACCCAAATTCATAGCAAATTTAAATCATTCAAAGAAAATATCAAATTCATCAGGTTATCAATAATTCAATGTAATGTGTATGAAATCAATCATGTTCATGCTCTATTGTATGAAATCATCAAACAAGGTTAATTATATTATTAGTCCAACAATTCATATAAAATCTTTAATTTGACAACTTATCAAAAATTAAACGCAATATATAATTAATTTAAATTATTTTATGTTCAACTATGTCAAATTAACCCTAAGTGATGGCATTATAAGCTACTTTATCATTAATTTAACAAACCTTAAATTCATTATAAACCTTAAAATTAACCTAAAAAATTATTTCATTTCAATCAAACCAAATACAAATTCATAGCAATATAATATGTTTATCTTTATTGTAAGAATAGAAAAATGATTAGGTATTTGCCGGCGGAAACGGCAATAACAGCTACAATAATGATAATGATGAATTTTTAATAGAAAAACATCAAAGGATATCTAGAAACTAAAATGTGTTCTAAGTTTTTGGATATATAAATGAGTTTAAATTTCGTAATATATTAAGTTGTTGCATTTTAGAAACATAAAAATCATATTTTTAAAGTGTGAAAACATAAAATATAATATTTCACTCAATCTTTTACCATTAATTTAATATACTGTGATAATTTGTATTTTTTTAAACCGTCGTATTTACCCTTACTAATTTCCACATCCAACGGTTATCATCACGGAACCACCCTTGTAAGTCCTAAGATGCACATGGCATTGTGCAAAGTGCTTTTAATTGGAGCGATAATAAATTAATTAAATGAATGCTTTAATAAAAGAGCAATAACTAGTGACTGGCCGTCCTCGAAGGCCACAACCTTACACACATCCTCGAGATAGAAAAATCTTACAGACAGATACCACCACCCAACCCATCCGTGCAGAGATAAAATAAAAATAAATACGCGAAAACCCCTCGACACAAAAACTAATTAAAAAAGAAAAAAACCAAAGAGAAACTCCAACAAGGTGAGCGCTGAGTACCACCACCACATCTTCTCTTCTCTTCTCTTCTCATTTCTCAGCTTCAGCCACCAATCCAGCTCAATAACTCTCTCAACATATCTTCTTCCCTACCTCAAAAAAAAAAAAAAAAAAAAAAAAAACAAAACAAAAAAAGGACAAAAAACCAGACAAACCCCAGGGACTCTCAAACTAGACAAAATTAAACACAACACACACAAAGAGTGAGTTTTGTTTAAAAACATGAAGCTGTCTGCCAAACCCATATCGAGTCCGGGTCGGACAGAGAAGTACTACCCACCACCATTGATGAGGTTCTTGAGAACCAATGTTGGTAGCAGAAGTAGAGGAAGGTCACGTTCAAGCCCGATGTTTGTTAGAAAGAAGAATATAGCGATTGAAACTCAAGAACCTTCCTCTCCAAAAGTCACCTGCATGGGTCAAGTCCGGGTCAGGAGGTCCAAACAAGCCAATACTCAACCTGGAAAACCCAAAAAACGCCGGTGCAAATGGATCCAGAAAACCCTACTTTGTCACCACCATTTCAATAGGAGAAGACTCAAACTCAAGTCTTTTAGACCTTCTTGGCCCAAATGGGTACATTTCTTTCGTGTTGGTATTGAGAGAAAAAACAAAATTGTTGAGGACTGTAGTTCCTCGAAGGTTGAACCAAAGATTGGTGTCAGAAGTGAAGATTTTGAGCAAGAAAGGGAGGAAGAAGAAATGGAACCCAAAGTTTATGTCTCAACAGAAAACACACCACCAAGGAATGCTTTGTTGTTGACTAGATGCAGATCTGCACCGTACAGATCTTCTTCTTTAGCTGGTAGATTTTGGGGGTCACCTTCGGAGAGCGAAGAAACAGGCCAGAAACAGCGTGGTACACCGCAAGAAAACGGAGAAAATGAAAGTCCCACATCGAAAAGAGAGTCTGTTTCTCAAGAGCCCGATCAAGAATCAAGTTTGGATCCAGAAACTGAAGTAAAGATTAGTCATTTCAAAGAATCTGAAGGCTCAATTACTTCAATCAGGGAGAGAAATGCAAATTCTGCAAATATTGAAGAGTCAAAAACAGAGAAGGTTTCCACTGTACGGCCCTTGGTACTTACAAGATGTAAATCCGAACCAGCAAGAACCGGAGAGAAGCTTGATGTAGAGATGGTTTTCTGGAAGAAGAGAAGGTTGGGTTTCGCATAATTAATTGTTGATTACTAGCACTTCATTAACTATTTTAATTACCACTTTTGTTTATTTTTTATTGGCAACTGAACTGAATAGTAGACTAGCAGTATAGTTTCCAAAGTATAATCATGATATTTTTTATTCGGGTGGTTTTTATTATAATTCATACATCTGGGGTTGTACGAGAGAATCTCTACTAGCTCTTTGGTAATATAAAAAGGTAGACAACGAAGAAAAATATGTAGCTGCTTGCTTCGCCCTATATATTCTCTGCCATTGATTATGGTCAGATGATAAAGAAAAGAACCTCCTGCTACCTTTTATGTTTCTTTTATTATTATATATTTCGTGGAGCTGTTTTCTTTGTTTTTTTATGCTTTTGATTTTATGGGGATTTGTTTCTCTTAATTTCTCCAACTGATAATCCGTGTATCCAATAAAGTAAAGATTTAAACCAGTCAAAGCGCTCTTGGATACTCTGACCAGCTTTTCGATTGGATGCGTAGTTTATTGCATCTTCATGAGATTGATCACCTTTCTTTTAGCAGTAAACTTGCACAACTTTTTCTTGCGTTTAAATCATATTATTTAAATGGTGAATAAACTTCACCAGCTAATCCTTCCAAATATCTGTGAGAACTGTGAAGGGAACCGTGATTATGTTCGTTAATGTGAAAGCTACTGAGCCATCATTCATTTCTTACCAGGTAAGAAACGTAGGGGATGAGATTTCTGGTTAGACCGAACTGCTGCATGGTTGTCCGAATTAGAAGAAAATAGGAATGGATGTGAGGGGTTGTCCCAACGAACGCACGAAATGATCATGCCTATCCATTTTGTGGATTGTTATCATGATGGAGATGGACTGATTGGATTGTCCTCGCTTATCAAATCATCGTGAAAAGGCTCAAAACCGGGGAGGCCAAAACTGAACAAAAAAGGAAGAAAGAAGTTGAGCTAGAAGATTTTTTCTTGGTCGAGAAGGGCAAAACCAAGGAGGACAACCTTGGGCTTAAAACCGGTCCTATAGAGGAAAAGTTGAGCTAAAAAACGAGCCCAACAACAGCCAACACCAAGAAGAAACAATGCCCAAAACGAGCCCAATATAAGAGGAGAAGAAAAAAGGCAGCTAGATCCTTTTTATTTTTCTCCTGTTTTGGAAAACTCTCCCGAGTACATAGACATGGCAAACAAAATGATGTTTAAGCATACTAATCGCCTCTGGATACTTAATCTTACAAGTTATCAGTGTGATGCTTGCCTAAACATTGTTTTACGTGTTAGCAAGGTGAATACTTCACGACCAAATCATTTTACTAGTTAGTTGTGCAATTGTATATAATAAAGTTAATTATTCTACATGATTACCCTATGTTCCCAACCCAGCACTCTATAGTGCAAGTTCGTGTGATCTAGCTCGAATAAATAATCATGGTCATTAAATATATAACATAACATATATTCGCACACAACTACTTAAAAAAAACATGTTTTAAGATTAACTCTCTTGCAAACACGTAAGAGAGAGAAAGGGAGCTCATATTCACTCCATCAACTTGTCGTTGTATGCTCCTTGCAAACACACACACACAACCTTATAAGTTCTCCTTCACTCTAATAGTGTTAACTTAAGCATTGAAGAGTTTTTTAAGCCTATCAAAGGACATGTTTTGTAGGTGCTTGTAAGGTATGGGTTCAATAACTCGAACTCCAAAGCATATATTTGAAGAAGTCTTCCAAAGCCTATTAAATTGTTGTTTAAAGGTCTAAATTCATTGGAAGTTTTTCTAACTTCGTTAACGACACTGTTTGTGGGGACAAGAATATAAGTAAATTAATTCCCTTTTTTTTGAATATTTTTAGAGTTTTTTTCATAGTTGACAACCTTAAAATGCTAGGACATGGAAGAGTGATTAAACTCCCCACTATAGGTATATTTTCTCCTTCATTTCTTCACAAAATAGCCTATCAAATGAAAGTGCACTGAGACTATTGTAGTCATAAAAGAATAGCTTAAAGCCTTGCCTCTCCCACAACAAATTATCCATTCATTAGCTCTATTTATTGTACCATCGAGTATCTGCAAGCAACTTTAATTTCTTGATGTGGTAGGGAAAGACAACGTATAAAAGAGCAAATAAGAATGTCACCACTTTTAAACTCCTCCTAAAAGCCGTTCTCATCACCATAAAAAATGTTCTCAAATAGGATTCTAGATCTCTAAAAGTCTAAAAATAAATCATCAATAAGTCACATCCATAGATTGACCCTTATCATTGCCATCGCTTCTTCTTAGAATTCTATTTCCTAATATGAGGTAAGTCTGTGGTTATACAAACTATAAAAAATGAATGAATCCACCTCTAGATGGAAGGTTCTCCAATTTGTAAAAGAGTATTGAATACCTGTATTTCTAGGAATTTAATCTTTATTAAGATGTTTCTAGATAACCATAATTGACTTACAAACCCAAAAGAACATTTACAAAATATATAATGAAGTTTGAAGCTCATCATACGAGACATTAATGCCATTTCTAAAATCCTCCAACCAAGTTCCACGAGTCCATACATGCATGATATCATAGTTTGGACCCTTACTCCATCTTTACCTTTAACAATCTCTATGCGAAGCTTGTGGATCATTTTAGCACAAACATAGTAGCTAAAAAGAGCTTGATTGAGCTCTTTACCATTACTTAATAAGAAAGTGAGAGCATCAAAGTATATTTGAAAAGGTTAAACAAGAAAATGTTCAAGGTGAAAGTTTTGCTTGAACCCATCATTACCAAGACCTTGATTAATAGGGGTACACAACTGTTATAACCTATATTTACCCCTAAAATGCTTTTCTAAGATAGCCATTTTTTTTAAAAAGGAAGCAAAAAATAAGAAAATCCAAAATTATATATTTTTAAATCAAGTTGGTCAAAATCTCTAATGTTTTAATGGGACATGACTTATTTTTCATTGTTTGAAAAGCACACTAAGAGTGCAATTGAAGAGAAATTAGTTGTAATTAAAGAAATTAAAGGACCAAGGACCAAAGTGTTGAATTAACATAGTTTCAAGAGGTCATATTAATTAAATCATGGCGTTAAATGCATAATCTTTTTTTCATATATCTTTATAGTTGATTTTCACTTTTATTGAAAAGTTCAGAAAATTAAGGACCATTTTGAAAATTTTAAAAAACAAAATGGTATATTGGATCGTGACTAAGGACTCAATTGAAAAGCTTTCCTTGATTTGGTCTTGTTTTCATCTCAGATTGTATAATTACAATTTTGAAAGGTTTAAAACTAAAAACGTGTTGATATTCGGGGGCTAACTTGAACTTTGACTGTACAAAACACTGTCGTTTCAAGATGTTGGTATAAATACCAAGCATCCCTTTTATCTTATTCTTCAAAGGCCAAAAACCTAAAACCTTAGCTAGCCTAGTCATTTTCTTGACCAATTCCTTATCAACCACTGCCATTTTTTACAATCGTATTGTTGATTTGTCCAAATTTAAGTGTCGGTTTCTCATAATCTTGGCATCGTTTGCCGTGGTTGGCCTTTCCCTAAATAGGTACGAGTCTTGTGTTTCCCCTTTTATTTTTCTTAATGATTTAATCGCTAAATCCTAAGAGAGAGCATTTTACACTCTTATACTACAACCTGACTATCATGGGTTTGTTTGTATACATTCAACTATGTAGATTTAATGGTTCTAATCCTAGGGTTTAGGTTTTTTTCCTTTCTTATATAAATAACGACTTAAAGTTTTAACAATAAAGAAGAGGAATATATTAATAATGGAGAGGTAGAATAGTAATCAAGGGATGTTATACACATAAAGAAGAAAATCAAAGGGAGATATGTGGTTTTGGTTCTTGATCTTTCTGTTTTTTTTTTTAATTTCTGGGTAGTGAATAAAAGATAGAGTTTTTGAGAGTGAAGGAGACTAAACCACTACCATTTAGAAGGCTCACCTTACAGCCAGTCCAACTAGATCATGGATGTACCATCTAGGTATACCCTTTTATTCATACTTTTGCATATTTAAGTTTCCATATGCCCACTGCTTTTCATATGTTTAAATGTGTGGCCTTGCATTTTTGGAATGATGTTAATATCTTTTTAAGTGTAATCCTGTGTTATTTCCTTGTATCTTGGCTTGTAAAATGCTTAAAGTTATTTGCTTAAATCACCATAGATTTGTTATTGACTATATATGGCCATATAGGACTTTAGTGTAATTTCTATAGGAGGTTGAAATGTTGTGAGTGTTTTTTTGAATGTTTCTGGTTATAAGGGTACCACTAATGTTAGATATGTTTAAAACTTTTGGTATAATTTCCTGAACTCTTAAAGAAGTGGCTTAAAACTGATGGTTTTAATGTTTCATTACTTATGAGCATCAGTGGATGCTTGGTACTTATTTGACCTAAAATCTATGATCTTGATCATGTTTTATTAAGATTCTTAGTTTAATTATTAAAACATGTCTATTTTGATACATTGTGTTTATATCTAGAAGGCCTATATATTATTGTGGCTAAATCTTGTGCATGATGCGACATGTTGATGTGGTTGTATTGCTAAAATACTTTATCATTGTTGAATTTAGTACTCAAGTTTAGTTATTTCTAAAAATATTTGTGTTCAAATTGTATTATAGTTGAAACCTACATCAAATTTTCATCTTGTGTTTGACATTTTCTTGATTATATATTGCATTGTCATAGTCAATTACATCATGTTTTGATTTTGATCTTGAAATTGCCAAGGTAATAAGTGTTGCTCCCTTTGGTCTTCAATTAAAAAAAACTCAAAACCAATCATACATGCATTTCTTAGGCCTTAAATCAAGTTTGCAAAGCCCATTAGGTTTTGGCCTACATTGAAAGGTCTAGGCTGATATTCCAATCATTTTTTTAAAAAACCATCATTTCCTTTTAAAATTGTGTTAAAATTAAGATTTTCTTTTGTTATCTACTCTTAGTATTTAGGGTAGATAAACTTATAACAAGCTATTAACTTGGATATTAACGAGGAGTAACACTTCATTCCCTTTGCTTTCAAACTAAAAAATGAGTCTTTAAAACTTCAAAACCTTTAGGTATAATATTCATCAATGACAAATTTATGTCAATTTAGGGTATTAATTTCTTCAATTGGGGTAAAAAAAATTAAAAATTAGAATTAAGTTGTCCACTTATAGTCTTTGTACATACACAAGTTTTACCAACCAATATGCATAATCGTTTCCATAAAAAAAGTGAGCTAGATGTTGATGATCCTTTATTTTGAAAATTATAACTAGTAGTTTCCATTCTACTTAAATTTTAAGCAAACTTTATATATGATAACTAATCTCTGATACCAATTATTGTTCAAAAATTAATGCAACTTAACACCTAAAAGGGATGTATTAGGTGTGTCACTAAATTGAAAAATTAAAACAAATTACTTCAAGTAAATGCAATAACCAACCATATAATTAAAGTACTTAAAGTAAAGAGTTATGGAAGAGAATCTACAAACTTATTCTTAAAGTCGTTTGACAATCTTACATCCACACCTCAAGTATCAAACCGTACTTAAGTATTGTATTCCTTCACTAACCCAAGTTCATGAGTATAATTGCCACTTGATAAATCCATACCGAGATTTTGCACCACTTAAATAAATCTCTTCTTCAAGATTTTTCTGTTGGTGAATTCACCTCACCAATACCAAGGGTTTTTTCCTAACTCTTAAAGGTTTACAATAGTGTTTTGTTTTCATAACAAAACTTTCTTAATAGAGAGAATAATACAATTGAAGTTCTAAAATCTCTATAACTCATTAGATAGCATTTATAGGATTTAAAGGTGTTTAAGTGTATGGGAATGATATTGAATATTCTTTGTGCTACAATATGAAGGTTTAATAACATAAATTAGAGTATAATAAGTGATTGACTATTTTATATTAATTTTACTCTTAAAATAGCTTACATATCATATATGTTCGGATTCTTTTGCTAATTTTGCAATTAGACAAGTTATGTGCGCGCGCGCGCGCGTGTTTCTAAAAGAAACTAACCATTTATAGCCATTATTGTTCCTTTAACAGCTAAAACATTCCACCAGTTTGGATTGGTCAAGCCAATCAATCGACTAGTTCCTGCAGAATTCCTAAGTGTTCATCACTGATGAATAAGTGGTCGTCCAACTTATTTGGTAACCTCAAATAATCGATCGATTCATGCAGAATTCTAGAATGCATGCATAATGAAGTGTGCAAATTTATTTTAATTATGCTATTAAGTAGGACATAAAGATTACATTTAAGCACTAAAATGAATATTTATTCTAAATTTTCACTTTACTTCCATCTTAGACTTCATAATTGATTTCTTTATGGAACTCATTATGCTTATCAATGTGTTCTTACTTCTTTCTATAAAACTTGCTTAAAACTTATTCTCAACCAAACATATTATTAGTCTATTATACATTTTATTATTATCATAAAAATATTTTAAAACATGAATGTGTAACTCTAAAGGTCAATGGGTTTGACTTAAAAAAATTTTAAGATGATATCTTTTTTTTTCTTTAATATTGAAATAATAACATATTAGATTGATCCAACTTTCAAAACTTAACCCGCTAAACCCATAACCCTTTTCAAGGGCTCTATTAAGTTTGATGACTTTGTTCGGTTTGCTTTCTACAAGATTATCATAGTCTCAAATAAATGTTCTAATATTTGATTAGTACTTGATTTTGCGACCATCTATTTTAAAATCAACCAAATATTAAAGGATAAAATTAAAAAAAAACTAATAAAAAAAGAGGACCTGCTTCACAGTTCTTTTGAACAATACAAGTAGGTGATTTGAGTTCATTACTTATCTAAAACCCCACTTTCATTTGGGTAAATTTCAATTTGATCGCTTAAATATTACATATTGTTTTAATTTCATCTAAAATCTTTGATTTATTTCACTTAGCCTTTATTTTTTTTTATCACTCTTTCAATTATCCCTGTAACTTTTATTTTTGCTTTAATTTTCCTTTCTATCCATTTCCATTAGGAATAGTGATAAAAAAAATGTGTAAATTTCAAATTCATTTCCAAAGTCTATGAAATATCTCAACACCATCAATAAAATAAGGACAACAATAAACGCATAAAAATTAAAAAAAACGAAAAAATTAATTGGCAAAGATATGATAGAACTTGAAAGGGTTAGTTTTTTTTTATAAAAAAACCCTAATCCTACCAACTTCAATTCTCACTCAGCAATATCACTTAAATGAAAATTAAGAGATTCAAATGGAATTTTTGCTTCAATCTTTCATTTTTGCTATTTTTGTTAGGATAGTAATGGAAACGTACATAAATTTTAATTTCATTCCCAAAGTTTATGAAATATCTCAATATCATGAAAAAAAAGTGAACAAAAAATAAAAGGATAGAAAATTAACAAAAATAGAAATAGAAATTCAATTGGAAGATATATGATAAAACTTGAGAGAGGTTGTTTCTCAAGAAATACCTCAATCCTACCATCTTCAATATCTCTCACTTGGCAACATCACATTTTTGTTCTTCAATTCTATAATTTAATTAAAATTAAGAATATTCATCAAAACATCACTATTGATTTTCAGAAACATGCATTAACTCTCAAGGTTGGAGTATAAACGTGTATGGCATACCAGCAGCTTACATGTCATTTTCTCCAGCAACTAATATGTTGCCTCTTTGTAATCCAAGACCCATTCCAATCCAGCCATGGCAAAGCTGTTGATAGCTGTGGAGGGTGGTGCCATATGGGCATGTACAGCAGCACCAGGGACAATTTGAGGCGCACTTGAGGGTATAGCTGTTGTGGTCAACTGTGTGACTTGTTCCGTCCCCGTCCCGGGTTCGACCCTCTATGTGCACGTTCGTTACCCCAGCGGTGCCTAACTTGCCCCTGGGCTTGCAGGAGGTCCAGTGGGCCGTGGGGAATAGTCGTGGTGCGCGCAAGCTGACCCGAACACCCCACGTAAATAAAAAAAAAAAAATTTTAAGGCCAAAGATGTGACCATCGTAATTAATTTGGTTCCCAACCACTTCCTTTATCTTTTATTGCATGGCACTGTACACTTGCTATTGAAAGTATCATTCTGATTATTTTTTAAAGTGTTTTTTTATTTTTAAATATAATAAAATAATATTTTTTTATTTTTTAAAAATTATTTTTAATATCAGCGTATTAAAATGATTTAAAAATATAAAAAATATTAATTTAAAGTAAATAAAAAAAATTTAAACTTTTTCAAAAATATTTTTGAACCACAAAAATAAGCTCGTGAATTACTATGATTTTCTTGCTATGCAAAAAATTAGGATTTTCAAAGAGATTAGATTGTGAGATTTTGTGTTTGATTTTCTGACAAAAAAAAAAACAGTAAGCAATGACACTGTTGAACAGTGAAGAACCAGTTACAGTTAATTTGGGGTTGCAAATCACTTACGGTGAGAAGGAAGTTAATTAGATTGATTCAGGAAATGGTTGCGCATTTGCACTAATTTAACAAATTATATATAAATCGTGCGGAAATTCCTTAAATGAAAATAGTTAAATTGAAAATTGCAAGGTTAAACTTGGCATTACAATTACAGAAAAAAAAACTAAATACCCTAGTAAAAACACTTTACAAAGCACTGTGTATATTGGAACAATTCTTTTGTTAGGATTTTTTATTTCAGCCACCAAACTTTTTTTCTTTCAATTTCTTTCTTAAATATTGCATTGTGTAGAATATTAAGCTTATAATTTGTTTCAATTACCTTGCTATGTAATATTCTGATATTAATATTGCTTGATTTTGATGGATAGAATTCAATTCCATTGCTAATAAAAACAAAGACTTTAGAGATCAAATTTGACATGAAAAAACAAATTTCTTTTTTTTATTGTTCATGAGGTGCATTTTTTTTTAATTTTGATCCCCAGAGTTTTTTTTTAATTTTCATTTTTTATCCTTGTTTGTTAATGTTTTTATATTTTGATCCAAAACTTTATTTTGTTCATGTTTCAGTTATTAAATCTAGGAAAGAAGAGAGAAAGTAATTAAAAAAAAAAGTATGAGAGAAAAAAATAGCTAGTTGGCCACATTCCAGCAACAAAAAAATTATTTTTAATGTCAATGAGTTTCATTTGATGATAATAGTTTGATTAAGGTGTTTTTCCTTCTTAATTTACAAAAAAAGTTGATAAAGGTTCAATATTGTTTTTTTGAATAGGGCTAACTTTTGTTTTTGTAATTGACTAGAGGTTGTTTTGGAGGTTAAATAGGGGATTATTAAGGTTCATGAGATGTTTTTTCATGTGTTTCTAAGCAAAACCAAAAGCTTGAAAAAGGGTTTATTTGAATCCAATGACTTGGAACCTGGTTTTTTAGTTACTTTAAAACTAGTATATGACACATCGTCTATTTTTTTTTTTTTTAAATATGGACATATGACATTTTTAAGAAGAAAAAACAAGAAGGCCAAGTGCACTGGTCCACCTAAGCATAGGCTCCTAGTCCTTTTTTGGCCTTTATTTTTTTTTATATTTTCCATCAATTTTGCATTAAAACAATTTGATTAAAATGTTTTTGGGATATTATTTTATTAAATTTCGTTCTAATTTTAATTTATTTTCAAATAAGATTATAACATGTGTTTTTTTTATATAATATTAGCAAGCACTTTTTAATTTTGTATAGTTTTTCATGATTTTTTTTTAAAAAAACTTTAATTTGATGGCTTTCCTATATGTTTTATTTTTTCATTATGATACAATTAAATAAAAATAGCTTAAAAAACAAAGTTACTAAACCTAACTGGATTTATGACTTAAGTTGTGGGTTCGACAAGTTAACTTATATCGATTCAAAACATCGTGGTCTAATTAATTTTGATTGAGAATAAAATATTTGTTTTCTTAATTTCATAATTGTAAGTTTCTTATATAATCTATTCAAATTTATTATTTTTATTTTTTCATATGGTTGCAAGAAGATGATTAATTCATTATTTTTTAATTCTTTAATTAGAGCTTGCTTTCATAATTATAATGATTGTTTTTATTAAAAAATAATACTTCTCATAAAAACTTTTCATCAAAAGTAAAAAAAATATGTGAATAAATATTTTTGTTTATATATATATATATATATGGTCTTTACTTTTTATTTAAAATTGTTATAAATTTTGTTTTTACCTTTTTTGTTTTTTATTCAATTATCTATACTCTAATAAAAAAACATTTTTTGTTGTCTAAATGAAAAAAAATATATGAGTCAAAAAAGATAATCTCGATAAAAAATACATTGATCTTTGATAATTTTATTTATTGTCATTTTTTATAAATATTTATTTTTATTATCATTTAACTAGATAAAAATAAATTTTAGACAACTAAGTTATTAAACAGGTGAAAGCTTGATCTAAGCTAAAGGCTGGATGGATTAATTTAGTTTGATGTAAATCAATTTAAAAATATTATTTATTTAATATTTAAAAAATATTTAATCAATATTGTTTTTAAAATATTTTTTTTAATATTCAAATCAGATTTTGATTAGAGGAATTGATTCAAGATGTATTTACTAGATTAACTGAATCATATTAGATCTTCTCCTATCCAGTTGACTTGTACAGTCTCTTGCAAGTCAACTGAGCGTTGCATTGGCAACCAACTAATTAATTCTACAAGAGCTGTTTTAGATAAAATATAATACACACTTGCTTTATAAACGACGTCATTTGTTGGAATCTAACAAGTTCCATTCTAGAATGCAGAGAATTTACCTGAATTTGTGTCGAGAGAACAACCAACAACTCCTTTGGAAGTAGTCCTTCATGGAGATTCTAGTCAACCAAGATTTCATAGGTGATGGAACAAGATCTTTACCGGAACTTTTTCATGTAAAAAATGCCGAAATTGAAGAAAGCATGCATGTATAAATTTCCTAACATGCTGAATGTTAGAGAATAATATAAATTATATCCTGAAATTTTACATAACAACTTAAGCTATTGGATTAAAATGATTCTTTGACAATGTATTAGAGTCTTGATGACCAAGTGGTCATGAGTTCGAATCTCCCCATTCTTATTTATTTGATAAAAATTAAGTATAAGTTAGTATGAGTCTATGCAAGTTTCAAGTCCAAAAGGCTACTTGAGGGGGTGTGTTAGAGAATAATATAAATCATATCCTATGACCTTACCTAACAATTTAAGCTATTGGATTGAGATAATTCTATGACACTCCCAACCTAATTTTCAGGCGGGGAGCTAACGCCTATGGTATTTTCCCGACTCTTGCATCTTTGGTTTAGGGCAAGACCAATCTCATGGGCCACACATATCTAAAATAATACTCGGGCATATCATCCATATATTTGAACACGATGCCTAAAATCAATTCCTACATACAAGTATAGAAATCTTCACTACCAAACTATATCTGCATCTCTTATAATGATAAGTGAGTTTGGATGAATTTAGTGGAATACAAGTGAGCAATCACAATTACTTGGGTATGATGAGTGGAACACACCTCATGACTCATTAAAATAAAAATTACTCTCCAATTCTTCCACCCAAGCAAAAGAACAAGGTTTAAGGGTATAAATACCCCTTGATCCACCAAGATAAGAGGTTCTGAATCTCTTTATTCTCCACTGCATACATATTTTTTAGAGTATATCTCTCTAAAACATCATTGCACTCTCTCTTATTATAAAGATAATTACTTAAGCGTCTGAGAGTTTCGTAACCCATCATAAATGACCTTTTATAGGTACATATCCTCCGACACCAAGCTATATCCATCTTGGCTATTTTAGCTTAAAAAAGTGAAATAGATTGTTATGACCAAGTGATTAACTGACATCAAGCTATTTGGATTTTATAGGATATCAATAGGCTATAGGTATTTGATTAAGAAAGTTTGTTTTTTGAAATAAAGATGATGATGATAAAAATGGTAAAATCATGAGAATGAGGCAAAGAATTATATAAAGTAAAGCAAAACAATCTTTCTTTGGAGCTGGTTAGGTTTCCTGGGCTGTTCTGTTTTTTGAAAGACATGAAGAGAGTTTATTTATGGAAAGGAAACCTAGGATTGAGTGGTAGAGATAGGCATACCTTATACTATATTATTAGCCCGCACTACGATGCAGGTCATATAAAGAAACTAGCGGTAAAAAATTTTAGGGGTTGTTAATGTTATTTTCAAAAGATTTTTTTTAACTGTGTAGAAATTGATATGATGTGACTCGATCATTTTGACAAGTCCAAAGACAATATGAATGACTATTAAAAATATAATTTAAGTCAAAATAAATATTTAAGATGAGTTTTTTTAATAAACACTGAGATGACAATATATTGAATCAATTCGGGTCGACTTGGATTAACTGCCAATACATATACCAAGTCAGGAGATCATGATAATCCCATAGAAACATATCAAAATAAATTATGAAACTCAATTTCTAATGAACCCAATATTGAAGGATGAAACTGAAAAAAATAATTAAAAAAAGGACCTAGAAAAATAACTTGAGTAAACCCGGGTTAACCTGCCAAACCCATGATTTAGGTAATGAGATTAAGATGACCTAATAAAAACCAAATTAAAACAAATTATAAAGCTAAAATCCCAATTAAATCAGTTAAATTATTTTAAAAATTATGATAATATAATAGTTGAGTTTTGTGTCATTTACACCTTAATTTATTTCAACCAATATCAATAGATTAATAGGTATCAAGTCCTTTAAGTTATTTAAAAGATGATATAGGATTTAAATTATGTTATGTTTTCAATTGAGCCTTTTTTTTTTGTAAAAAAAACAAATAATAATGAAATCAAGTGATACAATTTATATTATCAATTCCAAAAATTAGGAGTAATTTAAAAATTAAATTGAATATTCCTCAAGAATTAATTTTTATTTTATTGTAGGATATGATTCTTTGAATTCAATAAGTTCTTCTATAAATATCTAATTATGTTGAGTATATACATTTTGATGGGCAGATATATGAGCATGTTTGTGGATAAATTTCTCTTTGGTATTTGAATTTATAAATTAATGCAATATATTATTTTCAAAATCTTAAAGTATTTTATAACTTAAATCGAGCATGTATTGAAAACTAATTCGATAAATGATTAATTTTGTTGAATAAGTGGTTAAATCTGTGAAAAAAATAATCTATATTTCAGATTAAAATTCCTGAAATAATTTATAATAATGTCAGTTCTGCTTACAATCTATTATTAGTTATTAGATATGAAGAGATAACAAAATATGACTCGTTATCCATCAATCATAACATTGCTTTTTCGCTGCTTCATCGATGGTCAATAGTCTCGTCAGAAAAGGGCTCGGAGGTTCAAAGTTCTCCAATTTCTCGAGTGTTGTCTCTTAGTGCATGATTTTCTTGCGTCTCAGATCCTCGGCGATTCTCTTGTTTCCTGATGGGCTAAAAAGTTGGTGTTTTTTGTTATTAAATTCTTGCTACTTTATCTTCGTATGGTTGTCAGCATCTTACAGTGACATGCACTCCCATCGAATTATGTGATAATAACAAAATTATAAATTTATATTTAATAAAATTCAATAAATAAATAAATAGCAAGTTGTTAACAATAAATCTCTGAACACTCCGATGGATCTTCATATTCTATGTTTCTTTACTTTAATGGAGTAAATTGTTTGCTTTCTTCTTGTATTCAGTCTGTTAGTTTGATCTTCTCAATCATCGTGATTTTGCTTAAACCAGAAATCATGTGCATATATTGGATTTGATGTTCTTTGAATAAATGATGGAGGATTATTAATATTGGTAAGAAATCAAGATCTCTAGTCTAGTCTAGTCGGATTATCCATCAACAAAGCTTATTGGTAACTCGTGATTTGTTGTGGGTTAGATAAAAAATTAATTTGTAATAAAAAAATGCTTTCAATTTTTATTATATCAAGAAATATTTTAATTGTGAAATAAAAATTATAAATTTATATTTAATAAAATTCAATAAATAAATAAATAGCAAGTTGTTAATAATAATAACAAAATAAATTGAAAAGCAAAAAAATAAATATAAATTAAAATATATAATCTTGTGTTGGCAAAGATATTCAGCTTTTTTCATTTAATTACATGTCAATATTATTTCAACAAAAATAATAGTTTATATTCTACTGAACCAAAATAATACGTTGGCCTAATCCCTCATTTTCTTATGAAGTTAAGAAATTTTGTACAATTTAAAATAAGAATAAAAAAGCTATTCCTTTAATTTAAATTCCTTTTATCTTATTAATGTGTTCCCTTTCTATCCGGATTTTTTTAATCATAATAATTTTTAGACAAATCTCATCATAATCATAAAAGCAAGTCTAAATTAAATAAAAATAATGTTCTAATAATTATGATGTGAATGTATTAAAAAAAGTATAACAATAACACAGCACTCATGCGTTGTCAAGGAAAATATATTGGCAATAGTATTAAACTTGACCTTGCGCGTAGGGCTAACCTATAGACCACTTATCCTGACCCCTTTCCTGGTTTGGAATTTAAATTAAACTTGGTAACATAAATGAATCAGTCAACCTATTCAATACTTGGTTTGAACTTAGAAAAATTGAAGACGACCTTGATTTAGATTTTTTTTCTAATATTGAATCGATGATGTTTTGGACTAATCAGATTTGGTCAAGTTAACCTATTAATCTTGCAATCCGAGTTATGGACTCAATTATTTAATTGTTTTAGTTTTTGAAATTTATTTTTACTTAATCAAGCGAAATAAAAATAGATGTGCGCAAGAAAATAATTGAATATAATTTAAGGGAAAAAAACAAAAAAAAAACAATAAAAAACATCATGGAAGGTTGTACAAAAATGTTATAACCTCGTTTGAAAACAAAGTAAAAACTGAATGATGTTTAATAAAATATATCCCAAATAGTTTTTAGTATTTAATAAAAAATATGTAAAATGTATTTTTATTTAATTTATTTTAATGAATTTTAATTAAAATTAAAGATTAGTTAGGTTGGACTCTTGCATGGCCTAGGTTTTAAATTAAATATCAATTAGAGTAAACTTTATATGACCTAGTCGACGAAGCAAATATACGCGTGACCAAGTCAAACTAGAAAAAAACCCAATTTGACATAAAAAGTTCAAGGTTAACAGAATTTTAACTTTTTTTAAAAATATTAAAATGCAGGTATTTTAGATTGACTCGGCTAAAATGGGGTTAACCAGCCAAACACATGACATAATTTATAGACTTAGTTGGGTCTATCAATGTTTTCTTTTTGAAATTATTTCTTGTTTAATAATTATATGACAATAAAAACAGGCATACACAAGAAAGAAATCGAATAAAATTACAAAGGAAAAGAAAAACATAATAAAGGTTGCACAAAAAGAGCACTTGTAATATAATAAAATTTGGCTATGATCTTTGTAAAAAACAAAAAAAGAGAGTAAAGAATCAATGATATTTAATAAAAAAATATCAAATAAATCTTTAATCAATATATTTTAATGGATTTAAATTAAAATTATAAACAAAATATAAAAAACAATGAATAAAATAGGTGGGCTAGTGCGTCTATCCAACAAAGATGAAGTTCAAACTCACACACCAGGTCTTTTTGGTTTTTTTTTTAATGTTAAATGATGGAAAACATGTCAACCATCTTTTTATTTTTTAATTTTTAAAAAAATATAGACAATAAGTCTTCTATTAGTGTAGATTCTAGCAATTAGAAAGGTCATCGAAAAGTTGGAGTATAGTTTTTTTAATCCAAAAACTAATTTCTCAACCTATTTTCACAAAACAAATCCAATAAAATTTTCATAAACCTAAAAAAAACCCATATCTAACCTCAAATTAACTTTTAATCGATTAAGATATATAAAATCATCCCAAAAAAAATTCTCGAGCCCTTATCTATATTTTTTTAAGCAAGATGAAGGCTAAAAAACACCTAAATAAAATTATTCTCATCAAATAGAATTTGTTGACACCAAGATTAATTGTTTTCGTTGTCAAAATATGGTGAACCTACAACTTTCTCTCACTCCCTTGTCTTTGAAAAAGTTTCTCTCTTATTTGTTAAACTCAGGGATTGAAACGTAATAAAAATAAAGTTTTGAAGAAAAACATGAAATTTTCAAACCAAAGAGATCTAAAATGAAAATGAAAAAATTCCAAGGGCTAAAATCCTTTAAAAGGCAAGAACAGTGGAAAAAAAACACCTTGCATTATTACTAACTGTGAAATCTAGACCCTCGAGTCTTAATTGGTTTACATAATAACATCAAATTCTATTTCTCAAAATCAAACATTAATCTAATGTCGAGGATTGTTTTCATGGTGGGAAGTCCATAGATAGTAAATTGAAACAAACCATTAAAGCCAATTCCAAATCAACATGCAATGTAGAATGACTAAATTGAAAAAACAATTATTTGGTTAAACTATTATATAAATTTAACATAACTTTATATGGCATATTTTAAAAGAAGGATGTAACTATATATATATATATATATATATATATAACTAGGTATTTCACTATATCAATCATAGTAACTACTAGATTTTTGGCCTACACGATGACATAAGTTAAATCATTTTATCTAATCTTAATAAAATTGTAAAGACTTTAGGAAGTAAGAAATTTCATTGAAAAAAACACTTTTTAAAGTATTTATATAGTGATATATTGAACAACATTTAAAAATAAAAAATTGAGACAACAACATATTAGCTTGATCTAGGTCAAATATGATTAACTATCAAATCCACGATTTAGGATATGAGACCATGATAACTCCATGAAATCCAAATCAAAATAAAATAAAAAGTTTAATTCTAATCAACCAAGTATTAAAGGCTAAAAATGAAAAATGAAAAAGAAAAAGAAAGAAAGGAAAAAAAAAGCTATATTTAAGCAAACAAAAATATCATGAAAGTGAGTATATTATGTTTATATTTAAGAAATTATTTTAAATTAATTGAAAACCAAGATTTATTTTAAAAATGCTAAATTTAACATAAAAAAACAAATAAAAAGATCTAAGACAACCTAGGTCATTTTCAGAATTGGTGAAAAATTCTTTAGAAAGCAAAAAAAAGAAAAAGGAGAGCTTTAAAAAAGGACAAAAACTGGGAAAAAAATTGAGCTTAAAAAAGAGAAAAAAAAGCACATAATATGCGGAAAATTTAGAGAAAATCTCATAAACTAAAAAAAATGTTAACAATTGATTTATATAGTAGAAAACTAACATTAATTTGACTTAATGGACCAAAATTTGATAAAAAGACCAAAACACATTGAAAACCCAAAATAACTAAAATAATAAAATAAAACTTAACCCAAATAAACCCTCAAATGCCGGAGGCCGTAAAATAAACTAATAAATAATAGGCCAACTAATTAAAATAAAACCAAAATTGAATTTTATAATCTGCTAGCAAAATCAAAATCCAACTTCAAATGAATGGTTCTCCTTATATCCTTGAAAAGCTGTGGATGTCTACTTTCTAATGCAATTAAAATCGCATCAAAATTCATTATGTAGCTCTAATTGTGACAAAATAGTAGAGAAAATTCAAATTTGACAGATTTAAATCTTTGTTTTCCAATCTTTCTGTAATGTTTGGATGCTCCTCTACAAGTGCTTCTTAAACATGAATTAAATTAATTAAGCTTTGTTCTTCATTATTTGATATCCTCTCAAAGTCCACATTATCCCATATATCTCGAAAAAGTCTCTTAATGGCCTCTTTAAAACTTTTTGCTCTAAATCTTGTGATTAGATCCAATGAAACTTCTAATGGATCTCTTGGTGTTGAAGCTAGGATCGCACTAATAAGCCACGACATGCATCACTTATACACTGTTAGACGACTTACTTGTTGGCTCGTATAAGCATGTTCTAGATGTTTTTTTTTATATATTTATTAAAATACCATATTGTCTTTTATACCATATAATTATCACAAAACAAAAACCAAGATGAAAGTACAAATAAGTCCCTAGAGGCAAGATTAAGACATTTGGATTACAAGGACAATAAAGTCATTTAATCATGTTGTGAAAATTGAAATTACAAAAAAGCTCCTAGATCCAAGTTGAATATTTTTTTTTCATTTAAGGGAAATTAAGTAATTATATTATGCAAAAAAAAATCAAAAGATTGAGCTGCCCCTAATTAATTTTATAATAACCAATAGACAACATGAAATTACCTAAAATAGTAATTTCATTGTTTCAATTCCCAGTAAATTAAGACATTTCTATAATATTTTTCCTATAAGTTTTAGGTTTTCATTAAAAAGTTTTTTTTAACCTTTTTTCTCAAACTCTTTTTTGAATTGTAACCTTTTATGAATAATTTGATGACCATTTTGTTAAAATTTGATCAAGAAAGACAATTAAACAAAAAATGACCAGAGTGTAAAACAAGAAGGAACCCTAAGGCCAATTTCAAATTTACACGAGAAATTACTTTTTGGTTCATCATCCTTTCCTTAACCTATTTTCACAAAAAAATCCATTAAATTCTTCATAAACCTAAAAGAAACCCATATCTAACTTTTAAGTAATTATATTATGCAAAACAATATCAAAAGATTGAGCTGCCCCTAATCAATTTTATAACAACCAATAGACAACGTGAAATTACCTAAAATAGTAATTTTATTGTTTCAATTCCCAGTAAATTAAGACATTTCTACAATTATTTTCCCATAAGTTTTAGGTTTTCATTAAAAAGGTTTTTTTCAACCTTTTTTCTCATACTTTTTTTTTAATTGTAACTTTTTATGAATAATTTGATGACAATTTTGTTAAAATTTGATCAAGAAGGACAATTGAACAAAAAATAACCAGAGTGTAAAACAAGAAAAAAACCTAAAGCTAATTTCAAATTCACATGAGAAATTACTTTTTGGTTCAACATCTTTTCCTTTTTTTTTTCTTTTATAGTTCATATAGTTTTTGGAATTTTTAAAATTTTTTTTATCTAAAAGTTCATTTTGTAGGCTTTGTGTCTGAGAAAGGAGAGAAAAACTCATTGGATAACAGTGAGGGAGGGAGAAACTCCTTTGTTGGCCTTATTTCAGCGATTGAAATAACTGATCTTGGTGTCAACATGTTCTGTTAAAAAAAAAGAGTTCTATAAAGATGTTTTTAGATTTTCAAGTTGCCTAAAAAAATAAATATGAGTTCAAAGAGAATTTGTTTGATTTCATTTTGTATTTTTGGACCAATTGAATGATGTTTTGAATTGACATATTGATTTATTGAGATGTTAAGGATGTTTATTAGGTGTTTTAGAGTTAAAATAAGTTCAAAATATATTTTTTTTACCTAAAAACCCCAACCCTAATTTTCTAGGCACCTTTGTAATGGGTCTGACCTCGCAGGCCAACGTGTATTTGGCTCTCTGTTTGTTAAGTTGACAGTAAACCCTTGTCCCTTTTTATTTTTTTTAAAATTTTTTTATGGATTTAAATTTAAATGCACTATAAAAAATTAAGCATTATTTCTCAATTATTACTCAATTTTATCATTTTTCTTAAATGATAATATAGGTTTTTATGAGAATGGTAATATTTACTTTCCTAATTATTACATGTCTAATATGAAAAACAAAACTTATGAATATTAAATTAACATAAAATTATGTTTTTTAAAAAAGATTTTAATACATTTTTTATATAATTTTTTCACATTTATCATTTTTTTTGTCTTCAATCATATACAAAATACTAAGACTTTATTTTAATATTTTATTTTAAAATTTCTTTTAAGATCATAATGGATTTTTGTTTAGAAAACAATACTTGCAATTTACAAAATGTCCTAGCATTGAGTTTATTCTTAATTTTACAAGTGTCTATTTTTTATCATATTACTAAATAAAATATAGTTTTAAAGAACAAAAAGTTGTTTAGCCCAGTGGAATCCATGATATAATTCGTGTGTTTAACAATTTTACTAAAGTTATTAAACTCGATGGAGTCAATGACTTAAGTCGTGGGTTTGAGGGGTTAATTTGAGATATTTTTTAAAATTGATTTATTTTAACTTAATCCTCCAACATTGAGATGATTGAGAATTGATTATAATTTGATTTAGTTTTGTGATATAATTTGAATCCCCATCTAAATAAGAAGTTGAATATAAAGATTTTAAGATTGATCTATAAGGCTGCTTTACTGACATTGTCAAAAAACTATCCAAAACCTGAATATTTTTTTTATGTTCAAAAATAAATTTAGTCTGACCTGTAACGTAGCGCATGCCAGTTATCTAGTAACTACTATAAGAATTTATTAAGCAAGATTAATAAATAAAATTTAGTTTGTCATCATCATCCTATTGATAATAATGGAGCAACTTGAATTTAAATCTATAACGAGTGGTTCAATTTCCTTAATCACTTGAGCACTACTAAATCAATACTCCCTAAACAAAATGATCTTAGGAAGCTCACAATTTCTTAATTAAAATATCAGCCATAAAAAAATATCTATTTAGGGGCAAATACATTTTTAGCTGCTTTATAACTCGAACAATTGGGATAAATACATGTCAAAAATGCCCTTTTCTTTTGTCACTTCCCTATGATCTCCATGATAGGATCTATTGTAGATGATAAGACAATTGAAATTAAGCACAGGTTTAGTGGAATCCACGTATACTTCTTGACTGATTGCAAACTCACTATGTGACTCTTACATTTAGCCTTTTTATCTTTGGAAAAATACATGTTAATTATGGATATCCTTCAACCATATCTAGCCACCCAATATGACAGCACACCCGGCCCACTTATAATTCCCATGAAAACGATTTGTAGCTCATTGGACCAAATTATGTAACCGAGTAAGTTTTGGCTAAAAAGTTTTTTTTTGGTCAAATTGTTGTTAGTTCGTGAATAAAAAATTTAAAATTTTTAGTTCCCAAACTATTTTTTGTTTTAATGTAATCCCTTTGTTAGTTTTTGTTCAATTGATAAAAAAAATTAAACTAGAATAATGATGGCACTGGAAGAAGAGAAAGAGAAAGCTAGTCGTTCATGGAACCATAAGATCAAAAATAGGATGCACACTTACCAACCAACTGTGATTTCATGTTTATGACCATTTGACAGAGTTGTTCATAATCTACCAAGAGTTGCTCATATTTTTCAATGAGATGAGTCGTGTGTTGTTACAAGGCCACGAACTCCTGAGATTGGGTGCTTGATAGCAATTGGGAGCTCCCAACGGTTGAGACACTACGGGCCGCCCACAAGTTCTTGGCCGTAGTGTTGGAGAGTCCGTATATTCAATTTCTATCGGGTCCACCAGACGATCCTGCTTTCATCCACAAATTCGGATCAAAACCTAGGTGAGTTGAAGAATCGTCCCCGTATCTCTCCCTTAACCAGCTATTATATGTCTCTTGAAAATTAAAAAAGAAATCATCAAATTTAATTCAAGAAAATAATAACTTATGAAAGAAAATGGTTAAACGAACATACCATGAAGTGTTGAGCGCGGTTGTTAATGAATTATTGCATCCTTTTTTAGCAGTCTTCACTTCGTACGTGTCTCAACAAATAGCTTCATTGGGCTCAGTCCATGTTCAAAAAGCATATCCTATAAAAAAATATTACAAGTTAAATATATTTATAAATAATAACAAATTAATTAATCCTAGATGTCACTAAAATTAATTTTATCATTCATTTTTTATGTGCAACGAACGGATTATGACCATAATTTTATTGGAATATTATTGGATCATAAATCTCCACCTTACAAGGTAGAATCCAGTTCATTGTACTGTCCATATTTACATGGGTGTCTAGAGTGATTTCGTTGAGACACGATTTACACGAGTATAAATAAGAATTATTTACCAATTATATTGTCAAGATGAGAGGTTATTAAAACTTGATTAAAGAAGAAGTGGAGATGAAATGTTTTATCAGAGGTAGTGGAGCACTTGGAAACCGGCCACTTGGGTGGTTTTGTTTGAGAATGTGGTTGAAGTTATAATTTTTTTTTAAAAAGTATTTTTTTAATGTTTTTAAATTGTTTTAATATACTAATGTCAAAAATAATTTTTTTTAAATAAAAAAATATTATTTTAAAATATTTATAAGTAAAAAACATTTTAAATTGCACCTATTATTACATTTCTAAAAACACCAAAAAGAAAAAAATGGGTAAGCTTGATAACATCCCACAAACAATAAGTGGGAGTGAAATGTTTCTTTCTTAGAAGCTAAAAGATACTACCACTAAATACGTGATATAGCATTTAAATCTTGATCACTTATTCATTACTGCACCAAAAGAAGCAGAATGGTAGAGAGGAATTCGTCCATCACCCGAGTCAACATGCACACATACTATACTCTCTAGCGTGGCATGCATATAGAATTATTGATGCATTATTTATGAAAGAGTTTAGGTTTAGGTTAAGATAAGTAAATGCATGCTGCTAATTTGAGAGCAGGGTGAACCACTTGTTAATTTCCATGATTAGATACATACAGTATTCCAAATGAGTTCACTTGACCTAAATTTTATGTATGATCTGTACCTTGATTTTATTTCTCAATCTCAAATCTGTAATTGGAACTTGAATGGTTTTCAAGAGCTTACCGATGCTGTCCACCAACTCTCCCCGGCGGCCTTTCGTTAACCATAAGGCACAGGCTTATGCTCCATAATTTTTGAGGCTAAGTAAGAATTTAGGGTTCAAAAGGTTAGAGGTACCAGATCATTTTACTCCCAACCACAGACACACTGCAAACAGAGATTATAATCGATCAGACTCATCTTCCACGTTAAAGGAATTATGTTGTGCTTGATAAATATAAAGGAACACAAATAACAAGAGAGTAGGTTTGAGTAATGAAATCCAGCCAATCGAGCTGAATGCGATGTCCCTCAATAAGACATTACAATAATACACACATGGAGTTGTCTACACCAAAAAGAAAGAACAAAAAACAAGAAGAAGAAGAAGAAGCGAGGAAACACTTGAAGCAATTATAACCTAAAGTTAAGTATATGGTATTGGTACACAAACATAAATGTTCCAACCCAACACATCTACATCGTTACCTTGCAACTTATTGCTGTGTCGATTGTGACGGTTTCAATTTGCTAAAAAGCTGAAAGAAGAGAAAATTTAACCTCAACTGCCTCTACGTACTTGGTGCTTATTTCTTGACCCCTCCCATTACTTCTATTATGTACCCTTCTTCAATATATATACAAGACCATTTCGTCTCTCAAACTAGTATATTCTGAAATTCCATGGAGCTTAAGTATAGCACACCCACCACCTTTCTTCTATGCCTCCTCATTGTCACGCCTTGCATTTCAAGAGGTTTGTAACTGCATATATATACTTTGTAACAGTAGGAGGATCGGATGGTTTGCTAATTTGGAAATATTTTTCTTAATTCGTAGGGGGATCGGATGCGGCAGAGTCAGAAGTTTATGAAATTGATTATAGAGGATCAGAGACTCACTCATCAGTTATGCCTCCTCCCAGCCACTCTCATGGCAGGCCTTGGATTCATCAAGATACTGTCAAGAAATCTCATAAACCCCAAGGTTTTAGAGGTGGTAACAACGGAGAACAAGTAAGACCAAGTATTTATATTACGAAAGTATAAATTAATCATTTAAGTTGTGAAGTGCCTAATAAATTGCAAGGTGATCAACAGGTACCTTGATAGACCTCTTGTGACACTAAATATATTTCTTGATTTCTAAATTTTTGGATTTCATGAAAAGTAAAAGAGTTTTGTTTCACTATATGTTAGTATTTATAGTAGACCCGGGCTGTTGTTAGTAATTTCCAATAACTCTGCTTAATACGCTTCGCTCTCTTTACTCTGTTCCACTTCACTCTGAGCCACAAACTACAACACGCAGCTTGTCCCTTTCTGCAAATTCACGAGTTGTTAATTAAGATTCCAGCTGGTGTATGTGCATTTCTGATAAGTTTGACTGACTGTTTTGTCTTGTCTTTGCTTAATTATGTTTTGCAGGCTGATAAAATTCATGGATGAGTGAGTTCTAGAGGAAGTATCAGTTTTGTTTCAAATCACTACAGTTTAGTTCCTTTGATCTCTTAGGCATGGATAGAAAATATGCAAATTAAGAAATGATATAGATGGTAATATTCCTTTGTCATTTTTTAGTTTTCTGCCAATGGTTGTAAATGTGATCTAAGCTACTGAGTTTGTGTATTTGTAATTACTGTTTAATATCTTCAAATCTTAAGAAGGATGGTTTCTTGTGAGGGTTTAGAAGCTCCTTGTTGTAAATGCTATCAGATTTTTTTTCTTTTTTTTTTAAGGTAGAAATTAACAAAAAGAAACTTGTTATAATTATACTGTAAACCAAAAGAGAAAGAGTTTTTACTTCAGGCTTTTAAGTAGATTTCGATAGTGTTTTTTTTTTCAATTTGGTCTTTGAGCTTTTCTTTTGCACAATTTAGCCCAAATTAGAATCCAATTATATATTTTTTTGGGAGGGAAGATTGAATTGAAAGATAAAGAACTGAAGTGAAAAAATCAGGTAAAATAGGTAGATGGTGACTTTTTAATTTGTTTGAAAAGTTTATTTTAGCCCCCTAATTTTTTTAGCTATCAGGTAACAAGTCTCTCTGATTTGTAAAAAAAAAATTGATTTTGGTACCACATTTTTTCCCCTTTTTTCCAGTCTTTTTTGGGAGGAGGACGCGCGCGCGGGGGGAGGGGGGGAGGGTCGCCGGATTCTAGTGTAGAGGAAGAAAGTTTTCGTTACCTTAGATTTCGGCCACTAAAACAATTGATTTTTGTATCAAATGGTTTCATATGATAAGGGAAGTTACGATTAGTGTTTATTTACCTTGAAAATACCTAAAACAACATATCTGATCTTGAGAAGAATTTTGGTTTCAGGTTTAAGGGGTATTTTTCTTGTATTTTTGAAGGCTCTTGATTGATTTAACAAGGTTTTTAGGGTATTTTCTAGATGTTTTAGGTTAAAAAAAAGGAGTGAAAATGAGTTTTTGTGAGAAAAAACAACAACCCTATTTTTCCGGTCAACCAGTTGCTAGATTTTAGAGAGCTCTAGACAACATGTCGTCTTCCCCACCCCCTCCCCCCCCCTAAGTAATTGGGGTGGATTACATGTTATATGCCCCTATTAACTTAAGAAAAAAGAGACGCTCGCGTGCGGTCTTGTTGAGCTAGGCACTCAGCCTGGACTCGTTCTCTCTTTTTTTAATTTTTGATTTTTTTATTAATACTGTTTTTATTTAAAATAATTTTTAATTTATGTTTTAATTAATACCCATTCTCAATTATTTTTTGAATTATTTTAATTAATATTATTATACTAGGTGTGTTCAATTCTTTAAGAGATTAGTATGATTTATTTGTGTGTGTGTGTATCTATTAATTTTTTTTTATAATATTTTTAATATGTGTAGCCTTGCATGATATTTTTTTTATTTTATTCAATAATTTTTTTATAAATTATTTTTAGTAAACAAATTAATTTAACACAATCACATAAATAACCCTTATTGTAATATTAAATATCTTGATTTATATTTGTCTGTCAATTTTTCCAATTACATTTGTTTTTATCATGTATTTATGTTTTCAATTTGATGCTTATTTTTATGATTTTTTCCTTAATCCTTTTATAAAAGTGTTTTTTTTTTAATTTCACTCTCCAATCCAAGTTGATAGTGTATTGTGCCTTTTATTTTTATTTTTTGCTTTTGTTAATGTTTTTGTTCTTTTCGATTTAACTCTTTGATTTTATCCCTCATTCTTTTAATTGTAATTTTTTATGGATTTTTTGTGTAATTTTTTTTTTATTTCATCTTTCAACATTTTATTTCCTAGAAATTGTGCTTCATGATGTTTTCATGCATTGTGTTTATGATCATATAACCCGGATCAGGAGTTCGAAAAGCTAACTAGGGTTGACATCTTTTTTATCTTATCATTTTCAGATGAATGAATGTATTGTTTCTTATCACTTCAAGGTATACAATTGACACCAAACTACAAAGAAACACTTCACCTATGATTTTCAGCCATCTACATCAAACATCTGCACCCTATTTGGCTCGATAACATCTTGTCCCTAGTCAGTATACTCTACGTTGAGCATATCCAAGTTAATTGGGAAACAATCTTCCAATCAATGAACGTGGAGTTACATAGTTTCAAAATCAGGTGTGATTTGTTTCTAATGGAAGGTTTATATCCCCTTTAAATGATTTAGGTTCATTAATGGTATATTGACATCCCAAGTTCCACAATGGTTTCGATAAAATGTCCTACATAATCACCCTTGACTAAAGAAGAACAAACCCATAAAAAACTAGTTTTTTAAGTTTCTTTCTCTGGTTAGGATTCATTTAAAAGAGAAACAAAACACCATAACCTTCAGGAATATATTATAGAAATGAGAGAGGGCATAACCACCTAGATTTTAAAAAAAACCATTATGGTTTTGTAACCTGCTAGTTTTTTTGGCATATAATAAAGGGTTTTGTTTTTAAAAAAAGGGAAAAAACAAAAGGGAAATTAGAGAGAGAATTGAGTGAAATACCAGACGATTTTTATAGTGAAAAATACAATAAAAATAGTGTGAAAAAGTTTGGAAGAAGAAATAAAAAAGGAAGAAGAACACACAAGTTAAGGATAAGGATTAGGGGTTGGGAATAAGAAGAAAGAGGTAAGAAATTCCAAAGAAAGAGGACAACATTGTTGAAAAATGTATACACTGGAGCTTGGTGAGAGAGTGTAGCTCAATGAGCACACCTATCCTTTAATCCTTTTTAAATTCACATTTTAATTTTTATTGTTTATCTCTAGTAATTATTTGTTAGTTTTAAAGTAATGTATATGTTTTAATATAGAAAAATATATTTTGGAAATGATATGCAATGTTTGAAAAAGTAAGCTCAAGAGTATTATCAATGCATAGTTTGATGTTTTTGTGGTTGTTAGTATTATATTATCAGTGTGTTTAAATATGATATATGATGTTTTGAAGTTTTGTTTAGTCATTTAGATTTGTTTTGATTAAATGTATTGATAAATGATTTACCAAAACTATGACTATAAGATATTTTTTTAATATGATGTTGGGTTTAATCAAGTTATGTTCATTTTAAAATTGATTGAAAACAGATGTTAAATCAATGCAATAGTGCTCATGGTTGAGGAGATGTGTTTTTGAATATTTTGTGATTTGATTTGAGAAATTATTGCATTGTTACTTTATTTTCTTGAGTTTTTTATGTTTTAAGCAAGTTGAAATTGGCGTGTTTAAGTTGTGCTTGCTTACAGGGTTTAGGTCACCATTCTGGGTCTTTAGCCATTTATGGGTTTAACTAGTTTTATAGGGTTTTTACTGGTTTTATTGGGTTTTCATGTAAATGTTCATAAGCTTTTTTATTATTATTTCTTATAAACTGGTTTTATGGTATTGAGCTTAGATAAAAACCTATACACCTATATACTATCATTCTCTGCTGTTTATTTATTTATTAAATGCTTGATTTGAGTCGATCAATCCTAACCAACTTTGAATACCTGAGTTTAAGTTTAAGACTGCTAGGATTGATTCATGCATTTTATAGTCTATTTTTTATATTTTATACCTTTAATACTTTGATCTTCCAACTTGGTTTTTGGGTTTATATTGATGTTCTTTATGTTCTTAGTAAATTTCAACCAAAATTTTTGTTTGATATTTGTTATTTCTTCTCCAGTGTTGGTTGTGCTATTGGGCCTTGGGCCAGGCTAAGAAGTACAGTCCATATAATTAGGTTGAGTCTTTTAAGTTTTAAGGCTGTGTTTGGCAACCATAATTTTTTTTTCCAACAAACATAGTCTTATTCAAATTTCAATTAAATCTCATATGTTTGAAGGACCATTTTGTAATTAATTTTGGGTTTTCCACATTATTTTTTATCCTTTCATATTTAATATTTGGAATCATGAACTTATATGTAAGATGTTTTTCTCATATTAGACAAACTAGTTTTTTTTTAAAAAATATATCTATAAAAACAAAAAAATCTTTTTTTTTAAATAAAATTATGTTTTAAATTTCACATGGCCAAGTTTATTTTGTTCAATAACCATGTATTGTATAATTTTTTCAAGGATCAAAATGACAAAAAAGAAAGAAAAGAGAACCTAAAGGGATTACACTGTACCAATATGTAGTGCCAACATCTCTACCCCTTCAATAATTGCAATCATAAATAATGAGTTCATTTAGTTTATTTTATAATGTTTGTATTGTGTTTATAATGTAATTATTTATGTTTGGAAACTTATAAATTAATCATCTGATTGGTGTTGATTGTTATCTTATTAAAAGATCATCGTTTTTTTTTCTAAACCTCACAGTTTCATATTTTTATGAAAATCTAAATTGTAAAAGGATACAATTTTATTTTATTTTCTTAAAAAAAAAACAATTCGTATTTTAATCAGGTGATTGTCTACAAGAGTCAAAATACTACATTATTATATTTCAACCTTAATAGACTAAGGTTTAGGCCCCGTTTGTTTGCTGGAAAGTAGTTTTTTTTTGGAAAGTGAATTCCGAGGAAAGTGAATTCCAGGAAAGTGAATTCTAGAAAAGTTTTTTCCGATATTTGGTTGTGTAATGAAAAATAAGTTGGAAAACACTCTTCAGTGTTTGGTTATGTTATGAAAAATGAGCTGGAAAATAACTTATTAATGTTTTATTTTTTCAAGTTTATTAAAACAATGAGGAACAAATCTTACAAATTAAAAAGTTGAATGAGAATGAAATTGAAAAAAAAAATTCATAAATTATCTCAGATAAAATAAATAATAATCAAAATAATAGAGATCAAATAAAAAATAAAAAAATTAAAAGATGAAGAAATTGAAATAATAATAATTAACATTTCACAAATTATTTCAAATAAAATAAGTAACAATCAAAAGAATGAGGATCAAATTTGATAGATAAAAAATTTCAATAAAAAAATGATAAGAAAAAAGCAAATAACAATTATAAAAATAAAGACCAAAGTTAATATAAAAATTAAATTTTAATAGATGAAATTAAAAAATAAATATTCAAAACAAAATATATATAACAATCAAAACTTTGAGGATCAAATTTGATATAATAAACAAATAATGATATTTCTAAATTTTTCACAACTTCCGGAAAGTGTTTTCCGCCTAAATTTTTCAGGAAAACACTTTCCTGGAAACCAAGCCAAATTTTCCTTTGACTAGAAAGTGTTTTCCGTTGACCAACTTTCCTAATGACAAATAAACATATGAAAGTTTGAAAAGTGTTTTCCCGGAAACTACTTTCCGAAAAACAAACACAGCCAAAAAGGAAAACACTTTTCTGAAAACCAAATCAAATTTTTCTTTGACTGGAAAATGTTTTTTTACCGGAAAGTGTTTTTTGTTGACCATCTTTTTTAATGATAAACAAACACATAAAAATTTAAAAAATTATTTTCTAAACACCAAATATGGTCTTAATTAATTTAAATCGGAAAGGACTAGGAAATAACTTAATCCATAAGAAATCAGGTAGGACAACGGTGGACGCGGTTTTCGACATCATCAAGAATGAAAATAATAACAGAGAATACCAACAACCACAAATTTTGGGATTGACTCTTGACCACTTAATGTTCTCTCTTTCTTTGCTAACGTTTCCAGATTCAATTTCCTCTGCCATTTCACCCTTTTTCAATTTTCACTTGTCTCTATAAAATTCAATTGCAGGGCTTGCTTTTCTTCTCGATTCAGTTCTCTCCAATATGGCTGACAACAGCAATCCAAGCTTTGACAGAAACAATAATGATGGCGAGGAAGCGAGCCCTCTTTTGAACAAGAACCTTGAAGAACAAAACGACAAGAAACCCACCAAGGTTTCTCCTGATGCAAAGACGGCCACCGCCTCCCCGGGATCTGCTTCGCCTGAATATGGGTGGGCCGTGAATGGGCTGCCGTTGAGTCATGGGAACGTGGTGGGTGAGCCTATGGGTCGGAATCAGTGGGACTCCAGCCTTTTTGCTTGCCTTGGTCGCAACGATGAATTCTGTAGCAGCGATCTTGAAGTCTGTAAGTCTTTAATTTTATTTGTGATGCTCGTTTTTTGAATCAGTTATACATTCTTTCAATTGGGTTATTGATTGATTAAACTGTAGCAATGCAATTGTTCTAGATGTTAATGATTGATGGATTAGCTGATCATTTATTTTGCAATTTTTATCACGAGAATGTTATCAAGAATAGGTGATTGATTATTTTTCTAATTTACGAATTCTTGAAATTGCCCATGGTTTTGTTATAATTGGGGTATTGCTTTATTAAGCTGTAGCAAAGTAATGAATCAATTGCTTTTGTCCAATGATAATATAAACTGCAAATTGTATCATGGCAATGTTAATTAGGATCAGTAATTGGTTATTTCATAATCAATTGGGGATTTGCAAGTTGATTTCTGTTTTTCCATTGGTAAATTGCTGGTATTTTGTGCTCTTTATGTACACGAAACAAAAGCAAGTGGATTTCAATTTCTTTATTGTCTATTTTTTTGCACATTGTTGCTTCTCTATGTGATGATCATATTCTTTATTAAGCTTGGACTGGTTCAATAGCTTTGTTGGGTGTGCTTCATTTTGTTATATGCACCCATTATGTTCACATAAAATCCAACGCAATATGAAATGCCTCGTTAGTTTTTCAAGTGAAATTTGAGAAAAATTTCATTTCCCTTGGTCATTAATTTTGCGTAAGCAGGTTGATGGTATCGTTGTGGGTGGATCAAATCTATAAAGAATGTGGTATAGGCTATTCATAGGAGGAATTATCATTAGCTTATTTGGAAGCATTTAGCATGCAGTGATTTCAGATCATTTTGGGCATATCTCTTAATCACCTCACATTCCTAATTTTGAATTTTGTAAGGTCTTCTTGGAAGCACTGTCCCTTGCATGCTGTACGGAAGCAATGTAGAGAGACTTGGATCTGCTCCTGGAACATTTGCATCCCACTGCATGTCATACTGTGGTCTGTACCTGATCGGCAGGTCATTTTTCGGTGGGAATTGCATTGCACCATGGTTTTCATATTCTAGCCGTACAGCTATCCGTCGGAAGTTTAACCTAGAGGCAAGCTATTTCCCAAGTCTTGCTCCTATATATGTGCATTTTAAACATAATTTTGAGTTCTAATACTTAGTGTAGCTTTATTGTCACCCCTGTTATAATCATTAGTTATGTGTTGGTAACTTCATTTCTCTTACAATTTCATCATTGTATGCCCTCTTGATCATGACTGCCCCATTCTTCTGAAACTGCCCCTTTTCTTTTTCATAGAGCTGGGGCTTTAAATGAGAGATTTTTTTCCACACACTGCAATATTGCGTATTGTAAAAAGCCCCCCCCAAATTTATACCTGGTCAGAGTGCTTTAGGACCGTTGAAATTTCCTTTTGGATAGATTGCCTTCCGAGCATTAATTTCTGTGGCTGTTCATGTGAAACAGGGTAGCTGTGAGGCACTTGATAGGTCATGTGGGTGCTGTGGGAGCTTTGTGGAAGATGATTTGCAACGTGAGCAATGTGAGACAGCATGTGATTTTGCAACTCATGTTTTCTGCCACTCATTAGCCCTTTGCCAGGAAGGTCGTGAGGTCCGTCGTAGGGTGCCCCATCCTGGGTTCAATGCTCAACCGGTCTTGGTTATGATCCCACCTGGGGAGCAATCCATGGGCCGTGGAGCCTGAAATTCGTCCTTTGCCAGCATCAGAAACTTATCATCCGGTTTATACTTATTTGGGGTTTGATATTATAGATGTCACGTTAAAGTTTCTGAAGACCATATTGCTTTGTTAGATCAACCCATAGCATAAATAAATAAGTACTCGTTGATTTTGAACATGTGTCGTATATTTTGTGTTTAAAATTCATGATCGAAGTGTCTAATGTTTTGCTGAAGCACGTGCCTTTTTGTTATATCATCCGAACGTTGCTTCTTGTGAGGTTCATGGCGAATGCAAAATGAAAACGAATTTAATGACACCTTTAAAACTTGAAACTAAAATGGTGTTTAAGGAAATGATAGCCATTATGATAGTTTAAAATGTTTTTTTATTTGAAAATATATTAAAATTATATATATTTTTTATTTTTTTAAAATTATTTTTAATATTAATATATAAAATTAAAAAAAAAATAATAATTTTCACAGCGTTTCAAAACACATCCTCAATAAAAGTGCTAGGAAGGGTCCGCACACAAGCCGGCCGGCCCTTATCTTCCCTTATCTTGATAAGGTGGGGAATGGTCATACAGTTACTCTGAATTCATCAGCCCAGTCAGAAGCTATTTTCTTCGGAATGGTTCCCTGCGAGTTCTTCGTTCAGCCTTTCGGCTATCTTCTCCTCCCAGTGTCCTAGATTCCCCATCGCTCTCTTCTTCCTAAAGCCAATTCTTCACTCAACGTACTTGAACCATGTCTCTTCACGTGAGTCGACACCTGCTTCCATTATTGCCAATCCGATGGTATGATGCAAGTGCTTTTGAGGAGGAAATTCCGTAAAAAGTAAAACATTTTCTTTCTTCTCAACAGCTTTAGTAGAAGGAAAAGCCAAATAAGTTCAAAAGCTCAGCAAGAGAGCCTTCAGAAAATTATTTGCAAACCATTGAAGAAATTAAAAACCGCACCAGAACCCTACTCCAAATGACATTCTTCTGTTCATCGAAGAAATCATAGCCTCAGCTCACTAAAAAATATCTTCAATCAATTCTTAGTTGCTGAGACATACACTATCCATATACCTAGCGCTGTCTCTTTCGAAACCCAATCATAACACCAAACACCTATTCCCGTTACATTTCTCGTGGATAAACACTCCAAAATTAATACTCACTAGGCAAGCCACTCTTCGCATAAACCAGTTCATAGCCCCAAACACGTAAGACACTATGATTCAATTGGACTAGGCATCTAGGCCCATTTGCCGAGGCCTTGGTATCCTAAATTGGTACCAGTCTTTATCCTAAGGGGCCTAACATAGCTTAAAAAAATCGAAAAGACTTGCTGAAGCGAAGGAAGAATGAGAAGCTAAATTTTAAAGACAGCAGCATTTTAACCCCTTGTTCTACTGAAACATAGGATAGCAGCTTCTAAGTATGTAGTCTTGACTAAGCGGAAAACATTACTGACAGTGCTCTCATGACATCAAAAAAGGGAAAATTTCGAACACAACAGTTCACCACAGCGAAGACCAACAGATAGTATAGTAGAAAACTACACAACAGTCTTAGATTTTCACTCTCCTGGTGCCGAGACACCTTGCTTAAAAAAGAGAAAAAAAGCACATGCGGAAAATTTAGAGAAAATCTCATAAACTAAAAAAAATGTTAACAATTGATTTATATAGTAGAAAACTAACATTAATTTGACTTAATGGACTAAAATTTGATAAAAGACCAAAACACATTGAAAACCCAAAATAACTAAAATAATAAAATAAAACTTAACCCAAATAAACCCTCAAATGCCGTAGGCCGTAAAATAAACTAATAAATAATAGGCCAATTAATTAAAATAAAACCAAAATTGTATTTTATAATCTGCTAGCAAAATCAAAATCCAACTTCAAATGAATGATTCTCCTTATATTCTTGGAAAGCTGTGGATGTCTACTTTCCAATGCAACTAAAATCGCATCAAAATTCATTATGTAGCTCCAATTGTGACAAAATAGTAGAGAAAAGTCAAATTAGACAGATTTAAATCTTTGTTTTCCAATCTTTCTGTAATGTTTGGATGCTCCTCTACAAATGCTTCTTAAACATGAATTAAATTAATTAAGCTTTATTCTTCATTATTTGATATCCTCTCAAAGTCCACCTTATCCCATATATCTCGAAGAAGTCTCTTAATGGCCTCTTTAAACCTTTTTGCTCTAAATCTTGTGATTAGATCCAATGAAACTTCTAATGGATCTCTTGGTGTTGAAGCTAGGATCGCACCAATAAGCCACGACATGCATCACTTATACACTGTTAGACGACTTACTTGTTGGCTCGTATAAGCATGTTCTAGATGTTTTTTTTTATATTTATTAAAATACCATATTGCCTTTTAAACCATATAATTATTGTCATAACCCAATTTTGGCCCTTTGACTTTTAATTTAATTTTTACAGGGTTTAAAATGAAAAATTAAAAGATCAGAGATTTATTTCGATGAAAAGTGTGATTTGTCAAGTTCCGTGAAAATTAAGGACTACAATGTGCTTTTATCATTCTATCTTTATCTTCAAGATAATCTTTATCTTCGAGATAGTCCTTATCTTTAAGATAATGATAGTTATCCGCTTTCAAATTTGATTCTTAATCAAATTCAAACTTCAAAGAAGAAAATGAGTTTGATTGAAACTTGGTTTCTCACACGCGAAAGGACTCTGACACTATAAATACAAATCTCAGGGTATGAAAAGAAGGGGAGAGGGGGATGATTAGAGAAAAACCCCCTCAGAAAAAGGCCATTAGCAGAAATCAACCCAAAAAAGAAAATATACAGGATTTTGGGACCGGAAAAATCAACAAAACAGAGACCGAAAACCAGAGCAACAAAACAGAAACCGAAAACCAGAGAATAAAACAGAGGTCTCAACAACAGAGGAGGAAACCAGACGAAAAAACCCAAGGGAAAGCAGGGGCAGTAGAATAAACAGAGATTACACCGAGAAGGAGAGAAAGGCACAGAAGGGTCATATATCAGCCCTGCTATATTTGTCTTCGTCCCTGCAGAAAAAGAACAACAAAGAACCAAGGACTATTGACAACCGGCATCACCATTGTCTAGTTTCCTTCATCTTAAAACAGAGGAGACAAAACACAAACAAAGAAAAACAGCAGAAGGAAAGAACACAAGCAGAGGAATGTCACGAGATCGCTGCTACTACCTTCAGCGTTTCCAGAACCAGGAGAGAAAGCAAAGGAAAACAAGAATCAAAGGCATAGTAAAGAAGAGGAGAAGAGAACAGACGACCACCACGCTTCAGTTATCATCTCGGTTCCTGCATTGAGGTAAGCCCCATTTCTTTTGCATTTTAATTCACTGCTACAGTGGCAGTGAATTATAATTCACTAGGCAGGCGTGCGTTGCGCACGTCTGCCATCCGTCCGGGTGAGTCAACTGGGTCAAGCCCAGCCCAAAAAAATAAAAAAAAACAGAAAAATAAAAAAAAAATAGAAAGAAATAATAAATAAAAAAAATGTGTATGCCTGAATAAAAATAATGTAAATTTATTGGTTTATTCACTGACGCCAGAGTCATGAATAAAAATACCGGTTTAAATTTATATTATTTTTATTCGTTATATTTTATTTTATTTAGATGAATAAAAATAATGTAAATTTATTGGTTTATTCACTGACGCCAGAGTCAGGAATAAAAATACCGATTTAAATTTATATTATTTTTATTCGTTGTATTTTATTTTATTTAGCTAGAAAAATAAAACAAATTGTGTTTGCGTAAAAATAAATTTATTTTATTTTTGTATTCACTGACGCCAGAGTCAGGAATAAAAATACCGATTTAAATTTATTTTGTTTATATAGCTACGTAATATTTACCAACGCCAGAGTTGGAAGTATCCGTAGTTGAATATTCACTGACGTCAGAGTCAGGAATATTACACGCAAATCATCATAGTATAAACTAATAAACATTTAGCAATTTAAGACGAAACTAGCAATGCAGCCTGCTTCAGGCAGGACATTTAAGGGGTGATAATATCTTCCCTTTTAAGTAACCAGTCCCGAACCATAGAATCTCTGTTGACCAGTTAGGGTTCCTAGTAACCATAATACTAGGTGGCGACTCCTTAAACAAGACCATTCACCATTAAAGAACAGGATGCTAGAAATCCATTCTTTCCAAAGATTTAATAATTTTTAAGGTCGGCATATCGACCACTATCGAGCAAACAATCATGCGAGAGTTGGATAGTTTCGCGAGCCTTACCCAGGCTAAAGCCATTGGAGTGCCGTTACTCCTCCACTTATCTTAAAGTTGATACCACACGTATTTAAAAATGAGATAAGTGATGCGTGAAAACCTTAGATCCATATCCAATATCTATGCATGATAAACATGAAAAACAATGCATGCTAAAACAATAAAAAGAGCAAAAATAAATAAATAGATAAATAAAAATTGATAAACTCAACATAGCCACAACAAGGAGAAAAAAAAACAGTACAAAAAATATAGTTTAGCAATAAAAAAGACAAATAGCAAAGCTTAGTCCTAAGGTCCCCAGTGGAGTCGCCATTCTGTTGCACCCGACATCGCGGCGGCCTTAAAAATTTATTAAATCTTTGGAAAAGAACGGATTTCTGGCATCCTGTTCTTTAATGGTGAATGGTCTTGTTTAAGGAGTCGCCACCTAGTATTATGGTCACTAGGAACCCTAATTGGTCAACAGAGATTTTATGGTACGAGACTGGTTACGTAAAAGAGAAGATATTATCACCCCTTAAACGTTCTGCCTGAGGCAGATTGCATTGCTGGTTTTGTCTTAAATTGCTAAATGTTTATTAGTTTACGCTATGATAATTTGCTTATAATATTCCTGACTCTGGCGTCAGTGAATATTCAACTACGAATATCTCCAACTCTGGCGTTGGTAAATATTACGTAGTTCTAAAATAAATTAGATCAATATTTTTTTATTCCCTCCTTTAGCAGTGAATAAATAAATAAAAATAAATTTATTTTTAAGCATGCACACATTTTTTATTTTTCTAGCTAAATAAAATAAATATAATGAATAAAAATAATATAAATTTAAAAAATAAATTTATTTTTAAGCATGCACACATTTTTTATTTTTCTAGCTAAATAAAATAAATATAATGAATAAAAATAATATAAATTTAAACCGGTATTTTTATTCCTGACTCTGGCGTCAGTGAATAAACCAATAAATTTACATTATTTTTATTCATGCATACACATTTTTATTTTTATTTTTATTTTCTAATAACGAATAAACATAATATAAACTTAAACCGGTATTTTTATTCCTGACTCTGGCGTCAGTGAATAAACCAATAAATTATATTTTTTATATTTTTATATTTTTTTCCTAGGAATATTTTTCCTATATTTTTTTATATATTTTTTATTTTTTCGTAGGACTAAGCTTCACATGTGTATGCAAAAGTAGTGAATTAAATTGGCCTATGTACAGTACCCATGCAATTATAATTGCAAAGCAAAGGGAAATGAAGAACTTACCTGTGCAGGAGGCGAAGTCGAAGACGGTGGCTTGCTTTGGATCCCTCGGTTTCTCCTCCCTCCTCTGCTTCTTCCGCTCATCCTCCTCCTGCTCGTCCCCCTTCTGTCTTGTTTTTTTTTGGGTTTATTTGCTTCTCTCTCAGTCTCCTGCGCTGCTGTTGCTGAGAAGCTGCGCCGATGGACTGTCGTTGAATGTTACAACTAGGTCCCGTATGATGCTGTGAAGAAAGACAGTAGTCGCTATTATTGCTGGACTGAGCTGCTGCAGAAGGAGGAAATGGTGGCTAAGGAGCACCTGCTGTCATTGCTTCAATGGAGAAGAGAATAAAAAAAAACTCCAGGTGCTGGGTTTGAACTGAAAGACTTCCACGATTGTAGACAAAGCTAACTGTTCATCCTTTGGAAACCTGCTGTTGTTGGAGGAGCGCATGCTGGACGACTCATGCATGCTCACGATGCATGGAGAGGGCGTTGCTGCTGCTGTCACCGGGGAGAAGAGAGGGTATTGTAGCACCGGCCGAACTGTAGGGGAGCTGGTGTCGCGTGGTGCTATTATGGCTGGTGCATACTCCAAGTGGTTGAGGCTTCAGTTGGCAGGGAGGGAAGGAAGTGAGGTTGAAGATAGTGGTGAAGAGAAAACAGAGAAACGAGCTGAGGGGGAGGGTCTAGTTCCGGAGAGAGAGACCAAAGGGTGGTCTTTTAAAAGTAGGGGTGAGGGAGTGGTTCCTGTGAGAAGGCAATGCTTTGGCTGGTTTAGGGAGCAGGGGAAGAACGGCGGGGACAAAGAAGCTAGGGGGAGGGGGCAGCGGCTGCCATTCTAGATTTCGGCCGCGCCCCTTTTCTTTTTGTAAATCTCTTTTTTTCTTTTTTTTTAGGTTTCTGGTAATGGTCTTCTCCTGTTTTTTTTTTTGTCTTTTAGGATTTTTTTCTCTAATCGTCTTCCTTCTTTCCCTCCTTGTTTTTCATACCCTGAGATCTATATTTATAGTGCCAGAGTCCCTTCGCTTGTGAGAAACCAAGTTTCAATCAAACTCATTCTCTTTTTTGAAGTTTGAATTTGATTAAGAATTAAATTTGAAAGCGGATAACTATCATTATCTTAAAGACAAGGATTATCTCGAAGATAAAGATTATCTTGAAGATAGGGATTATCTTGAAGATAAAGATAGAATGATAAAAGCACATTGTAGTCCTTAATTTTCACGGAAGTTGACAAATCACACTTTTCATCGAAATAAATCTTTGATCTTTTAATTTTTCATTTTAAACCCTGTAAAAATTAAATTAAAAGTCAAAGGGCCAAAATTGGGTTATGACAATAATTATATGGTTTAAAAGGCAATATGGTATTTGAATAAATATAAAAAAAAACATCTAGAACATGCTTATACGAGCCAACAAGTAAGTCGTCTAACAGTGTATAAGTGATGCATGTCGTGGCTTATTGGGTTAAAAGTCAAAGGGCTAAAATTGGGTTATGACAATTATCACAAAACAAAAACCAAGATGAAAGTACAAATAAGTCCCTAGAGGCAAGATTAAGACTTTTGGATTACAAGGACAATAAAGTCATTTAATCATGTTGTGAAAATTGAAATTACAAAAAAGCTCCTAGATCCAAGTTTTAGGTAATTTCATGTTGTCTATTGGTTATTATAAAATGTTGAGACACGATTTACACGAGTATAAATAAGAATTATTTACCAGTTATATTGTCAAGATGAGAGGTTATTAAAACTTGATTAAAGAAGAAGTGGAGATGAAATGTTTTATCACAGGTAGTGGAGCACTTGGAAACCGGCCACTTGGGTGGTTTTGTTTGAGAATGTGGTTGAAGTTATAATTTTTTTTAAAAAATTATTTTTTTAATATTTTAAATTGTTTTGATATACTAATGTCAAAAATAATTTTTTTTAAATAAAAAAATATTATTTTAAAATATTTATAAGTAAAAAACATTTTAAATCGCACCTATTATTACATTTCTAAAAACACCAAAAAGAAAAAAATGGGTAAGCTTGATAACATCCCACAAACAATAAGTGGGAGTGAAATGTTTCTTTCTTAGAAGCTAAAAGATACTACCACTAAATACGTGATATAGCATTTAAATCTTGATCACTTATTCATTACTGCACCAAAAGAAGCAGAATGGTAGAGAGGAATTCGTCCATCACCCGAGTCAACATGCACACATACTATACTCTCTAGTGTGGCATGCATATAGAATTATTGATGCATTATTTATGAAAGAGTTTAGGTTTAGGTTAAGATAAGTAAATGCATGTTGCTAATTTGAGAGCAGGGTGAACCATTTGTTAATTTCCATGATTAGATACATACAGTATTCCAAATGAGTTCACTTAACCTAAATTTTCTATATGATCTGTACCTTGATTTTATTTCTCAATCTCAAATCTATAATTGGAACTTGAATGGTTTTCAAGAGCTTACCGATGCTGTCCACCGACTCTCCCCGGCGGCCTTTCTTAACCATAAGGCACATGCTTATGCTCCATAATTTTTGAGGCTAAGTAAGAATTTAGGGTTCAAAAGGTTGGAGATACCAAATCATTTTACTCCCAACCACAGACACACTGCAAACAGAGATTATAATCGATCAGACCCATCTTCCACGTTAAAGGTATTATGTTGTGCTTGATAAACATAAAGGAACACAAATAACAAGAGAGTAGGTGTGAGTAATGTGAAATCCAGCCAATCGAGCTGAATGGGATGTCCCTCAATAAGACATTACAATAATACACACATGGAGCTGTCTACACCAAAAAGAAAGAACAAAAAACAACAACAACAAGAAGAAGCGAGGAAACACTTGAAGCAATTATAACCTAAAGTTAAGTATATGGTATTGGTACACAAACATAAATGTTCCAACCCAACAGAAGAGAAAATTTAACCTCAACTGCCTCTACGTACCTGGTGCTTATTCCGTGACCCCTCCCATTACTTCTATTATGTACCCTTCTTCAATATATATACAAGACCATTTCGTCTCTCAAACTAGTATATTCTGAAATTCCATGGAGCTTAAGTATAGCACAGCCACCACCATTCTTCTATGCCTCCTCCTTGTCACGCCTTACATTTCAAGAGGTTTGTAACAACATATATACTTTGTAACAGTAGGAGTTTTTCAAAGTGTAGCAAAACTTGGGCCACTGTTATTGGCATGGATGGTTTGCTAATTTGGAAATGTTTTTCTTAATTCGTAGGGGGATCTGATGCGGCAGAGTCAGAAGTTTATGAAATTGATTATAGAGGACCAGAGACTCACTCATCAGTTATGCCTCTTCCCAGCCACTCTCATGGCAGGCCTTGGATTCATCAAGATACTGTCAAGAAATCTCATAAACCCCAAGGTTTTAGAGGTGGTAACAACGGAGAACAAGTAAGACCAAGTATTTATATTACGAAAGTATAAATTAATCATTTAAGTTGTGAAGTGCCTAATAAATTGCAAGGTGATCAACAGGTACCTTGATAGACCTCTTGTGACACTAAATATATTTCTTGATTTCTAAATTTTTGGATTTCATGAAAAGTAAAAGAGTTTTGTTTCACTATATGTTAGTATTTATAGTAGACCCAAGCTGTTGTTAGTAATTTCCAATAACTCTGCTTAATACGCTTCGCTCTCCTTACTCTGTTCCACTTCACTCTGAGCCACAAACTACAACACGCAGCTTGTCCCTTTCTGCAAATTCACGAGTTGTTAATTAAGATTCCAGCTGGTGTATGTGCATTTCTGATAAGTTTGACTGAGTGTTTTGTCTTGTCTTTGCTTAATTATATTTTGCAGGCTGATAAATTCATGGATGAGTGAGTTGTAGAGGAAGTATCAGTTTTGTTTCAAATCACTACAGTTTAGTTCCTTTGATCTCTTAGGCATGGATAGAAAATATGCAAATTGAGAAATGATATAGATGGTAATATTCCTTTGTCATTTTTTAGTTTTCTGCCAATGGTTGTAAATGTGATCTAAGCTACTGAGTTTGTGTATCTGTAATTACTGTTTAATATCTTCAAATCTTAAGAAGGATGGTTTCTTGTGAGGGTTTAGAAGCTCCTTGTTGTAAATGCTATCAGATTTTTTTTTTTAAGGTAGAAATTAACAAGAAGAAACCTGTTATAATTATACTGTAAACCAAAAGAGAAAGAGTTTTTACTTCAAGCTTTTAAGTAGATTTCGATAGTGTTTTTTTTTTCAATTTGGTCTTTGAGCTTTTCTTTTGCACAATTAAGCCCAAATTAGAATCCAATTATATATTTTTTTGGGAGGGAAGATTGAATTGAAAGATAAAGAACTGAAGTGAAAAAATCAGGTAAAATAGGTAGATGGTGACTTTTTAATTTGTTTGAAAAGTTTATTTTAGCCCCCTAATTTTTTTAGCTATCAGGTAACAAGTCTCTCTGATTTGTAAAAAAAAAATTGATTTTGGTACCACATTTTTCCCCCTTTTTTCCAGTCTTTTTTGGGAGGAGGACGCGCGGGGGGGGGGGGGGGGGAATCGCCGGATTCTAGTGTAGAGGAAGAAAGTTTTCGTTACCTTAGATTTCGGCCACTAAAACAATTGATTTTTGTATCAAATGGTTTCATATGATAAGGGAAGTTACGATTAGTGTTTATTTACCTTGAAAATACCTAAAACAACATATCTGATCTCGAGAAGAATTTTGGTTTCAGGTTTAAGGGGTATTTTTCTTGTATTTTTGAAGGCTCTTGATTGATTTAACAAGGCTTTTAGGATATTTTCTAGGTGTTTTAGGTTAAAAAAAAAGGAGTGAAAATGAGTTTTTGTGAGAAAAAACAACAACCCTATTTTTCCGGTCAATCAGTTGCTAGATTTTGGAGAGCTCTAGACAACATGTCGTCCCCCCCCCCCCCTCCCAAGTAATTGGGGTGGATTACATGTTATATGCCCCCATTAACTTAAGAAAAAATAGACGCTCGCGTGCGGTCTTGTTGAGCTAGGCACTCGACCTGGACTCGTTTTTTTTTTTTTTTTTTTTAATTTTTGATTTTTTTTATTAATAATGTTTTTATTTAAAATAATTTTTTAATTTATGTTTTAATCAATACCCATTCTCAATTATTTTTTGAATTATTTTAATTAATATTATTATACTAGGTGTGTTCAATTCTTTAAGAGATTAGTATGATTTATTTGTGTGTGTATCTATTAAATTTTTTTATAATATTTTTAATATGTGTAGCCTTGCATGATATTTTTTTTTATTTTATTCAATAATTTTTTTATAAATTATTTTTAGTAAACAAATTAATTTAACACAATCACATAAATAACCCTTATTGTAATATTAAATATCTTGATTTATATTTGTCTGTTAATTTTTCCAATTACATTTGTTTTTATCATGTATTTATGTTTTCAATTTGATGCTTATTTTTATGATTTTTTCCTTAATCCTTTTATAAAAGTGTTTTTTTTTTAATTTCACTCTCCAATCCAATTTGATAGTGTATTATGCCTTTTATTTTTATTTTTTATTTTTGCTTTTGTTAATGTTTTTGTTCTTTTCGATTTAACTCTTTGATTTTATCCCTCATTCTTTTAATTGTAATTTTTTATGGATTTTTTGTGTAATTTTTTTTTTATTTCATCTTTCAACATTTTATTTCCTAGAAATTGTGCTTCATGATGTTTTCATGCATTGTGTTTATGATCATATAACCCGGATCAGGAGTTCGAAAAGCTAACTAGGGTTGACATCTTTTTTATCTTATCATTTTCAGATGAATGAATGTATTGTTTCTTATCACTTCAAGGTATACAATTGACACCAAACTACAAAGAAACACTTCACCTATGATTTTCAGCCATCTACATCAAACATCTGCACCCTATTTGGCTCGATAACATCTTGTCCCTAGTCAGTATACTCTACGTTGAGCATATCCAAGTTAATTGGGAAACAATCTTCCAATCAATGAACGTGGAGTTACATAGTTTCAAAATCAGGTGTGATTTGTTTCTAATGGAAGGTTTATATCCCCTTTAAATGATTTAGGTTCATTAATGGTATATTGACATCCCAAGTTCCACAATGGTTTCGATAAAATGTCCTACATAATCACCCTTGACTAAAGAAGAACAAACCCATAAAAAACTAGTTTTTTAAGTTTCTTTCTCTGGTTAGGATTCATTTAAAAGAGAAACAAAACACCATAACCTTCAGGAATATATTATAGAAATGAGAGAGGGCATAACCACCTAGATTTAAAAAAAAACCATTATGGTTTTGTAACCTGCTAGTTTTTTTGGCATATAATAAAGGGTTTTGTTTTTAAAAAAAGGGAAAAAACAAAAGGGAAATTAGAGAGAGAATTGAGTGAAATACCAGACGATTTTTATAGTGAAAAATACAATAAAAATAGTGTGAAAAAGTTTGGAAGAAGAAATAAAAAAGGAAGAAGAACACACAAGTTAAGGATAAGGATTAGGGGTTGGGAATAAGAAGAAAGAGGTAAGAAATTCCAAAGAAAGAGGACAACATTGTTGAAAAATGTATACACTGGAGCTTGGTGAGAGAGTGTAGCTCAATGAGCACACCTATCCTTTAATCCTTTTTAAATTCACATTTTAATTTTTATTGTTTATCTCTAGTAATTATTTGTTAGTTTTAAAGTAATGTATATGTTTTAATATAGAAAAATATATTTTGGAAATGATATGCAATGTTTGAAAAAGTAAGCTCAAGAGTATTATCAATGCATAGTTTGATGTTTTTGTGGTTGTTAGTATTATATTATCAGTGTGTTTAAATATGATATATGATGTTTTGAAGTTTTGTTTAGTCATTTAGATTTGTTTTGATTAAATGTATTGATAAATGATTTACCAAAACTATGACTATAAGATATTTTTTTAATATGATGTTGGGTTTAATCAAGTTATGTTCATTTTAAAATTGATTGAAAACAGATGTTAAATCAATGCAATAGTGCTCATGGTTGAGGAGATGTGTTTTTGAATATTTTGTGATTTGATTTGAGAAATTATTGCATTGTTACTTTATTTTCTTGAGTTTTTTATGTTTTAAGCAAGTTGAAATTGGCGTGTTTAAGTTGTGCTTGCTTACAGGGTTTAGGTCACCATTCTGGGTCTTTAGCCATTTATGGGTTTAACTAGTTTTATAGGGTTTTTACTGGTTTTATTGGGTTTTCATGTAAATGTTCATAAGCTTTTTTATTATTATTTCTTATAAACTGGTTTTATGGTATTGAGCTTAGATAAAAACCTATACACCTATATACTATCATTCTCTGCTGTTTATTTATTTATTAAATGCTTGATTTGAGTCGATCAATCCTAACCAACTTTGAATACCTGAGTTTAAGTTTAAGACTGCTAGGATTGATTCATGCATTTTATAGTCTATTTTTTATATTTTATACCTTTAATACTTTGATCTTCCAACTTGGTTTTTGGGTTTATATTGATGTTCTTTATGTTCTTAGTAAATTTCAACCAAAATTTTTGTTTGATATTTGTTATTTCTTCTCCAGTGTTGGTTGTGCTATTGGGCCTTGGGCCAGGCTAAGAAGTACAGTCCATATAATTAGGTTGAGTCTTTTAAGTTTTAAGGCTGTGTTTGGCAACCATAATTTTTTTTTCCAACAAACATAGTCTTATTCAAATTTCAATTAAATCTCATATGTTTGAAGGACCATTTTGTAATTAATTTTGGGTTTCCCACATTATTTTTTATCCTTTCATATTTAATATTTGGAATCATGAACTTATATGTAAGATGTTTTTCTCATATTAAACAAACTAGTTTTTTTTTAAAAAATATATCTATAAAAACAAAAAAATCTTTTTTTTTAAATAAAATTATGTTTTAAATTTCACATGGCCAAGTTTATTTTGTTCAATAACCATGTATTGTATAATTTTTTCAAGGATCAAAATGACAAAAAAGAAAGAAAAGAGAACCTAAAGGGATTACACTGTACCAATATGTAGTGCCAACATCTCTACCTCTTCAATAATTGCAATCATAAATAATGAGTTCATTTAGTTTATTTTATAATGTTTGTATTGTGTTTATAATGTAATTATTTATGTTTGGAAACTTATAAATTAATCATCTGATTGGTGTTGATTGTTATCTTATTAAAAGATCATCGTTTTTTTTTCTAAACCTCACCGTTTCATATTTTTATGAAAATCTAAATTGTAAAAGGATACAATTTTATTTTATTTTCTTAAAAAAAAAACAATTCGTATTTTAATCAGGCGATTGTCTACAAGAGTCAAAATACTACATTATTATATTTCAACCTTAATAGACTAAGGTTTAGGCCCCGTTTGTTTGCTGGAAAGTAGTTTTTTTTGGAAAGTGAATTCCGAGGAAAATGAATTCCAGGAAAGTGAATTCTAGAAAAGTTTTTTCCGATATTTGGTTGTGTAATGAAAAATAAGTTAGAAAACACTCTTCAGTGTTTGGTTATGTTATGAAAAATGAGCTGGAAAATAACTTATTAATGTTTTATTTTTTCAAGTTTATTAAAAAAATAAGGAACAAATCTTACAAATTAAAAAGTTGAATGAGAATGAAATTGAAAAAAAAAATTCATAAATTATCTCAGATAAAATAAATAATAATCAAAATAATAGAGATCAAATAAAAAATAAAAAATTAAAAGATGAAGAAATTGAAATAATAATAATTAACATTTCACAAATTATTTCAAATAAAATAAGTAACAATCAAAAGAATGAGGATCAAATTTGATAGATAAAAAATTTCAATAAAAAAATGATAAGAAAAAAGCAAATAACAATTATAAAAATAAAGACCAAAGTTAATATAAAAATTAAATTTTAATAGATGAAATTAAAAAATAAATATTCAAAACAAAATATATATAACAATCAAAACTTTGAGGATCAAATTTGATATAATAAACAAATAATGATATTTCTAAATTTTTCACAACTTCCGGAAAGTGTTTTCCGCCTAAATTTTCCAGGAAAACACTTTCCTGGAAACCAAGCCAAATTTTCATTTGACTAGAAAGTGTTTTCCGTTGACCAACTTTCCTAATGACAAATAAACATATGAAAGTTTGAAAAGTGTTTTCCCGGAAACTACTTTCCGAAAAACAAACACAGCCAAAAAGGAAAACACTTTTCTGAAAACCAAATCAAATTTTTCTTTGACTGGAAAGTGTTTTTTTACCGGAAAGTGTTTTTTGTTGACCATCTTTTTTAATGATAAACAAACACATAAAAATTTAAAAAATTATTTTCTAAAAACCAAATATGGTCTTAATTAATTTAAATCGGAAAGGACTAGGAAATAACTTAATCCATAAGAAATCAGGTAGGACAACGGTGGACGCGGTTTTCGACATCATCAAGAATGAAAATAATAACAGAGAATACCAACAACCACAAATTTTGGGATTGACTCTTGACCACTTAATGTTCTCTCTTTCTTTGCTAACGTTTCCAGATTCAATTTCCTCTGCCATTTCACCCTTTTTCAATTTTCACTTGTCTCTATAAAATTCAATTGCAGGGCTTGCTTTTCTTCTCGATTCAGTTCTCTCCAATATGGCTGACAACAGCAATCCAAGCTTTGACAGAAACAATAATGATGGCGAGGAAGCGAGCCCTCTTTTGAACAAGAACCTTGAAGAACAAAACGACAAGAAACCCACCAAGGTTTCTCCTGATGCAAAGACGGCCACCGCCTCCCCGGGATCTGCTTCGCCTGAATATGGGTGGGCCGTGAATGGGCTGCCGTTGAGTCATGGGAACGTGGTGGGTGAGCCTATGGGTCGGAATCAGTGGGACTCCAGCCTTTTTGCTTGCCTTGGTCGCAACGATGAATTCTGTAGCAGCGATCTTGAAGTCTGTAAGTCTTTAATTTTATTTGTGATGCTCGTTTTTTGAATCAGTTATACATTCTTTCAATTGGGTTATTGATTGATTAAACTGTAGCAATGCAATTGTTCTAGATGTTAATGATTGATGGATTAGCTGATCATTTATTTTGCAATTTTTATCACGAGAATGTTATCAAGAATAGGTGATTGATTATTTTTCTAATTTACGAATTCTTGAAATTGCCCATGGTTTTGTTATAATTGGGGTATTGCTTTATTAAGCTGTAGCAAAGTAATGAATCAATTGCTTTTGTCCAATGATAATATAAACTGCAAATTGTATCATGGCAATGTTAATTAGGATCAGTAATTGGTTATTTCATAATCAATTGGGGATTTGCAAGTTGATTTCTGTTTTTCCATTGGTAAATTGCTGGTATTTTGTGCTCTTTATGTACACGAAACAAAAGCAAGTGGATTTCAATTTCTTTATTGTCTATTTTTTTGCACATTGTTGCTTCTCTATGTGATGATCATATTCTTTATTAAGCTTGGACTGGTTCAATAGCTTTGTTGGGTGTGCTTCATTTTGTTATATGCACCCATTATGTTCACATAAAATCCAACGCAATATGAAATGCCTCGTTAGTTTTTCAAGTGAAATTTGAGAAAAATTTCATTTCCCTTGGTCATTAATTTTGCGTAAGCAGGTTGATGGTATCGTTGTGGGTGGATCAAATCTATAAAGAATGTGGTATAGGCTATTCATAGGAGGAATTATCATTAGCTTATTTGGAAGCATTTAGCATGCAGTGATTTCAGATCATTTTGGGCATATCTCTTAATCACCTCACATTCCTAATTTTGAATTTTGTAAGGTCTTCTTGGAAGCACTGTCCCTTGCATGCTGTACGGAAGCAATGTAGAGAGACTTGGATCTGCTCCTGGAACATTTGCATCCCACTGCATGTCATACTGTGGTCTGTACCTGATCGGCAGGTCATTTTTCGGTGGGAATTGCATTGCACCATGGTTTTCATATTCTAGCCGTACAGCTATCCGTCGGAAGTTTAACCTAGAGGCAAGCTATTTCCCAAGTCTTGCTCCTATATATGTGCATTTTAAACATAATTTTGAGTTCTAATACTTAGTGTAGCTTTATTGTCACCCCTGTTATAATCATTAGTTATGTGTTGGTAACTTCATTTCTCTTACAATTTCATCATTGTATGCCCTCTTGATCATGACTGCCCCATTCTTCTGAAACTGCCCCTTTTCTTTTTCATAGAGCTGGGGCTTTAAATGAGAGATTTTTTTCCACACACTGCAATATTGCGTATTGTAAAAAGCCCCCCCCAAATTTATACCTGGTCAGAGTGCTTTAGGACCGTTGAAATTTCCTTTTGGATAGATTGCCTTCCGAGCATTAATTTCTGTGGCTGTTCATGTGAAACAGGGTAGCTGTGAGGCACTTGATAGGTCATGTGGGTGCTGTGGGAGCTTTGTGGAAGATGATTTGCAACGTGAGCAATGTGAGACAGCATGTGATTTTGCAACTCATGTTTTCTGCCACTCATTAGCCCTTTGCCAGGAAGGTCGTGAGGTCCGTCGTAGGGTGCCCCATCCTGGGTTCAATGCTCAACCGGTCTTGGTTATGATCCCACCTGGGGAGCAATCCATGGGCCGTGGAGCCTGAAATTCGTCCTTTGCCAGCATCAGAAACTTATCATCCGGTTTATACTTATTTGGGGTTTGATATTATAGATGTCACGTTAAAGTTTCTGAAGACCATATTGCTTTGTTAGATCAACCCATAGCATAAATAAATAAGTACTCGTTGATTTTGAACATGTGTCGTATATTTTGTGTTTAAAATTCATGATCGAAGTGTCTAATGTTTTGCTGAAGCACGTGCCTTTTTGTTATATCATCCGAACGTTGCTTCTTGTGAGGTTCATGGCGAATGCAAAATGAAAACGAATTTAATGACACCTTTAAAACTTGAAACTAAAATGGTGTTTAAGGAAATGATAGCCATTATGATAGTTTAAAATGTTTTTTTATTTGAAAATATATTAAAATTATATATATTTTTTATTTTTTTAAAATTATTTTTAATATTAATATATAAAATTAAAAAAAAAATAATAATTTTCACAGCGTTTCAAAACACATCCTCAATAAAAGTGCTAGGAAGGGTCCGCACACAAGCCGGCCGGCCCTTATCTTCCCTTATCTTGATAAGGTGGGGAATGGTCATACAGTTACTCTGAATTCATCAGCCCAGTCAGAAGCTATTTTCTTCGGAATGGTTCCCTGCGAGTTCTTCGTTCAGCCTTTCGGCTATCTTCTCCTCCCAGTGTCCTAGATTCCCCATCGCTCTCTTCTTCCTAAAGCCAATTCTTCACTCAACGTACTTGAACCATGTCTCTTCACGTGAGTCGACACCTGCTTCCATTATTGCCAATCCGATGGTATGATGCAAGTGCTTTTGAGGAGGAAATTCCGTAAAAAGTAAAACATTTTCTTTCTTCTCAACAGCTTTAGTAGAAGGAAAAGCCAAATAAGTTCAAAAGCTCAGCAAGAGAGCCTTCAGAAAATTATTTGCAAACCATTGAAGAAATTAAAAACCGCACCAGAACCCTACTCCAAATGACATTCTTCTGTTCATCGAAGAAATCATAGCCTCAGCTCACTAAAAAATATCTTCAATCAATTCTTAGTTGCTGAGACATACACTATCCATATACCTAGCGCTGTCTCTTTCGAAACCCAATCATAACACCAAACACCTATTCCCGTTACATTTCTCGTGGATAAACACTCCAAAATTAATACTCACTAGGCAAGCCACTCTTCGCATAAACCAGTTCATAGCCCCAAACACGTAAGACACTATGATTCAATTGGACTAGGCATCTAGGCCCATTTGCCGAGGCCTTGGTATCCTAAATTGGTACCAGTCTTTATCCTAAGGGGCCTAACATAGCTTAAAAAAATCGAAAAGACTTGCTGAAGCGAAGGAAGAATGAGAAGCTAAATTTTAAAGACAGCAGCATTTTAACCCCTTGTTCTACTGAAACATAGGATAGTAGCTTCTAAGTATGTAGTCTTGACTAAGCGGAAAACATTACTGACAGTGCTCTCATGACATCAAAAAAGGGAAAATTTCGAACACAACAGTTCACCACAGCGAAGACCAACAGATAGTAAATCTTAGATTTTCACTCTCCTGGTGCTGAGACACCTTGCTTCAGTCTCTCCTTCTTCATCTTCTTCTTCGAGATGGGCTTCTTCTTTCTCGGAGGAAGGGTCTTCTGCGCGTATGAGTAAAGTACATAATTTCCAACTAGGAATGTCAAAAGTAACCCGCCAATAACCAGCAGCACTATCAATCCTGGGTTTAACCCTTTAGGCTCAGCATCCTTGATCAAATCCCCCTGTTCATCGTAAAATTTAATTGAACAAAAAGAAATCAGGAAGAAAGAAAAAACACAGCCCACCAGCAAACAGTCAACATGTAGAAAAAAATTGAATTACATAGGCCAATCTATACATGATACAGAAAACCGTAACCCAAGAAATTTACATTTAAAATTATCATTAAGAGGACTCGTCATAAAATGGCCGATTATCTAAATAGTGACACAATTCAATAGAGTTCTAATGACATTTCAGATAAAAGTGCCTATGTTAAACCTGTTCAGGTGTAACCCATCTTGCAGAGGGCATAAGAATGCTCAAATACCCATATATCAATATATCCATTTAGCTAATGTTTAATTCCAAAATAAATGATCATGGGTGTATAAAAGACGGATTTAATAAAAAGTTAGTGTGGTAACTCCACACATCTTTACAACCATCTCTCCTCACAATTCCACATCAACAAGCATCCACACGACTTTCAATACAACTGGCTAAAATAACACAACTTAGATGGAAAAGGAAATGGTTATCTGACAAAGCAAATAAATCAAAAAAGTGTGATTGAAGTGAATGGCAATAGGTAGTTCTGGTTAGGAATCAAACAATGTCTGGTGCAAGTTATCGAATTAGACTGATGAGTGGCAAAAATTGACTTAAATAACAATAAGTTCTGGTTGTCTTTTAAAGGAGGCCTAAACAAATCCATTTACAATTAAATCATACTTTCATTTAGGCTATGTCAGCTTTCGAACCAAAAAGCCTAAGCTCAACATCACTCGGACACCAAAAGTCTATAAATCTAGGATCTCCAGAAAAGTATTTTTTTTAAAAAAAAAAATACAGCCCTAAAAGTTGTTTATTATAATCAAAACAAATCCCTTGGATTAAAACAAAAATGTCAACTAATCACAGAGAATTTTAAACACAGCATAATTATAACAAAAGAAAGGTAAGATTTTCACATAATCTCAAACAAACACTTCATAAACAAAAAAAAGCTTTATGATTAACAGTCAAGTCGGAAAAAATAACATGAAAATCTTAAAATTAATAATAATAAACTGAACTGTTAGGACAGAAAGACTATATAACACGAGATCATATCAAGAATCAATAATTAACAGGTTGTTTGGAAACTTAAGATTTGAGATAAAAATGAAATCATTTCAACACCATTTACCCAATTCTAGTTTTTGAAAAGCTACAAGCAGCATCAGTGAATTCTACAACCAATTACGAATTTGAAAATCACTGATTTGCTTCAGAATTGACCCAATAAAAATTAATTATGCTTGGAATTAAGTTTTTTAGAGATAAGGGCAAATTGGGTAAATGATGTATTTTCACTAACCCAATTCAAATGAATTCCACAGTTTTAAGACCTTATCCAAACAAAACAAAAAAAAAATCAATTAACAAATCAATTCAATCTACTTTAATATTGAAATCAATTCTAGCATAAAAATGACTCCAAACAAGATGTAAAGACAACAATAAACAAGATCTCTGAATTAAAATTCAATTCTATGAGTACAGATCTCGGGTTTGAATTTTCGAGAGAGAAAAATGAAGTATATAGAAGCATGCAGCATACCATGTTTTGGAAGGAAGGAGGAGAATTAGAGAACTCGAAATCGTCTTCCATGACTGCGAGAGATCAGCTCCTCGCTGTTCCAACTAGACTTTTAGAAGATTCCAGAGAGAAATAACAAGACAGGGAGAGATCCACAGATCTATATAACCCTCGGAACGGAAACGAAACTGTGGGTGTTATAGTTGGTTTTATGACAACTTCTTGTTGGCCCTCAAAAGTTTAAACGTTTTGTTTTAGCCCCTGTTTGGTGACCTTTTTATGTGTGCGCAGTGCGCCTTCTTTGACACTTCCCTCGAATTGTTTTGTGCATCTTCGATAATAAATTAATAAAATGGTATTAAAAATACAAATCTCTATAAAAATAATTAGTAGAATATTATGAATTTATTTATAAATTATAAATTCTATCATTTAAGATGACGGTGATGACATTTTGAGGATAAAAGTAAATTATAACTTAATTTTTGTAGTTTATCAAATTATTTAACTAATTTATGATGTTTCAACAATAATTAATAATTAAATAGTTCTTTGATTAATATTGATAATACTCTTTTTTTTTCTAATAATATCCTCTTTCCACTCAAATCTTCCACCTTAGCTACTTATATTTTGTAGAAAAAAAATGACAAGGAATATGAAATTGAAGGAAAAAAAAACCATAGTGAATTTAAAACTATAAGGATGAATGATAGTTTATAAGACTATAGTTTTTAATTTTGTTGAATTGCAAGGTCTTTATTATAAATAACTTTTTATATGTATATAAATATATAATAGCGGTTGTTTTTCAAAATATTTTTTACTTGAAAATATATCAAAATAATATATTTTTTATTTTTAAAAAATTTATTTTTGATATTAAAACATCAAAAAAATATGAATATATATAAAAAATAAAAAATTTCAATTCTTTTCAATAACACTTTTAAAATATAAAAATAAATATTTTATTAATCACTACTCCTGAAATAAGAAATTGTTATTCTTGACTTTCCACCAGTAATAAGAATGTCATTTTATCATTTTTTATTCATATTTTTTTAGCATTCCCTTTTCAAACAAAGTTGGCTCCTTGTAAAACGGGTTTTAATTAGGGGTACTGTAGAAAAAATTACTTTAATATTTTGACTACATAATCAGTGGATTTTATCCAGCTCATTATTTGATATAGCCGGGTATGTAAAGATAGGGTTTTGATAAGTCATATAAAGATTTATACTAAATAAATTACGTGGATAGCATAATAAATGTTTTCATAGATTAATATAACATGTTTTGATTTAAGAGAAATTTTGATCACACTAAACCAAGATAATAACGAATGATTATTGGGCCAGATTTATTTCGTTTACAGGATACTATACATGTCATTTTCTTACGAGGAGAAACCGTATTGCTCATCGGATCATTAGATCTCCTGAAATAAAGTTCAGAAGCTGTTATTTGATCCAATTCTGCTATTTTTCCTAGTTATTTTTAGAGTTATTGTTTATTTTTGGATTTTATGGTAATTTCTTTATGTGTTAGGATCTTGGTTTTGTTTCTTGTTCGAGATCAATCTTTTTACCCTATAAAAAACATTGTAAACCTTTTTAGGAGGCAGACTTGGTCATTTTTTTTTTCATAAATAAGACAAGGTTTTAGGTTTCTTATGTTTTAACCTTAATTTAGTCTATCTTCTGTCTTTATATGCTTGTTGTTATCTTATTGTGCTTTAGTGTGTATCAGTTGGTATCAAATCCCAACGATCCCAAGTTTATATAGCTTGATTTGTGCAATAATTTCATTGATAATTGTTTGCTTGTTGTGTGTTGTTAACAATCATGACAAGAAGATGTGGAGCAGGGTGTGACCAACAAAGGGATAGTAAGGCTCATTTTTAGGAGAGAAACATCTAGGAGCTCATCATGGAGGACATACAGAGACATATCATAAAATTGACTCGTAGGTTAGAAGAGAAAGAGCTATAAAAACATAAATAGAATCAAGATAATAACCATAAGTCCTTGACCAATACTGAAAACTAGAGATATAATAAAAAAAAGATAGCCTATTGATAAGAAAGAGATAGAATCTAGAGATTTCAGGTTTTACATTAAAATCCTAGAATTTCACAAAAACTTTACAACCAAAGGAGTTCATAGATGGGATGAATGAGGTAGAATGAATTTTTTAATGCAAAAAGGTCCTCAATAGATATGAGTAAAGCTTATTGCAATCACATTAAAGGGTGAGGGTTTTCCAAGTAGGAATAGTTGAAGAGGACATGAGAGAGATAAGGAAAGCTGAGAATAAGTTATTGAGAAAAGATGAAGAAGTTGAAAGAGCACTTTTTTCCATTTAGATATACCCAGACCTTGTACTAAAGGCTCCACATGTTGAAACAAGGAGTTAAATTTGTCAATGATTATACGGGTGGGTTTTATCAATTAGTGGCTAGGAATGAGCTGACAAAAATGAAAGAAGAACTAGTGGCAAAAGATCTGAGTAAGTTACGACAATCTATTCAAAACATGTTGTGCTTATAGTTTTTATAGATAGTTTCAAAGTCAAGGCCTTGACAATGGAGAAGCAGTAAACTGTTGGGCTATAAACAAAAAACTTTTTTCTATAAAAAATCAATACAATAGATGAGGGTCCAACAGTAATTCAAGACCAACATGCATCAGGCTAGTAAGTATCACATGTAAACTAAAAAGTCATCTAAGAAATAATATGTTGATAAATATGCCCATGAATGGTGTGGTTGATCATGTTTATAATGATTCTAATAGTAGTGAAGAGATTTTGAATGTGAATGACAATATTACACTAGTTGTCTAAAAGATCATGTTATCATCAAAAGGTGATTCAAAATAGGATTGGTTGTGTTCTAACATCTTCTAAACAACATGTATTGTTAACCATAATGCATGCTATATGATCATCGATAATGATAACTATAAAAAAATACAATGTCAGTCGAAGTGTTGAATAAGTTGCACCTTGACACAGAAAGACAATTCACCCTTTTTAAGCTAAAATGGATGAATGAAGACATTAAGGTAATCGTGGACAAACACTTTCTCATTTTATTTTCTATAGGCAAAATATATTTTAATAATCTTTGTTGTGATGTGGTGGCTATGGATGCATGTCATATGTATTGTTGGGCAAGCCATGACAATATGACAAGAATATCATGCATGATGGAAGACATAATACGTATGACCTTAGTATAAAAGTGAATGTATAGTACTGTCACATAGAAAGGATGAGGAAATTGTTGAACACGAGGGTAAAAATAAGTTATTTTTATCAAGATTTGTGGAGAATGAGACAAAAGAAAAGGAAGAGGTGGAGAGTCTAAGTAAGGGAAGTAAGGGTTTGTTGTGTAACAAGTCATTGGTGATCAGTAATGGTTCTGTCAAATTCAAGAGTGTTTTAGAAATTGATTTTTGGCTTAATTTATCTAAGTCGATCACACGATAAAGGTCTAAAAATGGTCAACTATAATAGTGGCATTGTGATGACCAGAACTTTAAGACAAGTTTTCCAACTCGGCAAGAATGATGTAACCAGGTTTGTAAAGATAGGGGTCCTAGGGAGAGTTATATGGGGATCTGTCTCAAACAAATTATGTGGATGACCTAAAAAATGCTTTCATGGATTAATGAGACAGGCCTGCCCTAGAGAAAGTCTAGTTGTGCCAAATTAGAATAGTGACTTAAAATGACAATAACAGGATATTTGATCATTGGATCAGACTCAAATTTTTACAAGAGATTCTACATATTCTACATATTGTTTTCTTATGAGAAAAGATTATGTCACTCATTAAACTGTTGGATCTCCCAGAATTAGATCCAAAAGTTGTTGTTTAGGTTAGTTTTGCTACTTTTCCTAGTTATTTTTTAAATAATTGTTTATTTTTGGATTTTGTGTTAATTTCCTTTATGTGTTAGGATTTTGGTTTTCCTTTCCTAGTTTAAGTTAGTTTTTAGCCTATTAAAGGCATTGGAAAACTTTTTAGGAGATAAACTTTATCAAATATTTATTTTAGAAATAAAATAAGGTTTTAGAATTTTTTGTGTTTTGACCCTAATTCAGTGTATTCTTTGTCTTTTAGTGCCTATTATTGTTTTGTTGTACTTTCATCAGTATTATTATTTTGCTTTGCAAAGATCTTTCTATCATAACTTTATTAATTAATATTTTTATATAACACATTTTTTAAGAAAGTGTAAACTGAATGCTTGACAACTTTTTTTTTAGAATCTACAATAACTAGGTTGTTTTTTTATCAATTTTTAATTGATTTTTTTAAAATTTTATTCTTTAAAATTAGATTAATTAGAAATTAGACTGTATAATTTGTTTCAATTTTCTTTCTATAGGGTCATAATAGTTTTATGATCCGATTGTAGATTTTGTAAGTTAACGTCCCAGGTTGAACCAAATCCATCCAATATGTTTTTGTATCAATATTTAACAAAATTATGTCATATTGAAATTTTTTAGTCAAACTATGTTTTTATCATTCGTTTAGGTTGCTTATAGATCTACCAAGTCGACGGGGTCATAACAAGTTAACTCCCATACGACTTAATTTTTTTTTCAACTATAAAACATGTTAAAAATGTCTAAATATTTTTTATACATTAATAAAAATTGATTTGACTCACAACATATCGCGAACAAATTATCTATTAGATTTATGAATTAAATACTTATTTTAATTTAAAAACTAATTAATTAATTTTTATAGTATAAGCTTTTCTTGTCCTTATCAATTTTTTATTAACAAAAAACTAATAGGGGTGGTGCTTTTACTGTGCACCACCTTACAAAATACTATTCATTTCAATAATATCTTTTTTTTTTTAAATCTGTGTTTTTTCTCTAATTTTATCCTTCAATATTTGGTTTATTGGAGATTGTGCTTCATAATTTATTATGGTTTACTTTTTATGTGGTTAGCTTGGTCTTATGACTCGTATCGCGAGTTTAGCAGGTTAATTCAGTTAAATTTAGTTTTTTTTATATATATTTTTTAATTGATATTTTTTTTCCAATTTCATCTTTTAATGTTGAGTTGATTAGGAATTATACTTCATGATTTATTTCGATTTGCTTTCTATAAAGTTATCTTGGTCTCATGACTTGGGTAACGGGTTTGTCGAGTTAACCTGGTTAACTAGAGTTTTTATTTTGTCTTTTTTTAATTAGTATTTTTTTCAATTTCATCTTTTGATATTGTGTTGATTAATAATTAGGCTTCATGATTTGTTTCAGTTTGCTTCTATAAGGTTATCTTGGTCTTATAACTTGAATCACGTAAACTCTAGTTGTTTTATTGTGTCTTGTTTTTAGATTGATTTTTTTTTAATTTAATCCTTCAACAATGAGTTTATTGGAAGTTTAGTTTCATAATTTATGTTGATTTTATTTCTATAGGGTTATCTTGGATCGTAGGTTTGGCAGGTTAACCTAGGTTGAATCAGACCATTTTTTATGTTTACTTTTTATAAGGTTACCCTAGTTCCATAAACCGAGTCACGAGGTTAATAAGTTAACTTAGATCATTCTTTTCTTTGTTTTTAATTTTTTTTTAATTTTTATTTTTCAACATTAATTTTATTGGAAATTTAGCTTCATAATTTATTTTAATTTTTTTGGGTTATGATGGTCTTATGATTTGAGTCATGGATTTGCATGTTAACTCAAGTTAAACTGGGTCAATCCGATATGTTTTCGTTTCAATATTCATTTTAAAAAAAATATTTTCTTGAATTTTTATGAGTTAAACTATGTTTTTACATGTCATTTAGGTTATCTTTTGACATGTCAAGTTGATTAAGTTATACCAAGTCAATTCCTATATAATTTTTTTTACTAGAAAAATATGATAAAGTTGATGTCTATCCTCTCTCTCGTCTGATGAACTCTTTTTTTTTTTCTTAATTCAAATTCCACTCCTTTTTTATTGCCATCTTTATTTCTTAATTCATTGTCATTAAAGCAAGTTTGTTGGAGTAAATAATTTATTTTTAATTATTATTTATTTTGGAGGAAATACTTTCCCTAAATCTAATTCACCTAGTCAAATCAACCAACATGACATCTGAAAAAAGAATTGACATAATAATAATAAAAAAAAATTGTATTTAAAACAAAGAATAACCGAGCAACCCCGTGATATGAATTTATCCTATACCTATCTTTCAAGGCAAACCAAGTTGAAGGAAGGGGACAAAATCCATGTTAAAAACCCTTGATTATGAGGGGAAAGGAAGAAAAAATGGTATTCACGTTAGAGAAAGTTATTTTAATTTTATAAAGAATCTAAAATGAATAAAAAAATCTACCTGATTTGTTTGCTGAGAATAATAATTATGCCAAAAACCTAAAAAAAGGACACTCATCTATTAACATATCACATGCTAGAAAGAAACATAAAAATCATGAGCATATTAATGGTTTTTTCATCAATTTTAGAAAAAAAAAAGAGAGAGGAGAGGAAGAACAAAATATTCTTGTATAGTATAGTGTTGTGTTGTAGCCTTGTACGGGCTTCAAAGTATGGCATGACATGACAGGGAACATGTCATGTTTCCCAATTTCTAATACTACTCATGTTTCCCAATTTTCATTCATGTCTCGCCATATATTTTTTCTTCTTTGTGTATTAAATGAATATCTTAAAATATATTTTTTACTCATACACATATATTTAATTTTTAAAAATACTTTTTAAGAATGTAATTATATTAAAGATTTGGTCTTTTTATTTCATCAAATTCATATGGAAAAATCAATTGCTAAAACTAAACAATAAATCATTTTATATAATTTAATTATTTTTAACAATTAAAAAATGAACGAGTTAGATTAAATTAATTTTTTTATGAATTGATTTAAATTAATTAATATAAGAGTGATTTCTTTATTAAAAAGTACAGTAAGAGGGTTTTTTTTATTGAATGTAGGATTTTTTTAATATTGTAAAAGAAAATGAATATCATTATTGAAAAATTAATATTATAATTAAAATATTCATAATATAGAGAAATAAAAATCGGTCATATTCTTTTAAAAATAGATTTAATGATAAAGAGGTAGGGAATAAATGAAAAAATATATATTTGTGATGAAATTATTATCTTTCATTTGTAACTATGTTAAATTTTAACTTTGTGTTCATACAAATATTTTATTTGATATATAATTGGTTTAATTATTAAATATATTTTAAAAAATAATTTAATAACCGTGTAAATCATAAATTATTATCTTCTTAGTAGTATATTATCTTTTTTTTTTTTACAATGATTACAAATCCTTTTTTAACATGATTTTGATGAATGAATAAATTACGATTTTAAGTTAGTTAAAAAAATTAGTATTTATTATAAACTAAAATAAAAATAATTATCTGTATTTATTATTCTAAAAATTATAAATTTGATGATAATACATACTAAGAATAAAATAAACTTGTATGCATTTTGTTCCGTAATTTCCCTCGTCAACCAAGCAGAATATACATAGACTATAGTTATGCGTTGTATATTATTACAAAAAAACAACTCCCTCTTCATTGCCAAGTGATTGTTCTAGTACTTGATATATCACCTCCGGTACCTTTAGACACCAAACAATGAATCCAATCATTAGCAATTAAGCCTTCTCCCCAGTATTCTTGGTCCTAGTCTTTTCCCCAGGCAACCTATCAGTATTGGATTAAATATTAAGGCTAGATCATTAAACTATTAAATACCAAATTACATTGCATTAGCAAGTAATAATAATATTATCATCACTATCTTAATCAATTTAGGATTAGGAATCTGTTTGAAAACATAGTGTGGTTTGAATTATATTTTTTTCCCGATTATAATTTTGAAAGCATTTGATTAATCAATATAAACTAAAATTATAATTTTTTATTATTATTATTTGAGTTTAATTTTTTTTACTATTTGAGTTTTCATGATTACTTATTTGATAGACGGCTCCAAGTTTTTATGCTAAGTAAGGCACTTTAGTAACTAGTAATTATAGGTTGGCTTGCTTTTTGTAGTTTTGCAGATGCTTTGTTTTCTAATTCCTATTCTACACATTCTCCTATGTTAGTTGATTGTTTTTATGAATGAAGGTTGTTTTTATGAATGAAGGTTTCACACATATATATATATATATAAAAACAACCTTCATTCATAAAAACATATATATATATATATATATATATATATATATATATGTTTTTATGAATGAAGGTTGTTTTTATGAATGAAGGTTTCACACATATATATATATATATATATATATATATATATATATATATATAAAGATAGACGGGGTATGTGTTCAATCTCAGAATAGTTTGGTGATGGGTCACATGCTAATATCATCCTGTAGGCTGTAGATGATCATACTCTGGCACTCTACTTGCTAAAGCGATGCATAATTAAATACCAGCGGGCCATTTAAAAATGTTATCTAGCTTATAAGATAATCTCTTGTAGTTGTTCAAAACCATTTTGGGAAAATGAGTGTGTCCGCCTCTCGATCTGAAAATCAGACAACATTGTCATTTACATTTGCTTAAGAATCTTATTACAAATGGTCGGCAATGGGCACAATTTACACCAAAATTGAGCTTGATAACTAAATGAACGGTAAGCACACATGCCACTGCCTTATTTAATTACAGGGATCGACACCAACAAGCAATGTTTACAGCAATATATCTTAGCAGTGATCCAGCAAGTAAGACACCAAATAATTATTAGACAAATAAGAAACAGGACAATACTTTTGTTGGTATATTAAGGTACAAAATCTATCCTCAAGGTGATTTTTTTTAAAGATTATTTTGGGTATTCGGGTCAGCTTGCAAGCATCTTGACTAATCCCACAGATCCTGAAATTAACGACAATATAAGCCTCCAGTGACCCTAAGATTTGTAAGACTCGAACTGATGAGCTATAGGAAACAAATTTAAAATTTGATCAATTAGGTTATATTTTTCAAGATTATCATAAGCAAGGTGAATTAATGTTTTAGGTCATGGAATATCACGGGTCTTTGTAGTGTACGATGTTATGAATTTTAAGCTGCATGTGCATCAGTGGAAGATTGTGCTTTATAATTTTGTGGTAATGTATTTTTGAAAGCTGGAATATTTAGCTGAGCTCCTTGAATTTGGAATGCAGGCGAATCAGTCTTGATATCTGAAAAGTAGCCTGCATTTTGTCACTCATTTCTGCTGATACATGACAAGGTGCATTGCTGGATCTGGGTCACCAAGACACAGGATAACATGAAGGCATGTTGGGGTTGGCTGTGCCTATTTCCACGTAACAAATTATTAAGTTCCAACCAAATTTGTTTGCTAGCTAATGAAATAGGCCTATAGATATTGGATTCTCAAATATTATATACATAATGAAAACAATAAAGTAATTTTTTTTAGGATTTTCTAAGATCTTGATGGACATATAAAGTTGTTTAGGAATTTATTATCTAAAAATATGATCTTCTTCAACTTGTAATAATTTTTTAAAGGCTAAGTTGTCGCAAACCACAAGTTATTTAATTGTCCACCCTCCAACAGTAATCCACACAAACCACCAGTAAGAAATCTCCTAAATTTATATTTCGATTCATTTGAAAGCATTTTAATTAACTCATATTGATGTACAAGCATATCAAAATTGAATTCTTTAACGTAATTAGTATCTTCGTTAGTTATTTATAAAGCATGTCATATATCCCTAGTATTTTTACAAGATGATATTATATTAAACTCACTTCTAATCAAGGCATAATAAAAAGTGCTCATAATTTTAGCTTCCATAGAAGACAACTTCTTATCACCGTCGGTATAGTCACTTCTAGGTTTAAGAATTTTTATATCATTTTCAATTTTAGTAGGCATATGAGGTTCATTTTTAATAAATATCCATAAATAATAGTCAATAGATTGAAGATATATAATCACCCTAACTTTCCAATAGGCATAATCATTACCATAAAAAAAAAGTGGCCTAAAGGTTGTAGATCCTTCATTTGGAATATTAAAACTAGTGGTTGACATTCTGCTCAAATCTAAGCAAACTTATATACATGTGAGAACCAAGCTCTGATACCAAAGAGTAGATTATACAATTGAAAACTATAATTTTTATAACTCACTCAATAGCACTTAGAATGATTGAAGATGTGTAAGTGTAATAAGTGTGAGATTTTATACTTTTATACTAGAATATGAAGATTTAATTTAGCACAACTTAGAGTATGTTATGATTGATGATTTCTAGTTTTTTTGTTTGAATAGCTTCTATATCATATATGTTTAAAATCTCTCATTTATTTTGCATAAAAGAGAGCTATATATATGTTTTTAAAAGAAACTGGCAATTTATAGCTGTTGGAATGCCTTTAACAGCTAAAGCAGTTGATCGGTTCAAATAACATATCATTTGGTCAATAATTAATATCTTTTCATTAATAATATTCTGATTTAATAGTAAAGCATGAAGTATGCATGTCATGTTAAATCATGTTCTCTATATAATAGTCATTGATCGTTTGAATAAGATTTGAAACTCTTAATTTACATAGGGTGATGAATCCTTTATTGATCACTCTAGTACCTTCATATAGTTCATGTTATATCCAATATCTGTGTTTTCGTTACCTTGATTAAGATAACATATAACGAGATCAAAACATAATATTCTCTATATAAGTTAACTTAATGATCTCAAGTGTAATGATCACTTACACAACCGTCACGTGAGTCTTTCTATAAACATAGATGATCTCTCTATATATAATTCTCATAAGGGTCAGTTCAGTATACATGTCTTATGACAAACTCCTATATACTAGTTTTAGTTATCCCTTATACCTCAGCTTATGAGAATTTCTTCCTTTCATTAAGGAAAGAATATAATGTGTATCAATCTCTACCGCTCTAATAAATGTCAAGTATTTAAAAGAACATCGACCATGAACATTTTAGGAACAATGCTTTGATGCAATTGGAATCCTATATTTATAACAACTTTATAATTTTCTTTGCGAAGAATTTTTGTCTCATAAACTTTTTCTTTATCCTAGATTCATAAATCAAATATTAGATTTATTAATCTAATATTATATGAATATTAAAGATAAAATAAGCTTTTATTAATAATAAATATGTATTTACACGAATATAATAATGCCACGTGCAACCAACCGATTGGCTACGAGGCATATTAAACTAACAATCTTTCACTAGCACTAAAGCCAGTCACTCATATATCTAATACCATATTGGTACATGTAGTATTAATGCTTCTACATGGATAATGATTTAGTAAAAGGATCTTCTAGATTTTTTTGGTGGATATTTGCTTTATCTTTACATCTTTTATTTAATTGATTTATCAAATCAAATGAATTTTTTAAATACTTGTTTAAATCATTGATGAGACCTTGGTTCATTTGCTTATGCAATGACTCCATTATTATTATAGTACAGGGCATTAACCACTTTTGAATAAACAATGTTGGGTAAAAAAAAGGCTACATTTCCACCCACTTTTAATTTTGATCCATTTGTGTTTACTTTTTGCAAACAATAAAATCAAATTATTTTCACAAAACCAAGCATTAACCTGATATTGGGATTGAGAATGTGATAACCAAAGTTTTTTTTAAAAAAAATTAAAAAAACAAAATCATTATCACAATCAACATTGTTTCCATTTACAATCCATAATGATTATGTAATGAAACACTAAAGATGTCCTCACAATCCTAACTCTTAATTTTTTTTTTTCTAGCTACATGTATACATACAACTTTTTATATAAGTAACGAATACCATCACTTAACCAACCTTACCAACCTTCTCTTTTAAAAATATAACAATTTTAGTAAAATGTTAGAAGGTGTAATTTTATTTTTATTTTAGCTTTCTTTTATAATGCCTTCACATTAATTTCAACTAGTTTTCTTTTATTACATAATTATCAAAACTTGTTTGGTATCTAAGTTGTCACCCCTGACAAAAATAAGACCTCCAAAATTAAAAAAAAACAATATAAAAAATAGAGTCGTCATCTAGTTATTTAAAGAGACTAAAAGTCCTAAAATGTGCATTGGTTTTAGAGATCTGAGTAAGGATTTGGTTTTGCTTAAGAGAAAATAAAAATCACAACTATGTCAACCTTTCCAAGGAAAGATTGCCTCAACTGTTTGTCTTCCTAAATTCATACCATTAACTATTCAAGTTATTTTCTAAGATTATTTGCAATCATTTATTGTTAATGGATGTTTGTTTAGTTAACATTGGACCCTAAATCAGTAGTTTGACAACTCAATGTTTTTTTTTTTTCAAATTCTATATATATTTTTTTATATTTCTTAACCCTTCTTCTTCTTATTATTACTATTATTATTACTCTATAAAAATAAGAATTGAACATAACACTATGTTCGACCCATGTTGATCTCTCCTTTAAGGAGACTTGTTAACTTATTATTTGACCTCATTTTCAGGTTAAAGCATTGTGTTGGGCCTACATCAATCCCTAAAATTAAGAGACACGTCAACTTAACTATTAAAATCCAAGTTTAATAAAAAATAATAACGTTAACTTAATGAAAACTTGTCGCCTCATTTTCTTAAACTACTTTTGAGGTTGAAAATGTCGTGTTAGGCCTACACCAGCCTCTAAAAACCAGGAGACATATTGACCTAACTGTTAAAACCCATGTTTTATCCAAACATGACATTAATGTGACAAAAACCTGATATTTACATGCACATGCATACATAAAAAGACAAAAGCATAATTTTATGAAATGAAACTAAAGTTAATACAAAACCAATAAGAATAAAATAACAAAAATCCATGGGTAAATAGTAACCTACTTTCAAAAATGAATTTTACACATATATGCATATGTAAAAATGTGTGAGCTTAGTTTTATAAAACGAAGCTAACATGATTGCAAAGTCAACAAAAATACATAGATAAATATTAGTCATGCATGAATAGTGTAATGGGAGTTATTTTTATTTTTAATTAGTAACATTCACAACCTCTTGGAAAAAGAAGAAAAGAGAAGGAAGAAGGATTTGTATCACGTTAAAGTTGGTTACATACGAGGGAAGAGCTATTATAGTGGCTTCTAGTGGCAGGGAAGGTGGCATGCCAACGGTGGAAAGTCTTTTTAGGTAGTTCTCTCTATAACTATGAGTTTTTCTCTCCAATTTTTTTCTCTTTTTTTTCCTTTTTTTTTTATTTTCTCTCTTTTTCTTCCTAGCTCAGACCACCTCCATTTCCATCTCAAAACTTTGTTTTTCTTATTCTCTCTTTCTCAACATTGTCTCTCTCTAACCTTGATCCTTTTCTTTTCTTGCTTCTCCCCTCTATTTATAGGCAAGGATAAAGCTTATGGGACCTTTTTATGGTGTGATTGTGGCCATTGGTTTCTTTAGGTTAATCTCAACCCTTCACCATGGTTATACTCTTTATTCAAGGCTATTTTTGTTGGCTTATTTGCACCACTTTTTTAATGGCTTAAAAGGGCAACATATTTTTTTTAGTTGAGCATGTAGTACCACAAAAGGAGGAAAGTGGTGTTTTGTTTAACAAGTTTGAGGGGTAACGAGAATTGTTTTAACCCATGCAAAAGAAATGATGTTATTTTGGTGCATTTTTTTTTTCAAGAGTGAAACACACTATTTCATTTAAAATACAACGACTTTATTTGCTTTTAAAATAAAATGTTGTTGTTTTGATTTAAAAAGAATTTTTCATGCTTTCAATGAAGTCCTTCAATTTCTCTGCTTTTTGAATTTGGTCATTGAATCTTTAATGTTTTTTCATCCAATTTCAACCTCTTACTCAATATTGTTTCTCAATTTTATCTTTGATTGCATTAAAATGGTACTTCCATGTGGCCACCTCTTTCCATTTATTCATTAGCTTTTTAATTTTTAATTATTTAGCGGATTTCAACTATTTGGGTGGTTCTTTCTATAACTATGAGTTTCTCTCTCTCTTCATTTTTTTTTCTCTTTTTTTTCCCTCTTATTTTCCCTCCTTTTCTTCCTAGTTCAGACCACCTCCATTTCCAGCTCAAAAACTTTGTTTTTCTTATTCTTTCTTTCTCAACATTGTCTCTCTCTAACCTTGATCTTTTTCTTTTCTTGCTTCTCCCCTCTATTTATAGGCGAGGATAAAGCTTATGGGACCTTTTTATGGTGTGATTGTGGCCATTGGTTTCTTTAGGTTAATCTCAACCCTTCACCATGGTTATACTCTTTATCCAAGGCTATTTTTGTTGGCTTCTTTGCACCACTTTTTTAATGGCTTAAAAGGGCAAGACATTTTTTTTAGTTGAGCATGTAGTACCCATGTAAAGGAGGAAAGTGGTGTTTTGTTTAACAAGTTTGAGAGGCATGAGAGAGAGAAAATTTCCAACCAAGAGACATGAAAAACAAAAGATTGCAGAACATGCCACGCAGGAGGGAAACGAGGATTGTTTTAACCCATGCAAAAAAAAAAAGATGTTATTTTGGTGCATTTTTTTTTCAAGAGTGAAACACACTATTTCATTTAAAATACAGCGACTTTGTTTGCTTTTAAAATAAAATGTGTTGTTTTGATTTAAAAAGAATTTTTCATGTTTTCAATGAAGTCCTTCAATTTCTCTGCTTTTTTGAATTTGGTCATTTTGAATCTTTAATGTTTTTTCATCCAATTTTAACCTCTTATTGGATACTGTTTCTTAATTTTGTCCTTGATTGCATTAAAATGGTGCTTCTATGTGGCCACCTCTTTCCATTTATTCATTAGCTTTTTAATTTTTAATTATTTAGCGGATTTCAACTATTTGCTCAATATTTCTTTTTAATTTCACCCTTGATTATATTAAAATGATCATTGCATGTGGCCGCCTTTTCCATTCAGTCATTGACTTTTTATTTTTTATTTTTTTAGTTAATTTCAATCATGTTCTCAATATTTATTCTCATTTTCATTGTTAATTGCATTCTTTTTCTTCTTCTTCTTTTCCCTTATTCTCATTGTTTCTCCTTGATTTTTCTTATTAAATATTTTTTAAGATATTTGAGAGGAGTAAAATATGAGGTTATGACATAAGTGTTGAAAAATTCAAGACTATAGCAGGCTCACTCTTTAATGAGCTATTATCGATCTCAAATACAAGCATAATTATCTTCTTTTTTTTTTAATCATTTGCATGACAAATTTGTCTTTGTTTAGATAAAGATAGGACACTAAGTTTTATAGTATTAAGAGAACAACTAGTTACATTTTACTAGCTACTTTTTATACTCATTGTTTTAGAAAAAAAAACAACACAAAAAGAAATAAAAACCCATGAATCACTAAAAATAATAAAATATCTCAAACTAGATTTCTGTTGTGAGACTTCTTTAGATGATGAGCTGGTGGTCGGATAACTACACAATGAAGTTAATTAAACAATTATTCTTCTCTTCTCTTTTCAAAGAACGAAGTTAATATGATCCCATCCCATCCTCCTGTTTTGAGACTCTTTCCAATCTTGGGTGCAAAATAATAATAGTTGCAAATTGTGTTATTAAAATCTTATCCATACCTTTCCTAAACAAAATTATTTCCTCATGTATTAATGACGTACCAAATAAAAAATATTATTTCATTTATCTTTTATTCTCAATACTTTTTTTTTCTCAAAATATTTAGCTATTTTTGTAATTTGTAACACTAGGAAGATAATTGCTTGAAAATTTTGATGATATTCGGGTGATAACCAGTGGTCGGCACATTTTTAAAAAAAATAGAATAATTGTTTAATTAACTAGTAGGGGAGATAACAAAAAAATAGAATAATTGTTTAATTAACTTCATTGTGCCGTTAGGCTCATCATCTCCAAAGAAGTCTCTAAAAAGCTAACAAAAAACATGCACACACCTACTTGCCACTAATGCTTTACCAATCCTCTACTCAAACTTCTATTTCTGCTTTTGACTAAAAGCTTGCTTGTGAAGGCAAACACAAAGTACCCTCCCCCTTCCACGAAGGAGAACACATCCACTGAGAAAAGCATGAAAATGACTCCCACCACCATTTTTATTTGCCTCTACGACTATAGTTTAAGCCCCCCACTACTATTTGTAGTGTACCAGAAGATACATTAATTTAACACCCAAAAAAATGTCCCTACAAAAACTTGAGATTACAGTGGATGTTATAGTGTTATTCATGCATAAACGAATAATAATAATTTTAAAAAATATATATCACACTAGGTCATGACCTCTTATGAAGCTGTTTTCTGATGAGGAACTTGAAATGGCGATCAGGCCGTTACAGTCGGACACACTGTCTTGCAAACTCAACAAGAGGTGTGAAGTGCTAAAGCTCAATGTAGGCTTTGCTCTTGGAACGAGAGGGACCTCGGCTTCCCCCACAAGCATCTGGACCACAACCCTCATAGCGGGTCTAGCCATTGGGTCAGGGTGCGAACAAGCTAACCCAACCAGCAGAACCCTCCTCATCTCACTCTCCTCAAACTGACCCTCAAGTCTAGCATCAGCTGCCATTAGCAATCTCCCTTCTCTGTGTAAACTCCAAACCCACTCCACCAAATTCCCATTAACCGCAACTTTTCCAACCCCACTAGTCTCTCTCTCAATGGGTCTTCTCCCACTAGCCACTTCAAGAACCACAGCTCCATAGCTAAACACATCAGTTTTCTCAGTAGCTCTTCCTGTTAAAAGATACTCGGGAGCTAAATACCCCATTGTACCAGCAGCTACTGTTGCATCTGGCGATTTATCATGTTCAATTTGCCTTGCCAAACCAAAATCTCCTAATCTTGCGTTAAACCCCTCATCCAACATAATATTGCTGGTCTTGATATCTCTATGAATCACCTGGTTTTCACATTCTTGATGCAAATAAGCTAGAGCAGAAGCAACACCAAGTAAAACTTTACGCCTATGTGACCATGGCAAAGGCGTTCTTGCCTCAAACAACGCTTTATCAAGACTCCCATTGGGCATCAAATCATAAACTAACAATATTTCTCCTTTCTCATAGCACCAACCTTGAAGCCGAACAAGATTTCGATGCCTTAGAGTCCCAATTATTGACAATTCAGATAAAAACTCATTCTTTCCTTGACTGCTATGACTACACCTCTTCACTGCCACAATTTCACCAGTCTCCGCCAATATACCCTTATAAACAGTCCCAAATGCTCCGTGACCAATAATTCTATTCGCATTGAAGCATTTGGTAGCTGATTTAAGCTCTCTGTAACTAAACTCCTTAGGCATTTTAATAACCTCTGATGCAAAAGACACTGACTTTTTCACATGCTTGAATCTTTTAGAGAAAACCCAGATAAGAACACCAGCAAAAATAACAAAAAAAGCACTAGCAGTCACCACCCCTGCAACAGCCCCTGCACCCTGCTTGCAAAGTTGATTATGACATGAATTAGACTTGTCACTCTTACCACTAACTGACTCTAAACCGCTAGGAGCCAATGTTGGTGGCGGGGACTTAACAGAATTAGCCGATGGATTCATCAAACTAGCCGTCGGAGGTGGAGGTACTGAAGAAGGTGACTCGGAACCTAAACTTGACTGAAAAGAAGAACTAAAACTCCACCATTCAATACTATGAATCTCTGTACTTCCTTGTGTAGACCCAGAAAACCCAACATACATAAAATCACTAACATACTGGTCTAAATCAAGACTAAAAGACAAAATTGGTTCTTTGGGCTTAAGATTTGAGTAGGAAACAGAAATGTTGAAGCTTTGATTAGTACCATCATAATCGATCCAAGCATTAACAAGATCACCACTTTTTAGATCAATATTAATAGCTCCTAAATCACTTATTTGTGTAGAAACCATACTATTAAGATCCAAACCCACATGGTTCCCATTAATATCTTTAAACTCCACGTCCATTAAAGTATCAAACTCGACCGCCACAAAACTGGAAGCAGCCTCAGGCCCATCGTCGACGTTGAGGAGTCCAAGGAAGCCGCCGGCAGCGCCGAGGGCGTCGGAGTCCGGAGAGAGGACAAAAGCTAGGCCACCGCCGATGGAGGAAGGGTTTAGATTAGTAACAGAAAAGGAGAAGAAAGTGGAGAAACTAGCGATGGAGTGAGCGGATGGTTGTCGGAATCTGATGGGTTTAGAGTAGAGAACTTTGCCGGCGCCAGAATTCGGGACGGCCAGGTCACGAGTGAGACGGACGCTGCCATTGTTTAAGTGAGCGTCGCCGAGGAGTTTAAGACTGCTAAGAGTTAAAGTACCGAAGTCAAAATCAGTTGATGATGCTTTGGTTCTTAGTAGTACTAAACACAGGAGGAGAAACAGGACAACTGGTGAAGGAACAATGTGCGAAGTTTTGTGAAAGAGAGACATTAAGACTTTAACATTATAGAACTGAGTGTTTCAGGTTTATTGGAGAAGTGAGGGGGAGGAGGAGATTGAGAATTCTTCACGGGTTTTGAGAGAGAGAGAGGGAGAGATTGGAATCTAAGCAAGGAAACAAAGGAATAGTGTTGTGAGGGAATCCGAAGGAGAGGTGAAGAAGACAGGTAGTAGTGTTGGAGTGACACATAGCCATTTGTAACGGTTATTTTTTCGGTGACTAAAGAGACTTTTTTTTATTATTATTTGATTCAGACAGTTAATTAAATTATATCGCTGCAACCAGTAGCAGAGAGGGACAGCACATTAAAAAATAAAATAAATGAGAGGTATTCATTGTACCCTACTTTAACACAGTACTGTTCAATGAAATAGTGGGGTTTTTTTTCGATCAATATTTTGTTAATATTATTCTTTAATATTATATTTATTTTTATTAAAATATTTAACTTTTGGATACAGGTTAATTTAATTGACTAATATTTTTTTAATTAATTTTTAAATAATTAAGAATTAAGTTTTATAATTTTTTTTATTAGATTATTTCACTCTTATGACCCAAAAATAATGTTTAACTGATTAACCTAAATTTACTCGGGTCGTTTGTTGTGTTCTTTTTCTTAATTGATTTTTTTAATGTCATTATTTAATATTGGGTCGGTTGAAAATGAAGTTTTATAATTTATTTTGATTTACTTTTTATAGGGATATTTTGGTTTCATAATTAGGGTCGCATGTTTTGGTATTTTAACCCCGATTAAATCGGATTGTTTTCTTTTCTATTTTCTCTCTAAGATATTATTTTAATCTCATGACCCAATGCATGGATCCTTCAACATTGGATTTGTTTTTTTATTGAGTTTTTCTCATCTCATAATTTGAGTAGTGGGTTAACACAATTGACCCAGTTTTTTTTAATTGAATTTTTTTTTAATTTCATCATTTAATATTGAATTTGATTAGGAATTAGACTTTATGATTTATTTCGATTGACTTTTTGTTAGGTTATCACTACCTCATTGATGTAAATCAGCCCACTAACAATATTGATCCATTACACATTTCAAATGAGCCCATCACAAGGTCTAAAAAGAAGGCATTGAAATGACTGGTTGTGCAAGTTTCTATTGGATCTCCTAAAAAACTTGAGGATGTTTTGGAGCATTAAAAGGAGGAATCAGTAAATTTAATCTATGTGCAAAAGGAATCCAATTCACCTTTATTTAGACCATGAAGTTTCGACAACAAAGCTGTCAATTTTATATCAGTTTCCATCAGCTTTGTTCTATGATGTTTTCATGTGTTTTGTGGATTCCTAACTGATTTTGAATTTCCTATTATGTATGAAAATAATAATTATTTCCTTTAAATTTATTATTTTTATTTTATTTTCCTTGTTAGGTGAAGAGAAAACACAGCAAAGAAAACAAAAAAATTCGAGTTGACTTAGAAAACACATGTGGTAACAAAAAAGAGCATTAAAGGCATCATTTTTTTTCCTTCTAAAAGAAGGATAAATTCAAGGCTAAGATCAGAATTCTATTCTAACTTGGAAACCAAAGGGATGACAACTTCTTTTTTAGTTCCTAGGATTAGTGACAACATTATAAGCTATAACTAAGTCTTGTCTCATACCTATAATATTTTTTTCTTTTCTTCTTTTCTCAACAACAGAACAAAACTTAGACTTATAAGATTTATTTTTATTTTCTCAGCTACAACCAAAGCTTGTTTGGACTTAATTAATATTTTATTTTGAGCTAGGATCCAAGGCTTGTTTGGATTAGGGTTTGAGCATACTAGTAAAGGTTTTAGGCCAATTTTTGTAAAGAAATCAATTCAACCCACAAGGGTAGATCCATTAGCGTTAATTTCTCCAAACTTTTTAAACACATGTAAAGCCTAAATTTCAGCATCTTTAATGAATAATACTTCTGAACTTTTCAGTTTAATATGTGAGAGAGATTCTTGTATTTTTTTGTTCTTGAACGAACTAAAATTGACTTATCAAAGATTATATGGTTTTATGGCCTTATTCGACTTCATTCTAATAGTGTTGGTGTCTTGGAACAAGTTTCTATTGTGTCACACTCCTATCAAACCTCTTTTGACTTTTAAGGATAAGATCTCAATCTTGATTGTAGGTTACGTCAATACATGATCATGAGGTTCATATCAGTTGGAGTTAGAGCAAGGCTCAAAGAACATGTCATATCCTTTTAGTATTTTTGTTTTCCTAATGTTCATTAAGTTTTTTTTAATGTTTGTGTCAGTCTTCTTCTTCTTCTTCTTTGTATCTGCGATATACTAGTAAAAAAAATTAATATTTTGTTTTGTTATTGTCTTTAAACATATCAACAACGTAAAAGTGAAAAAATAAAAAATAAAAGAAGAAGAGAAATTATTCAAAACTTGTTATTTTTTCATAGAAACACAACTCAGAGAGAACCCTAAGCAAACCACCTTAGAATTAATTGAAATTTTATATACTTCTTATTGGAGTGAAATTGCACTATATATATAAATTTGGGATGATTTAGATATTATTTTCTTGAGGTTTCAATTTGGAGTTTAATTCTACCATAAACTGATCATACATGAGTTTCAATACCTATGTATAAGGGAACGATCTATAAACTGAGATTTATAGTTTGCTTGGTATCAGGATACTATATATTTAATCTCATGTCATTATAATATCATTAGGTATGAGTTTCAATTATAGTGTTTTAAAATTGAGTAACAATTAGATTTGTGTCAAGTTTCAAAACATGTTTAACTTCTGTTTGTTTCAACCAAATCAGTTTATTTCTATTATATTTTGGTTATTTAGGAATCAAATAAGTGTCTTGATTAATTTTCACTTCTGTTTGATTACACGTCTTTGTTTGTCCATAATTCGCACAAATTTGCATTACTACTCGCGAAATTGTAATCATAGTTTTTTTGGCTTATTTTTAGTATATTTATTTATTCTTGAGATTCTTAAGTCTATTTTCATAATTGGATTTCGTTGCAAAAGCCTCTGACTTTGACTGGTTGGATTTTTGGTTTTGAAAGAACCGAAAGAAAGTTATGAGGTAAAAGGTATAGTGAATTTATTAGAGTAAAAAGCCTTGATTTTGTGTGAAACACGAGGGGTGTGAGGATATATTTTGTTCTACTCACCAATTTTTTACAGAATTTAAAGGATGTCTGAAAACAACAAATCAACAACATTAAACGCTGATTTTTTTTTTCCAAATACGAGTTATGGGCCAGCAAATTAAACTCTTAACTAAGGTGACCAAGAAGCTAAAGGATGAAATGGACTCAATGAAACAAGATAATAGTGGGGTTGATCACCAAAGAAGTAATTTTAAAAGGGTTGTACAAAATGATAGAACTGGTTTTGATGAGTTTATTGATGATAACACAAATATAGGTGATGATGACCATAAGTTTTCATCCATGGGCTAAGGAAACATGTTTGGGTCGAATAAATCAAGAATTAATATAAGCTTAGGACATAGTGTAGTTTTTTGTCAGGGAGAATTCCTAATATTTTGGGTATCATAATGATTCATGTAGAGATTTAAGTACCATTAAGTTGAAAATATTTGCTTTCTAAGGAAAGAATGATTTAGAAGCATATCTGGAATGAGAAAAAAAGGTTGATTGGATCTTTGACTGTCATCACTACACAAAACATAAAAAGATAAAACTCGTTGTTATTGAGTTTACAAATCATGCATTAATATAAAAGGATCAACTTGTTTTGAGCAGGAGGAGGAATGGTGAAAAGCCTATTGAGTCATGGGATGACATGAAGGCCATAATGAGAAAATAATTTGTTCCTAACTTTTATTACATAGAGCTCTTTCAGAAACTACAAAGTTTATATCAGGGTTCGAAAAGTGTGAAAGATTACCATAAAAAGATGAAGATTGTAATGATTAGGGCTAATGTGGTTGAAAATAAAAAATTTATTATGACTAAGTTTTTTTAATGGGATGAATAAAAATATAGCTAATGTTATTGAGTTACAACACTATATGGAGGTAGAAGATGTGGTTCATATGTCTATGAAAGTGGAGAGACAACTTAAAAAGAAATGACATGTTTGGCCAGCATTCAATTCGAGTTTTTCATCATCTTAGAAGTTGAATTTGAGGAGAGAAGGGGCTGCCTAACCAAAATCTTTTGTCCCTGCCAAAGCTGAACCACCTAAAGCTAAGGTTGAAACCTTTATGGGGTTCAAAGGTAAATCTAACACCCAACCTAAATATACTCATTATGTTAAATGTTTTAGGTGTCAAGAGCTTGAACATTATACTTTCTAATCAACCAGGTCACATTAGATCAACTACCACATGATTTAAATTTTTATTCTTCACTAGAAAGAAACACATTAGTAGCATTTAATTTTTTTTTACGTTCAAGAAAAATCTAACCTGACCCGCAGTGTAATGTGAGTTAATAATTGAGTTTTATCTAAAAAAAGTATTAAATTGATATTTTTTTAATAATTTTGATGTATTGATATAAAAAAATAAAAAATTATTTTAATATATTTTCAAGTGAAAAATATTTTTTAAAAGTACCATATACCACAATAACAAACAAACTTCTTAATGTTAAATTGCATATGTTAATTAGAATAAAAAAAGATATGAAAATAATAAATAATTTTTAAGAGATTGATCCAAAGTATGCTTTGCATGAATGATACAAGTAAAAAAGACTTTAACAAAGGAAAAGAAAAAAAAAAGAGAGAGGGAGGGAGAGGGAGAATAGTAAAACTGAAAAGAGATTAAAAAGAGAACAATGGCATAGAGAAATTGAAATAGAGTTGTCCTCTAGGCCTTTAGTTAAAACTGAGTTGCTTTAGCAGAACATGATTATATTTTTGTCTTGAAATGAGGCTTAATTTCTTTTGAAAATCAACACGAATGGTATCTTTTTGTTGTTATAAATACATCATGCAAATACAAATAATCAATCTAAAAAGAAGAGAAATTAAAGATAAATTATAATATTCATTTTAAAGTATTATGAAATTATAAAACAATTGAGAAGATTAATTAATGAAAAAATAGAGAGCAGGGATATTAATAAATAAAAGAAGAAGAAAGGTCAGTCTATGCATCCAGCCAAAAAATATAATCCAGGTGCACCTAGTTTTGTTAAAATTATTTTTCAAAAGAAAAGGAGATTTCATTTACTCAAGCTTTTTTTAAAATGGAATGAAAGACAAGTACTTTTAGTTGAGGTTGGTTTGGAAAAATATATGTTTGGTTAAAACTGTGGTTGAAATTGAGGTTGTATAAAAATTAGTTTAATGTGTTTGGTTAAAAAATGCTTTTCAAATTGAGGTCATAAAATAATTAATATATATTGATGGTTTTTAATTTAAATATTGTATATTCAACTACTATTATTACATCATGAAATAAATAATATTGATATTAAATATTTTTTATTATTCCATTAAACTATGTGCAATTTCATCACGTACAAAATCTATCCAACAAGGACTATATTTTTCATGGTTTCTTAAGCGCGCAACAACATCAGGTACACATATCATCAAGAACAAAATTGGAATTGCAATCAAATTCTGAAAATGCTACGTCATCAAACGATTTCCTTCTAGTTTTTCAAATAAAATACAATTAAAAATAAAAAATAAAATTTAATTTTTTTATTTTACTGGGTCGGACCTAGTTCAATGCATTTATCTCTGGACCGTAATGTTAAACACTAATTTTTCGAATAAAACACAATTAAAAATAAAAAATAAAATTTATTTATTTTATTTTACTGGGTCAGACCCGGTTCAATGCATTTAGCTCTGGACCGTAATGTTAAACACTAGTTTTTCAAATAAAACACAATTACAAAAATAAAAAATAAATTTTTTATTATTATTTTACTGAGTCGGACCCAGTTCAATGCATTTAATTTTGGACCCGACCCGACCCGGTCCAGCCGGAACAGTGGAGATTCTCCACGGCAGAAGAGATGAAAATAAGCAACAATGTTGCTTGGCAGCTGCATTTTCCAACTTTTGTTAAACCACAAGTTTGGCCACAAGAATTGATGGGTCCCATCAATATAAAAGTAGGTTTTAAACATAACCAAATATAAAAAACTGTTGCTGGATATAACCTCGGGTGCAGCCGCATTATCAAACGACACCTTTGATAGAAGATATGTCATTAATTACTATATTTTTCAATCATTTCTAATGATTGAAACAAAGTTTTTGAATTTCAAAATCCAAAATTTAACATATTTTCACCTAAAAATACATCAAAAAAAAAATTCTAAAAACTCTAATAAATACATTTTTAGCCTTAAAAAAATCTAATTAGTGTAATAAAATTAAAAAATCAAAATGAGAAAAAAAAACATCACGACCCTAATCTACCTTTTCTAGCATGTTTAAAGGAAACAAAATTATCTTCATTGAACTTCTCTTTTTAAGACAAACTCATTGACACTAAAATCTATTTTTGTGATCAGGATGTGACTACTCCAAACTTTATCTCTTCTCTCTTAATATTTAGAGACTAAAACATGAAAAAAATAAAGTTTAGTATTAAAGTATAAAATCCTTAAACATCAAGAATTAAACATGCATAAATTTCCTCTCCTTTTTAACCATGAAAATGAATTAAAGGGCTATGTGTCTTATATGTGTATTAATTTTGGTCCTTGTGCATTCAAATGTTTTAACTGAAACCTAAAATTCTATTTTATAATAATGATATTTAATTTATTTTAGGAATATTCTTAGACACTTCACAATGTAACAATGTATAAGAACATGCAAAATAAAACAAATCATAACACATAAAACAATATCAATATATCTTGCAATGATGAAATTGCAAAGAAATTTATTTTGATTACCGTATTGGAAAACAATTTAGGGGCCTTAAAGGGAAAAGAGCATAAAAAATGCATAGTCTACAAAACACTGTTGATTGACTCCAAATCTTTTATTTTTGTTTTTAATAATTAGCACCATGTAAAGAAGTATTGTAAAATATATGGTGACGCTATAGTTTTAGGTGTCGATCCACTGATGATCTTTAGGAAAAATGCATATTTTGTAAAAAAAATTAATATGATTATTAAATATGAGAACGGATTAAAAGAAAAAACTACATCATCATGTTACTGGGTAAATTTATAGATTATTAAATCATTTTGGTTAATCGTTTTTATTAAAAAATAATATTTTGTTTTTTTCCTTGATAATTAACTTGCCTTGATGTGATTTGAATTAAATTTAATTATGTTAATCAAGTTATTAAAAACTTATTTTTCAAATTAATATTTTATTCAAATAAACTAAAACTTTAGCTTGAATCAAACCATGCAAATAAGTCAGATTTAATGTATGTTTGGTGATATGCCGCAATTTATTTTAGCAAAAATGTATATTAATTAAAAATATATTAAAATAATATTTTTTAGTTTTATTTTTGATATATATAAAAATATAAAAAAAGAAAATAAATAAATGTTTTTTAAGTAAAAAGTATTTTAATGTTTTTTAAAAAATAATAAAAAATGATAGCCTTAACAACGTAATGTTTTTTTTAAATAATATGTGTTTTCAAATAAAAAATATTTTAAATTTAAAAAAATACTATAAAAAACAGTACTTAATAACTATGACCAGGACACCCAAATTTGAGAGCGCGTTCATACCCACAGCTAGAGTACGCGTGCGTTGCGAGAATATGCATTTCTTTCACGTCAACTCAAAAACGAAGATAACTAGTAAAAAAAATTAAAAATAAAATTAAGGATTGCAGTGCCTGTACGGGACTTTGTGGAATAAAGAGGTTAATTTACGGTCCCAAGCAAGGGAGGGGCCTTCAGACAGAGAGTCAGGGTGCCATATATATACACGATCCAAACCACGTCACGTGAAATCATGAGACTGCGTGGATTCGAGAGTTTTTCAACTTACGAGTTTGACCTCTTGTGTATGATTGCGCTGAACATGGCACCATTCTGTACCGAACGCACCAATGTCCGGTTAGAAGGGTGTTCCGTATTGTTTTTTTTAAGTGATTTTTATTTTAAAATATATTAATTTTTTTATTTTCTGATATTTATTTTTAATATTAGTATTTCAAGAAAATTTAAAAATATAAAAAATAATCAAAATTAAAATTCTTTAAAGGATTATAATGCTAAACATCACCAAAGGAGTATAAGTGTGTTTGAGATTGAGGTAGCAATTGCGGTTTAAAATATTTTTTATTTAAAATTGTATTCATAAAATATTTTTTATTTTTAAAAAATTATTTTTGATATTAACATATCAAAACGATCTAAAAACATATAAAAAAATTAATTTTTAGCAAAAATAAAAATTCAAAATTTGAGAGAACGCGGAGCCCAAATAGACTTTATGTCTTAGGTGGTGTTTAGCATTATGGTCCAACCACACTTTTGAAGATTTTTGAAAAATTTTTAAGCTTGAAATTAGTTTTTTTTTTAGATGTTAATTTTTTTTAAGATGAAAAATTATGTGAAAATATCACAGATGAATGATATTAATTGAAATATAAATTTACAAATTATTTAAAAAAAACATATTAAAAGAAAGGTATTAATAAAAAAAATGAAATTAAAAAAAATAATATCCTTAGTGTTGTGACTTAACTTATTAAACTTATAATTGAAGTCATGGACTCAAATAAGTTAAATAATGTTTCTTTTCTTTTACATATATATAAAAATGTCAAAAGACTGAACGAGATTAATCTAAATATAAATAAAAAAAATAATTTAGAAAAAAATATAAAAAAAGCATTAATGCTTAAAAAAACAAGAAAACTAGATATTGTTGGGTCTAGCAAGTTAGGTCAGTCAGCTTAGCCCATTCATTGGGACAATGAATTGCATTTTTCTCATGTTACATTTGTTGTTTGCCCTATTTTTTTATTGAATAAATTAAAAAAAATTAGACGATGCGTCGTTTGTTTTTTATATAATCCGACCATTTTGGTAATCGAAAAATCGAGCTAGAAGGTTTTTTAACTTAAAAACTTGTTTTTTAATCTTTTTTTATCCAAAACACCTAGAAAACACTCTAGGAGCCATGATAAACCTATCCATGGCCTCTAAAAACCCAAAAACTCATCAAAAAACTTGAAATCAACCCAAAATAAAAAATCTTCCTAGGCTCATATGTGTTTTTTTAGACAATTTCAAAGTAAACAAATCACTTAATATGAACTCCCCTCATCAAATGACACAATTTGACACAAAGTTTGAGTTTTTTGGTGGTCTAAATCAACGTAAGCGATATTTTTTCTATTTATATTGGAACCCGGTGATCTCTTTTTTCTCTCTCAAGTTAAGAACTAAAAAATAACAAAAATAAATTTTTATATCAAAATAAAATTAATAAAATAATGAGATATCAAACATTTATAGTTTCTAAAATATAAGAACCAAATTAAACCTTTTGTGTTAATAAAAAATCATCATCTATTTATCTATTTATTGTGTCTTTTCTATTTTGATTTTTAATCTTTTAATTTCATAATTATCCAACAAATTTTATTTATTTCTCCTTCAGTTTGATTAAAAAAATGCAATTGTATAATTTTTTTTTAAATCAGATTAAAAAAACAAAATTTTATATAGTACATCGTCAATCACACGAGGATAAACAACGCAATATAAGAGTGGAAAAACCAACTACTTTTAGTTTTCTACTAAAATAATTGCATGTTGGAATGAAATGGTGGATCTAGATGGGATCCTGGCCATTGTTAGGTGGACATGCATGGGACATCTAATCATTACTTTTTCCACCAATCATATCATCCGACGGTTCAGGAAGAGGGACGGGAGTGGTAGTCTGAGTGCAGTTTACTGTCGTGAGAATTGCTTCCATTACAAGCAAGAGATTTTATTGGATAGGATATTACATTAATGCTGGATAGAACATAGAAGTACATGTGCTTATTTCACCATAGTCCAACAACAGCGTTGGAAGTGTAGTATGTAAGTAAGAGATTGATTTCCTACACATGTCCATTGCCATGTAAGTAGAAGGGTGTTTTACATTATAATAGCAATTATTTGAAATATATAATAATAATATTTTTTTTTATTTTTTAAAAATTATTTTTGATATCAGTATAACAAAATGATTCAAAATATACAAATTATATTAAATTTTAATAAAAAAATTAAATTTTTTAAAAACACAGTTTGCACCATCTTTCTAAATAGTTTCTAAGATATCCAAGTAAAATATTTTCTGAACTTTGAAAAAAAAAAATTCTTAAAATCCCCTAATCTTCCAGTATTGTAAATTACGACATAGCCTTTTTGTTGGTGTTTTGTTGAAAAATTGATGAATCAGCTAATTATTATTGCTGCTGCAGAGAAAGAGCAGGGAACATGAAGGATTTTAAGGGATTTGTTGTAAATTTTCTAATAAGAGTGTTTTTTTCAGTGTGGTTGTATATATTTTTAACATAATTTTTTGTGTTGAAATATATGTTAATAATATTTTTTATTTTTAAAAATTATTTTTAACATTAGCATATCAAAACGATCCAAAACATATAAAATATATTAAATTTTAGTAAAAAAACAAAATTTAAATTATTTAGAAACGCGGTGCAAACCGCGTTCCCAAATGATTTCTAAAACCCTACAATAAGACTGTATTCAACAAATCGTATTGTATAAGGTGAAAGATCACAAGTTTTCTTTTAGTTTAGAGGGTTTTTTTTTTCTTGCCAAAGTTCAAGAAGGTATTTTATAATTTAGCCTATCTATATTATGCAAGTGTGAAAGTTATATAATAGGATAGGTCAATTATGACATATGCTCACATAAAAAAAATAAAAAATTAATGAAATTTTGAGGAGAGAGAGAGAAAAAATAAACTCTTTAAATAAAAAACTTTAGATTAATTTTTTTAATATAATATATATATATATATTTTTTTAATTTTGTTGAATCAATCAAAAGTTCATATTGTATTGTAAACTTTAACAAAACATACAGATATATAACTCTGTGTATTTATAATGATTTTTAATTTGATGATAAATAGAAATGATTATGAAATTAATAACACACACAAGGGATTTATTATGAATAAGTTAAGTAAAAATTAGAAAATAATAAACAGAAGATAAATACTAATTTGGTTGGGCCTCGGACTAATTCTTACAAGGTTATGATAGTTGTTTATGTGATAAAAAGCGAGTATATGTATTCATGTTTTTATCATATTTTTGTTGAAATCAAAATATCTAGAGCTCAAGAACAACACATGGCACATGTATTAAGCAGTGAAGAGATTAATTGACATGTTAATTTTAACGTAAATTGAGAACAAAAATGGACGAAAGATTAAAGTTATGATCACAAAAATTGAAAATATATTTTGAACCTAAACCATGATCACATATCCATCCAATCTTAGGATCCATTTCCAGCACCTCTTGAGCTCGGGCGGGCACCGAGCACCCCATGAACTACAACAGCACGCTCAAGTTCAGGTGTTGAGCCCACGCCCAGCACCCTTTTAGCTCAGGTGGGGAGCCTAATTCCAAGCGCGCTGGTCATGCTCCCAATATTTTGATAGCTAGATGAGGAACCCCAAAACGTACTCTGCTAGAGAAAGGTCAGAATAAAAGCGAAAGGAGCAAGACCACATGCAAAAATAACAAATCCAAACGGTCCAATTCGTTACCCAATAGAAGAAGAAAAGTAACGAAACTACAACTTGGTATAGTTTAACTAATTAGACCATGAATTTGCTCTCCAGAGATCACCAGTTCGAGTTTTATAAATTTTAGAACAATTAAAAACTTATATGGTTGTTAACTTTAATATCCGTAAAATTAGTCGAAATATATATAAACTAGCCTTAATACCCATGTTAATTTTTTTTTTAAAGTAACGAAATTATTGTTTATTAGGTAGAATTAGATAAGGCAATGGGGTATATTGCACATTTGTCTTTGTTTGTTTACAAGGATTGCTTCTTTGCCAAGGATACTGAATCTTCAACTACAACCCAATAATTGTCCAAAACGGACAAGGTTTTCTCATATCAGGAATTATATTCTTTTAGAAAGGTCGTTCCTTCCCCTTTACTACTGGGGGAATAGTCTAATAGCTTAGCATATACTACTTGGTTATTATTTTTGTACTCAACAACAACCCTCAAAGAAATAATTCCAAATTTAAGGCTCATCAAACTTCTTTTCATGGCAGAAAAGTGTTTTAACAAGGAAGAACATGCAAATCAACTTAATGAAAGTGTCTAAGTTATGTTTATGTACAGAATTGGATCGTAAAATGTCTAATCCAGTATTTCTTAAGCTTACTGCCCTTCATCCAGTATTTCAAAAATTTAAATTGTTAGGCGAGGTTTTAAAATATGATTTATATTATTTTCTAACACATCCTCTCAAGTAAAAATTATTTGAACCCGAAACTTACACGAACTCAAAATACCTTATATAATTAATTTTATCAAATAGAATAGAGATAATGAGATTTGAATTTGTAATTGTTTGGTCAACAAGACTTTAAATACCATATCAATTACAAAGTCTAGCAACCTGTCATGATTATCAAATATTAAAAAAAGTCATAAGTGGTTTAACTTAATCTTTTAGTGACTATTTTTTCAGTGTAATTATTATCTTTTCATTAACAATGTTTTGATTTAGATATTATAGCATGTAGTGTGTTTACTTTATCAAATCATGTTTGCTCTTAACATCATAATCATTGATTATTTGAATAATATTCAAAAAAAATTTAAATCTCATTCCACCTTACGCAAGAATTTATAAACAATACTATTTGAGAATATATGAAATATTTTTTTTTAATTCACCTAAGGTGATGAATCATCTCTTAATTATTCACATACCTTCATATAGTTCTTGTTATACTCAATATCTTCTCAATTTTTTTTACCCTTGATTAGGACATACAGTAGGATCAAATCATTACATTTTCTATATCAGACAATTTAGTGATCTCAAGTCTAATAATTACTTGTATAACAATCACTTTAGCCATATATGATTTTTCCATATAAAATTCTCATGCGGTTTAGTATACATGTCATTTAAAAAGTACTTACATATTATTTATAGGTATTTCTCATACATCAACTTATGAGAACAATTTTTTCATTTTATAAAGTAAAAAACATGATATGTATTAGTCTTAACAATTCTAATTAATATTTAGTTTTAATAGAGAATTGACCATGAATATTTATAAATAATACTTTAATACAATAGAAATATCATAACTATATTAATTTTATAATTTTATTTGCACAACATTTCTGTCTTAAAAACTTTATATTTATTCTAGATTCATTAATACAATATTTAATAAATATTAAAATAATTAAATAATTATTAATAATTAATTATATTTACATGAATAAAATCAATATCATGTATAAGCAACTAATTACCTACTAAGTCATATATACTAACACAAGTTACATGGTACAAGGATGGTTGCATTTGCGTCTACGTTCTCCAAAACCTTTCAATTTAGCAAGCTGAAGCAAAGCATGGCCGTGAATATTACTTGTTCATTGTCATTTTGGATTATTGGGCTTCGATATTTGATATTTGATATTCATTATAAAACGCAGATTTTCCAAGTGACATATAATATTTTAGAAGCATTTCATTTCCATAAAGGGCCTAGCTAGGTACGCCCATAAACATACACAAGCTCTTCAAGCTTCGTGACTTTTTCTTATTATCCCATCACAATTCACAAGCATACACGTCGCTTGTATGAAGAAATTGCAAGTTGCTATTTAATTAATTAGGGACATTTGTTTCTAGCAATTTGCTAATTGCTATTAACATAGCGGCAATCCTTCCTTATCTCTCCTTGGTCACCAGTAAGTGGATTGTTCTCTGACAACACCACCACAGCCCTTGAAAATTGGTCATGGAAGTAGCCATTATCAGCAGCCATCTTCTCAACGTATGGAGACGTAAGTGGATCAGAAGTCAATTGTTGATCCACCATGAGAAGTCCCTTGTGGCCCAATAAGTTTTTGTAGTAGTAATTATCAAGGATCATTGGTGTTTCACGATCATTTCTTGCATATAGAACTGCCTGTGGATCGGGATCTGGGGTCGGACACCGGCCTTTAAGGTACTCAGCATAATCAGGGTCCATAGTTGGATCAACTGTAGGGTAGATCCTGTGTACTAGATTCACGCAGTGAACTCGGCCTACAGAGTGACTTCCTGGAACAAGAAAAGAACAAATGAGGCTACCAAAAACCCAAAAAAAATAAAAAAAATTCACAGAATTAGGTTTGTCTTTGTTAGAAATGAGAATTATCTGGTAATTCCGTACCTAACAGAGCAACTGTTCCTTCAACGTCAACGCCAATGGATTGAAAGCGGGAAAGTACCAACGAAATGCTATCATTGTGATTAGGGATGAAGTCTTCGACCACTGCTCCATAGCTTTCCGTGCTGTCTCTCCGCCCTGTTTTCATCTCGACCCTCGGTCCTCCTAACTGTAATCACATTTCAAAATTAAATCTCTTAGATCCCAGTTTTGCTCTTCATAGTACTTTGATTTCTACTTGTATAAATGTACACACGTACCATGACAATGCCGTCTCTAGCTGAAAGAGCAACAATATCAGCACAAGAGACTGTCACAGGGCATTCACTCTCTAGGGCCGCTTTTATGGTGTTTACGTACTTAAAATTCCTCATTCCAAAGCTCCTTTGCGATGCTTTCTCTGATTCAATTCCATTCACGGTCTCCAGCAAGAGTGACGCATCGCATGACTACAAGGGCAAACAAGCAGTTAATTACCTCATAATTAGTACTAGCTAGCCTATTAATTATGTTAATTAAGTCCAACATGGTGATGATATATGGTTAGAGTACCTTGACTATGCAATCATGGAAGAGATTCCTGACCCATGAAACAGCTGTGTTTCCATGTTTATTGTACAGCTTAATGACTTGTTCTTTGATGATCTCTTCAGCTCTTGGGCAGCTTTGCGCGTAGTAATTGAATTGGAGCTCACTTTTACCTGAGATTAGAATCAATAAACACTTGTTTTAATCAGCACTTCCGAATCTATACGTGAGACGTGTCGGAAGTACACTGCGTTAACAAAAATGCTTCTCTAGAGCTAAATATTGCTGTGTACACACTTTTAGAGCATGCCTTGGCAATTATAATACTAGCCAGGGAACTAGTAAGATTATTTGGTGTCGCTTAAAATAAGTTAATCTTGGTTACGCAGGTTCAAAGTCTAACGTCTAACGAAAAGAAAGTTGGTAGTGGTAATAGCTTAAAAACATGACCCACACGGCAGTTGGTTCACAAATCCACTGCGACTGGCTGACACTGAAGTCTTCCATGGGACATCATAGAAACAAGATTAAAATGTAGAAATGAAAGAAGATAAAATCAATTACCAGAATAAAATTGCAAGAGTAAGGGCAATAAAAGAAAGATCAAGGTGGAGCTGCAAAAGTGCGTCCTGATGTTACTACTTGCCATCTCTTTTCGGCTTAAAGGGAGCTCCTAAATTGATTTCGTGTGTTCAACTGAGGAAGTGTCCTTCTCTTATATAGAATAGCTTCACAAGTGGGCAAGATAGTATTTCAAGCCTCTACCAGGCCTGAGCATCTCCACCAAGCCACTTTCTTTGACCTTTCCGCCATTTCCTCGCCACGCCTGTGAACCCACTTGAACCACTGTTCTTCGATTATATTATATAAACAAGACAATTAGTAGTACATTATTATTATCACTATTAAAGTTTCTATTTCTAGAAGAGAAAGGGGTATCGTATACATCTTGTATTGGATCGGAAAACCGTTGAATTCTGGCAAATATATAATTTGCTGCCTTGCTAGCTATAATTATAGACAAGCACCATGGGCCACGTGCATTGGCTTAATTATCGATTGAGATTTAAAATTGCAAGACAACTAATGTGGCTTGGACTTGATAGAACTTCAATATTTATACCTGCAAATTGGTAGATTGAAGTAATTGTGTATTGTACGTTGCGAATGAGTATTCAAAAACTTGGGTTTACTGAATAGAGTAATATGTGGAAGAAGAGAAATTAATTCGAGACATTTTCTGTATTGTACATGTCTTTCCATGATATCTACGAGAGGATGTTTGAATCTCCTCACCAAAATAGATCTCAAGTGATTAATTAATGGAATATCACAACGTTGAAGTTTACGTTCTTCAACCTAATTTATTTTTTATATTATTTTAATGTATTACTATTAAAAATAAATTTTAAAAATTAAAAAATATTATTTTAATATATATTCAGACCACAATAACAAATATAATTAATTTTATAGCCGCCCCATCCCGACGGCAACCCGTAGCATAAAAGGTTGGAACCTGGAGGGTAGAGCACTACAATCCATTGTGCTCTTCTTGGATTTTTCCTTGCTTTTAAGCAATGAAATGTCTCGATCAGATCCCAAATTAATCTTAAAATGAATATTAACCTCTCAATATGGAGTGCCACGTCACCCCTCTTTGATCCCATCTAGGTGGAACTAATTAGAGGGACAAAGATTCGTGGCTGATGGATGGGGTTGTATTAACCACAACTTCTCAATCTTTGCGAGAGATGAAAATTAATGTGAAAAAGAAAATCGGAGGTTCATGGATGTGGTAATCATTCGTTGTGGTTGGTGGTGTTTTATTAATTTAATTAATCTATTTCCATGATACCGGCAGATATATATATATATATATATATATATATATATATATATATATATATATATTACCAATTTAAATCATATCTTCACGAAAATTTATATTTTTATTAGCATTTGGAAATGTCATTCACTCACTTGCTCCACGAATATGGAATTATCTTCATTTCCAACTAAACATGGATCATAAATTATTATTTTTTTGAATATATCATTTTCATATTGATGATTTATTTTACATTGGATTGAGAAAAAATTTATATATATTTTTATTAAAATTTAAAAATAAGTAATCAATTATCTAATTCAAAGATATTTATTACCATTAAAATTTAAAAATAAGTTATCAATCATATATAAAGCGCGAGACAAATCTCTTTAAACTAAGTTTTATTTGTTAGATAAAACTTACGAAAGATAACACTTTAATTTTAAAAGTAAGAGATGTTAGAGAATTATATAAATTATATATTACAGCATCATCTGATAGTTTTAGCTTTTGAGTGAGATGATTCTTGAACATGGTATTAGAGTCTTGTTGATCAAGCGGTCACGAGTTCAAATCACACCACTCTCATTCTATTTGTAAAAATTAAACATAAGATAATGAAGATCTATGTAATTTCAAGCCCAAAGAGCTTTCATTTGAGGAAGTGTGTTAGAGAAATATATAAATCATATTTTAGAGCCTCATCGTTTCAAAGAACCAATTCAACCTAATAACTTAAGCTGTAGGTATGATGGTTCATTGAAATGATATCAAAGCTATATTGACTAAGTGGTCAAAAGTTTGAGTCATACCACCCTTATTATATTTGATAAAACATAAACATAAGGTGGTGTGATCTTGTGCAAATTTCAAACCTAAAAGGCTTTCACTTGAAGGAGTGTATTAGAGATTTTATAGATTAAATGTGAAAGGAATAATTTATGTAGTATAAATAAGTGATTAAACATACACATACACACATACATAAAGGGAGGCGATAACCAAAATAATAACTAAAAGAGGGGCCACAACTATAGTTTTAAAACCTGGCCCGGGACTGGAACTTGGCTGAGTTGAAGAAAAAACAGAGGAAGAAAAAACCTGGTGTGACCCGGCAAGACCCAGTCAAAAACTCGATTACAACCCATTGACTTTTGTTTTTTTATTTTTACTAAAATGACGTCGTTTTGATTTTAAAAAAGTATTGACCCGGGTGACCCGGTCAAAACCCGAAACCTGGGCCGTGGACCGGGCCAGGTCTAAAAACTATGGCCATAACCAATATAATAACCTAAGAGAGGGGATAAAAAAATTCACCAGTAAAAAGGTGAGCTACTCTCTTATAAAAAAACCTTAACAAACCTATAATTCCTTTTGTTTTGACATTAGCTACCAACCATACATAAAATAACGTAAAAAACGCTAATCTTCACCAATCTCTCTCATGTTGTGCACACGATCTTCTACCAATTTATATACATTAAAAAAAACTCACTAGCTACCCTAACTTTTTCTCAGCCCAAAGCAAAAAACACCCAATTGTCCATCTCTTTTCCTCACCACCCGATATACCACACCACATCCTCTAGCACAACAACCTCTCCATCCCCACGCTAGCAACCATTTTATTTTTCTCTCATCATAAAAAATGACAGTCTCTCTCTCCACCATGAGAAAACCCAAACCGAGACCCATTTCCTCCACTTCTTTGGCCCTCTTGACGCTAGCCACAAATCCTTTCATTTCTCCTTCCACCATCATAACAACCCAAAAAACTATAAACTAGAATAACAACCCTCTCCACTAGAACAGCTGCCACAAGCCACTAACTACCAACCACAAGGAATTAACCTTAAATCACTGAAATGAAACCAACCTATACAAACCAATTTCCTTCTTCCTCACAGCCATAAACACTCATCCATCATTAACCATCCAATCAACCACCATGCTTAGCTCTCTCAAACCAGCCATCAAACCTAAAAAAAAAATGTCAAGACCAACAACTCCTTTTCATTTCTTTTTTTTGGGCTGAATTCAACCTTTGCATCTTTAATCCACGATGTTGCACCATTATCAACCCAATGCCATGGTAGAATTAACTAAGAGAGAGAGAGAGAGAGAGAGAGAGAGAGAGAAGATAAGAAAAGAGAAGCAAATCTGAGAGAGAAGGAAGAAAACAAACTATTGAACTTAAAAATCTATGTTTGTATGATTTTTTGTTTCGTAGGTAACAGTGGCCTTCACCTCCACATATGAAGAAAAGGGGGAAGAAACAGTTTTAGATCCATCAATTTTTTGTCCTCACAAGCAACGACATATGAGCTCACGTGCCACCATAGTTTAGGGTCTTTCAGCATTGTTCTTGAGTTTCCAGCAACCTCTCTAATTTATTTCCAACCTACAGAAGGTCTATTTTAGAATTTGGATGATGTATAATGTGTGTTTTAATTATTATTGAATTATTATGATTTGTAAAAAATATGATTGTTGGGTGTGTGAGTAAAATAGTGAAAACAAAGATGTGTTGGTGTGTTTTTGTATTTTTTTATTATTTTGCTTTTAGCTTATTCATGTGTTAAATAAATGGTAAAAAGAAAGGATATTTTTTTTGAATTAATCAAATGTCTTAATTGCATATGGAAAAAAATGCGATCAATTCTTTCGGGCTTTTCTCACTCTTAATAGGTATTCTCGAGGCGAGGTCAATGAGATGCTCTAGTCAAGCGTATTCCTATACCGATGTGACTTGAAGGGTCAAGCAGATAAAGACTCATTACCTTTCTAACTAGTGATACAGGTATCCAAAAAAAAGACAAATATCGGTCACAACGAGCTTCTCGTCACGCCTGAGCCTTGACTTCCGCTCGTTCTTGGGCATCTTCCTCTCGTCTAACCTCATCTAGGGCCCGACATTCATTGATTCGCTCAATAACTTGGTCGAATCTAAGTCACATCGCATACCACTAGTTTGCTTGAGTTGTCTTAGGGCAAATAATAAAAAATATAATAAAAAATATGAAAGAAAAAAGGAAATAAAACCAAAAATATTTGAATTATTTAGGATTTCTTGAAAATACCAAAAAAAATTAAAAAATCATTTTATAGTTTGCATGTATTATGGATTTAATAACAATATTATTAAAGCCATGAAGACTTGGTATAAATTTCAAAAACACCAAACAATTGATTCGTTTATTTCTAATGTTAGGATTTATAATCTTATAAGTAAGATGTATTTTCAATATTAAAGAAGGCAAATTATGTCCATAAAACTCATGTTCTCTCTTTTCTTTCTTTTAGTTTTAATAAGATAAATTCTCAATATTAAAAGAAACAAAAAATATTTTGCTTTATAATAGTTAGATTTGATTGTAAAGCCATGATCAACTCTACTAGGGTGGATCTGCTTTTACCAATAGACAAACTGATGGTTAGAAAAACACAATAAATGCTTAGTAATAAAACAAATGAGCAATGCAACTTACCTTAGATAAGGTAAACTAGGGATGATATTGTCCTCCCTATATATAATCAGTCTTCTTATCCAGACTTTGAAGACCATTTAGGGTTCCTAGTGACTAAAATATTATGTGGCGACTCTAAACCTTTTTAAACCATAAAAAGAATAAGAATTCCTTGTTATTTCTATACCACACTAAAATGCTGATCTATATAGATGATCACCATAATATCGTACACGTGCGATAGAATGACAACTCTACCGAAGAGTTTCCAATTGACTATACTTTTTTTGTTTGTATGTTTGTTGTGTTTTAATTCATTGGTTTGTGTATATGTTTCCAACATGCATTTTGTTTTTTTACATATTGATCATGCATTTGTATATTAGATATAGAATAATGTCTCTTGCATCAGGTTTCCAAATCTAGTATATCATATTTATTCAATTTAGTTTTTTGCTAGCATCTCATATTTATTTGCTTTGTAAAATTACATGATTTTCATTTGAAAATTTAGAATATACACCCCTATTTTGAAGTGAAACTATAACACCAGATCCCATAAGAAACTAATGGAAAATAGGGAACAAGCCTATTAAGAGGCTAAACATAAAAAATAGATGGAACGCCTTAAAGGGGACATAACAAGGCTCACTAGTCTACTTGAGTAGGAAATAAAGGAAAAATATATAGAAGCTGCAATTACTCAACTAGTAATAGCCACTCATCCAACAATTATAGCTCCTCTCCATCAACATAATTCATGCCCTAGTGGAACATCTTTGGAATCCTAATTCATAAGTCACTACCTATTTGTCCAACCTACTTGCCCATAAGGCTACCCCTTACAATAAACTTGAATGAAAAAGAAGCTTAAAGGGAGAAACATATGGAAAAAGCTTATGGCAGGTGGGCAGTTTTTGAGAAAAGAATAAGGGTGATTGAGGCGTCTAGTCTATACTACTCAATAAAAACAACCAAAATATGCCTAGTCCTAAATGTTGTAGTGCCAAAATATTTTTGAGTGCCTGAGTTTATCAAATACATGGGAACTCAATGTCCATTGACTCATATCAAAGCCTACTATAATAAAATAGTAGAAGTTATCAATGATAAGAAACTGCTTGTTCACTTTTTTCAAGACAACCTTAGCAATATCACATTAACTTAGGGTATGAGGCTTGACAATTCTTGAGATTAAAGGATGAAAATATTTGGTTGACCCTTTTATGAAATAATACCAGTTTAACATGGACATCACTCTAGATAGATCTAGCATGCAAGATATCGAAATTGGTGATAAGAAATCTATCCAAGAATATGCCTAGATATGGCTTGGGGTAGCTACTCTAGTGAATCCTCCATTTTTAGAAAAGAAGATGGTTAATTTGTTTACCAGCACTTTTAAAACACCTTACTCTTAGTTCCTAATTGTGTAACACAACACTTTACTAACCTAGTGATTGTGGCCAAAAAGATTGAACAGGCTATAAAAACAGGAAAAATCAAAGGTCCAACCGTGGAACCTAACATCGTGATGGAATATTAATTGAGGAATGACTCTCATATTAGGAATCTTGATCTCACCATGTCATCAATTGCTCAAGTGCACTGTCAAAAATTGTTACCACTCAAAGATATTTACCAGCATCTTCTGAATACTAGATATATTACCTTAACTCCATCATATCTCATACAACCCTTATTCCCTATGTGGTACAATTCAAATAAGAAATGTGAATATCATGATAAGATCCTCAGCCATTCAATTGAAAATTACAAGAATTTAAAGTATCAAGTTCGTGAACTGGTGAGGAAGGAACAAATTAAGTTTACGAAGGATAATGACACATACTATATTGTCACGAGACCATCCCCAGTAAAACAAGTGGTTGATAAATGTTGAGGAGATACAAATGTTGCAATGAAAGTTGACCTAAGATGGGTGTTACATTGTCAATCATTTTGTTATGGAACTTTGTTATTCATGTTTTTAAAGTATGTTTTTCATGTGTGTTGGGATCACATCACATTTTTTTAATGAAATATACATTCTTCTTATTTTTTATCTTTTTTTTTTAAATTAAATGATGTTTTTGTGAAAGTAACACCTAACATTTTTATTATTGTTCATAATTGGATAAATATAATGGTTAAAATGGTAAAACCCCAAGGTGTGCCATACAAGATGTTAAGAGGTAATCCTTACTCTTTTGAAACTCATAATTAATTCCATGGCATTGTTCAAAACATTGTGACCAAATTAGTTTTTATAAAAAACCTATTTGCCATAATCTTGAAAAATTATATTCGCTTTTTTATTTCAAAAATAATATGATGTTTGCTCAAAACAACACTTAAACGCTCATTCATGTAATTTTCATTTTGAGATGACTAAACCATTTTGAACCAGGTCATGAAAAATAAAAAATGTGCTCATGTCTCATGTCTCTTGGACTATATTTTAGTTATCTATATAATCGCATATAGTTGGATTTGCTATTCATTGATTCATAAAAACTCAAGTCTTATACAAAAGTTTCAAATCATTACACTAGAAAAGGACAAAGTTTATCGGTTCTAGCCACTTGTGCTTGAAATGATGAGAGACCATCTTTGTTATCCCTTCACATTTTAAAAATATATCATTTACGATCCCTATTTAAGCTTGGATAAGTTTTACTTCATAAAAACTTTGACTAGAATCACAACCCACATTAGGGGCAAATAGAAATTTTAAAAATCAAGGGATCACACCGCACACTATAAGACCGCACACTATAAGGCAAGTAAAAATTAAAAGATCAAAGATTGAGGAGATGCCATGAAAAATCCAAAAGAGTTCGAGAAACCAAAATGTTAAGGGGTATGCCTAAAGAAAAAACAAAAATGACTATGTCAATGTTAAAACAAAATAAGGATATTTCACCAAAACAATAAAAAAAAGACAAATAAAAAAAATACAATGAAAGGAAAGAAGATGGAAGGAATATTGAAAGACATAACAAGTTAAGTAAATGACAGTGATCCTAAGTCTTTAAAATATTGAAACACTTTTTGAACTTACAAATCCCTTTCTTTGATAGCCCAAAGTCATAGCCTATATTATGTGCCTTTAAGAGTCATTTTTAATCAAGCAAATAAGCAATCTCGACCGATAAATAAGGCTTTCAAAATACAACTCTTCATAAGAATCATGATGTTGCAAATAATCTACTTGTTATTATTCATGCTGATAAAATAAATGCTAAAAAGAAGATAAATCTCTCTCAAATAAAACCTCGAGCTGTCACTCAAGCCTCTTGTATTGAAAACAACAAGGTAGAAGGTTACCTCATCATATACATTCACTAGACCGAATTACCATTTTCCTAAAGAAAGATTAAACCCCCTGGAATTTGTAAGAAATTCAAAACAAAGTTGTTTTAAACTTACATCAAGTAAATTTTTATTTTTAAAATACAAGAAATTCATTTTAGCCATGGGTAACCCAACTTTAAGCTAACACTTCTATCTCAACCTTTATTGTGTCAATTATCAATAAAATACCAACAAAATTACATCTTAGTGTTGAAGACGCGTTTTAAGGCCTCAACTAAAGAAATACTTTAAAATCTACATTGTAGTGATTTCAAACCAACCATAGGACATACAAAGGCAATAATTAAAATTTGTGAAATGGTCCTGAAACACAAAATAAAATGATTTTCTTAAAAAATCTTCATTCATTATTTTGCAAAGTTCTTTACAAAAAAAAGACGATGCATGAATCCATGGTCTCTGGAAAGACAAGCACCTACAGATTAATCGAAAGAATCTCATTGTGATAACAATAGTCAAATGATAAATTCAATGAAATCCATCAAAGCCCATCGACATGATAATGGCCTTTTAATGATAGTAAGAAGAATAAGCTTCTGTAGATCAACTAGAGGCAATTTTGTTTGAAAAGAATCCATAGCAAGACAAAGGGAAACTTTAATTACAAAAGGCAGTTTGAAACATATCTCTTTCGGCAGTGACACAATGGGTAGTTTTGTTAACAATGATAATTGAGCTCATTTTCGTTAGTGATGTTAGATTAAAGGGTAATGGATGATCCTCTTAAATTGATTAGTACAATAGAAAATTTTTAGTAAATAAATAGGTCATGGTAAACGATTAAAAAAGCTGGGTTATGTAGAATTACCAAAACTATGAAAAAGGACTCATAAGCCATTTGAGTAGGTTGGAAGCAAGAGGCCAAATCGGTGATAACAAACCCTTTCATCAATGAAAAAAATGAGTTGCTAGAAAAGACAGCATCCAACTAGGAGGAAATATCATAGTTAAGAGTCAGTTTGTCACTTTTCAAGAAATGATCAATTAAGTAAAGCTTCATTTATTGTCTAAAGTCTAGGCTACACAATAAAGAGCTAGTCAAACATATTTATAACATAGATAAACTTGAATGAGTTGAAGAATCAAGAAAACTCCTCTAAAAAATTGCAAACCTTGTCCATCAAGTAATAAAGAGATAGTAAAGAAAATGAGGGTTTATATTTAATACCAGGTAAGATGTATGCATGTCATCTGATCTCAAATCATTGTATAATGTTTTGTATAAATTCTTTAAGAAAAATCCTCAATGAATTTTTAAAAAGGCTCCAATGAATTAAATTCAATAAAGAAGTTATCATATCAAGGAGATTTTAACCCTGTTATAAGAAATTTTTGATTTTCAACCGTGCTATCAAGAAGTCCCACCCTACTACTAGGAAAGGAAAATTTGAACTATGTTATTAAGAATTCAACCCTACCATAAATAAGTCCAACCCTACCATTAGGAAAGGAAAATTCAACCTTGCAATCATGAAGGGTAACACTATTATTAAAAAGGATATGTGTTAACCTTGCAATCCAAAAATACCAAAGAAATCAACCCTGTAATCAGTATGTCCAACACTACCATCAAGAAGGATATGTGTCAACCCTTCAATTAGAAAGCTCTAAAGAAATCAACCTTGTAATCAAGAAGTCTAACCCTACCATCAAGAATGACAGGTGTCAACCATACCATTAAGATATGCCAAGAAAATCAACCATTACAGGTAGATCACCCGATCACAAATCATTCATGAAAGAATATTGAATATTTTTTCACAATAGGCAAATTGCCTAAATACCTACACTATTTTTGAAAACAAAGAGGAAATTCTGAGTTTTTAAAATAATTGAGTTTTGAAACAACATCTACATGGGTAACCATATTTTGATTTGTTAATATCAAAACCCAGTGGATTTTTCACCTAACATAGGAGAACTTTCACACCTTTTCTTTACATATTTACTTTATAAAATCCCTTACAAGAATTTATACAATAAATATTATAAAGAGAGGAAAATTATCATAACCCAATTTTTTACCATTGTTTTCAAACATTTTCCAAACAATACATAAAAATACAAAAATACTAAAAAATATATGTTTTTGACATGATTTGGCCAATTTCTAGTCATTTCATAATTTTTGACAATTTCACTTATTATTTTTATACTGATATTTTTTGATAAAAAATTTAATAAAAAAAGATAATAATCAATCAAACATAAAAAGGAAAGATTTTAGTGATTAAAATGTAATTAAGAAATAATAGGAAAAGGTATTATTTTAAAAAAGTTTTGAATTGTAAAGTGTTATTTTAAAAAATGGTATTAAAAAAATAGAAGCCAGAAGGTGGTAGAAGTTTTTAAAGAAATCAAGAAAATAGTAGATGAGTGTGAATAATTTTAGAGATTAAATTTGAAAGAAATAAGTGGTTATGCACACTAAAAAAAAAAGAGGCCATAAACAAAATGATAACCTAAGAGAAGGGATAAGAAAAATACACAAGTAAAAAAAAGAGCTACTCTCTCACATAAAAAACCCTAACAAACCTATCTTTCCTTTTTTTTCTCAAACCAGTCATTAGCCATACATAAAAAGAAAAAAACAATCATCTTCACCTATATCTCCTTTATTATACACATCATCTTCTACCAACTTGCATACATTAAGAAAAATCACCGGCCACTTTTACTCTATCTCAACCTAAAACATAAAACACTCGATTATCCATCTCCCTTCATCATTGACCAGCACACCATGCCACTTCCTTTAGCACACCAGCCTCTCTATCTCAATGCGAGTAACCCTTTTGTTTTCTCTCTCATCGTTGGAAATGATGATCTCTCTCTTCATCATGAGAAAACCTAAATCGAGATTCATTTCCCCACTTATTTGACCATCCCAACGCCAGCCATAGATCTTTTCTTCTATCCTCCCACTATCAAAACAACCCACAAAACCTTGAACCAACATAACAACTTTCTCTATTAGCACAATCACCATTAGCTACCTGCCGTAAAAAATCAGCCCCAAATCACCTAAACCAAACCAACCTCTACATACTTATTTCCTTCTTCTTTACAGCCCTAAACACTCAACCATCATCAACCATCCAATCATCTATCACTCCTAGTTTTCGTACACTAGCACTCATATCTACAAGAAAAAAGCTAAGACCAATAACTTCATTTCATCTCTTTTTTATTGGCAGAAATCAACATCAACATCTTTGATTTATGGTGTTGTGTCAATACCAACCCACTGCCACAATAGCAAATAACTGTGAAGAAGAAGAGAATATCAGAAGGGAGAAAGCAAATCTAAGAGAGAAGGAAGGAAACAAACCATTGAACTTAAACATCTATGTCTAAGTGAATTTTTATTTGTTTTGCAAGTAACGATAGCCTTCATCACGAGCATAGAAAGAAAGAGGGGGGAAAGCAGTTTAAGATCCATCATTTTTTTTTATCCTCACTGGCAACGACATACGAGCCCACTTGCTGACGGTGGCGACGACGTGTGGAGCACATGTCCCACCATTGTTATAAGGTCTTTCAACACTATTCCTGATTTTTCAGAAATATCTCTAATTTATTCTCAACCTTTGAAAGGTCTATTTTGGAATTTGAATGATGTTTAATATGTTTTTTTAATTATTGTTGAATTTTAATGGTTTGTAAAAAATATGATTGTAGGGTGTGTGAGTAAAATAGTGAAAAAAAAAAGATGTGTGGGTAAAAAAGGATGATTGTAGGGTTTGTATTTTTATTTTTTATTTTTTTTATTCATGTGTTAAATAAATGGTAAAAAAAGGATAAATTTTTTTAATTAATCAAATATTTTAATTGCATATGGCCAAGTTTCTTTAAGAATATATATTTTATATTTTTAATTAAAAAATAATAAAAAATATAAAAGAGAAAAGGAATCAGATAAAAAATATTTGCATGATTTAGCATTTCTTGAAAATACAAAAAAATAGTTTTTATATTTTGTATGCATCATGGATTTAATAACAAGATTATTAAAGTCATGGGAACTTATCTTAAATTTCAAAAATACCAAACTAATAAATTTAGGCTTTTGAATAATGTGGTTTGATTGTAAATCCATGGTTCACTCTATTAGGGTGAACTTGCTTGAATTAATAAACAGACTAATAATTAGAAAAACACAATAGAGCTTTAGTAATCATAAAAATGAGCAATGCAGCTTACTCTAGGTGTCACACCCAGACATCGCGACGACCTGTAAAAATTTAAATGTACGAAAATAATAGATATCTGACATCTTATTCTTTGGGGAAATGTCTCATTTACAAAGTCATCACCTAATATTATGGTCACTAAGAATCCTAACTGGTCAATAGAGATTCTATAGTACGGGACTAATTATACGAAATGGAAGATACTATCACCCCTTAAGCGTCTTACCTAAGACATGCTACATTGCTGATCTTGTCTAAAATTGCTAAGAATTTGTTTTTGTTCCATTTTTATGGTCTTTCCATAATGTTTCTAACTTTGATGTCAGTGGATATTCACTTATGAATATTTTTAATTTTGGTGTTGGGAAATATTGAGCAACCCAAAAAATACGGTATTCTTGACTCTAATATCAGTGAATAAATTCATAAAATTTAGATTATATATATATATAGACTGGATCTATCCTAGCAGTACGACTAAGCTGAACTCAGCCGGCCTAACCTGATCCCTAGCCTAAGCCAGCGACCCGGTTATGTCAGCAGCGGGCATGCCTGAATTAATTCACTTATGCTTGCACAGTGAACGACTAATTAAAATGGCCAAGCGGGGATAAAGAGGAGTGACTTACTTGGTGTTGAAGGCTAGAGACGAAGACGATGGTGACGATCTGGCCTGACGATGTCCTATCTCATTTTTCGTTTGTCTCTTGCCCTTTTTGTGTTCTCTAAGTCCTCTCCTTCTCTCCATGTTCTTGTTCTACTTCTTTTTTCTTGTTCCCTTACTCTCTGTTTTTTTTCTCTCTTTTTTTTTCCTGTCTTTCTTTTCATTCTTTTCTCCTCTTTTTTTTTCTTGTCCCCTGCGAAAGTTGATTTGCTTTGTATTTATAGGGATCCTCCTTCTCTGCCTCAGCCCACGTCTCTCCTTCTGATAAGCATGGTTGGGGAGTTGGTTTCCGAGTCAGTTTCCTGCAAGGACTCGGACACCAACAGTCCCGCCACGATTGGACTGTTGGTGATAGGTTTTGATCCGAACTCCAGCTGCGCGTTGAGGGAGACCTGATTGGATTAGGAACTGTGGAAGACCTAAAAAATGAGTTTCAGGCCGTTTCGGGTCAAAACCGTCATTTTTGGTCAAAACCGAGTCCACCGGGTCAATACGGGTCAAACCATGTCGACCAGGGTAAAAAATGAGTTTCGGGCCGTTTCGGGTCAAAACCGTCATTTTTTACCAAAACCGAGTCCACCGGGTCAATACGGGTCAAACCATGTTGACCAGGGTAAAAAATGAGTTTCGAGCTGTTTCGGGTCAAAAATCATCATTTTCGACCAAAACCCGGTTCACGGGTTGCCATCAAAAGTTTTTTTCCCAGTGTTTCAACATAATTTTCGGTCATTTAAAATGGATTTTTAGCGGTTGAATCAGCTTTTTTTAATACTGATTTGAGTTTTAATTTTACCTATATAAATATATATATTATTATATATAATAAAACAAAATTAATAATTCAGAATTGTTATATTAGGCGGGGCAGTTATATTTATTGTAGGCGGAGCAGTTGGATGAATATAATTTTTATTTAAAGCAGATGCTTCTTGTCCCCTGTCATTGGCTATAAATAGCCAGTGACAGTTCGCCAGAGGGGGAGGAGGAAAGGAAAAAAAAAAGAGAAAAGAAAGAAAGAAAAAAAAAATTACTATTCACGTTTTTTTTACTATTTCTTCATGCGAGTAGGATATTGATTTTCAAAAAAAACAATTTGAAAAATACCAAATATATCCTAATCGTTAAATCTATAGTGTTTAGATCTGAACCGTTGATTTAATAGGGTACAATAGGGCTTACCACACCCAATTAAAACCCAAATCAATCTCAGCCCTTAAAACAATTCTCCCTTAGATCCGGTGGCGCCACGTCACACGGTGTACCGAGCTTTCGGTGCACCGCGCCACACCGGATCAAGGATCCTCTCATCCGGACCGTCCGATCAACTTGCAGATCCATCCAATCATAGCCGCAGGATCAGTTCAACGACGATCCAACGGTTCACAGCCTTCAGATGCACCGGTGAACCATGCGCGCGTTCACACCATAGCACAGCTCAGAGTCTCTCTCTCCTCTCGCCGGCGACTCTCTCTCTCTCCCCCGATCTCCCATCTCCGGCCGTCTCCAGCCTCCGAACCACCACAGAAAGGTTTCTCCCCTGATGTAAAGAAAAACCCCGGTGGTTTTCATTGCTTTCGCCGCCTCATTTGGCCGGAAAAGGGCCGCGATTGTCGGCGGCCACCGAAGCTTCAAGCCGTCGATTCTCCCTCGTCAGCCATCAACGGCCATCGAGACCACCACCATCAGAATTCTAGACCTCAGATCTACCAGGATCGACCACTGGTTGGCCAGAAATCTCGCCGGAAAATCTCCCCTCTGCCAACAGTAGCTGCGCGTGTGCCACACGCGCCGCCAGTGGCATTTTTGTAATTTTCAGAGAACTTCGAGGGTATTTTAGTATTTTACCTATACAGTGGCACTCAGGTAATGTTTTTGGGTTTCTACTGGTATTTTGGATATTTTTTATATATAAATGCTTGTAAATTTTCTTGCATGTTGTAAAAAAATACAAAAACCAAAGTCGACAAGTCTCCTAATTTTTAGGGACTGATGTCATTTTTAACGCGTCTCCTATTTTTAGGGACCGACGTCAACCATTTTAAAAAAAAACAAGTTACCAATAAACCCAAAATATAATGGATTATATCCATTATTTCTTTTGGTAACCCAGACGTAATTCTCCTTTTTAGGGACAAATGTCAATATTTTAGACGAGTCTCCTAATTTTTAGGGACTGATGTCATTTTTAATGTGTCTCCTATTTTTAGGGACCGGCTTTAATCATTAAAAATAATTACAAATAAGCCCAAAATATAATCGCATTTGAATCAAATAGAAAACACACAAGTAAGGGTAACCTTTCTATTGAAAGGATGTTTTAAGGGTGGTGTCTACCTTCCCTTAATCATAACTAACCCCGTACCCGAATCTCTGGGACCAGTGTCTAATTTAGGATTTCTAGTTCCCTCAAATTACTAGATGGCGACTCCAATAAAATCTTTGTTTCCCCCAATCGAGAAAAAAAACCCTTTTTGTTAAATAAACAAAAAAAAGCGGGAGCCGTCGCCCGACGTCGTGTATCGACAGAATGGCGACTCCGCTGGGGACTTAGGGTTGAGCCAACTGCTTGTGTTTGCTTTTCATTTGTTCTTTCTTATTGCTATTTTTTTTTTGGGCATTTATTTTATTTGCATTATTTATTTTATGCAATATCTACTGTGATTCTTTTTAATTTTCCATATTGCCATATGCATGCATATTTATTTATTTGTGTCTTCACACACTTCACGGTGAACCAAAAAAAAAAAGCTCTGGACCCGAGCTCGTCCTTTTTAAGATTAGAAAAGAAAGATTCAGGTGGCAAGTGTGACTTATGTCCACTGATGCTCATTTGGACTTTCGCTTGGATTGTAACTCACCCTATGCAACGGGTATTGTGGAAATTTTTTCCCATACTCATGTTGTATAAGGTTAAGAGGCCGATTACTCCATGGGTAATTCGGGCAATCTAAGAACCAAAGAATATCTTTAAGGATAGATTAAACTGAACCAAATCTTATGAGCTAGATCCTATCAATTAGGATATACCCTTTAAAACACAAACAAATGTCAATGCATTCACATACATTATACATTTCATATTCTCATTAAATCTCCACCGATCCTTATAGGAAGTGTGAGATGGAAAAAGGCAATACTATTGAGGAATTTTTGACCAGATCAGAATTGAGCCAACATGATGAAGGGGATTGTTTGCCATCAGAATTTGAGTCTCAGTTGCCAGAGCATGTTAAATTAGATGACAGACCACTTGGTACAGGACAACTGCTAGATTGCTGGGAAAAGTTATCCTCTCATGATCAAATCACTTTTCAGAAACAATATGGGGATCTATCATATTTACTGAAGATTAGGGTCCAACATGCTTGTTTTGAGGCCATGATAGGGTTTTGGGATCCAAAATATCGGTGCTTCACATTTGATACTGTGGATATGACTCCTACTATCGAGGAGTATGAGTCCCTGCTAAATTGTCCCAAGTAAGAAAAGGTGTACTTTTACACACCTATAGAGCATGCACTTTCTAACTTTGCTTGGATTACCCAGACAGACTGTCAACTAGCAAAATCACATGCAATTAAACGAGGAAATAGCCAGGGTTGTTTTTGGAATGAACTAGAAGCCATATTCAAGAGGAGATTACATGATGAAAGCAATGAAATCCGATTGAGAATTTTGGCCTTAGGCATATATGGTTTGGTTCTTTTCCCATCTGCAGAGGGAATGATTGATTTTGAGGCTGTCAATGTATTTAAAAATGTGGTGACCCTTAAAATTAACCCGGCTACAGCAATATTGGCAGAAACTTTCTCATCCTTGAATTATTGTAGAAAAGTCGGAAGGGGTCGTTTAAGATGTTGCTTGCAGTTGTTGTTTGTCTGGACTGTGAGTCATATGATTGAGGGGAAGATTTCAGGTTTGGTTGGTACCCCATGGCATCTTTATTCTCAGCTGGAGAATTTTGCTGAAAAACACTTGCATGAAGTAGGAAGAACCACATGGGAATCAATGTTCTTGAGTCTAAGTAAATCTCTATTTCATTGGAGAAGTCGATACTCTTATTTCAAATCTTATCTGGCATATTGTGGTGAGTACCCATGGGTCCCGTTGATAGGAGCCCGCTGCTGTATTAGTTACTGTCCCAACATGGTCTTACGACAGTTTGGATTTGAGCAGTTTATTCCAAGGACTACCAAACTAGGAACATTTTATGAAGATTTCAAGACCTCGAAGAAATTATTGGAGTCAGTAAAGAAGGCATGGAAACATCCTGGTAGGGTTACTTCTGCTAAGAGAGTAGAAGGAAAAACAACTGAAGGATATCCAATATGGCAAAAGAAGAGAGGGAAAGGGTACAAAGTTCCTCCTTTTGAAGGGCCACCCAGGTCTTTGATTCAGTCTGCTGAAGACATACACGAAGAAGTTCGCGCCCAACAAGAATCTTATAACCTAAGTTTGAATGCTGAATAGAAGATTTATGGGCTAAAAAAAGAAAGTTAGAATTTAATCTAGCCACTCGAGAGACAACTTTGGCTATCATAAAACAAGAAAAGGATGACTTGTCAGCTCAGCTACAACATCAACAACTTCAGTTCCAACAATTACAAGAAAAATATGTACTTTTGTCAGAAGATAAGAGGAAGCAAGATGTCAACATGAAGAGATGGGTTAGAAGAGCATCAAAAGCTGAGAAAATGGTATTAAAATTGGAAGAGAAAAATGAATCACTTCAAGAGCAACATCAAAATCAAGATTTAGTCATTGCCAATTTAGATGAGCATGTCGACCATTTGCTTTCTGTTGAGCAAACCTTATCATCAGAAAAAGAAAATGCAGAAAGAGAAGCAGAACGTTGGGCTTCTGAAGCTATGCGCTATCATGTACAAGCAGATGATGCCAAGAATTATGCTTTAGGATTACGAGGCCTAGCCCAACAAGTAGCAGATGGTGAGCCAATGACCAGAAATGAATTCCATCAGTTTTTTGGGTTGATCAGAGATGGAATTAATGAGATCTCAGCATATGACGGTCCAAGGTTTTAGAAAGATTGACTTGTTGTACTTTTAATATCAATTAATAAAAGGCAATTTCATCATCTTTTTGTTATGAGAAATGTTTATTTTGATTCTGATTTATGGCATCAAATTTCTTCCCCAAATCGGTTCAAGTTCCTGTAGGTTTGGAGTCCTCAGTGAGAACTTTCTTAAGAGAATCTGATCTGGTCTATTCCTCGTCATAAGGAAACCTTGAAACAAATAACAAGCATGCATAAAACATATGGCATTTTACATCCATTTATGCATTTCATTCATTTATCAAGCATGCACACGGTTGAAACATACGTTCCCCTACCCGAGGTCTAATGGACTGATGAAGATGGAAAATCAAGACAAGGGTTAGCTAGAGGCTCGTTATCAAAAGGAAGTTGAGAGCAGTAAAGGTGAAGTAGCTCAACTCATAAATCTGTTTGAATAAGTGTTGAGCTTCAAGAATGAAAAGGGGACGTTTGCACAGTCTCTTGCTGGGAACACTACTTGCCCACGTTCCATTGAAGTTGCACCTCTCTTTTTTCGTCATGAACAATGATAGCAATGCCTTCAGTCATCAATTAATGACGACAACCCTTGTTCTCGTTCAACTGCACTGATAGTCGTTCAAAGCCTTCACATATTCCAAGAGCACATAATAGCTGCTAGCTTTCTGTTCCTGGTGCATTGGCCTTCTTTCCAGACATCTCTATTGTGAACACCATTCCGGTCCAGCAGCATCGGATGCTGATCTGAGAAAAACAAGAGCAAACATTGCAACTTTAACAAAGCAGAATTCCTACTATAGGTGTTTGTTTGATGTACTGCCAGTGAGGAATCGAAGAGGAGACAAAAGGGTTTCAGATTCATCATTTTCTCTTCCAGTTGAGACAATGCATGATTCCACACGTCGGCAATGGTGGTGCTGCATGTTTCTATGCGTTACTAAGATCACTGGCTGTTGAAAAGTTTTTACCAATCCACAAATAACCACAACAACATGGGAAGATTGACATGATGTTGTGAGGATTGTCGAAAGAATTGAACAAGCTATGAAGAGGGGAATGATTAAAGATTCTACCAAGAATTCTAGAACAATAATGAGAGATGAATCAAAGGATGACCCTGACGATGGGAAGCCTTAATTATGTGGTCCAACCAGGTCTCACTGTAGCATCAACTGCTAAAATGTCTTTGCCAAGATTGACATACCTCGACCACTCGAGTTTGTCTACCAGCATCTGTTAGACTCTGGACTTATTACCCTGACTCTGCCAATTTACCTCATTTTGAGTGCGCCTTTGAGCCCTCAAACTCCTTTTAAGTGCGCCTTTGAGCCCTCACCTCCATTTTGAGTGTGCCTTTGAGCCCTTATCCTTTTGGTAGTGTGTTTTCTAACCCTACCTCCTTTTGAGTGGGCCTTTGAGCCCTCAACTCCTTTTGAGTACACCTTTGAGCCCTCATCCCTTTTGGTGGTGCGTTTTCTAACCCTACTTCCTTTTGAGTGCGCCTTTGAGCCCTCACCTCCATTTTAGGTGCGCATTTGAGCCCTCATCCTTTAGGTAGTGCATTTTCTAACCTTACCTCCATTTTGAGTGCTCCTTTGAGCCCTCAACTCCTTTTGAGTGCGCCTTTGAGCCCTCATCCCTTAGTAAAAGATACATGAATATCATTGGGGGATTTTGTGCCATTCAGTTGAACAGTTGCAAGAATTTCAAGAATCAAGTTGAGTTTTTGCAAAATGACGTCATCGACCATATTGTCACCTCAACATCCTCAGAATGACAAGTGATCGAAATGCTTGGCAAAACACAGATATCGCCAGACAAGCTGATCCAAGAAGAGTGATAAACTGTCGATCCTTTTTGTTATGAATTTTGTCATTCTGCATTTTATTTTGGGATCACATCTCATCTTTTAACGAAACATGTCTTTTCTTTGTCCCTTTGTTGTTCGGAAAGCATGAGATGTTTCTTTCAAAGGTTATTTACAAAATATTTTGATCAAGCTCCAACATGCGTTTAAGATTAGTCAATCCTGAAGATTAAAATTATGTTGCTTGAATGACTCAATGCTTGTTGAAATGACATGAGGTGACCAAGAAACTTTTGAGCTCACACATGAAATTGAACCACATACCATATAGCTAAGTTTTAGCAGTATGCATAATGACACGTAGTGGATTCAGTAGTTATGGACTCGTGAATTATGATTCTTACAAGTCTAAATCATTATATTGGATGAGGTCAAAATTTATTGGTTCTAACCGACCTTGCTTGAAATGAGAAAAGGTCATTTTTGTTTCATCCTTTCACAATTCTTGAAATATATATCCCTTGCAGTCCCATTTTGAGCTGATAGAATATTTCTTTCATAAAAAACCCTGACTAGGATCACATCCCACACTGGGGGCAATGAGAATCTTTTCCTATAAAAGACGAAGACAATGTTAGAGTCGATGGATAAAGGAAAGGCTTAGAACAAAAGTCCAATGATTGAGAAATGGCTAGAAGAAGAAAGCCAAAGATTGATAAAGACACAACAAATGCCAAAAGTTAACCCGAAAAAAATTCAAGTGTGATGTCTTTTGGTGTGTCTATGATAAAGCCTTTACGATCTTTAAAAGATTAGATGGCTATTCATCAAAGAAAAGTTGGATTTGTGTTATGACCTATTAACAAGGTTATATGTCACTGTCTCTACAAAGACAACGTGAGGAAAAGAGATTGATGAGTAATTGATGGTGATCCTAGGTTCTTGAAACCCTCAAACACCTTTTGAGCTTGTGATATTCCTTCTTTTCATAGCCATGAACCATAGCCTACATTACGTGCTTTAGAAAGTCCTTTTTAATCAAGTAAGCAATCTGAACCGATAAATGGCGATCTCAAAACTTGAAGAGTTGTTTCATACAGGTCGTGACTTCATGAATCAAGCTACTGATTATTATGCATGCTGATAAAATTGTTGCTAAGAAAAAGAAATAATCTTTCTTGATAAAGTCTCAAGTTTTGACTCGGGTACCTTGTTTTCTTGAAATTCATAAAAGGTCACCTCATCACAGACAATCAAAAGATATATCTAAAATTAGAGTTTAAAATGGATACAAAGAACCATGGAAAAAGCCGTTTTAATCTTACAACGAGTCAATTTTTTTCTCTCTCAAAAGTACAAGACAATCAAAGGACTACATTACATTGAATAACGTGTGTTGGATCTTGGACCAACAAAGCTTGATTTCCAAAAATACTTTCAAAAATTGACATCTCTCTGATTTCGTTTCAACAATCAGACTTGAATTGACATGATCTTTGAAATGTGAGATTTGATTCCAAAATAAGAAAGATTTTCAAATAGGAGAAGCATCGACCGAGTTCTCAGATTCCTGACAGAAATGACATCAATTCTCCTCGACACTACTGGGGGCAATACAATGGACCTTCAAGAAGGAAAACAAACAGTATTTAAATCAGCTGGGGGGTAAAGATGATCAAATGATGAATCAAAGAATGATAATCAGTGAATGAGCACATTCAGATCAATTACGGGCAATGATGTTCAAGAATAGTTTATGATCCAGTAAACCCCGACAACAATTGAGAACAAGGATGTACCTGAAAGACATCTTCATATCTTCATCTTGGTTTATCGTCTCCAATATGGCTATGACTGTTGAAAGATATTATCACATGATTGCCTTTGAATGAATGTTGGAAGAATGCACCGCACCCACCTAGACTGACCGTGGGACCATTTGATTTGAAGTCAATATGCACTGCACCACATGAGTATGGGTGATAAAAGCGACATCATTAATGAGGTTGAGGCATTTCTTTTCACAATCTGGTTAAATGAGTTGAGAAGAACTTATTGAGAAAGAAACTGAGTATACAACGATGAGCTTTTTACTGCAAAGTATGAAATGCAGGTCTGAATGACATGACAGTTCCATGAAAGTGGATGACTGCATATCCTTGAAGGGTATGTTTCAACTGGAGGTGAGTTCATAGCTGATTGACAATCTTGATGGGTGTTGGCATGATGCGCACAATCAATCAGAGAACAATTTTTGAAGGAATCCAGGAGATAAACGATTTGTTAAGCTTCTTAATGATAAATCAAGCAACACTACACTTGGGGGCATTGTCAAGCTTGATAAACAGTGAGAGCAGTAATTATCGCGGACAGCCCAAGATGGACACTGCATTTACAGCTGAGTGGATGGCTAGCACATGAATGAGCCAATGCATCGAAAGAACAAAGAAGGCTTTGGAATGCAAACAAAGCCACCCTATGACGATGAAGCATCAAAGAGGGGGGAACCTATATTTCAAAAACAGGTAAAATGCATTGCATATCATCTAACTTCACATGCATTGCATAATTGTTTTGCAGATATTTCACGAAACAATATTCCCACTAGGATCCAACGAGACTCACATGAATTGAAGTTCTTGTAAATCACATCAAATATGGCAATTCCACAAAAGCAAAATTCATAAATGAAGACAAGAAAGACGGATTTTTATTCATAGAAAAGGGGTTTACAAGTACAAATGCTAAACAGTGCGAGGACGATCAGGGATATTTTCATCTTGATGGTTAATCATGCCTCAGAATTCCTCAAATTGTTTATGCATGCGCTCCATCTCTTCCTCGAACTCGAGGTGTCGTGTGTTAACATAGTCCCTCCAAAAGTCAACACGTGTATTTAACTCTTGGTTTCTCCTCTCCAAGCTGTTTCTGTGACGTCTCTCATCACTGAGTCTATTCTTTAAATTCTCGATCTGATGTTGGAGATCAGGAACCTGAGTATTCAACTCAAGTCTTCTGGCATGAAGACGCTCTGCAACGTTCACCAAAGACGAAGTAGCTCTGATACTAAGAGCAAGTGACTGATTCACTGCTTCAATATCGGTCCTGGCTGCCAGCATTATTTCATCACGAGGAAGGATCATGTCTCTAGCCATGGCTACAGCAATATCTTCATTGTCCATTACAGTATCCTCTATTGTAACTGGACGACCATTCACTTCAAAGGTAGTACGCCAAACTGCAGGCTCTACTGCAGGAACAGGGTTTGGGTTAACATTGGAACAAGAGGAAGACATGATTAAAGCTTCAAAAGTTAAGAACTTTGAGAGTATTGAAAATGCAAGAAGTTGATGATGTCTTTTGCCAAATACTGCGTGATTTATAAGGAATTTACTCCTAACATCGTTTTGAACGGCAGCTCAAATCTCAACTGTACATACAGTACTTCCTTGATAAGCTTTTCTCATTTTTGGGATCCACAAATTGAATCCCAACCACACACCAAGACTTTCTTGAAGAAGCTTTCCTCATCTTTGGGATCCAATTACAAATCAAATCCCAACCGTACATACAAGACTTTCTTGAGAAGATTTCATCATCTCTGAGATCGATTTACAAATCAGATTTCAACCATACAGGTATGACTTCTTTTAGAATTTTTCATCAACCCTGAAGCTCATTGCTGAAATCACTTTCATGTATTTCACAAAATTATATTGAAATCACTTTCAAGTATTTCACCATCGGGCAGGTCGCCTGGAACAATTAGACCACTTGCGAGTTTCCTCGCATTTTATCATCGGGCAGGTCGCCTGGAACAATTAGACCACTTGCGAGTTTCCTCGCATTTTACTATTGGGCAGGTCGCCTAGAACAATTAGACCACTTGCGAGTTTCCTCGCATTTTATCATCGAGCAGGTCGCCTGGAACAATTAGACCACTTGCGAGTTTCCTCGCATTTTCGCTATCGGGCAGGTCGCCTGGAACAATTAGACCACTTGCGAGTTTCCTCGCATTTTATCATCAGGATGGTCACCTGGAAAATAGGACCAATGTTGGAATCACTTTCATGTATTTCACAAAACCATTGTTGAAATCACTTTCATGTATTTCACAATGCTAATCTGAAATCACTTTCATGTGTTTCATAAAACAAATGTTGAAATCACTTTCATGTATTTCACAAGACTAAGGTTGAAATCACTTTCATGTATTTCACAAAAAAAAAATCAATTTTGAAATCACTTTCATGTATTTCACAAAACCATTGTTGAAATCACTTTCATGTATTTCACAAGATCAATATTGAAAACACTTTCATGTTTTTCACTTGGGCAGGTCACCCATAAGAATTAGACCAACTGAAAATTTGTGCATTTTTCAACACTTCCATCGTTTTTTCTTTACAAAACTTACTATGCAAAGTCAAAAGAAAATGAATTTTCCAATGCCTTTGCACTGTAAGCATTGTAAAGAGGGGGCAACTGTTGTAACCCAATTTTGGATCCACCAAGATTTTCTTGAATGTTATTTTATTTCTATTATTATTTATAAAAATCCAAAAAAATTAAGAAAAAAGTTTAAAAATTCAAAAATATACTTTTCTCGAGTCAACCGCATCTTTCCATCAAAACCGAGTCCACCGGGTCAATACGGGTCAAACCATGTCGACCAAGGTAAAAAATGAGTTTCAGGCCGTTTCGGGTCAAAACCGTCATTTTTGGTCAAAACCGAGTCCACCGGGTCAATACGGGTCAAACCATGTCGACCAGGGTAAACAATGAGTTTCGGGCCGTTTCGGGTCAAAACCGTCATTTTTTACCAAAACCGAGTCCACTGGGTCAATACGGGTCAAACCATGTTGACCAGGGTAAAAAATGAGTTTCGAGCTGTTTCGGGTCAAAAACCATCATTTTCGACCAAAACCCGGTTCACGGGTTGATACCCATCAAAAGTTTTTTTCCCAGTGTTTCAACATAATTTTCGGTCATTTAAAATGGATTTTTAGCGGTTGAATCAGCTTTTTTTAATACTGATTTGAGTTTTAATTTTACCTATATAAATATATATATTATTATATATAATAAAACAAAATTAATAATTCAGAATTTTTATATTAGACGGGACAGTTATATTTATTGTAGGCGGAGCAGTTGGATGAATATAATTTTTATTTAAAGCAGATGCTTCTTGTCCCTTGTCATTGGCTATAAATAGCCAGTGACAGTTCGCCAGAGGGGGAGGAGGAGGAAAGGAAAAAAAAAAGAAAAAAGAAAGAAAGAAAAAAAAAAATTACTATTCACGTTTTTTTTACTATTTCTTCATGCGAGTAGGATATTGATTTTCAAAAAAAAACAATTTGAAAAATACCAAATATATCCTAACCGTTAAATCTATAGTGTTTAGATCTGAACCGTTGACTTAATAGGGTACAATAGGGCTTACCACACCCAATTAAAACCCAAATCAATCTCAGCCCTTAAAACAATTCTCCCTTAGATCCGGTGGCGCCACGTCACACGGTGTACCGAGCTTTCGATGCACCACGCCACACCGGATCAAGGATCCTCTCATCCGGACCGTCCGATCAACTTGCAGATCCATCCAATCGTAGCCGCAGGATCAGTTCAACGACGATCCAACGGTTCACAGCCTTCAGATGCACCGGTGAACCATGTGCGCGTTCACACCATAGCACAGCTCAGAGTCTCTCTCTCCTCTCGCCGGCGACTCTCTCTCTCTCCCCCGATCTCCCATCTCCGGCCGTCTCCAGCCTCCGAACCACCACAGAAAGGTTTCTCCCCTGATGTAAAGAAAAACCCCAGTGGTTTTCATTGCTTTCGCCGCCTCATTTGGCCGGAAAAGGGCCGCGATTGTCGGCGGCCACCGAAGCTTCAAGCCGTCGATTCTCCCTCGTCAGCCATCAACGGCCATCGAGACCACCACCATCAGAATCCTCGACCTCAGATCTACCAAGATCGACCACCGGTTGGCCATAAATCTCGCCGGAAAATCTCCCCTCCGCCAACAGTAGCCGCGCGTGTGCCACACGCGCCGCCAGTGGCATTTTTGTAATTTTCAGAGAACTTCGAGGGTATTTCAGTATTTTACCTATACAGTGGCACTCAGGTAATGTTTTTGGGTTTCTACTGGTATTTTGGATATTTTTTATATATAAATGCTTGTAAATTTTCTTACATGTTGTAAAAAAATACAAAAACCAAAGTCGACAAGTCTCCTAATTTTTAGGGACTGATGTCATTTTTAACGCGTCTCCTATTTTTAGGGACCGACGTTAACCATTTAAAAAAAAAACAAGTTACCAATAAACCCAAAATATAATGGATTATATCCATTATTTCTTTTGGTAACCCAGACGTAATTCTCCTTTTTAGGGACAAACGTCAATATTTTAGACGAGTCTCCTAATTTTTAGGGACTGATGTCATTTTTAATGTGTCTCCTATTTTTAGGGACCGGCTTTAATCATTAAAAATAATTACAAATAAGCCCAAAATATAATCGCATTTGAATCAAATAGAAAACACACAAGTAAGGGTAACCTTTCTATTGAAAGGATGTTTTAAGGGTGGTGTCTACCTTCCCTTAATCATAACTAACCCCGTACCCGAATCTCTGGGACCAGTGTCTAATTTAGGATTTCTAGTTCCCTCAAATTACTAGATGGCGACTCCAATAAAATCTTTGTTTCCCCCAATCGAGAAAAAAAACCCTTTTTGTTAAATAAACAAAAAAAAGCGGGAGCCGTCGCCCGACGTACAAAAATATTGAGTAATAAAGTTTTAAATTAGTCTTTATGATGTGACCCTATGCAATATAATTTTATATTGCTTGTTCATGTTATATATATTTTTTTAATTTTAATCTATGGTATTAAAACTCTGACCGAAGGCATAAGCATATTTATAGGGTATATTCTCCATCTCTACAAACCGTTATAACCATCCTAATTATAGAGGATGAAGAATTGTGCTTCGTATAAAAACTCCACTGTCACAACATTAACGAGGCTCATTCGTAGTCATGCATGGAGGAATGTGCATAAATTCACCAGAAATCTTTCCATCATAAAAAAAATATATTCCATGCAAATTACTTTGAATATTTTTTAGTTTAATATAGGTGTTCGAGTTAACTTGCGTGTATCTCAATTAATTTCATAGAATTTGAAATTAACGATCATATAAATCTTAATATAAACAATTACATTACTCGAATCTAAAACTAAGAGAAAGCAAACCTCTTATTACACTATCGCATGGTTAAATTACTTGGAATTCTTACAAATGTATCAACTGATCCTAGCTATGTGTAGCCTATAGTACCAAACAAGTACGTTAGATATTAACTGAAAACTAGAAGAACTAGGGGAAATCCAGCTACTTCATATTAACGAAAAAAGGAGCTGGCTCCCTTTTTTTTTTTTTAATTCCGGCATTCAATTTTATTTCTATTAATTGAATATTTTTTGTTTTTAATTTTATATTTTAAGATTTTATTGATTTTAAATTGATTTTTATATTTTTTTTATTTATTTTTTATGAGATTATTACAGTCCTAAAAAAACATCGTGACATTTAGTTTGATAAGTTAAGCCGTGAAACTCAGGAGATTCAATTATATGTCGTCATCTTAATATTGAAAAAAATCTCACTCTTTTTTTTAAATGACATGCAGTTTTATTTCTATAAATTGAATATTTTTTGTTTTTTTTTCAATTTCATCCTTCAACATTTTATTGATTTTAAATTGATATTTATAAATTGTTTTTGTTTTTTTTTTTTATATAAAGTTATCATAGTCTTAAATAAACATCCTGACATTTAGTTTGATGGGTTATACCGCGAAAATCAGGTCGATTCAATATGTTGTTATTTTAATATTTTAAAAAACTATCATCTTTATTTTTTAAAAGTCAAACTAAATATTTTACCAGTTATTTGAGTTGTCTTTAAGCTAGCCAAATCAACTAGGTCATGTCGGGGCTACTCCCACATAGGTTAATTTTAAACTCGAGCTAAGTAAAGAATTAAGTCGGGAGGTTTCAAGGTTGATCCACTGGGTTGATATATATTTTTTTTCTTTTTTAAAATTTCATCTTATATATTTTTTTATTTTGATTGAATTTTTTTCATTGTTTTTTGTTGTTTTAATTTCATCATTCAATATTTAATTTATTTTGAATTGATTTTATATTTTATTTTGATTTGCTTTTTATCATATTATCAGTCTTAAATAAACTTTCTATTAATTGGTTGAAATTTAATTTTATAAGCGTCTATTTTTATTATTATATTAATAAATAAAAAAATATTTTTTTAAAAAGATATTACTACATTTTTATTGAACGAACCTTAATCTGCTGACTTTTTAACTGTTTTGCCCAAAATTGGGAATTTTAAAGCAACGAAAAATCAGAAAAGAATTTCCTCGGTGGCATGTCAGAGGTAAGACCACATGACATTTGCATTCTGTCTTTAAATAGAGAGAATACGAGGTAAGAAAGTAAAGACAAAAGCAAAATGACCGCTCCACAGGATTTGTTCATTTTGAGTAATATTACTCCCTTGCCATCAGATAGCCAGCCCTCCTGTGAGTGCGCACCATATTAAGATAACCATGAATCCAATCAAGAAATAGACGACAAGATCCCTTTCACAAGAAGCAAAACAACACATGCTTATAGTTCACTCTCTCGACCCCACAACAAGGGACGAACTTTTTGGAGCATAGAAGGGGCTATTGGCTGATGCCAAAAGCCATCTTCTCGTTATTCCTCCATCACGGTAGGGACCTCTTTTCACTCCCTCATGAACACATAATATATACCCCATCATGGAATGTCTATCTCTAGGAATTGCCAGAATTTGGGTATCATCACCGTTTCACATTGCGTTACAATTTTATTCTATTTTTGAAAAAACATAAATAAGTTTCTGTTGTTTTTTGTAGATTTTTTCGATGGTTTCATAAAATACTTCCAATCTCATCACCAAAATTCTTCATCTATCTTGACATACTACAGGTTAAAAGTTAAAACAGAGACCAAAAAGTACATTTTCACCACCTCTTTTTATTTATATATCAATCAACACATACAAGTCACACTTGTTTTTTTACAGTTGTAGCTGTCGTTGGACTAGAAAGAATCTATTCTCAAGATAAATGAGTTGTTGATCTTTCGAGTATCAGAATTTGCTTGGTAGTAGCTCCTACGATTTCAGATGGAAAGAACCTGCACATTTTGTCAAGATTCTGGCTGAATTTCAGATGCAACAGTTCTGGCCCAGAACTTCAGGTGTTTTTTCATGTCAGCAGCTACAGATACTCTTGGAACCCTTAGATTTAATAACGGTGAATCGGGTCTCTTTATTAGCCAAGATTCTGATAAATATGGTCTAACAATACCTTTCTCTTCGTCCTCCTCTTGTTTTCTAATTAGTTCATGATCTTCAGCTTCTTTACTGTCTCTGAGATTTATGTTCTGTCTATTTTGGTACAGTCCAAGTCTTTGCAATCCAGGGACAACACTCATCATTCTTGGACTCAAGTATTCTTTTTTGAATATGAAACCAAGATCCATGAACCCTTTAACTTCTTCAAGTTCTAACTCTCCCAAGCTCCTGCAGCTCATGGATTTCGGCAGGATCGTCAACGAGCCTGAACGTCTAAAATATTTGGGACGTTTTTGAGTTGATGGTGATGAAGAATGTGAACGAGTACTTCTTTGTGCAAGACTCAATCTCATTCGCCTTTCTTTCTGGTTAATATCCTTATCCTCCTCCTCCTCCTCCTCCTCTTCGTTGCTGGAGTCAATATCCTTTTCATAGTAACAAACAAGAAACAATGCACAAGTTAAAATAGAAAGGAAGTGTGTGTGTGTGCAAGCCTTATATTGTTAAAACGAATACTGGGTTTCAATATATACTACCAGCGGAGTGGTTGTAGGTGACTCTGCAGGAGAGATTTGCAGGTCTTCAAGAAGAGGGACTGAAGGAGATGATAAGAATTCTTCATTAGGAGGAGTTGCTAAAGTGATGCTTGATGTCGATGGGCATGTAAGAGATTCTGTTGTCATGAGCTGAGGTTGCTTAAGGGTTTTTGGAGCAGCAGTGGGTTCTGAGAACAAAATGATTTTATGAAACCAAAGACGATCCATGACTCCTAGTAGACACAGTGGATAGCTATGATCAGCTGCCATGTTAGAGAGATTGAGAGAGTTTGTAAGGGGAACAAAATCTAATTATCAGGTATTAGCATTAACGGGATGTGGTGGTGGTGAAAAGGAGAAGGAAGAAGTGTAAGCAAATGATTGTGGAAAGCAAGTGGTGGGAGTGGAACCTTGGACAGTGGAGGATGTGGTCATGAAACACGGAGTCTCTTATTTCCACATCCTTTGCTGGCTGAAATGACTGTTATGTCCCAACCATACGGTGCCAATTGCCAAAGCGACTTGGATCATGCAATGTGGCTATTGGACACAAATAAAAACAACGTAAAAAAAGATAATAAGCATAGAAACAAAAAAATTTCATAAGAAAAATTACACAAGAATTTTAATTTGAGAATTTTATTTATTGAATATTTATTTTTAAGTAGATTTATAATTCTTTAAATAAATTTATGCAAAATAGAAAACTTGAAAATAAAGTAAAAGTAATAAAATTCCTAAAAAAACTAGGAAAAATAAAATTATTAAGCATATTATTTAATTTTCTAAACTAAATTGGAAAAAATAAAAATAATTAAAAAAAATAATTTTCCTTAAAAACCTCCTACATCACTCTTCCTGGTTGAGAAAACTCGACATCAAGTTTTAATTATTATTGTCTTGATCTCGTGGATGTCTAATCAAAGTTCTTTAAACTCTTTTCTTTCTTTGTTTTGGTTGTATAACAATTTTAGATATAAAATGTAGTTCTTTTATTTTAAATTTTACTTAAGAAACATCAATTGACAAATAATTTATCTTCCTCTTACACTACTTTATAAAGTAATGACTTACAAACCTCAAACTTCATCAACACGTGCTATATCCATATAATTTATCGTAGGACACTATTAGAAAATCGATAAATACAAATGGAAATACCGAGGGATTATTTTCATTGGTAAATTGCTGAAGAATTTTACCGACAAAAATATTTTTTTGGTAAATACTGAGGGAATTATAGTGGAAAAAATTAAAACAAAACAAAAAAAATAAAATGATGATGTGCCATTTTTACCAACGGAATTACTTCCGTCGGTAAAATCATTGGTAAACTGTGAACACTATTCATCATGTCAATTACAAAGGGAATCATCGACGAAAGTTTTCGTTGATATTTTATAGAGAGCTTTGGAACTATTCACTTCCCAAATGCATTGTTAATTACTGTTTTTTACAGACAAAATCACCGATGGATTGAAAAGTCGTTGGTGTTATTTGGCGGTTTTCTGAAAAATTTAGCTTAAATTACAAATTTAAATTAAATATTACAGATAGAAACATAAAATTTTCATAAGAAAAATTACACAAGAATTTTAATTTGAAAATTTTATTTATTGAATATTTATTTTTAAGTAGATTTATAATTCTTTAAATAAATCTAAGCAAAATAGAAAACTTGAAAATAAAGTAAAAGTAATAAAATTCCTAAAAAAAACTAGGAAAAATAAAATTATTAAGCATATTATTTAATTTTCTAAACTAAATTGGAAAAAATAAAAATAATTAAAGAAAAATAATTTTCCTTAAAAACCTCCTACATCACTCTTCCTGGTTGAGAAAACTCGACATCAAGTTTTAATTATTATTGTCTTGATCTTGTGGATGTCTAATCAAAGTTCTTTAAACTCTTTTCTTTCTTTGTTTTGGTTGTATAACAATTTTAGATATAAAATGTAGTCCTTTTATTTTAAATTTTACTTAAGAAACATCAATTAACAAATAATTTATCTTCCTCTTACACTACTTTATAAAGTAATGACTTACAAACCTCAAACTTCATCAACACGTGCTATATCCATATAATTTATCGTAGGACACTACTAGAAAATCGGTAAATACAAATGGAAATACCGAGGGATTTTTTTCATTGGTAAATTGCCGAAGGATTTTACCGACGAAAATATTTCTTTGGTAAATACTGAGGGAATTATAGTGGAAAAAAATTAAAACAAAACAAAAAAAATAAAATGATGATGTGCCATTTTTACAAACGGAATTACTTCCGTTGGTAAAATCGTTGGTAAACTGTGAACACTATTCATCATGTCAATTACAAAGGGACTCTCGATGAAAGTTTTCGTTGGTATTTTATAGAGAGCTTTGGAACTGTTCACTTCCCAAATGCATTGTTAATTATTGTTCTTTACAGACAAAATCACCGATGGATTGAAAAGTCGTTGGTGTTATTTGGCGGTTTTCTGAAAAATTTAGCTTAAATTACAAATTTAAATTAAATATTACAGACGGAATCACCGACATATTGAAAAGTCGTCAGTGATATTTGGTGGTTTCTGAAATTTTTTGATTAAATTCAAAATTTAAATTAAATATTATCGATGGAATGATTAAAAATATTAATATTTAATTATCCATATGTAAAACCGTCAGTAAAACTCCTCAATAAAAAGCTTACAATCCCTAATTTCATAACAGACTTGTCTCCTTTCTTCTTCCTCTTCTTTTCTTCTTTCCTCAACTCCTTCACTTCTCTTCCATACTCAGGTATGTCTTCTTCTCTTTTCTTATTTTTTCTTCTCAGTTTTTTTTAATTAGTATACTTTACGAATTTGTTTTTTGTTTTCTCTTCTTAGCTTCACTTGCAACTACATTAAGGTGAAAAAAATTCTTCTTTTTTCGTGTTATTTTCACTATATTTGTTTTTTATTTTATTTTTAATTGTTTTTGTTCTTAATAATTGTATGAATGTTGTTGTAGGATTTTTTTTTTCATATGAGATCAATTTTTAGTTGATTTATTTATAGGATTTTTAAATTTTTTTCATATGAAGTTTTTTAGTTGAATTTATTTTTTGTGTTATTTATTTGTTGCAAATTTGTTTGAGATGATTTTCTTCTTCTTTTTTCCAAGCATTTTGAGTATTATAGAGTGTTCATTAATATTAATTTAATTATTTTATAGTTTTGTAAAATAGATTTTTTAAAAAATATTTTTAAATAATTACCAATAGAATTACATACGGTATTTTTCCGAGGGAATTACCGATGGAATGAAGTGGGTTATTTTTTTTTTGCTTGCCTTTTCCGTTAGTAAATCCATCAGTAATAATATTTTTTTTATTACCAACGAAAAAAATCACTGATGAAAGATTCACCGATGAAGCATTTTCGTCGGTGATTTCGTTAGTAAATTAATTACCAATGAAATGATAGTGCAAATACTAACAGTAATTCTAAAGATTGTGGTAATGGGAGACATCTCGACGAACTGGTTTAGGATTGATAGGGTAAAATAAAAAAATGAGTTGTTATCTAGTTTTATGGTTATCGTAACCTATTTTATACCTTAATTTCTCCCATGAATTTTCAAAAAATAAATCCCTAAAAATATATTTTTTCAATGAAGTTTGATCAAATTTCATTGTTTTATAATTTTTATTATTTTTGTGTGTGTGATGAGATAGAAAAGAAAAAAAAATAAAAAATTTAAGGGGTGAAATGAGAGGAAAGGAAGAAGAAGGGGATCAAGATGACCAAGGACTAAAAATATATAATGGGTGATTAGATTAAACGTGAAAAAATAAATAGAGAATCAAGATAAGATTGGAAAATAAATAAGAAATCAAATATCATTTTAAAATCCTAGACAGATTCTAAAACAAAAAATTATTTAATAAAAAATTCACAAGAAGGAAACAATGTAAAATTTTATTAACAATATTTTTTCCAGCTTGTTTTTTCTTATTTTGCATAGGTCCCACACAATATAAAATAAAAAGAAGAAAAAATAGATTCTCCTTTTCTTTTGAAGAAAATAGTCTCGTATAGTTCAAAGAAAAGAAAGAAAAGAAAAGAAAAACTACCAGACCTAGCTAATCATTTTTTTCCTCCTACAACTACACCCTCACCTCCTTTCCTTCTCCATCTCTAGCAACAAAATTTCACTCGTCACAACCAAACTAAACTAACGTTAGACACTGCACCAACAACACCTAACTAACCATAATGCCACCACGGCACCAAACAACTTTTTCCCTTCCTCTTTAATCGTCCATTTTCTGGCCAAATCATCTCTAAAATATGAAGTAGAAAATCCAAAACATGCTACCCTCTCTCTTTTTTAGCCATGCCAAGACCCACAAATGGATCATGTCTAGCCATAAAAGAAAGATTTATCTTAGAATTTGGGGACACCAAAATGGTTGTCAAACTCTTTTACAATGTTAAAAGATTCAACAATTCTTATCACATGCCACAAAAAGTTACTCCATATCCAACCCAACCAATCTTATTATTATTATTATTATTTTTTGTCAATGTTCATGCTTATACATTCCAATTTGGTGTTTCTTTATAGAGTTAAGGAACGAACACAAAGCATAATTTGAAAGCTTAATTTTCCTTGAAAGATTACATTACATCAAGTTATGAAAAATGAAAGAAGAACCATTTTGGAGAAAAACTACTACAAGGATATGGAATTTATGATAAGTTAAATAACTAGGCTTACTAGTTTGCTTGAACAAAGTCTTCAGATTAGGCCATCTGATGAAGGGCCTTCAATAAAGAGAATACTTTGAAAGTACACATCTCACAACACATTCCCTTAACTCCTGTTGCTTAGTACCTAGAAGCTCCTCATCCTTTTTTGGTTTTCTAACCTACCAATAAGTGAGGTTTGACTCTACTTTAGAGGCTACAGTAAAAGAAGTCTTGAATAAGATGTTTATCGAAGAATCAGATGTTCAGAAACTTATAGCAATTGAAAAGCATTTATAAGCAATTGAGGGTATGATTATGTATGTTTCTATAAAGGCATTTGAGATGTGTTTGTTATCAGATACAACCATCTTATAAAAGTTTAAGGTGATTAAATTCACCAAGTTTACAAGCGTTGAATATCCTAAGACCTATTTGAGGAAATATTATATCAAGATGGCAGAAGTAATTAATAATGACAATTTTCTCATCCATTTCTTCCAAATAAGTTAGAAGGGTGCTTCATTGACCTCATATATAAGTCTAGATGGAATCCAGATCAAGAAGTATACAGATCTAGCCCCCCCCCCCCCCCCACACACACACTAGTATAAGTTTAACATGGAAGTGGCCTCAAACATGTTTTCCCTTTAAAGCATGAAAAATGAGTGACTAAAAAAAAGAACCCTCAGGTGGTGAGAAGTACGGGTGTGAATTCAATCTCTTTTGTTAGAGAAATCACTCATATTTATTTTCGTTAACACCTTTAAGTCTCCATACTTTGAATAATTTATTGGTAATTCCTCAACCCATTTAATGAATGTTTTGACTATAATAGAAAGGAAAGAGCATGATATAAAAGTAGGAAGAATAAAAAATTCAACAATAAATATCGACACCAAGCCGAATGATGTATAAGAAAATGGCCCTCAAATTATGAATCTTGAAAAAGTTCTTAATTTATCCCCTTGACATCCTAATTGATCATCTCAAGCATTGTCAACTTCTTAAGTGTCATTGTTCAAGATCAAGATACCTTTTACACTCAACATTGTTTACCAATACCTTCTGAGTACGAAACATATTACACCAGACTAAAAAAGCCCATAGAACAACCATACCAAGGTTATATGATCCAAACACTAAATGTGAACATCATGATTGGTTTTGGGTTATCCAATTGAAAAATGCAAGAATTTGAGGTGTCAAGTCTAAAAGTTGGTGAATAAAGGTCATATTACATTTGTAAGGGATAATGATACATACCATATCAGTACCAACTCATCGTCATCATAGCAAATGATGAAACATCTAATGAATGTTATAAAACCACAAATGTCTGAAAAAGGAGTTGATATGAAAAGTTACATTGTTAACCCATTTTGTACTTTACGAATGAGGTCATTAAAACCTTGTTTATCATATGTTTTGGGATTATATGACATATTTTTAAATTGTTCCCTTTCCTTTTATATCAAAATATTGTTTTGAAATCAAAAGATATTTATATAAAAATAATATTTAATATTCCTAAACAATTGGTTGAATTTCAAAATATATCAAGCAAATTTACGGGAGGAGGGGTAATACCCCTCATTGAAACCTAAAATAACTTTTTCCATCTTTAATAAAACATATAAGAGCTAGGACTAACTTCCAAACTTTTTTTTTAATCCCTAAAATTATCTTTTCCATATCCAACAAACACCGGGAAAAAAACAATTCTTGCTTAAAAGAAGTCTAAAATGGAATAAGTGATTTGATGATCTAAATGATAATGAATATAATATATTCAGGTTATGGTCCTGCCATTTTTTCTCCAAGGTTAACAACATGGTTTTCTTGATTAATAATGATATTTGAGTAAGGCTAAGATTTGTCAATATGAGCAGGTTTGGATTTGAGATGAAAAAAAGGCCATTTTTAGAATATCTTTCATAAATAAAAACTTATCCCTTATTGTCTAACTTTGAGCCTTAAATATTTATTGGATAATACCTAGATTAAGATCATCTCTCATCCTAAGGGCTTGTTTTGGAGGTTTTTGAATGATCAGTGAAATTCTCTTAATAGAAAGAAATGAGAAGAATATGAAAAGGCTGACAAGTGTTTTAAAAAAAGAGAAAGGCAATAAAAAAAAAGTTCTCCAAAGTATCTCTAATATTGGTACAAGGTCCATAATTGAAGACAAATTGTTAATGAAAAAAAATGAGATAGAACTTAGAGAATTGAGATTAAGGTGAGATTAATTACTAAAATGACAAAATCAACAGTAAGCCTAGAAGATCTCCACACAAAATAAGTGATCATATGTTTTCACACCCTTAAACATGATTTGAGCCTTTTATATGTCATATTCTTTCATAGACATGAACTTTAACCTATATTATGTTCTTTTAAAGCTCTTTTAATAAAACAATAATTTTTTTATGTGATAAGTTTTAGCTTTTAAAAGAGAAGAATAATATTTTTCAAATGCAATAATGACTTGTTTGTGTATTGTATATTATTTTTTTATGACATTATATCATGGGCAAAATCAATATAACAAAAACCAAGGTGTCATGACTTTTAAGAAAGTCAAGACTTTCCTTTTGGAATCCAATACTTTACAAAATAGTTTTTTGTTTGTCAAAGAGCTAGAAATTTTGGGATAACCTTTTCTTCACATACTCATTTTCTTATGTGGTTACAAAAATATCTAAAGTTACACCTTAGCATTTGAATGGCATATTTTGGTCTTTTGACCTAAATGATTAGGATTAAAATACTTTCATATTTATACCTCAATTATTTAATTTTAATAATTGGACCTACATGAATATAATCATTAAAATTTATGGCTTAGAGCCAAAACAATAAAGGATTATTTCAAAAAAAAGTTTTTTAATATAATTTTCTTATAAGTTGAATTTACAAAGCTCTTGGTAAAACATAAGGATGATGATGCATATATAATGGCTATTAAGAGTGATAAACATAGTTTTATTAGTTATAGACAATTCATCTCAAAGAGACCAATTACAATAGCCAAACAATGAAATAAAGAACTCAATCACAAGCTATAAATAGTAGAAGTGATAGCTTCTTCGTGGTGATGACAAGAATATGGAATAATAAACAAAAATCCTTAAACTACACTTGGGGGAAATAACAAGCATAATTAATATGGGCTAAACTAATATGGTGTATGAACCATGTTTAATTAATGATTAAAAGTTATGAAGGTAAAATCATATATGCATTGAAGGTATTATGATCACTTAAATAGTTCAAGTAAGCTAGTACTTAGTTATTAACACTTATAAATCCATATGTCTTTGAAATTGTGGATAACACGAAAAGGAATATTAAGCTTTTAAAATGTATAAGTTGTGTTTTCCTTTGAATCCAAAGTTATGCTTCTTAAATATATTAGAATAAATTGTTGCTACAGGAAAGACATCTTTAGTTCAACCCTGTCATCAAGAATTTTAAGCCCTATAATCAGGAAGTTTAAGTCGAGCACTCAAGAAGTTCAAGCTCTACAATCAAGAATTTCCAAGCTCTTTAAAAAGAAGGTTTGATCCCTATCATCAAGAAGTTAAAATCCTATCATAAAGATGTTTTAAGCCTTATTGTTAGGAAATTTCAAGCCTTGTTAGTAGAAAGGTCTAAGCTCCTTACCATAAGAAAATCTAAGCCCTGTAATTACGAATTTGAACCCTTGTCATAAGGAAATTTCAATCATTATTATCAAAAGGTTCGAACCACTATAATCAGAAATTCTGAGCCTTGTAATAAAAAAGTTCAAATCCTATCATCAGAAAATCCAAGCCCTACCATTAGGACATTTCAAGCCATATTATTATAAAGTTCCAAGATATGTAATCAAAATGTTCAAAACCTATCATCAGAAAGTCTGAGCCCTACAATAAGAAGTTTTAAACTTTATCATCAGGAATTTTCAAGCCTTGTCATCATGAGGTTCCAAGCCCTATCATTAGTAAATTTAAGCCAAGCAATTAGGAAGTTCAAGTCATGTCATCAAGTATTTCAAACCTTGCATAAAAAATTTAAGCACTGACATCAGAAAGTTCAACCTTGCCATCAAGAAGTACAAGCCCTGTGATTAGGAATTCTCAAGCACTATCATTAGGAAGTTTAGGTTAAGTTTTAATTGAAGATCATCATCCAAATCTTATAGCTAGGTAAGTCAAGCTAAACTCTATAATTAATGTAGCATTTTTATTTCATCTATTTTGAGGATAATCATCTTTCGATAAGACTATGTTTGTTTTATTTTCTTTGAGGATAGTTGCCTTCTAATAAGAATATTTATTTTATTATTTGATTATAATGGTAATCATTTTCTTTAAGGATAGTTGCCTTCTAATAAAAATATTTATTTTATTATTTGATTATGATGGTAGTCACCTCTCGAAGAGACTATATTTGTTTTATTTTCTTTGAAGGTAATCATCTCCTAATAAGATTACTTATTTGATTATGAGTTTAGTAGCCTCTCAATGAGACTATGTTTGTTTGCTTTAAGAATAGTCATCTCCCAATAAAACTATTTATTAGATTATTTTATTATAAAGGTAGTTGCCTCCTAATGAAATTATATTTGTTTTCTTTTAAATGAGGGTAATCGTCTCCCAATGAGACTATTTATTTGATTATTTTATTATAAAAGTTGTCACTTCTCGATGGGACTATATTTGTTTTATTTGCTTTTAAGGTAATCCCCTTCCAATAAGATTATTTATTTAATTATGAGGGTAATATCCTCTTTATAGGACTATGTTTGTTTTACTTTCTTTGAGGATAGTCTCCTCCTAATAAGACCATTTATTTATTTTTATTTGATTATGAGGGTAATTACCTCTCGATGAGACTATATTTACTTTAATGGTAGTCACTTTTTAATGAGACTATTTATTTGATTATGAGGATAGTCGCCTTTTGATGAGACTATGTTTGCTTTATTTGCTTTGAGAGTAGTCACCTTCCAAAAAATATATTTATTTGATTATGTAGGTAGTTGTTTCTCAATGAGACTATGTTTGCTTTATTTATTTTGAGGGTAGTTGTCTCTCAATGAGACTATTAATTTGATTATTTGATTATGAAAGTAGTCGTCTCTCGATGAGATTATATTTGTTTTATTTGCTTTGAGGGTAGTTGCCCCTTAATGGGACTATTTATTTGATTATTTTCGTTAAAGATAGCCACCTCCCAATATGACTATTTAGTTGATTATTTGATTATGAGTATAGTCACCTCTAAATGAGGCTATGTTTATTTTGATGTGAGGGTAATCGCCTTTTGATAAAACTATGTTTGTCTTAATTGGGATGAGGGCAGTCACCTCGATAAGACTATGTTTAAGGGTAGTCGCCACTAAATAAGACTTGTTTTGATTTCTATATTGTTTTGAAGGTGATCAACTTGTTTTGATTTTTAATTGTTTTAAGGATAGTTGCCCCTCGATGAGACTTGTTTTGCCTTTTACGTTGTTTTAAGGGTAATTGCCTCTCAATGAGGCTATTTTGGTTTGAAAAATTCTTTTCAAAGTTTTTTTTTCTTTAAAAACTTTTATACAAAGTCAAAAGAAAATAAATTTACTTTATGCAATAAGTATTGTAAAAATGAGGCAATTGTCGTAACCTATTTTGACCTTAATTTTTCCATTCTTTTTTTTGTAAAATTAAAATTGGGCTTGGTCTAAAGAGCCAGGCATGTGGCCTGGAGAGAGGCTCGCATGTCGGGCCCATCTATTTTTTTTTTGCTTTGTATAAAGGGTGAACAACCTTTCTTCTAAAAAAAATAAACAGATAACAATTATGCGTTTATGTTGTAAAGAAAATGTGCACATATAGGGGCTTGAACACACGACCTTAAAGCTTCAACCAATGAGCTATAAAATACATTTGATATTAAACACGTAAAATAATATATTAACATGCTTCACTGTTCATATGAAAAGTGAAATCAACTCAATTATATGAATAATAAAATCTACTCTCAATGTTTTAGTTGTTTAGATAACGGGCTCTACTAGCACTTAAACTATTATCTTTCTTACCTGTTAAAAAATATACATATTGAATTATAATGTATTCTCTATCTTATATTTGATAAATTTAAATTTCAACCTGATTCATTGCATATGTTTTTCTTGGGTTGATGCTCGAACAACTAATGCAATTTGACTATAAATTTGTTAACAATATACATACGTTTGTTCAAATCTAGCTCGACCCAATAATTTACTAATCCATCATGAAATGATGTAACCTTGTTGTTCTTTTGAAATATCGATAAAAGAAAGGTAAAAAAATTATACTCTACTTGTTATTATCTGATAATTAAAGGAGTTTTGATTGACTAAGTTTAAAGTTTTTTATTTTTGTCTATGTTAACTCTATTTTATATTAATTTATATCTATTTTGTATCAATGACATTAATAATCCAGTCAAAATAAAATTATTTTCGAGAACAAAATGTTTGTTATACTTAATATTTTTAATATAATTTGTATCTACCATAATTCTGCCTTTATTTAAGCAGTTTTTTATTCACAAAATTGTTTGAAACATACACTTTTTTTTAATCAAATCATAAATGTTATGCTTATATTAATTATGAAATCTACGAATAATATTTCTTGACGAGTCTCATGTTCTAATGAGAGGGAGGAGTATAGAGCTTGCTAAGGTTAGTTCAAGGCACTAGAAGTAAAGTGACTTAGTTCAAATTTATACAATAATAAGATAGTAATCAAGATGCAATAAGTGTAAATACTTATTAGTTCGTAATCACTTATAAATGATTTCTTTACAACTGAAGTAATATTTTTCTTCTTCTCTAAGATGTCAAGAATCACTATAAGATTTGACAGTTTTACCGATGGATATAATCCGTCAATATAAGATTTAGACTCTGTCAGTAATTTTTTTATTGACTAAATCACCGACGGAAAGCGTTCGTCAGCATCCTTTTCATCGATAATACCATATTCAGTCACTAACTTTATCGGTAAAAAAAAACAATTGTTGATGGTTTTACAAATGAAAAATATATGCTAAAAAAAATTCCCCCTGGAAATATACCAACGACTTTATTCCGTTAGTGATAGTGGCATATCCAGTAAATATTTTTCAATTCTATGTAAAATGTTGACGGAATAAAGTCGTCGATGATTGTGGCATTTTCAGTAAATATTTTTCAATCTCTGTAAAATGCGACAGAATATATCCGTTGGGAAAGACGTCAGTGAATGTGGCATTTCCAGTAACTATTTTTCAACTTTCTATAAAATATCGACGGATAGATTCTGTCTGTAAATCCATCAGTGGGTATTTTAATTTGCTTTTTAAAAAAATTATTTAGGATAAATAAAAAAAATTATATAAATTAATAGTAAAAAAACCAATTATGCAAATAAAATTTTATTAAAAATCAAAAATAAAAAAATAAAGTTAAATAATATTCATTACAAATTGAATGTGTTTTCAAAAAATACACCAACTCACTAACTTGAAAGACTTCATCTCGCACACTTGTGTCTTCGTTCTCATCCTGAACAACCTCAACATGATCCTTGGGTTTAATTTTTAAAATGGATAACCAATCAACTCTTGATCGATCCTTTCTAAAGGAAGGGATGTATATGTAATAAATTTATTGACATTGCTTTGCGAAAACAAAGACATCGTTTACGTTGCAGAGTCTAGTTTTTGAGTTGATTTCGACCAGACCATAGTGAGGATCAACTCTGATTCCTCTGTCAGTGATGTCATTCCAATAGCATTTGAATAAAAACACTCTATTCTACTTGCTATGATATTATAGTTCGACGACCTCTTCTAACCTACCATAATAGTCAACTTCTAACTCACTACTAGTCGATCTTTTAACACAAACACCGTTGTTGTATATCTTTCTTCCATGCCCATATTTTTCATTATGGAACACATATCCATTGAAAAAATACTCGTTGTAGCACTTAACTTTTCTTTCAAGGCCCAGGCTTAGTGAAGACAATGACTTAGCAACACTCTTTCTGAGATAAACCTTATACGTAATGTACAACAATAAACAGTAAACGAGAATTTTGTAATGACATGCAATAACTTTGCAAGAGATAATGAGTTTGTGATAGTACTTACATGTGTTTTGAACCACTTGGAAAATTGTTTATCTTGTGATTGAAAGATTGGGGATTCAGTTAGCTGTGAGTTATTGGACATTAAATATTATCGATGTTGCCTGCAAGTTTGTTCCAAATTATATAAGTTTATGATATAATTATTAACAAAGTTTAATTATTCGTACATATACTTACTGAATAAAAGGTCTCAGCTCATCATAGTTAAATATAACATAATTGTTTGCTTGTTTGAACTCTATTTCTGATAAATATCTTCACCTTACGGTATTTTTAGGTGTGGGTCATTCAGGATTGGAGAATATTGACAAGTTCTCATTAGAAGGCATTTCACTGCTATCATCATGTCGTGGAATGCGATTGATTCTCGTTCTCAAAAGATGTTCGAAATAGTACGAGATAAATATTGAGATCTCCTTAATAATATAGGCCTCACATATTAAAGCATCAGCATGCGCCTTGTTTTTAACTTTTTTCTTGAGATTAAAGAAGTACCTGCATTGAATTAATCAAATATTTTCAATTAAAAAAAAAGAAAATACTTTTATATATGAATTACATTGCAACTGTAATATCTAACCGTTCAAATGGATATATCCATCTATACTAGATTGGTCCTCCAACTTTTGCCTCGAACAGTAAATGTATGGGGAGATGCTCCATTGAGTAAAAAATGATGGAGGGAATATCATCTCAAGTTTGCATAGCGTCTCGACAATATTTGTTTCAAGCCTCTTAATATGATTAACATTCAACTTACTGGAGCATATATCTCTAAAAAAATAACTGATCTCCTTGAGTGCATCCCATATCCTTTTTGGCAACAAATCACGATAAGCTAATGAAATGAGTGTTTGCATAAACATGTGACAATCATGACTCTTCATTCCATACAATCTGCATTCCATCGGAAAAACACAGACTCTTAAGCCATTTATAGACTAGTAGTTGTGTATTTTTCTCTAACATGAAGCTTGCTCTTGGTTTTGCGACCCATGACCCATCATAAACCAACTCCATATTTGTACGGTTACAGAACAAAGCTATATCCAATCTAGCTTTGATGTTGTCCTTTGTCTTCCCCTTCACATCCATGACGATGTTGAAAATGTTCTCAAACATGTTCTTTTTTATGTGCATGACATCAAGGTTATGACATAGGAGATTGGTCTTCCAATAAAGAAGCTTATAAAAGATACTTCGTTTTACCTAGTTGTGGGTCAAACCAAAGTCAGGAAACTTCTGCTTACTTGATTGGAGGCCAATACAATGTCATCGTACTCTGATACATCATCATGCAATTCTTCACATAAAGACGTGGGGGTGCAACATTCTTTTCAACTCTGCCAACAAAGAAATCCTTTCTGTTATTTCTGTATCTGTGATTTAATGGCAAGAAATGATGGTGATAGTAAAAAAAAAAAGCTTTACCTTCGTTTGTTAGCATAAATTCCTTGTTGTTTTCCATGCAGTATGGACATGCTAGTTTTCCATATATGCTCTAACCAGAAACCATTCCATAAGTTGGAAAATCATTGATAGTCCATATCAGAGCTGCCCTCATAACATCATTTTATTTCCTCGATATATTATAAGTCAAGGCTCTGGAGGACCACAACTACGTCAACTCATCAATCAACGATCGAAAACAAACATCTATATTTTGGCCCGGGTTGCTCAGACTGGGTATGCCAGTAGATAAAAACATGAACTTTGGCCTCATACACATCTCCGGTGGCAAGTTATAAACCGTGAGTATGACTGGCCAACAAGAATAAGAAGCAGCAAATGACCCAAATGGGTTGAATCCGTCTATACACAACCTAAGACTCACATTTCTTGATTCAACTGAAAAATAAGGATGTACACTGTTAAAGTGTTTCCATGCTTTGCTGTCAGAAGGATGCACCATTACTCCATCAACCGTATCATGTGATTGGTGTCATGTCATAAGCTCAGTAGTTCTTGGTGATATGAATAACCTTTGCAGTCTAGGTGTGATTGTAAAGTATCTAAGTTTTTTATATGCCACGAGAGTCTTTCCCCTGCCAGTTCTGGGTTTGTAACGGGAATGCCCACATGTCATGCACTTGGTTAGCTCAGCATTTTCAAGGTAGTATAACATGCAGAAGTTAGGGCACATGTCAATTTTTTGATATCCTAAACAGAGAGGTTTCATCATGGACTTTGCAACATAGAAGTTCTCTTTCAGGTAACATGCTTCTTGCCCATTTGATAATTTTGTCATAATCGACCTCACTCAACCCGTGATCTGACTTGATGGTGAACACATGTGTTACAGCTGATAATTTAGTGTTGTTCGTGCAGCCATCCCATAATGGTTCGATAAAATCTTTCAGCAGATCAAAAAACCTAGTTGCATCTATATTAGGTTCTTCTTCTATTATTGTACATTAACTGATATTATCTTGATTCATTCTCAATGCATCCATAATCGTATTCCTGTAAGGATTACTATTGTCATTTGCAACTCGCTACACGTTGCTAGCACTAGAAGTTGACCCAACCACCCTTTCTCTCATTCTCTTATTACGAACAAATACTTCTCCGTGTGCATACCAAGATAAGTAATTCTCTATGAATCCTTTGTGTAGAAGATGTATCATTACAATATCTGGATGCAGATACTTTTTATTTTCACACTTCTTGCATACCTAATATCGCCTTCAGTAAAATTTCTAGGAATAGATGTTGTGAAATTAATAAAACCCTGAACTCTGTTACAATAATTTATCCCCCGCAATCCTTGGGGTGAATCTCGATACATCCATGAACGATCATCCATGACTTCTATCGAAGCTCTATAAAATTATGATGACAACATGTATTAATTAACTATGTTAGGTAAATAAATTTACAAAAATATTGGTTTAACTCGAGATTATCCAACAAGCTAATTACAACTTCTCATAAATATTCATTATCAATTATCAACGTCCATACAAATTTATATATAAAAATTTACAGAAATTACAACTTCGCAATAGCATTGATAAAAATTAAAACAGACATGTTAAACAAGCTATTAATTATTTCACCACAACACATGTAATTCGGTAATTTAACAAAGTTTCAACAATTTACAAACAAATACAATTTTATAAAATCTAAAACAAACCATAACAAGTACAAAATTATACATTCATACTACAAGTTTGTTTGATAAATAACAATAAACATGTACATACACTAACAAAATACATATACTAAAATAACAATAAAATTGACTTTTAAAATTAACATTTAAATGTTAAGATTAAAAATGATAGATTTACTTACAGAAAATTATAAAAATCCACAATAAATCAAAACACGGATGTTGTGACCACAAAACTTAAAGAAATATGACTTGTGTTGAGAAGAGGGGGATTTTTTTTGGGGGGTGGTTATTTGCAATTTGGGAGGGGAAAGTTGGGAAAGAAGAAGAAGAAATAGGGGAGAAGAGGGTCGGCATAGTGGTGATATATTAACTTTTACCGAGGGAATCACCGACGGACTCATTCTGATGGTGAGTCCATCAGTAATTCTGACAGTGAATTGGTCACATCATTGTACAGATATCCGGGTTTGAATCTCTCGGTGATTTCGTTGGTAAAATCGACCGCAAAAATTTCCATGTTAGCAAACGGCCTTTTTTTAAATTTTTTTTCAATATTTCGTCTGTAATTCCGTTGGTATATACCAACCACGGTATTTCAATTCGTCGGTACATACCGATTGAATTACAGATGAAATAGTATCCGTCGGTAATTATCACTACAATTTACCGACAGAATTAGTCCTTCGGTAATTCCGTTGGTATTAAGCGAAATTCTGGTAGTGAATCTCTTTTATTCTTAATATTAATATTAATAAATAACATAATTATAAGATAATTAGTTAAATTGCATACTAAATGATAAGATAAATTACTGCTATATAACATATAATAATAAAAATATTTAATAGTTGGCAATTTGAAGACACTATAACTGTAGTATCTTCAAATAAGCATAACAAGCTAACATGCCAAATAATTCCTCAAAACACTTACAGTCGAATTATTTATGATAACCCATACCAGTGTTGATGATCATATATATATACACAATCTTTCTACGTACCAGTGAGTTGTGTTTGTGTGTGTGTGTCTATATATATATATGAATTTTCTCCTTCAACATGCATGATTTTTGAATATGATGATCAATACGGCCTTCGTTGTTTTCATCATTTCTAGCATGATTTCCCGGGATGATGCCCAGATTAAAGGATGAGCCGGCTTCGTTTTTCATTGTCTTTTGCAGCAATCTGTTGTTCGTTGGATGACAGAGTGAGTTCATGTAATCTTGGTGGTCTTGGCGATCTGATGGGACTGTACATTTTGATGCTCCGATCAGTAGACAAAGCAGAACGCGGAGACCGTAAAGAATATTGATCTTGCGAGTTCCTTCTTTCCCTCGCTTCAGCATGCCGTTCCTTTATAATATTAGCCACTTGCTCTTCTAGTACCTTACTCTTGAATTGAGACCCCATCTAGCAACATATATACATACAAAATCCATCATCATCCTCGACATCATATATATATATATATATATATATGATGAAATTCATTTTAGGGGAAAAGAACAAAAACAAGGGTTGTTAAATAGAGCTAGCAGGATACAAGTTGGTAGAACAAATTTGGAATCCTTAATTATATGGAATTAAGTTACCTGTGTGACAAGTGCATAAAGCGGAAGGGTAATGTAGCTGCATATGACTTGAACTGTGATCCTGAGTTGAGCAAAATATTGATGATATTTAGAACTTGTTTCTGTTTTTGTTTTAAAAATGTTTTAAAAAAATTATTTTTTTGTTTTTAGATCATGTGATAATATAAAATATAAATTAAAAAAAAATAAAAAAATATTTCTAATTTAAATAATAAAAATAATAAATTGTTTGAGCCATTTTTTTAATCAAATATTTCTAATTTAAATAATTTCTTATAAATTATTGATAAAAATAATTATAAATTATAAATGAAAATGAAAAATCACTTCTTATAAATTTTGTCAAAAGAGAAACTTACGCTAACACGACCCTTGCGACAATAAATGCAGTGTTCTCATGGTAACATGATTCAAGCCCGAATTGTATCTGGAAAAAAGATCAAACATAGGAAAATGTCATAGACTTTCTAGAAAAAATTGTTATACGCTCTCTCACAACTAAATTAATAAATTACATCACAAGAAGGAGAGTTGAAAAAAGAGACGAGAGAGAGATTAAAACACTTACTGCAACCCAAATGAAGAAGGCAAACTCAAATGCATTCTACAGGTTGATCAGGAACAAGTGTTAGCACCATGCATGTCCAAAAGCATCGATACGAACTGCTTAATTAATTTCTTATTGTATTTCCCTTTTGATCTAGCTAGCTAGTTTATAGAGAGGAGGAATAATTACCACAAACAGAACAAAATGGACAAGAACAAGAACAAATCTTGGTTGACCGAACCAAAAGAGATTATCATTTGGATGAACAAGAGGGGTTCCTCTGCTCACACAGTTTTGATCATCGATTTGGAAAGCCATTTTTGCAACAATCACCTCAAGTTTGGCTCCCAGGACCAGCACAATCTACAATATCAGTAAGTCGGCTGTTGTAAAACTTGATATATATCTATATAGAAGAATTACAAGACAAGGTTTTCGTTAAATTTTGAAGAGGAAAAAGTGTACGTTAAACTCATATTTTCCCTTTTAGAGCACAGATATGGCTACCGATGATTACAACATATACCTTTTCCGTTGTAATAAAATCAATAACAATGCTTGAATAAACTTGGTTAATTACCACGAGTGGAACATAGGAAATCCAGTGGTATACATTCCAACCTGAACATCGATCCCAGAAAAAAAATATAGCAAGTGAAGAAATATATAATTGCAAAGAAAATGAAGCATAAATAAGGTGAATACAGAAGATGAACGGCAAACCGTATTTACCACGTACGTCCAGCAGCAAGAAAATTGCCACCAAAAACCACATTAAAGGACTGCCAAAAAGAGGCATATATAAATACATAGATCTGTATATGTTTAATGAGATCTATATATATGGAATGAAAAAGAAAAAGAAAAATAGTTAACCATGAGGATAGTTGTTAGCTTGTGAGAATACCTGATGCCAACAACGACCTTGAAATCGTCGTCTAAGGATCGCTGTATGTATTCTTGGAAATTGAAATGGTTGACGTTCCTGGTTGACAAGTGAGCCTTAAAAGTGCACACATCACCATACATCAGTGAGCATGGAGAAGACAGGTTTGATCATCTCATGTATACTTATGATGACACACACGCACCAGTTATATAAAGTTTAATGCAGGAAGATTAATGGAGTATTTGGAAGATCATTACCGAGATAAAACCATGTCTCAAGGTGAGATAATCAACTTTTGCTACCGAATGAAAAAACTGTCTGAAGAAACATATCTGTTCATCCAAATGCAGTCATTAATTAGAGAACTTGTAATCCAATTATCTCTAATACTTAACTTCTTCTCATGCCGCCGCCGCCGCCATCATCATCATCATCCGAACCACAAAATGTAAACTCACCATCCATAGAAGAGCTGGTATGTTTGTCCAAGTCCCTATATGCCGTCTTCCGAATGTTGTTTGTCTTGTGAGTCTAAATCGATTTGGATCTAATCAATAAACAGGACCGCTAAATTAATCTCTTGAAGCATTCAAAACAGCATTTATCTGTTGTGAATTCGGATGGTTGATACTACATGTACTCTCTAACGGTGTGTGTATTTATTATTATTATTATTAGCAGCAGCCATATTTAAAGTTTTAAACATGGTCATCACCATAAAATAAAAAGTATTTACCTAAAAAGAAAATCTCTTAAATATTTTAATTATTGCATAACATGGTCATCACCATTTATGATCATATTTCATTAACTAGCTGGTGCTGGTTTGGGTTGGAATTCCGGTTAACCGGTTTAGATATGTTTGGTATTGATATTTTTGTGATTATAATTTTAAAAAATATATTTTTAATTATTATTGGTGTGATAAAATATATGTTTGGTTAAAATTATATTTGAAATTAATGTTAAATAAAAAAATATTTTTTTATAATGGTTATTCCTATGTCAATGATAATGTGTATAAAAAATATTAAAACTGAGTTTTCACATCATTTATTTTTAATGGGTCCCATGTTTTAAAAACACTAATTAACACTTCACCGAACATAATTTTTTTAAAAAACTCAACCGCTGCGTATAGCGAAACACTCTTGCAAACTTGTTGGTGATAATAAATGAAACCAACATGCATCAACATACAGGTTCAGCCATCTTTTCTCTTTTATGTTGACACATCGTATCAATAAATATCATCCAAGTGGCAATGCATGCATGTAAGGTCATCGCGTTTCTTTTCTTCAACGGCTTAAAAAATCCGCAAAGTTTGCACCACAACTTGAACCAGTCTTGGTCATGCATGGCCTACAAAGTCTTTCTCGAGTCTACTGATCATGTATGTGGACTGCAGCTCGTGAAACGAAAGAACTGCATGCCATTGATATGTTCCCAAATCAAGAATCAATAACGTAAACTAATAGCCTTTCTTTAATCTATTATGATGATCATGTCGATTTTTCATCTTCTCAGTCGTTTAAAATTTAAATCTCATGGTGGTGGTGATTCTGATGTATTTAATTCCGTGAGTATACAAAGAACCAATCACTTGCGGTCTTTTTCTTCTAAAAAACTGGGAAGGAGAGAGGGTTTTAGAATGCAGAAGGAGAATAAATTAACTTCTCCGATTTCTAATTTCACTCCACTTCTCATTACGTGCGCATGATATTATCAAAAAAAGAAGAAAGAAAAAAGAAAAGGAGTTCTTATGCATGATGACCACATACCATTTGCAACTTGGTATTCAATTGTCCGACTTTCTTTCTCCCAAGCTTCCCACCGCCTCATCTATGATAATAATGTTACAAAAACATTAATTTTGTATCGTAAGCAAGAAGAACATTAGATTCATTCTAAAAAAAAAACGTTAAACCTGATGTGAAGATAGCGTTTTAAGTACCTTGGTCCAGCCCAGAGCCATGGTTAGAACACTATATACAATTTGCATAACTGCTAGCACAAAAATGAATATGTGAAGCTGATGGATCCCTTTTTGTGATATTAAAGAAACCTTTCCCTGAAATTATTGATCATAATTAGATTGTATGAATAGAACTAACCACATATATGAGAAGAAAGAAGAAATTGCAGAGCCATACTTTTGAACTGCAAGGATCATCAGAAATATTTACAGTACCGGCATCATCTGCTAACAAACTCCTATGTCCCCATAAAATATTCTTACCACGCAGACCATTCTCGAAAGACAAGCTACCAACAAAATTACCGGCAAAGTTTCCATAATTTTGTACTGCAGTGAGTTTGGATATTGCAACCTCTTTACGACAAGGAAGCATGGAGTTCGCAAGATTGGCTGGTATGCAGATTTTAGAAATTGGTTTTTGGGTCGCCGCCAGTATCAATGACATGAATCCTAGCAACATCAACTCTGTAAAAAACACCTCCAAATGATTAGTTAATTAAGTGGATGCACAACATATACAATTAATAAGGAGCTATATATGTTTTACACCTGATTTGAGCTTGTCCGCTGCCTCGCCCAAAGCAGTTCTTCGACTTCTGTTAAGCCACTGTTTCACCCTTTTATGTTAGCTAGCTTGATACATATTTACCTGGGAAAAATAATTAAATTCTTGGGAATATGTACTTACGTTTGTGAGGAGATGAAAAATGTGCTCCAGGACAATTGAAACGGATATGAAAACAAAACAAACTGTGGCGAGTGCCCATGATGGTGTGTGTTCAAGCGTGCGAATTGAAGTATCTTCTGTAGCCATGATCTGTTCTTCAAGATTCTACTTTGTTAATATTCTAAGGTTGATGGAGAACACTATAAATTATCAGGAGATTGCCAAGACTTTTGCAGCCGCGTATGCCTGATGTCGATACCTTTACAGTAATTTAGTTTTTAATCCCTGCGTTTTAACGAAGTAATAAGTTAGTCCCTCTAATTTGGGAAACAATAGATTTAGTCCCTTTGCCGTCATTGACTGTTAAATCTTCAAAATAACAGTTAATTTTTAATAAAAATATCATAACGACCCTTTGTATACAAAAATCCAATTTTCCACCATAAAGCAAAGCATTATGCTCTTCAGACAAGTTACAGTCTAACACTATTCATTAACGAGGCTTAATTAAGTCCTTTCCTTCATCTTCTTAGATTCCTTTCTTTTGTTTTGTTCACAGTATAGTTCAAGTGGATCAATCTAGAGTTGCTACTTAGAAAAACACTATTATTGTTACGATATCAAAGGATGAATCAGAACGAAGATGATATCATATCATATATATATATATATTTATATATATATATATATGATAAATTTAATTATCTGAATTAATATATATAGGGGCTATTTTTTATTTTAAATATATATAAATATATGATACTATATTCTTATATACAAAAATTAAACAACATTTGCTATTCTTTGACTTGAAAACTCTTTATTTTATTTTATGCTTGGAAAGAAAAAGCATAATTAACTTTTTTAATTCAATTATCCTTGCCCTCTTCTCTTCCTCTTCCTGAGCCCTAACACAAATAGTAAAAAATACAAATAAAAATAAATATAAGTAGCAAAGGGAAAAGGTTGAAGCATAGCACAAAAATTAATTCATCTTTTCATCAAAACAAGGCAATTGATGACTCAAACTTAAAATTTATTTTTATTTTATTTTGGGATGTTTGTTAAGAATTTGATGAGTTTTTTTTTTAATTCTACCTTTTTTGCTTTCTTCCCCCAGATTTGCTAGTTTCACCAATTGTTTTTTGAATTCTTGTTACAAGTGAATCTTTTTTTTTCTAATTAATTTGATATATTTTATGGGTTTGTTTCTATTATACTTGAATTTTTTTTATGTTTTGTTTTTAGCAGATCTATCAAAATTACCAATTTTTTTCTCACATGTATCTTACTATCACCGAGTCTAATAAACAATTAGACACATCTTTCTAGTCATATTGAGTTCTTTGAAGAGCACATACCCAACTTTTATTCAATGTAAGTTTTTTTTAGTCTAATAATTCTATTTTTATGTCAAATTTGCTTTTATATATTAGTTTCTTTTTTTTTAATATGTTAATTTTGCTTTATATGTCAATATGGTTTGCATGTAAAAATTTAGTTTTGATTCTAATTATTGCTTTAGCACATCATCATTTGTATTCATTTTTAGAACAGGAAATAATAAAAATTTATGATGTTTTGATTTTAGGTTTAACCATGAAAAAAATAAGAAGAATTGATTCTTTTTTTTTTTGAGAAAAATATTAATAACTCACAATCTAGTGAACTAACTTCAATGTGTAATGTTGAAATTATGGTTGAGCAACCCCAATGTGCTTCAATTTATGGAGAACTTGCATTGATTAGTGAGCAGCCTCCTACTAAAATCGACATTGCTTATTTAATTAGAGATCCAAGCAATTATCCTCAAATTTAAAAATACCTAATTAATCAATAAAATGAAATTCGAAGGGCATCCATTAATTTAGGGCCATATCAACCTTTGATATCTGAATATATGTTGATTGTTTGAAAAACATCCTCATTGATTTTAGTCTCATTGATTCAAAAGTTATCCATGACTTGAATATTCAAAGAAAAATACTGCATTTTGTTTCCCTTACTATCTATTTCCAAGTAAGCTATCTAGAAAGATAGGATCGAACAAGTAAGCCATCTAGAAAGTTAGGATTAGACACATTTATTGGTAAATGATTCAGTTGTTGGAAGATAGATAATAATGAGGAACAATGTGTTTTTTTTACTCATATGAGAAAATATCCAAATTGAGCTCATAGATTTGCTACCAGGTACTTGGAAAATTTAAAAAGTCAGTTATGTCATATTGAGAAGATAGTTAAGAGGCAAACTAATCAAGAAATTCTAAATGATCAATTACATATTAAAACTTCAATAGATATTGTTTGTTGGCTCACATTTCAAGTATGTGCTTTTAAATGGTATGATAAACGTCTAGAATAAAAAAATCGAGGAAATTTTCTTGAAATGGTGGAACTTTTAGCATCATACAATGAACAAGTAGGTGCTCTTGTTTTGAATAATACTCCACAAAATACTAAATACACCTCACATCAAATTAAAAAAGAAATTTTGCATGCCTTTGCTAAAAATGTTCGATCTTCAATTTGTCATGAGATTGATGATGCAATATTTTGTTGAATTGTTGATGAAACTCGAGATGAATCCAGAAAAGAGCTAATGACTCTTGTTATTAGGTTTGTTGATGGAATTGGATTTATACGAGAACGATTTTTGGATATAGTTTATGTCAAAGATACAACTACTTCAACTCTTAAGGAAGAGATTTTCTTTGTTTTATCTCACGACAATCATGATGTTCAAAATATTAGAGGCCAGGGGTATGATGGTGCTAATAATATGCGTGGAGAGTAGAATTGTTTTGCAAGCTTTATTCATTAATGATTGCCTTTATGCATATTATGTACATTGTTTAGGTCATCAATTACAATTAGCTCTTATTGTTGTAGTTATAGAAATATCTAATGTTCATATTTTCTTTGAGAATTTGATTTTTATTATTAACATTGTTAGTGCTTCTTGCAAGCGTAATAATGAATTACGAGCTTTTTAAGCAGCTATAATTGAATATTTAGTTGATATTGGTGAGATTAAAATGAGTAAAGAAGTTAATCAAGTAGGTGGTTTGCAACGACTTGAAAATAGCAAATGGAGTTCACATTTCAAATCAATTTGCAATTTGATAAAAATATATGGGGCAGCTTGCTTGGTTTTTGAAAACATTGCTTTGGATTGATCTATTTATTCTCAACATGGTGATATGACTTTTCATTAATGTCATTTAATTTTGCTTTCATCTTACATATAATGAAGCATGTTATGGAAATTACTAATGTGTTTTGCTAAGTCTTGCAACAAAAATCTCAAGACATTTTAAATGTTATGCATTTGATGACTACCGCAAAGACTTTAATTCAGAAGTTAAGAGATGATGGTTTGAAAACTCTTTTAGAAGAAGTGACATCATTCTGTAAACATCAAGACATTGAAGTTCCTGATATTGATGTTTGTTTTTCTAATGTGGGACAATCTCTTCATAAAAAAATTAGTAATAGTTGAGCATCACTACTGAGTTAATATATTTACATCTATCATTGATCAACAATTGCAAAAGTTAAATAATAGATTCAATGAACAGGCGATTGAGCTTCTTAAGTTGAGCACAACTTTAGATCCTAAATTATTTAGCTATAAATTATTTACTGTTGAAGATATATACTTACTTGTTGATAAGTTCACCCTGGAAATTTTTCTAATCAAGAAAGAATTCATTTGAGATTTCAGTTGCAGTATTATAAGCTTGATATACCCAATCATACAAAGTTAAGGAATATGTCATTGACTGCTAATTTATGTCAAGGATTGGTTGAAATAGAAAAATCAACAATTTATCCACTCATTGACAAGTTGATTCAGTTTATTTTGACTTTTCCTGTTTTAACAGCAACTATTGACTAAGCTTTTTCAGCGATGATGATTGTTAAAACAAGACTTCACAATCGGATGGAGGATGATTTTCTTATAAATTATTTGATTGTCTATATAAAAAAAATGTTGAAAGATTCACAATTGATATGATAATCGATGATTTCTATTCTATAAAAGAATGACAAACACAATTAAAATAAATATGTAAGTCATTTTTTATTATTATTTTAACTTTATTTCAAAGTTTATCAAACATAAATAATACTTCGCTTTAACAAATATTTTTTATATACTTTGTATGTTTATATTTGATAGGGACAGAAAAAAAATTTTAAAGTGATTTATACATTATAAAGATGAAATTAACTTTATAATTTTGACTCAATTTAGTATGCTCTAAATCTCTTACCTTGTTTAAAGGTCATTATATATTTATAGTAAGTTTTTTGAATAAAACTAAATCATGCTGTTTTTTTTACAACTCATGTACAATAAATTAAAAAAATATTATATATTGTTATATTAGTTTTGGCTCTCTTAACAAGTAATCCTAGCTTCGCTCATATGTGTGTACGTGTATAATTACTTAAAATCAAGTTTTCATCGGATAATTGTATTATTATTTAAAAATATGAAGATTCATTATAAATCCTTTTTTATATATGCAAAATTAGTATCTTTAATTAGTATTTTCAAGAACTAGTTAAACTAAAAAGAAGTTATAGAAATAATTTTTGAATAAAAAAAAATTACCAAAATTAAATAGTGAGTTTAATATTGTTCATCTACCAAACTGATAATCATGTCTACAAATATGGAGGGTTTTGTTATGTCTACAAGACTTTTGACCGGTCTCTCTAACTTTATGATATTTCAAGAGTGTTTTATATTATAATTTATGTATAGCTTATCTATATAATCGATGGTGGAGTCTAACGGTTATTTAAAAAAAAGCATTTTAATTTAATAAGAATGTTAATTTTTTTTAAATTATTTTAGTATTCTCGTTACAATTTTATTGGATATTTAGCATTAACAATGTCTCTTACATATGTTTTAATCAGAACAACTTTAATTATTAATAAATAATGCTGTATTTTTTGTTTTTTTTTGGGTCAAAGCTCAATTATATTTTCTCCCCTCTTAAACTAAATTTCTCTCTCTATCACAGCACGCCATGGAAGCGTTCAGAAGATCCTGCGATGCAATAAATGGACAGGAAAAAGACCGCGTGCCTCAATAATCTTTCTTTCGACGTAAAATAATTGACACGAGAAATAAACAGGATTTTCTCTATTTTTTTTATTTTTTTTTTTTGGATTAGACAACGGAGATTTTCCGTGAAGTTTCACCTTAATTTCCTCCTATACACGCGTTTTGAGTGGAAATTAATGATTTTATACAACGGTCCATGCAGCCCAAAGAAACGTCGCCGTCCCTTGACAAGCTTGTAAAGAATGCATGGCTTTGCGAGAACCATCAATTTCCATTCATAATCATATGATGGGTGTATTGGTTGCTTTCATCATTTATTATAATTTCAGGTCAGTAAGCAAAGTATCTATTTATCTGACCTTAAGTAATTGCATCCGAAGAAAATTTATATGAGTCGGACTTGAATCATCGTTCATGGATTAAAATGGGTATTTACAAATCAGGTTTTTCTATATTTATTTTTTTTAGAAATCTAACAATGTTAGATTAGCCTGAAATTATAATCCAATATAAAAAAAATTTGGAAATTTTTATTAGAATTTCAGCTCGATCCAATATTCAGTTAAAAAATTATGTTTGTTAGTATAAAACTGTGTATTAGTAAAATAAGTCCAAACAAATTTTTGATAAAATTTTAGCTCGATCCAACATTAGATAAAAAATTATACTTTTTAATATAAAACTGTGTATTAGTAAAAATAAATCTAAACCGCATCTTAATCTCCTTGAATGATAAGAAAACCTTACCAACAAGAAAAATCCACAAAAAAAAAACCCCACAAGTTGATGACATGAAAATCTTTCCCAAAATAATCCTAATTTCTACTGGTTATTTTTTTCTTGGAGAAAAAGAATTCTTGCTGAATAAAAAATCCACAAATTATAAAAAAAAACAAATAGCAAACCTCATACAACAACTTATGGTCTGACTTCAAATACATTATTTTTTATCATTTGAAGAAATTACTAATTCTACCGTATATTAATGAAAAACTTGATATGTTTAATTTTTATCCTAACTAGATTGGCAACAAAAATCTACTTATAGCTCCAGATATAGCTTTAAACAATACACAAAAATCTAATCTATTATATTTGTAATTGGTTAGTCCAAATATTCATTATCAGTCCAATCAATTTATCTTCTTGAATCATTTTAGTTTCAAACGTCCAAATAGTATTTTAATAGATCATTTAGTTATGCTATTTGATTCACATTGTTTTTGTTCTTTGTTAACTCTAGTCATTAGTATCTTTGTTTATTCATATGATCTTCCTATAGTTTCAGTATTACAAAATTATAATGCAATTATGTCCATATTATGAAATCAGATGGGTTCAACCATGAGGTCAACAATCTTCAATGAGTGACTTGCCAAGGCAATAAGAAACTGGCACAACACCGCAAGAAAATACATAAAACAGAACCGACACCCGAGCACCATAACACCAGCAACGAGTGCACCAGGCATCCCAACGCATGCCATGTCCCCTGTTCATTTACTGCCTAACTACAGAGGCGAGCCTGATGGCCTACAAGCATCACCAAGAAAGCCCTGTGTTGAAAATGGCGGCCGGGAGACAGACAGCCCCAGTATTCCAAGTTCTCACAAAAACAGAAAACATGTTGTAGAAAAAGAGGACAGGGATGCTCTTGAACCGACCACCACTCCCACTCGTCCAATTCAACAGGCCAATATTTTTTGAGGGTGCCATTGACATGGAAGATTTCTACTTCAAAAAACAACAGAAGATGGAACATTTTGAGTTTGGGCATTATTGTGTTGATTTGGTTATGCAATTCCTATTTTTGTATTTTTCCTTGTAGTTGTGAGCAGTGAACCTTCGTTAGGTGAAAAATGCAAGCCCGATTCCAAGTCACCTTCCCCAGTACCGGTGTAGGCAAAGAAGATCAAACTTGGAATATTATGAATCCTGAAACAGAACACGCCGCTAACAAAAGCAGAGCAGAGGAACACTGGACTCCACATCATGCCCACTTGGCTCTTAAAGCATTCAGCCAGATTCAAGAAGCAATGGGTTGCTAGTTAATTGTTGAATGGCAATTTATGATCCAGGACCCTTTCACATGTTTTTCTATGCTAAATAGAATTAATCGGTGCTTCGAATTTATATAATTAAAAGGTATTGAGATATATAAAATTTAACAGACGAATTTCAGAGAATAATTTCGAACAAAATATTAATAATTTTTTATTGATAAAAAAGAAAAGAAGAGACATAACCACCAAATTTAAGTTCCACTTAGAAATCACCACCTCGAAGACGGAGCACGAGATGGAGAGTAGACTCCTTCTGAATATTGTAATCCGCAAGAGTCCTACCATCCTCTAATTGCTTCCCAGCAAATATAAGCCTCTGCTGGTCCGGTGGAATACCTTCCTTATCCTGAATCTTGGCTTTCACGTTGTCTATCGTATCAGAGCTCTCAACTTCAAGAGTGATGGTCTTCCCTGTGAGAGTCTTGACAAAGATCTGCATCCCGCCTCTCAAACGCAGTACCAGATGCAGAGTAGACTCCTTTTGAATGTTATAATCTGCAAGAGTCCTCCCATCTTCCAACTGCTTCCCTGCAAAGATGAGCCTCTGCTGATCCGGGGGAATCCCTTCCTTGTCCTGAATCTTGGCTTTAACGTTATCAATTGTATCAGAGCTTTCAACCTCAAGCGTGATTGTCTTTCCAGTTAAAGTCTTAACGAAGATTTGCATCCCACCGCGAAGCCTGAGGACAAGGTGAAGGGTGGACTCCTTTTGGATATTATAATCCGCAAGGGTCCTACCATCCTCTAATTGTTTCCCAGCAAAAATTAGCCTCTGTTGATCCGGAGGGATACCTTCTTTGTCTTGAATCTTGGCCTTTACGTTGTCAATAGTATCGGAACTCTCGACTTCAAGAGTTATGGTTTTGCCGGTTAGGGTTTTGACGAAGATTTGCATACCGCCGCGAAGCCTCAGAACAAGGTGGAGTGTGGATTCCTTTTGGATGTTGTAATCGGCAAGGGTACGGCCGTCCTCGAGTTGTTTGCCAGCGAAAATCAGGCGTTGCTGATCAGGAGGGATACCTTCTTTGTCTTGGATTTTGGCTTTGACGTTATCGATTGTATCAGAACTCTCGACTTCAAGAGTTATGGTTTTGCCTGTCAGGGTTTTCACGAAGATCTGCATGCTCGCAGGGATTTAAGAAAATATCTGAGATTTTGATAGAACAAAAGAAAAGCAGGCTTCAGATCGAATGAATGTGTGATAGGATCGCTGATGATGGGAAAGATCAAGGGTGCGGTGCTGTGTCTTTATAAGAGGAGGTAGCCGCCTTAATGCCTTCATGGAATGGAGTCGAATTCTTCAGAAACAAGGCAAGATGGGTCGTTCGCATGCTCCGAGGTCTTTCCACACCACGCAAGAACATTCTAGGGAAAAAAAACAAAGGAAAACGAAGAAGGAAGAAAGAGAAGACAATTTCGCAAATTCACCGCAGTTTTTTTTCGCTAAGGAAAAGAAACTGTTAACAGCCTTTGACTCTTTATAGCCAATTTTTCATAATGAAATTGAGATTCCATTGATCAGTTGAAATGATTTTTCTTATATATATATATATATATATATATGTTTTTACAAATAATAAAATATATTTATTTATCATATCTAATAATTTATGTTACTACTCAATAACTTAACTAATGATCTCATAATTATATTAATTACTAATATCATTATACAATTATGATTCATCAAAAAAATACAATTTTTTTAAATAAATTGTTAATATATCGTAAACCCTATTTTTTTATTTAAATATAAGATGCATCATTGACATGGATACTTGATGTGTGGTTTTTTTAATTTCATGTAATCCAATGCTTTTTTTTATTTATATTTTAAATAAGAGTATGTATATAATTTGTGTTTTGGGTCACTGGGTAGATTTGTAAGTTTAATTCTACTCCATAGAAAATTACCACCTACTGCTAGGTAAAGAAATAGATGGTCGAGCGGTTAAAACCACAAAGGAGTTACCACCACGTTCCCCTCCTTTTTACCTTTTCTTTGGTTTAAAAAATAAAAGAAGAAGAAGAAGAAAAGCGCAAGCATGTTAGTCCCCGCTTTGGAAGCTTCTGTTTAAATTAGTCCCCAAGTTACAAAATATCTTATTATTACCACCAATGAAAAGGAAATTGATGATGATGTTCCTTCGGGTGGAGATTTGAAAGAAAGCTGAAACTGGGAAACCGCTTCGTGCTAAATTATTATCCAAAGCCTCAAATTCAAACGATTCAACTCAAAATTCTTCTCTTCTCTCTTCCATTCGTTCAAACCTCCACCAACATTCAGTAATTTGAACAACAGCTAATAATTAGATATAATAATAATAAAAAATGAGCGTGATTGACATTTTAACTCGCGTAGACGCGATCTGCAACAAATACGACAAATACGACGTCGAGAAGCAAAAAGATCTCAATGTCTCCGGCGACGACGCCTTCGCTCGCCTCTACGCCGCCGTCGATGCTGACATTGAAGCCGCTCTTCAGGTCTCTTCGATCTATTTGAAATCAAATGGATTTGTTTCATGTTTCAAAATTAGTGTCTGCTTGTTGATTTGGACTCCTGTTAAGTCCATTTATAGACTTGGAGTGTTAGTTTTTGTTGATTGGAAGGTCAGTTAGCTGTATTTCTGCTTGCATTGTTGAATTTGGAGTGATTTGATCTATAAAGAAAGCAGAGCTTGCGTCCAAGGAGAAAAGTAAGGCCTCTGCTGTTGCAATAAACGTAGAGCTTCGTCGAACTAAAGCTAGATTGCTTGAGGAAGTCCCTAAGTTGCAGAGATTAGCAATAAAGAAGGTTAGTTTTTTATAATTTTTTTAATTGATTTTTGACGGACTTGGTAGAGAAATTAGCTACAGAAAGTGAAATCACTCGGTAATATACTTGGATTTCTCTTGATCTTCACGGTTTTCTATCATGAATTGGTATTTAGGGTCCAGAGTATAGAATTGACAGCATCAGGGTTGGTGTATTGACAGGTTAAAGGACTCTCTACAGAAGAACTTGCTGCACGAAATGATTTGGTCCTTGCATTGCCAGATAGGATTCAAGCTATACCAGATGGAAGTTCAGCTGCACTCAAACAAACTGGAGGTTGGGGGACTTCGGCTCCCCGAACCGAAATCAAATTTGATTCAGGTGATTTGTGAATCGTTTGTAGCTTATTTCAATATTTAGGAAGTGATGTTTGATTTTTCTCCTTGTTAGCTCATGGTTCATGGATAATTATTGTATTCTAATTATGTATTTCCTTTGGGTAATAGATGGGCAATTTGATAATGAATACTTTCAAGAAAGTGAGACATCTAGTCAATTCAGGCAGGAGTATGAAATGCGTAAAATGAAGCAGGCAAGACTGATAAAGTGGCACTCTGTTTGTCTTTCATCCTGTAATTGAAGCAAGCTATTGGTCCCATGGTTTCCCTTGTTATTAACTTTCACATTCCTCCAGGATCAAGGTTTGAGTATGATTTCAGAAGGTTTGGACACTCTGAAGAATATGGCTCATGACATGAATGAGGTACTTATCGTGTGCTGGAAAATATGTTTGAAATGTGGGATGTGTAAGAAAAGCTGTTTGTATGTGACTATTGGCAGATATGTAATTGACCATGGCATTTAAATTCAGTGTGCTATGTGATATGTGCAGGAGTTGGACAGGCAAGTTCCTTTGATGGATGAAATTGACACTAAGGTGAGAAGCATTGCTGTATCCTTCTAATTTTCAGTGCCACTCATATGGAATTTAGAGTTGATATGAAGTGCTCTCTATGCTTCCTTACAGGTGGACAAGGCAGCTGCTGACCTTAAGAATACCAATGTTAGACTTAAAGACACTGTTAACCAGGTGATTGAACTTTCAACTTTACGAAGTTTAAACTTTTATTCTTTTCAGATGCATCCAGATTTAGGCTTCTTTCTGAATCTGACACAAGTTTCCATTCTATTCCAGTTGAGATCTAGTCGGAATTTCTGTATTGATATTGTTTTGTTGATCATAATCCTCGGAATCGCTGCCTACTTGTACAAGTAAGTTCCTACTTCTTTCATAAGTAGCTTACATGTCTATCATCATTTATATGCAATCAAGTGTTATGCTGCCATTTTCGGCATGTGCCCATTATGTTTGGGTGAGCTTTCTTTGTTTTCTAATTCCACATGAGCATCTAGCTTAATGGGGCTTTCCTCCATTTCTCGTACAGACTTAGATCAAGCTCTTTTGTAGGATTCATTTGACAATATAACTCATCGAAGCAATTCTTAAATCAGGATTAGTTATTATAAGTGAGCAATCTTGTCTCATTGAGTATACTTTATTCCACTGTGAATCGATACCATGAGAATCCTTTTTCTGGTAGTTCACATAGTATAGCTAGGATGAACTAACTTTAAAAGCAACATTATACTGGGAAATTTCTCAAAATGGGGGCCAAGGAAGAAGAGTGAAATTTTTTAATTTCACGAGCAAACTTAATTTGACTCCGCTTTACCACACACTTGGGGAGCTACATGAAGTTGCTTCATTTAATTCTGTTGTGGGTGCTCTTTTGGGAATCTGTTGTCATACTAGATCAATTTTTATTACTTCAGCTCATGTCATTTTTTCTCGCATTTGTACCCTCTTACATCCCAATGTTTTAAGTTGATGTCTTCCTTACCATTGTATTCATAGGTTTATGTTTCATATGGCTACACCATCACAGACCTCATCCTTAATAGCTGCCATCTTCATCTTCACCCAATGGACTCATTTCTTGACTAATCCTTTCTTGTGTGTACAAACATCTGGTTTAACATCTTCATCTTAGCTGTGTTTATGAGCATGTTATTTCTTCACCTGCAACTCTCACTATTTTGTAGAAGTGAAATAAACAAGAGGAATCTACTGCCTAAATAAGAGCACATAAGAAATCTACCTTTGGTAGCAACTCAAGTTCACATTTTCCATAAAAAGTAGCTGTCCAAATAAAAAATGCATTTTAATGAGCACACCAAAACTCTAGTTTTATACAAAATATACATGCAATAGGAAAGAAACAAAACAAAATCTTTAGTGAAACTCGAAATATAGTTATAATAATGAATTGAACTTCCTAATGTCAATTCAGTTGGTCCTTCCCACCAGAAGCTTTCTAATTCAATACTACTTTCTTTTATGTGAGTTCTGTTGATCCTACTTCTTCTTTTCCTTTTCTTTTTTGAGGTGTGCATTCTGTTTATCCTGTCTGTATTCTACCTATATTTTGTTGATAGTTGTGGAGGCTCTAGTATCGTCAGTTGTTGATACACCTTTTGAGTTTAGGGTTTAACTCCTTGGAGGTGTGCATTGGAGACAACTTGATGTACAGGTTGTCAAAATTATGATTACCCATTGAATTGTATTGGTTTTCGTGCTTGTATTTCCAAATCTTTTGAGTGCATTTTGTTCATCTTACCTATCTTCAAGGTTTATAGTTGTGGAGGCTCTAATACCATTAGTTCTTGAGTTATAAGTCTATTAAATGAAAGTATTGGATTTGCGATAAAGGACTGACAAAAAAGGGTATGTTCAAGAATCAGATCAACAAATTCTTAAGAATTTGTGAGATAACTGCGTTCTTGAGGGGGCTTTGCCACTTGGCACAGACAATTTCATGTATATTTTTGTCAAAAATACAATTACCTTGCCATTGAACTCTAAACTTTTAAAGAACACATTGTATTTCAAATGCTTAATTTGGTCTTCATTGTTCTACTGCATGCAAAATCTACACAGTTGTTGACTGGGTAATCTAGCATCTTGTTCTACTGTCCATGCAAAATCTATACAGTTGTTGACTGGGGTCATCTGGCATCTTGAATGCTATGTAACAATTTTGAAGTGTGAACTGTAGAAAGGAGATGGACCAACATTTACTTATTTTAATATGTAAACATTTTGTATGCCTTTATATGATGAAAACTGGAATTTGGCATTGAATGAAAAATAAGCCTGGAGAGTGGAATTTGTTTGTCGGGACTTCAGTGTTGGTTTCTGACTTTGAGTGGTGGGGCCGTCAAGCTATTGATTTACCTAGAAAACCTAGGAAAGAATTTGTGCTTGGTTCTTCTAACCCAAGGCAAATTTTTTTGGTAAGGACTTGCTAAATTACCAGTGGTCTTCTCCCCCGTAATTTTCCCTCAAAAGTGAGATGACCGATCATCTTCTTGTATCTCCCTGAAACCTACAGTGATGAATCAGCCGATGCTCTTATTTTTGTTGTTTTTTCAATTGGGAAGTTTCTCTGACAAAGCTTCTTCCTTTGCAGTGTGCTGAAGAAGTGAAGAACATGAAAAATCTACCCTAATCTATTTCCATGGTGTGTTAGTGTTGGCTTTTTCTGGTATAATTTTGTATTTTGAGGACTTCTCATATGGTGCTTGCTTTTGCATTTGATTTGTTTCTCATGCTGGGAGTAACTTCTCACACATGGAAATGGATGTTTGTGGTATAATTTTGTATTTTGTATTTTGGCTTTTTCTGGTATAATGTTTTAAAAACGCCGCTGCAGCTGCGTTTCCAAACGTTTTATAAGCGCGCCTAGGCTGCACTTTTTTCAATGGAGCATCATCCGCTCATGCTTTTTTTACACGGATAAGAGGTCGTCTGCTTTAACACATGATTTGTCATCCTTTGCAATATTTCTCAAGCACTTATATAGATGAAAAATCATGTCTCAAGTTTTGACCTATCTTTTCAACTTGTTTTAACTTTAAATTATAAATATATAACTCAAATACAAATATAATTTCTTTGAAGCATTGTAGAGTTAAAGAATTAAAAAAATAAAAACTATTTAAAAAAGATAAACTAAACAATTAAAAAAAATAAGAGAGGGAGTATGAAGTAAAATTTAAATAAAGAAATTTATGCAAAGTAGAAAAACATAAATAAAAAAAGAGAGCGTATTAAATTGAAAAAATAAAAACAAAAGAGGTGGTGTTGTTGGCGCATGTAGGCTAATTTAATTCAACAACTTTTTTTGGTTTATTGATTCATGTATATTTTTTTTTCTTGTTCTATTAAACATAATCAATATATTTGAGGTTTTAATTAAAAAAAATAAGAAATTTAAAAATGCATTTACAATATTAAAATATTCTTTTATTATATTCAAAATTAACCTAAAATTATACTTGTGGTGTAAGAATGTGTAGCTAGGATATGTGCGAGGTATGTGATAGCTAAAATATTGATTCATGTGTGTTTTCATTGTTTGATTTATATGTATAGGATAAAATAAGTTGGAAACAAACTATGTTTGTAGAGAACAAAAATTTGTCATAAAATCAGGCTGAGATTCTTGAGATCTAAAAATTTATTTTTCATTGTATTTTCATCTATTAAACATTTTTATCATGTTGATAAACCAATTTTTCAACTCAAATCACTTTAAAATTAAAAAAAAAAAATCTTTCTCAATCTTGATCTCTTTTTTCTAGCACGTCAAAAATAAAAAATACCTCAATAAAACTTCTCTTATTAAATAAAAATAATTAACACTAAAATGTTCTTTTTTGTTGCTAGAAAATAGCCAACAAATAATTTTATCTCTCCTTCCTTGATTTTTAGTAAGTTTCACTCTTTTCTCTCTCAAACTCAAGAAATAAACAAAGTAAATTTTTTGATTAAATAATTTTTTGCGTGAATTTCATATTGGTCATGCAGGTTTCTCATGTTTTATGTTTTAGTCCTCTTTTATTGAATTTTATTGTTCTTTTATATATTTTAAACCATAAACCATAACTCATTAAATTAGCCTTAAATAGATGCAATCGGAGAAGAAGAGCTTAAGAATGAAAATGAAAAAAAAAAATTGTTACTGTTCACAAAACCATAACACCCAAGTCTTTTAGTGTATTTAGCAGTAATTTATACAAGCTATCCACTAGGAATGAATCACCATATTTGCTAAGATCCTTATACTATACAAATCACCGTACCTAGCTATCTGAATGTATAAATAGCCACCGTGATATTTACAAATATAAACTCTTGATACTGTTCTAATCAAGAGTTAGGTGATTTCCTGTGAAGGTTAGGTGATTAAACTCTTGATATTGCATAGGAGAATTCCATTGCTCAGTGCTGAAATTGCCACACTCAGACTGATCTGTTCCGCTGAAATTCTCATTAGTGCCATCGTTTCTGATAGATACAACGTCCTCCTCTATATCTGCCTTTGTTCTAAGCATCTTGCCGGGTGGAAAACAATTCCCTCGCTGTTGGTTTGTTTCCGCAGGTTTTCTTTTCAGTGGGTTTAACATATTGTGAAAAGAAGTGCAAGATTTGTCGCTACTTAGGAAGTTTATGCTTGAGGCTCTTTCAGTTGATGGAAAATTCTGGGGAGAAAAGAAACAAGGTAACATTGGGCAATCATCGTAAAAATAATTCGTGACCATCTCAGTGTTGGGGTTGATGTTCATTTGCTGTAGCTCATTCACTTTTGGGAACAAGCCGGTGGGTGCAGATGCACAACTTGGAATATTTTGATCTTGCCATGTGTTTCTGGGGATGCTGTTCTTCTGCCTAACTCGACACAGCACCCAATCATCCAACTGCAGCAAGCAGAATTGTTGTTAACAATCCAAAAATCGTTATCAAATATAACTGGCAGTTGAATTAGACATGGGTTCGACCCTTCCACTTACCCTCATAGATCCTTTTCTCTTGGGATTGTTCCAAATCATGGCATCTAGCAATCTGTATTCATGCATGTTCCAGTCTGTCTTCAGTCCTTTGGGAGGGCGTCCTTCGTAGAACACGAGAGTCTTCTTGACGCCTATTTTGGCTGTTCCGAAGGAATTAAAAATCGATTTATCTGTCCCTGTTGCCTTCCAATAACCTGAAGCTGCTGCCCTGTTAGGCCGGGCTCCATTGGGGTACTTCCTATCCCTTGGTGTAAAGAAATACCATTCATCCACGCCAAACAAAGCTTTCTCTATTTTGAAAGAAAAGGTGTCTGTGATCAGTAGGCAATTACTATACAAAAGATGCATGTAAGAAAAATGGAACCAATAGAAACGCAATATATACAGACTTGGTAGCTCCCATGGGTTGTACTTATAGAGATCTATCTCAGCAATAATAGATGCAGGAAGTGGACTTGAACTGACTCTGTTCTTCAAATAGTGCACTATGAGCTCCTCATCAGATGGATGGAATCTAAATCCTGGAGGAAGTTGAATGCCTGAGCTGGCTTTGGCCTCCATGTTAAAGAGGCTTTGTTTCTTGGTGATGGAACAACCTAGGGAGAAGGAATCAATATTTAGGCCAATGATATAAACGATAAAAAATGGTTTGAACTTTGGAGGTTGGGTAGCAACACTGTGCTAAGTTTATATAGGGCGATGCTCAAGCATGCAGGCGTATAGACATGAATTATGTTTATAAAACAATAATTAAGCTTTGATTATTGCTTGGTGCAGATTCAGAGAAAGGAGAGTAGAAAGCAACGATTTTGTCTTATCTTTTGATTTTGAGGTTTTCTTAATTTTAAGGACAATATTGTTGTATTTTAAATGTCCTTTTCTTTTGATTTTCATATACAAGGCGAGTCCTTTTCAGGAGAAGCAACATCAATGGAAATTGAGCATCACAGTGGATTTGATTCGATAATAACTACAGAAAAAGATAATAAAATATCCGCTATGGATGCTGTTCTTGGTTCTATTGGATCCTTCCATGCGTTTTCCCATCCCCTATCTGTGAAAAGCTCCGAGATTTGTACAGAATATACAAGTGTTGAGGAACATAAGAAGGCCAACCTGATAGCTTATATAAGGAATGGGCTGCTTCTTGTTTTCTTCTCGGGGGGATCTCTTCATAACCAATTTGTCCGAAATTCCTGATTCATCGTGGATGTCAATTCCTAACACCGAATTCTTGGAAGTTCACTCTTTAGACCTCAACGCTTAGGATAGCATTATCTTCGAACAGACCACCCCACCTACCACCCATTGACAAGCAAGAGGAGGAGGGATCCTGGATTCTTCGTCAAAAGAAGAGAAACAATAAAACCTCATGTGAGTATGACCTTTATCTTTTCTTTCCTTGTTTTGAGCTGCATTCTCTCTATCTTTCCTTTCTTGTTTTTTTCTCCTACATTTCTTCTAAAACTACACTGTTTTGTTAAGAAAGTTCTTAACAAATTGGTATTGGAGCCTAAAATCCTTGACCAATAATAGAATCTTGCATATTAAACAATTCTAGAGGTAAACCATGATGAGAAATAACAAGATTAAGGCATTGGAGGAGCACAATGAAAGGCTTGATGAACAAATGCAAAGCATGCATCAAGAACTTCAAGATTCCATAGTTGAAAATTAGAAGCTATGACAAGAACCAACAAAAAGGTTGAGCTCTTTAAAGTCAGGCCATCCAAAGAGAAAGAAGATAGGGACAACTCATTTTTTGATGGGAATAATTCATAACCATGAAGGTTACAATCATGGGGAAACCATTGGAAACCTTGACGTTCATAAAATGGGATGTAACGTGACATCACCTAAGATATAACTACTTATTTTTTAGGCAGAAAATCCAAGAGGACAGATTAGGAAGTGCAAGAAGTTTTTCAAGATACACTAGCATATCAATGGGTGGAAATAGAAACAAAAATATGGTATAAAGGTTTCTTATTGAGAGAAGATGATTTGGCTAGCTAAAAAATATTTATAAGGGTCATTTACATGAGATTTGATAGTGGAGAAAAAAAATTAAAAGATATATTTTTGATGTATTTGTGTTATTTTCAATATTTTTAACATTTTTTCAAAACAATTGAAAATTAAAAAATTAAAATAATACACACACACACACACACACACACACACACACACACAAGGAGACCAAAAATACAAAGAAAAAGAAATAAGGGATTAAAGACCAGAGTGATTTTTTAGTTGCCTAGAAACTGAGAAATTGAGAGAAATTATATTTGTTTAAAAAAAAAGGGGAATTTCGGGGGCATTAAAAAAAAGAGAAAAAAAATCATAAATGAAAAAAAGAAAGAGAAGCAGTAAAAAATAATTAACTCTCCTAGCCTCCATTGATTACTTTTCTCTGCACAACACCGTGAGCACCACCATTTCTCACAATACTAATTAACCTCCATACCAAGAATCTCCTCTCAACTCCACCATGAGCTTCAGTCCTGACAATAGTCCTTAGATACTGTTGAAATTCAATATCAATTAGGATTTATAGTTTTAATATTAGTTAAAAGAGGAATCCTTGATGGAGAAGGATTTGTAATAAACTAGTTTATTACAATCCTTATCTAATTAGAATATTAGATTCCTTATTAGATTAGGATTTCCTTTGAATAGTTTAATTTCCTCATTAGCTAGGACTTGAGGTCTATAAATAGGCTTGTAATCTTAAGCATTAAAAAAAAAGGTTGAGAGAGATATAGAGAAGAGTTAGAAAGGTGTCTTTAGAGAAAACTCTTAATAAAATATCATTCATCTCATTCTTCTTCTTTGTTCTTATGTTTGTTTTTATAAATTAGCTATCATACCCTATTCTTTATTTTTTTCCAACAAGTGGTATCAGAGCTGATGTTTGGTTATTTAACATGGCTAATTCAAACCTTCCACTTCAATGTCCTAGATTGATAAAGGACAACTATCAAACTTGGTGTATTTGAGTAAAAGCTTGGCTAGGTTTCCAAGATGTATGAGAGACAGTTGAAAAAGGCTTTGAAGAGCCTATAGATGGAGCGACGTTGACTTTAGCCCAAATGGAGGTCGTGCAAAAGGCACGAAAGAAGGATCAACTAGCACTAACAATCATCCACCAATATCTGGATGACACTACTTTTGAGATAGTGGCCAATGCAACCACCGCCAAACAAGCATGGGAAGTTTTGCAAGAATCAAACCAAAAAGCTGACAATGTGAGAAAAGTACGTCTACAAAAACTACGTGGTGACTTTGAAAAGTTACATATGCTTAAATCAGAAAATATTTTAGAATATTTTGCAAGAGTATTGGCCATATACAATCAAATTAAAAGATATGGCGAGAAGATGGAAGAGACATGTATGGTAGAGAAGATCCTACACTCGCTGCAAAAGAAGTTCCATTATGTGGTAGGCGCGATAGAGGAGTCACAAAATATGGATTTTTTTCAATACAAGATCTCATGGGAAAATTACAAGCTCATGAGGAAAGAGTCAATGAGATTCAAGAAGATATAGGTGCATAAGAACTTTTTCAAAGCAAGATTGTTTTGGATATTCTCAAGGAGGAAGAGGTGGCCGAGACAGCCCCAACAGATCAAACAGTCGATCAAATGAAGGGAACCGATCGACCGGTTTAATTGGCTGTAACAATCCGAGATCCAGATTTGACAAATCAAAAGTTAAATGTTATAATTGTCAAAAGACAGGTCATTATACTAGAGATTGCTGGAATCCAACCAAAAGGATTTAAGAGAATGCAAATCTTATGAAAGAAGAAGAGAAGAAAGCCACTCTACTACTAGTGCATAATGAGAGAATACAAGACAAAGAGAACAAGGGATACCTAGATAATAGAGCCAGTAAGCACATGTGTGGAGACAAAGACATGTTCATGGAGCTTGATGAAACAATTAGAGGTAATGTCACATTTGCAGATCATTCAAATGTTGCCATCAAAGGAAAAAGTATGATTTTGATCAAATTATCATCAATTTATTGGTGATGTCTATTATATACCAACAGTGAAAAGCAACATATTGAGTTTAGGACAATTGCTGGAGAAGGGGTATGAGATTAAGATGAAAGATCATACTTTGACATTACTTGACACTATAGGATATATGATTGCAAAGGTAGCCATGACAAAGAATAGAATGTTCTTGCTAAATATAGAGAAGGATTTGCCTAAATGCATATGTGAAAGATGAAACTTGTCTTTGACATATAAGACTTGAGCATGTAAACTTTAATAGCTTGAAGATGATGGCACAAAAAAAGATGTTAAAGGGTCTACCATCCATTATACATCCAAAATAAAACCTCATATGAGTATGACCTTCATCTTTCTTTTCTTGTTTTGAGCTGTATTCTCTCTATCTTTCCTTTCTTGTTTTTTTCTCCTACATTTCTTCTAAAACTACATTTTTTTGTTAAGAAAGATATTAACAAATTGGTATATATTGGAGCCTAAAATCCTTGACCAATAATAGAATCTTGCATATTAAACAATTCTAGAGGTAAACCACGATGATAAATAACAAGATTAAGGAATTGGAAGAGTACAACAGAAGGCTTGATGAACAAATGCAAAGCATGTAACAAGAACTCCAAGATTCCATAGCTGAAAATCAGAAGCAATGACAAGAACTAACCAAAAAGGCTTAGCACAATATCAATATGCAAATGGAAGCTATGATGGCCACGTTAAAGTCATTCATGGCCATTTAGAGAAAAGGAAGAAATGAATAACTCAGTTTTTGATTAAATAATTCATAACCATGGAGGTTACAATCATGGGGAAACCATTGGAAATTAACCTTGACATTCACAAAATGGGGTGTAACGTGACATCACACTTAAGGTATAACTACTTATTTTTTGGAGAGAAAATCCAAGAGGATAGATTAGAAAGTACAAGAAGTTTTTTAAGATAACACTTTATGCTAGTATATCAATGGGTAGGAAATAGAAAGAAAAACAAAAATATGGTATAAAAAAAGTAGGAAAATAGAGGAGCTTAACAAATTAGTGTATGATAAGGATGTAAAAAAATTATATGGAAAGATTTGAAAAACTGAAATATTTAACGAATGTTTTAAATCTATTATTAGAACTTGATTTTGATTTTATTTTATTAATAATGTTTTTTAAAAAAAACAAAAATAGTGAAAAAACAAAAAATATATATATTTTGGATGCATTTGTATTATTTTCAGTTTTTTATAAAAGAATTGAAAAATTAAAAATTATAGAGAGAGAGAGAGAGAGAGAGAGATTAAAGATCGAAGTGATTTTTTAGCTGCTTGAAACCGAGTAACCGAGAGAGGAAACTGATAATTTAGAGAGAGAGAAGGGGGAATTTTGGGGGCATTAAAAAAGTAAAGAAAAAAACGTCATAAATGGAAAAAAAAAAAAGGAAGAGAAGCAATAAAAAATAATTAACTCTCCCAGCCTCCATTGATAGTTCTTCTCTGCACAGAACCGTGAGCACCATCATTTCTCACATTACTAATTAACCTCCACACCAGGAATCTCCTCTCAACTCCACCATGAGCTTCAGTCCTGACAGCAGTCCTTGGATACAACCCGTGAGCAGACTTCTCCAGAGGCAACGGTGAGGCCTGTCGTGTTCCTCAGTCAATCCGACCAACTGTCAGCCAAGCACCATAAACACCTCAGCCATGGCAGCCAACAACAACAACAAAATTCATCTCATCTTCAATCGACTATAACAGTGAAAGATTTTCTAACGGCAACTTCAACCGTTACCTTCCAAGCAGCGTCATCAATTCCTCTTTCACTTCCACGGTTGATTGATCCCCAAAACTAGACCAGCACCTCCCAAAACAGCGAAGAAAAACATGACTAACACCAGGGAAGAGAAGATGAATTATTTCTTTGAAAGCAAAGATTTGTGTTGACTGGCTTGGAAGGGAAGAACATATCGTGACCAACAACTCAGCCTCAACCATTCCTGTTCATTAACCGTCAGCCTTTACCAGCAGCTTCAACCGTCACCATCAGTGGAAGCTCCTCTTTCCAGCTGCGTCGGTTTCTTTGCACCGTGATCTTAGTCGTGAACAACAGCTCCTCCTGTAGCAACAGTTTGAAGAAGCAACAGCAGTGTAGTGTTACATCTGTCCCTCTCAGCAGTGTGGCAACTGACATCTTCCTCAGCTGTTCTTGGTTTCCATTGAAAGCATCACAGAAGAGCAGCTCTGCACCAGCAATAGCTTTTCTTCTGCGCAGCCGAGAGCTCCAGTATTCTAGCAGCTGTGTTTCAATTCTAGTAGCCTGCCCCTCCTGTGTTTTTGGCCATTTGCAACAGCTGGAGTCTTCATCAGCAGCAGTTGAAGTCTTTAACAGAGAAACTACTTCTTCTTCATCGAGCAGCGCAGCTTCACTCCAGCAGCAGCAGTGTGCATCGTCATCCTTCAGCACCGCACTAACTTCAACAGAGCAGCAACTTCTTCCTTCTCCAACAACCACCGTGAGCCACCAACATCTCCAGCAGCGCCAGCAACCGACGGTCAAAACTCTCCTCTCGCCTAGGTAACGTTTCCTTCTTCCTTTCATCATTCATGTATGGTGATAATTGCATAGGGATAACATGAATCATTCATTCACGTTGCTGACATTTTAGCCAGAAAATGGAAGCCATTAGGTCGGGCCTGTGGCAGAGTAATTAGGCCCTACCAAGCCCAGCCCGTGTAGCTGGGCTGGGTTTCATTTAAAACAAAAAAATAAAGAAAGAAGAAGCATGTTGGGCCACTTGCCGGCCCAACAAATTCAGGTTGGGTTGGGCCAAGCCCAACCCATACCTCAGGGCGAGTTTGGCACATTCTATTTTTGTTTGAGGAAAAGTGCCTTGTTTTGTTCTTTAAAGTGTGTTTGTCAAACATTACCTCTCTAATTTGAAGTTAAAGGTGTGCTTGCCAAACATACCTTACTGCATTTTCATTTAAATTTAATTTGTCATTATTTTACTGTTTAGCCAAATAGACTCTAAAATAGTTAGAAAAAATTTAGAGATCATTTTTAAATTATTTATAAGTCTCTCGTGTGTTTTTCCAATAATTTTACCTAATATCAGGCTATAGACTAACATTGTAAGATACGGATCCAATACTAAAAATATCTGATTTCACTTTGAAATTTCAAAAAATTTTAAAAATATTTTGTTCTTTTTGCGCATACGATCAAATTCTAAAGGTTTTTCGGGCATATTTTCTAAAAAAAATAAAAATGTATTTTTATTATGTTTTAAAAATACCAAAATAAATATCATAACTGGTTTATGATTATCCACTAGAATTTGACTAAAATTTTAAAAATACCACAAATTAATTTGTTCAATTAATATTCGGGGTATGAATTTTACAACGTACGTAATGCATACTTTTGGTATTAAATTAAATAAATTAATACAAATAAATATTAGAAATGAATTGCAGACTTTATTATTTAAGGATATAAAATTACACTATAAAGTATATCCTCAGGTATTAAAGACACAAAGTAGAAAATAAGTGCAATGCTAAAGTTTAGGTCCTAGAATGATTAAAATTTAACCTGATAAGGTAGAGACTTCCTCACAAAGAGAGATCTATCTTGAACTTTAGATGAGACCAACAAATAGAAAGACAACTTAAAATAATAATCAATCAACAATGCAACCTTACACGGTCTCTCGCAGACCATTAGATTTTATAGTGATCATAATATTAGGTGGCGACTCCTGAACCCTATTAATTATATTTTTATGATTATTTCCTAACATTTCCAAAACCCATATGATCACTATAAAAAGTTTACAACTTTTACAATTAAAAGTGAAAGCATTTCTAAAAGAATATAAGTTAGTATTTGTAGAACCTAAACACGTTTCACATGTTGAAAAGTTTGATCATAAGATTTCTCTCATACCTAAAGCCAAACCATTTAATATTAGGCTTATAAGAGCTCACTTGTGCACGATAAAGATATAAAAAAGTTGTTAAAGAAGTTATTGAATGGGATTATTCAACACATTTACAATATATTTGCTTCTGTAGTGTTGTTGGTTAAAAAAAAGTAACACATAGAGGTAATATGTTAATTACAAATAATTCAATAATTTGACTATTAGCAATAAGCTTTCCATTCCATTAATTGATGACTTGATGAATGAATTACATGATTATCAGTTCTTATCAAAGCTAGATCTAAGATCTGGGTATCCTCAGGTAAGAATATATAAAGAAGATGTGGATAAATAACTTTTAGAACTCATCATAGACACTATGAGTTCAAATTTATGTCATTTGGCTTGACTAATACACCAACCACATTTCAATCCTAAATGAACAATATATTGAAACCAATTTTTATAAGGTTTATATTGTTGGTTCTACTTTAGAACTTTAGAACTACACATTAATCATCTAAGGATAGTAATGGAAACATTAAAGGATAATTATTTTTAAAGCAATCAAAATGTTCCTTTTATGAGCAATAAGTTGAGTACCCTGGCATATAATCTCAAGATGGTATGGCAACTAATCCAAGAAAGATAAAGATTGTGAAAAGAGCCTTCCCCCTAGTTAAAGAATTAAAAGGTTTCCTGTAATTGACAAGATATTGCAGGAAGTTTATTAGAGGATTTAGAGTCATAATCAAACACTTGATTGAATTGTTAAATAAAAAATAATTTTAGTTTATAATTTTGTTCAAGAGCTATTTTTGCAGTGGTACTAGTGTGATATAAAGAGGTTAGTGAAACTTAATGGAATAAAACTTATTTAAAAGGAATTATTGCTGGAAATTTTTAAAATATAAGTAGTTGGCTAGATTATAATTTTGTAAAAGGAATTCTTAGATATAAGAACAAAATTTTAATTGTTAAAAAAGAAAATTCAAGGGAAGGTTGGTAAGTGTTGCATATAATTCATATGTTGGGGGTCACATAGAAATGTAAAATTCTTACAAGAGGTTTAAGATAATATTTTATTGGTCTTTAAAAATGACAGTGGTTAAAAAGTGTACAAATAAATATGATGTTTGTAAATAGACCAAGATAAAAAAAATAGCCTACTCCAGATTACTACAACCTTTTTCCAATATCAGAAGGAGCATGTATAAATATAACTATGGATTTCATAGAAGGGCCACCATAATTAAGGGGGGAAGATACAATATTGATAATAGTTGATAGATTCACCAATAACTATTATAACAAACAAGGATAAGGTTTTTATTAGATTATTTTGGAATGAGTTATTTAAGTTGTTAGAGATGAAGCTATTAATGAGTTCATCATATAACTCACATACTAATGGCCAAATGTATGGCAATATACAATATAAATAAATGACATCCTTGGTTGTTATTGGCTCAATGATGATATAATTCAAGATTTTATTTTTTTCCATTAAGATGAGTTATTTTCAAGTTTTATATGAATACCCTCCATCAAATAAAGAATTAACTATATAAAAACTACAATATTGTTTATTTTTAAAAAGGCAATTCATATAATGGCTAAAATAGATCAATTATTAAACAAACAATCGAAAACGGCTAGATATGAAATGAAACATGTTACGGAAGAACAAAAAAGAGAATTTGAGGTAGGGATTCAGTGTACCTTATAAGTATACCAATGTGACATTAGAAAAAAAAAATATTAAGTTGAATCTCAAGTTTTATGGTCATCCAAAATTATACAAAGAATTAGATTAATAGCATACAAGTTATAGCTGCAGTAGGACGTATCATCCTCTCTTTTTTTATGTATCTTTGCTTAACAAGAAAGTGGAAAATAATGTAGCAGTATCTTCATTATTACCCAAGGTAGATGAGTATAGGAGAGTTGAGGTTAATCCAGTGGCCATTTTTGGACAGAAAGATTATGAAAAAAGGGTAGGTTCTCATGGGGCTCATCAATTGGTCCAATCTGTTTAAGAAATATTCTACTGGAGAAGTTTTGGACTAATCAATTTCCTAACTTTTGTCTTGATTCTTAAAGACAAGAATCTAATAAGAAGAGAGTATGATTACAAGTTTATGTAATCTTGGCTTTGGTTGGCATTAAAAAAGTATCATAAGCTGAGTTATTTCAATTTTTTTCTCGTGAATTTTCAAAAAAGCTGAGTTATTTGTTGCCTTCATTAATTAACTAAGGTTCTTCTTCAACAAATTCATGGAGAAGTCGAGCAGAGTTTAGAGAAATTTTAAGAGATAATGGTATGTCAACTCCTATCTACGGTGGATTAGGATCATTGAAATAGCCATCTTTGTGCCCCCCTAAAAAAAAAAACTGAAGTTACCATGGAGAAGGTCAAGTGGAATTGTTGTAATTTAAAACCATTAATGAACATTCCCTAATCTATCTTCACCTCACCCCTCATATTTCAATTTTCAGGTAACATTCATCGCAACAGGAGGATTTTATAGACCGACAGCTGCAAGCCAATTTCATATAGGCCAAGATTCATTAACAGACACCAAGCACTAGAAATAAACTTGGAATCACCAGGTATATTTATTTATTTATAGGTACATGAATGTGCTTACAAGTAATTAATTTCAAATTCAAAATTAATTGGATTAGGATCGTAGAAATCATAAATCCTCGTTTAGCCTTAAATCTTATGCGGGAGTTACTCCCCAAGCAAAGCTTTGTTTTTACATAGACATAGGTTAATGTGTTTGTGCACTCTCACGCGTCTTTGTGATTCATTAAGGAATTGGTAAACTCGGAAAAGATTTCGTGTCTTTTTTTGCTCTTTTCAGTGAAAGGGACAGTGCCCCCAAAAATTAAGCAAAACTGGGCGAGAGAACATGGTCTCAGTAAAGTCATAGTACAGAAATGGAAGCAAATTAACCTGCTCGGGAGCTAGATTATCCTGATGAAAGGCTCTTAAAAATGAAGAATAGCCGAATTTTGCTGGGACACACAGCACAGCACAGAACCGAAATAAAAAGAAGACAACTGCACTCGTGACAGACGGACAGACACAGCTCTAGCATTCATTCATTTGACGAGACATCTCTCTTTTGTCTTTCTCTTCATTCAATTAGTTTCGTGTCAGGTACCATCATCTGTGTGATAGAATTCATTTCTTTCTTTTTACGTGAATTATGTGTATTTTGGATGATGAATTATTTTGCCGTTGTTTTAGCTGACAGGGTTTCTTTCGAAATTCAAGTTTAATTTGGATTGGAGAATGGGAAGTGGGGCAAATAAAGTGTTGCTTACTTCAAATGGAGATGAGATTTCACAGAATATTGCCTTCCATTTGGTTAAACAAGGAAGCAGGTTAAGAATATGTTTCTTTCTTTCTTTCTTTTAAGTTGTATAGTTTGGTATGTTGTTCTTTCTTAAAAGCCCTGGCCTATCTGCACGTGAACATTCCACTCTATTGCAAACAAGTCTCTAGTTCTAGTTACCAAAGCCATAACCGCAACAGCTTGGACTACAGGTGCTTTAAATATATGGAGCACCACTTAATTTTGAATCTGTATCAAGAACCAATTTCCTGCAATCACATAGCCAATCTTTGGTTACTATTCATTGATCAAACACTACGTAGAATTGGACATCAAATTATAGAGGAGGGGATTTACCAAAGTGTTGATTTGGTTAATTCACTGGAATAAAAGCTATAATTAATATCATAAGTCTTGAGTTATAAATAATTAAGAAATACTTGGTTAAGCCTGTGGCGCGATGAGCTTTAGGTTATACCAGCCATTTAACAGTTTTAGGTTATTCTAGCTATTTAACCCGAGTTTTGCTGTAGGTTATAATTTTTTTAAAAAAAAAAATAGTGGATATGTAGGTTGTTTCAATATGATTAATTTTATATAAAAATAATTCAAAGTGTAAATTGAAAAATTTATGCAAGCAAGATTAAAATAATTATAACATAAAATGATACATGTATCTAATTGTATTTGCTGAACTTTTTTATTTAAATGAATAATAGATAAATCCACACCCTAAAATCAATAACTTAAAAAATAAATACAAATAAAATTGACTAAATAAACTCATGTAACAAGAAATATTGCACAAGGCCAAACACAGAAGCAATATATTTTTAAAACAAATATTTTTTATTTAAAAAAATAAACTTTTTCTGTAAAAAAAAAATATAGATGAATTAAAATAATACATTGAAAAATAAAATAGAAACAGAATAACTAAAAAAACTTATATTCAAAAATGACATACAAAAATCATGACCTAGGTCATAAGACCGAGATAAACTCATAAATAAAACTAGAAAAAAAAATTAATTACACAAAATGATCGAAAAAATGAGAGTGAGAAAAAACATTAATTAGAGGGATAAAAATTTTAATTTTGGGGGTTCATTTGAATTGAAAAATAGCTTTAATAAAAGAAAAAAACTTAAAAGAATGAAAGTTAAACTGAAAAAAAAATAAAACAACAAAATATTTGTTTGAAGGATGAAATTGAAAGAAAACAAACTTCAATAAAAGTGTCAAAGATAAAATTAGAAATTTAAAAATACAAGAACTAAAATGAAAAACAAAACATATGAGAAATTGCAATTGAAGAACTAAATTGAAAATAATAAAAACATTTATAAATGAAAAAAGGAACGAAATAAAAAATTAATAGAATGGGGATTGAAATTGAAAAGTAAGAACAAAGAGGACAATGAAATATATTACATGTCGGGAGAGACAAAGAAGGGAAAAAAATCAAACGACCACGATTGACAATCTGATCACTGTAATTTTCGATACACCACTCCAAATAGAAGATGTACACAACGACCCATCTAGGAAGATGACAGTAGGCCAATTGCGTCCACCGAGTGGCGCGACACGGATGCCACCCATGCATTAGGGTGTGTCGAGGATGCTCCAACAAATTTAAGCATTAAATGTTTTTTAAAAAAATATGAAAAATACAAAAATGCCCCCCAACCCCTGCAATTACACAAAATGCTCATATGAAAGTACAAAAATATTCTCAAATGTTAAGCTTATGTTTTGTCTCTTTCAAGGTTAAATATGTAAATGCACTATGCATTAAAAATTAAAACCCCAAAACACCATTATCCGGTAGCATAATAATTTTTTTACTATGGGGACAAATACATACTTTTATTGTAAAGAAGCTTATGCAAATTCAAGAAAGCTATTGGTCAACAATTTTATATTTTATTGACTTTAAGGGCAAAATCGTATTTTTATTGTGCAAAAAAAAAAAAGATATCAACACCACCACCCAAATATAAGACACATTTTATTGTGGATTAGGTTACAATAAAACACTAATGCCATTTTGTTTTTAGGTAATAGGTAATCATAATGAAGAATGCTATACTCTATTTGTATTCCTAAATCTCATATTGAACTTGATCAAACTTCAAAAAAATGATTTAATTTTGGAAAATGATTTACAAACAAATTTTTAATATTAATTCATATAAATTGACATGTCAATCTAATCTATAAGCTATAAGGTGTAAATATGAGTCCCATTTATTTTAAATGATTGGTCTTTCATGAGAAAGAATATCGATCAAAAGATTTTTATATAAAAAGTTTATTAGTATATCTTTGTTCCTCAAATTTCGATTATTGGTTTTTCTTTTAGGAGAAACATTATTTAATTAAGTTTTAGAACGTGATGGCATTTGCTTAAATTTGTATAATTAAATCTAAGCTAGTACAAAAACATTTGACGGGACTCCTTTCAAATTTAGGCTAACATAATGTAACATATTAATTTAATATTTTCTCTTACTTAACTAATTGACTTCCTTTTATAATTCAAATTAGCAAACTCTATTTCTTTTTATATACTACTAAATTAAATGCATATCTTATAAAGATAAACATATGTCCCTCTCATCTCCCTAGATCATAAAGGAAAAGGAAAAAAGTAGAAGAACTAATTTCTCTCTCAATTTTCCATCAATAGAACCATTAAAATTAAGATCAAGATATATAAAATGTCAAGTAATAGATCAAAGCAAAACTATATGATTTTAGGTGTACAAACCTAGAAAGATAAGAAATTTATCTATTAAAAAGCTTTAGAGAACTTTTTGAATCATTTCAAGACATCCTTTTTTTATCAATAATTACTACCAGAAAATTATCAAATACAAATGGAAATACTGAAAAAAATAATTTCATCTATAAATTACAGTGAAATTTACTAATGAAATATTTCATCGCTATGTTCCTCGGTATACACCAACAAAAAATTTTATTTATCAATAATCGTTTTGGAAATATCTAGATTGATGAATTTAGAGAATGATAAATTGTATGGAATGAAGAGCCATGATTATCATATATTTATGCAAACACTCATTCCACTTTTTTACCGAGATTTATTGTCAAAAGAGATATGAAATGTCTTCATAGAGATCAATTATTTTTTTAGATATATACACTCTAACAAATTGCATACCCAACATATGGAGAAGCTTGAAACAAATATCATATAGACAATCTATAAACTTGAGATATGTTCCCTCCATCATTTTTCAATTCAATAAAACATCTATCCATATATCTACCATACAAGGAAAAAGTTGAAGGCCTTATCCAGTATAGATAGATGTATTCATTTGAGAGGTTAGGTATTACACATTCATCATAATTAAATTTCTATTGTCTTTTTTTTCAATTTTAGACATTCATTTAATTTCATTCAGATACTTGTTCAGCATAAAAAAGGTATTAAAAAAAAAAAAGCATATTGAGGCTTTGATATACAAGACTTATATTGTGGAAGAAATCTCAACATTTATTTTGTACAATTATGACCCTTACTTGAGAACAAGAATAAGCTGCATTCCAAAACATGATCATAGTAGGGAACTACCTTCAAGTATGAATTTATCAATATTTTCCAATCATGGATGACCTGTACCAAAAAATATAGTGAGGGGGAAGACACATGACAGAAATCGAGTTTAGACATGCATATAATTATGTGCTATTTAACAACAATGAATTGAGACCTTTTATTCAGTAAGTAAAATATTTAAATGTTGTTATTTTCAAATATTTTTTCTCTTATACTATCATAAACTAATATATTAAAAAAATTCATTATAGACAACATCATCAATTTTCACTATCTCAAAATTTGCATCTTACTAAATCTAAATTTTCCAGTTACAAGATGAATAATTTACAACGTGGTTCAGAATACACCTTTATCTTTATAATTCTTATGTCTCATAATATTTAATTTAATTACACCTTTTTTTTTAACTGTTAATGGTTATAATCATGTACTAGGTTTATCAATTGGAAAGAAATACTAGTGGCAGTTTGAATTTACTATGTTTAGATCTTGAAAAAAAGGTAAAGTGTTATAATAGGTATTTTGTCAATAGATAAGTCTTTCATAAAAAAAAGTATGGTTAGGGTAGAAAGATATATAACAATAGATTTTGTGTTAAATGATCAACTTATAATGAGTTTTAAGTTGATTATGTAGAAAGTTAGAAGATGTGATTGAAATGCAATAATATAGTGAGCAAAATAGAGTTTATTTATTCAAATATTATTGGTAAGATATCACCGATAGAAGAATCATAGTAGATCCTTGTTATAAACTAATTTTGACCTCACCTATTTTTAGAAAAAAATAAAAAAATAAGCTACTTTTTTTAGTAATTTTAGTTAATTTTAATCATTTCATCATTTTCTTCATTTTTATTTATTTTTTTGTGTGTCAAAAAATCTTGAAAATAATAAAATATACAAAATGCAAAAAAATAAAAAAAAAATAGTTGGGTTTTGAACTTGCGCCCATAATCAAGTATCATAGAGAAAAAAAATGAGGTTTAGGAAAAACATTTGGGCCATAATTAAAGAGAAAATTTAAAAAATAGCTTAATTTGATTTAATTTTGATAAGAATGAAAGAAACTTGAAGTTCAAGGATGATTTAAAAAAAAAATAGTCATGTTAAAAGTCAATTAAGAACCTAATTACAAAAGTAACTTGAAATTAGCAGTCAATTTGGTTTAAAAATAAAGATTGGAAGAACCAAGGATGATTTTGCAACAAATAATTAAATCTCGAGAAATAAATTGATTCAATTAGGGATATAATAAAAAAAGGAAAAATAGATTAAGGATTTTTAGGGAAACTAAGGACTAAATCAAAATTGGAAAGATCAATTAATTCAATATAGAGCTTAAATTGAAAGAAATTTCAAAACTAAATATATTAATTGAATCAAATTCAAAAAAACAAGGAAGAAAATTTTCAAGGACCAATTAATCCATTTACATTACTTCATTTCGGTCCTATTTGTTTTAATTCAGTCAATTCAATCCAATTTATTCCAATTTAGTCCAATTGAATTAATTTGATTCAATTTAGTCCCATGTTAATTCAATTTAGTCCACTTATTTCTAATTAATTCATTTTAGCCCAGAATCCATTTAAATCAAGCAATATTTGGAAATCAATTCTTTTTTTAAAAAAATAAATCATCAATGTAATTACAAACAGTCTTTTTTTAGTGATATGTGGTACTTATCGAAGAAAATACCGACAAAATCATGTCGGAAAATGTTTTTGTGTTTGACGTGTTTTTTTCGTTTATAAATCCATTAATGATTTTATTACCAAAAAATAACCGACATAATAGAAATCATCGATGATAAGTTTTTCGACAAAAAATAACTTCTTTGATTTTATTGGTAAAATTATTTCTAGCATAATCAATGTCTAAATATGGATACAATATTTCATCAATAAGATGCATAATTCTGGTAATGAATCTTGAAAAAGGTGACTAGTTATGATTTTTGGATAAAGAAATTTAGCAACGAATCTTGTTTTTGTTTTAAAAAAAAACAAACAAACTAGAGTTGTTTTGACTTGTGTGGGATTATATAAATTTAGAATCTTTTTAACACCCATAATAAGTTAGATTTAAATGGAAAGAGACTTCTATTTAGTATAAATATTATGCTATTAATTAAATTAAATAGTTAAATTAATTTTAAAATCAATAACTATATGAAATAGTACTAATCATCTATTAAACTTTAAGAGATTAAACTAGCATGTTAATCATCTATTAAACTTTAAGAGATTAAACTAGCATTTTAATTAGCTCAATTAATTAGACAATATAAACCAACATTGTTATTTAGTGAAAACCCATAGCCTTTCATATTAATAGTAAAAATACATTAACATACTAGCTTTTAAGAGATATACAGGTGAAGTGATCAAGAAGATTTGCTATTAATTTCTCGACTTCTTAAGTTTAAATATTGAAACAAACATGAAATAAAAGTTATTCTCTTGACTGTATTATAAATGGTACTTGGATGGGGATATGTTCTTAAGATTATTTAAAAAAAATCTAATCTTAATTAATGTGCAAACTTATTTGAGAATACCACTGAGCCAAAATAATAATAATAATAATATAACAACAACAACAACATTACGATGTAGAGTTTCATCATTGGAGTGTTTTGCGGTGATTCTAGATTACCTAAAACCCTCGGCCCAAAGAGCACAATAATGCAAAGACACTTTTCTTCAGCAAATCCCCGTAGTTCAAGATTTCTTTAAATAATATTTTATTAATTTTAATATTCGTAGACAAAACCGAGGAGGAGATTAGAGAATAAAGAAAAGAGGGCGGGCCATTCTCTACGTGCATTACGAAGGGCCATATTATATGCATGTACGCAATGGGTGGGTAGATGCTGAAAATTTCGTATCTGGTTGCCCACATAATTAATATATCAAGTCATAAACTCATTCTCTTCCTGATCACCTTGGAATTAGCCAGCCTTAATTTTATTCGTATGTATTGCCAACTAACACATGGTGTTTTGTTCTCGGTTCAGACTTTAGCATGTGTAGTAGCTAGGAATATATTTTGGTGAGTGTGTGTGTGTGTGTGTGTCTAGAGAGAGAGAGAGAGAGAGAGAGAGAGAGAGAGAGCTTTGGATGCCAAAATGGGGAATGAGGATGGAGGAAGCATCAATGGCTTTGAAGGAAACTCCGTATGCATGGGGCCAAAACACAGGAACATAAAATAATTTGTTCTGAATTAATCTTATCATCCTCGTCAGTATTATTGAATCATGAAAAACGAAACAATGAGTCTGCTCAAAGTCAGTTCAGATTAAGACATCAATATCAAGCAATATCAAGCATGTGGGGTACTTCTGACAAGCATTTGCACCTTCGTTTCATCTATAGCTCCAGTTAATGTTCGAGTTTAATTTCTAATCAACTTAAATTGACATATATATCAATAATAATAATAAAGAAAAACATGAAAGTGCCCGCCCTCTAAAGGGTAAATATAATCATTCTGCCTCTACAGGGTAGAATGAATGTTTTTTTGCCCTTTTCTTTTTACGAACACTGATTTTTCTCCAGAGTTCTTCTCTCTTTTTTTTATAGATTAATTAAACCAGTTTGAAAAGGAAAAAAAAACTATATGGGTTAATTAAATAATTGTTGAAATTAGCTGTGTACTATTTATAGAGTACATGCCGAATGAAAATGCACGTGATGATGGTGTTTACGTACAGATGTTTGCTAGATTTTTAACTTTATATTAGTGTACTTCGAAGTTTTAGCTTTGCCAAGCATTAGAAAATCACGTGGTCCGAGCTAATCGAATATATAGCAGAATCCAGATTTACAGTGTATATTTCAAGATTAGTCTGCTAACTAGCTAGACTAAATTTATCTTTGGAAACCTACACTTGTAATTTCTTTTAAATATATTCACAGATAGAAGAAGATATATTATCTACCCGTTTAAAGGGTTCGAACATTATATATATTAATGCACAATTGCAGGACAACTTGGACTAGAATACAGATAATTTTGTAAAAAATCTAGTTAAATAATTATTTCAACTCAATAATTTAAGTATTTTGATGAGATTTTAAAATATAATTTATATTATTTTATAACATATCTCATCAAGTGAAAGTTTTTTAAATTTAAAACTTATACAAAATGATATTATTTTATACTTGATTTTTAATAAAAAAAATTAAACTTACTATTAATGAATATTAAGATTATTCTTTAAGAAATCTCTGGGCAACCAAAAATCAAGAACAAAAGCAATTTGTACTTGTCATATATAATATACCTGTGGTTAGGTAAAGCTAGGAAATATATGTAGTTTGGAAATTAAGTGAAATCAGGAATCATATTATACTGCAAGGGGACGTCCATGTGTTTAACATTGGTTGGCTATCAGATAGGACATAACATTCAACAACAACAACAATTACTTTAAAATATAATTGAAGAACACCTTTATTGTACCAGCTATGGGATGGGTCTAGAAATTAATGACATGTTTAATACCGTGTGATGCATTATAATATAATATAATTAATTGTGTAATATAATAAGAAATGTATTGGAATGGTTGATTATAAATATTCATAGCAATGTAATAGAAGCATTTTACAAACTTTTACTTCATTCCTTGGATTTTCCAAAGCAATTAGGTTAGTCCCTATATTTTATTTTTGTTTATAAAGCAGTCTTTTTTAAAACATTTTTATCTTTAAGAAAAAATTATAGTTTAGTGATTATAATAAAAAAAATTATAATTAAATTGCTAATACACTACTAGAAAATTAATATTCCATTGGAGAGTAAACACTATTCCATCAACAATTCATATCATTGAGAAATTTAACAATGAAAATATGTTGAACAAATTTTTATCAGAGATTTTTTATCCATCGTTATTTTCATCAATAATTGGTAATGTCAACAGAAATGTCGGTAGAATATTGGTGCTAGAAAATAAAATACACCGACCAGTTTCTATCAACAATTATGTCGGTAAATAAATTATCGATGAAATATTTTGCCGCTTGTTCTATTGAAAAAACTAAATGTTGTTGACGGTATCGACGATGGAATATTGTCGATTGAATTTACATCGCTACTTCTATCTAAGAATTCTAAACCATTCTGTAACTTTTTAATGAAATGACACCCATATTGCCGATGGAATCACCAATAAACTTTTTTTTCCATCAATGATTTCTTCAAAAGTTAAGTAATTTTATTTTAGTTATGTAGTTGTTAATTACAAAAATAACAAATATCACAATAAAACCTAACACTATCAATTTTATTGAACATCAAGATTTTATTAATTTTAATATTCATTCAAAAATAATTTTACAACAATAAATATATCGCTACACGGATAAAGTGGAGGTAGAGGGGGAAATCTTGAGACAAAATGACCAGTATAAGGAGTAGGATAATGTGAAACCATATATTCCATCATTTTCTCTCAATTCTTTCTATTATCTTCTTTTAATATGGCTTTCATTTCTTCTTCTAATTTGGTTATTCACTCCTTGACCTGTTTTAGGACATTCACTTCAAATTTCAGCATCAACTACCTTGGGTTGGATTGTTGTGTGCTTAGAGTAGAAGCAATATGGCTCAACCTTATTTTTCTTTATAGGCATACTATAAACCTGATTCCTATCGGGTCTATTTGTTACTCCAACCGCAACCGAGGATCATGAGGAGGATGGGAGGAAACATCTTTATACTTTTCAAATATTGTGGCATTATATGTTTTCTACAAAACAAAGAAAAAAAACAAGTCCATTATAATTTAAAAAAATTACAAGAATTAAAAACAAAGACTTACAACGAATGCTTATATATTCTCTACTATCTACAAACTTCTTCACCATTTTTCCCCTATTTATTTTTCTTATATGAGTTTTCTCATATAACTCTATCAGAGTAGCTTTGCACCTAAATTGTTACTGATGCAAAATAAATAAATTGTTAAAAAGTATAACAAATAAATAGTAAATTAAAATATTGAAGAAAACATAATTTGAAAATTGTTGTCAGGAGCTTTGCATGGTTGATAAATAAGAGCAATCCACCAATGTCCTTGCTCACCAAACCATTTGTTGTTTTGGTTCTGTGACTTGAATCGCGAGTGCCTTTTAAATTCTTCAAATTTTGCCCTAATATTCTCTATGACGTGACTCAGTTTATACTTTATTCATGCATCAACGTCATCAGAGTCAGCTTGATTTTTTGTATATTTATGGGCATCAATCACAAACCATGCATTAGGGTACAATGATTTTATATATATATATATATATATATATATATATTATCTTACCTTAAACAATCCCCAACAAATATCTATATATTCATCCATTCAGATGATCTTGAAGTTGGTTCCATTGAAAATATGGTTCCTTGAACAATGATTTCATTACACCTGTGGTATAACATTCAACTTCAATGTATGTAAACCTGCTAAACAAATTCATATAAAGTCAGTCATTTTTATTTAATGTAAATCTTAAAATAACCCAATCAAAATAAATAACCTCAATACATAACTTATATTGAGTGGTCGATCTTCTATTTTGCAATAATTTTATCAGGATATGGATCTCTTGAAGATGGGATTCCACCTTTGCTACTTGAAATGAACAAGCCTTGATTGGTATCATGTGCATTAGATGTCTTTTCATGTTCGACACCTAAATTAAAAACATGATCACCGATATCACAAACACTACTGTTGGTTGAATTGGAAGTAATAATAGCTCTCTTTAAACTTCTTTCTCAACATCTCAGAAATATAACACAAGTTAATTTTAGGTTTAATAATATTCTAAAGAATAGGACCGAACAAGTTCAAACAATACAAGCTCAAGCTTAGAAAAAGTTTGAAAATACTAATTATGCAAAATACAAGACAACAACTAATAAACATATAAATATAGGGTTTCCATAAAGAGAAATATAGGTGTGATTTTTATATGCAAGGAGCGATTTAATGTACATACATACAAACATTAATAGCACAAATCCCTTATAAAAAAATCAATTAACAAACATTAATAACCCTTCATTTCTAAAATCAGCAACCATTAACAACATAAATCTCTTATCAACTAAAATAATCAACAATCAAAATTAGCAACCCAATCAATAATCAAAATTTTCAATTCTATTAACACACAAAACAAATACCATAACACTAAAAATAAGAACCCAAAACACCAAACCCACTCCGAAACTAAACACCCTAAACATAAACCATCATAAAAAGATTAAAAAAAAATAAGAAATGACTTTGTAGGGATTAAAAAACTTACCCTTGAAGATTTTGAGAGAGATGGGCTAGGCGACTACGAGAAAGAGGGGTTGGGTGGTGAAAGCTAGCCAACAGAGAGAGAGAGAGAGAGGAAAAACAAACGTTGGGGGTGGCAAGGAGAGAAAAGGGCAGTGACATTTTGTTTATTTTGAGTAGCTGAGATGAAATAGGGAGAAAAGGGGGAATTGTTAGGTTAATACCTGGATTTGCTAATGAAAATTCCATCAGTATATTGACATGCCAATAAATAATGATAAATTTTTTTGAATATTTTTAATTCCATCAACAATTCCATCATCGTTTCTTTAACCTATTGTAATTTTCTAATGAAATTGCATGTTCATCAACAATTTCATCACCATTTCATAAACTTACTATAATTGTTTTGATGAAATTGCATGTTTGTTGACAATTCCATCACCATTACACTAAACATGTTGTAATTCTCCAATTAAATTGCACGTCTGTCGTCAATGTCATTGGCATTTCACTATTTCTTTTAGCTTGTTAAAAGTATCCACCCAACTTAAATACACCACAGCAACATCACCAATCATTTTTAAGCCAATATTTGCCAACATTAAACCACAACTACAATAAAAAAAAATACACTTTAAAAATGCAAAAAATATAATGCATTAGAAAGTTGCAACAAATGTGTTATACAATGTTAATTTTATTATATAATGATTGTTTTACATTTAAATCAATGCAACACTTTTTAATCATAATCCTTCTTGTAATTTTCATCATCATCTTCGTTGAATTCAAGCTGGTCGATCTCATAATCTTCACCTTCTTTTCTATGTCCACTGGTACTCAACATTATATTTTACTCATTAACATCAACATAAATGTTTTCAATGACATGAAAATTTGGATTATTTAACTTAGTAGATGAAGCAACTCGATATGAATCAATTAGCTCATCCATTTGAAATATATTGTCTCCCCCCATTTACTTCATTGTTACCATGTTCAACAACTTCAACTTAGACATGACTTATCGGTTTGGTTTTCACAATAGATAACCAATCGATTTTATTGTGATCCTTTTTAAAGGAAAGAATGTATGTATAATACACTTATTGACATTGTTTGATAAAAACAAAAACATCATTGATATTGCAAAGTCGACCTCTTTTATTTATTTTGATCATACCATAGTGAGGATCTACTCTAATTTATCTATTGATATCATACCAATAATATTTGAATAAAACCAATATATATTAATCACTGTGATATCGCAATTCAATAACCTTTAGTAACTTGCCATAATAATTAACTTTGAACTCATTGGAAGTCGAACATTTACACAAACCTCACTATTGTATGTCTTTTTATCATTACTATACTTTTCAGTATGAAATGCATATTTATTAATGAAAAACTCATTATAACACTGAACTTTTTTTTCAAGACCCAAAGATAGGAATCTTAATCTATCAGTGTTGCCTCTCATGTTAAAAACATGGTTAAAGTTAATTAACAAGCATTAACTATCCAAGAAAAATACAATTAAATCTATTATTAGGATTTATAAATTATTAAATACTTAAATATTTATAAATTGTTCATCTTGTAATTGAAAAATTTAAGCTTCAACAGCATTTGAATTTTAGGATAACAAAAATTGATGATGTTACCTGTAAGAAAGTTACAGGATTGAATCTACATGAATTATAAGCAAAAATGGTTTAAAACTATATAATTGTAAAAATTGACTTATCAAATAAAAGGTTTCAATTCATTACAGTTGAATAACATATAATTATGTACTTGTTTGAATTCAATGTCTATTAAATTTCTTCTCTTTACTACTTTATTTGATAATGGTCGTTTAGGATGGCAAAATAATGACAAATTTTTCCTTAAAGGTAGTTCACCACCACTATCATGTTATAAAATACAGTTGGTTCTTGTTCTCAAATAAGGCTCAAAATAAAATGAGGTAAATGTTAAAGTCTTTTTAACAATATAAGTCTTACATGTTGTAGACTTAACACATGCATTTTGTTTTTTTTTTGTTTTTTTAAGGTTGAATAAGTATTTACATGTAAGTAATTAGAGATAACAGAATGTTTACAAAAAGACAATGGACAATTACTTATAATGCATTGAATCCCTATCCTTTCAAATTGATACATCCATCTATATTATATAGGTTGTCTAAATTTTGCCTTATACAATAAATGTATAGGCAAATGCTTTATTGAGTTAAAGAAGGGAAAGAAAAGCTCATTTTAAATTTGCAAATTGTATCAATAATATTTGTTTTAAATTTCTCCATGCAGTAGGTATGTAACTTGCTCGAATAAATATCTATAAAAAGGTGACTAATCTTTATTAGTATATTCCATACCTTTTTTGGTAATAAATCCTTATCAATAATTGGAATGAGTGTTTACATAGATACATGATAATCATAACTCGTCATTCTATAGGTTATACATTCTCCTAAACTTACCAATCTAACTATGTTTGAAGCATATCCATTAGAAAATCACAGTCTCTTAATCCATTCGTAGATAAGAAACTATGTATCATTGTCAAAGGAAAATGTGGTTTTGAGCTTTACAACACATAAGTCATCATTAAGCAACTCTATATTTTGACAATCATAATATAAAGCTAGATCTATTATTGCTTTTATATTGTATTTTATTTTTCATTTTACATCCATAACGTTGTTAAAAATATTATCAACATATTCTTCTTGATAAACATGATATCTAAATTTTCATGGATAGCATAAATCTTTCAATAAGAAAGATCCTAAAATATACTTCGCTTTATCCAATTATAGGTTACACCAAAATTAGAAAACTTTTATTTACCAGAATGGAAATCAAATACAATAACTTTATAATGTGAAACCATGTCATATAATTTCTTCACCCAATAGTATTAATGGTGTAACATCCCTTTCAAATTTACATTCTAGGAAGTCATTTTTATTGTTTCTATATCAATAATGACTTAGTAAGAACCTCCGATAGCAACCAAAAAATGAAGCTTTATCATCATTTATTAAGGTAAAGGTCTTATTATTTTCTATACAGTATAGACAAATAAAATTTTCATATATGCTCCAATCTGGAATCATCACATATACAGGAAAATGACTTATATTCCATATCAATGTTGTTTTCATCTTAAATTTTTATTTTCTTGAGGCATCACGTGTCAAAACCTCGACTAACCATAACTAATTCAACTCATCATTCAACAATCAAAGACAAACATCTATATTCCTACATGAAATGTAAAGAGCAGATATACCATAGACAAGAACATGAATTTTAACTTTATACACATCCCTAAAAGGCAAGTTATATATTGTTAGTATGACCAACCAAATGAATAAGGTGCAATAAAGGATCCAAATTGATTAATCTATATGTACACAAGCCAAGAAGTACATTTCGTAGTTCCATTGAAAATTAAGGATACACATTATTAAATTTCAAGCTTTACTATCAAAATAGAGCATCATGACTCCATCCACTATATCATTTGAATGATGTCATGCTATGTTCTTAGCAAACTTTGAAGACATAAATAATTGTTATAATCTAGGAGTGATTGAGAAGTCTTTCAGATTTTTATGTGACAAATGTGATTCCTCTACCTCTATTGAGTTTATATTGAGCACACTGACAGGTTTTGTACATTCATTGTATTACAACATGAAAAATCTTGGACACGTATCAATTTTTTGATACCCTAGGCCAAGAGGTTTCATCATGGATTTTTCAATATAGAAGTTCTTTTTCAACTTATTCCTTTAAGGTAACATGTTTTTAGCCCAATCAATGGTGTTATTATAATTGGCTTCACTCAACCCATAATCTAACTTGATGTTAAACACTCGTGCAATGGTCAATAATTTATTTTGAGTTATACAACCATCCTATCAAAATCTTTTAAAAGTTTAAAAAATCTAGATGCATCTACATTTGGTTCTTCATTTAAAAAGATGTTACATGAACCTTCACTTGAATAATCATAATCCATTTCCATTACATTCATCACTATACTCCAATAATGATTAATATTATTATCCACAAACCTATATATGTTGTGAAAATTAGAAGTTGAGCCAACCATCTTTTCTAACATAGTTTCATAAGGAACATAGGGTTTTCCTTGTGCGAACCTATATAAGTATTTCTTGAAGAACCTTTTTTTTAAGTAGATGCATGATAATAACATCTTTATGGTTAAAATTTTTATTTTTACTCTTCATCCATGGATATTAATTTTGCTTGCACTAATATTCTTCAGTTTAGAAAGTACAAAATTAGTAAAACTCTCAACCTCTTAAAGATAATCTTGTCTATAGAACCTTTCGGATAAATCTCGATACATCCAAGAGCGATCATTCATTACTTATGAAACATAAAAAGAATAATATTGATTTTATCAATTCCATAAAAAAATCAATTTCCCCTAAATCTTCAACTTAATAATCAAATTGACAAAATATGATTGTTATCCATTAAAATAACTCATTATTTCTTTAATTATAACTTATATAAGTTACAAAATCAAACTCAATTTCATCAAATGACAACAAAATTCAATTTCCCTTAAATCCTAAACAAACCTTAACATACAAATCATACATTAATGCAAAAAAATTATCTAGAAAAAAGCTATAAAACACTTAAATATATAAGCAAAGTACAAATACTACTAAAAAATTCAATAAATCAACCTAAAACTTAAATGAATTATATATAAAAAAAAATATGTGAGTTTGCTTACTTTGTGTATCAAAGCTTCACAAAAAAAATCCAATGATGATTGTTGACACTACTGATAGATGCACATCTATGTTGGGGGTTTGGGGTAGCTGAATTTGTTAGAAAATAGGGGGCTGCTAGTATTTTTCTTGTAGGAGGTAGGAAAAAAAAGAGTAAGGGGTATTTAAAAAAAAATCAAGAGTTTATAAATGAATTGGGACGAAAACAAAGGCTTTAACTACATAGGTTATAGTCATAGCGAAAGAACTAGGAAAAGTAAAAACAAGATCCAAAAGCCTAACAAGAGTAGATGAAGAAAAGAAGCAACCTGAAGCCTAAAGCCCAGAGCTACAAGAACTGCAAGAGCATTAGAGACATCAAAAACCAAAAGAGAAATAGAGAAGCTACAAAAAAGGGACTACACCTAAGGAAGCAGCGAGCAAACAAGGAAAAACCAGCAACGTAAGAGCTATCTTCGAGCAAAACAGGAACAATAGCACCTCTATTAAAAGAAAAAAGACCATCCAAAAACTGCACCCAGAATTAAAAAGGCACTTGGCCGAAAGAGAACCACAAACACAAGATCTATTGTAATGAAGCAAACGCCAACTAAACAAGAAAAAAACAATAACAGGGGAATACAAGATATAAGATACAAAGAAGCAATCAGATCAACGTACAAGCAAAAACCTAGACTACCTAGAAGGGATGTAACTGTCAGTTATAACTTATTTACATTTGCCAATAAAATTATTTTTTCAAGAATTCCATTGATAAATAATGACTTGTCAATATTCTGATGGAATTGTCGATGAATTATTTATTTATTTCATCTGTAATTTTATCATAAATTATCTACAGAATGTATTTTGTTGTTATTTATATCAGAAATTTTCAATAGAATTTCTTTGTCACTATTTCTATTGGAAGTAGCCACAAAATATTATCTATCAGAGTTTTTGTTATTATTTGTTAATTTTCTAGTAGTGATACTCATGTAATGATGCATTGCATATATATATATATATATATATATATATATATATATATATATATATTGTGACAACTTGTTACATTACAAGCATATTCTGTAATATTGTAATGGTCCATTATATTAAATTTTTAAAAGTTACACAACTAAATATAAGAATATAATGGACTCATTATATCCAACCAAACATATCCTAAAAAGTAAGAAGAGAGGAAATGGCATCTTTTTCGTTAGAAAATGGAGATTGACGTTTAAATATGTACTTAAGGGATATCTTTTACGCATGAAAACAAATAAATTCTCATTTAATAAAGATTAAAATTTTTGTCTTTTTTTTTAGAAAGAAGGGAAAATGCAGCTTTATTTATAATAGGATGGAGAAAAGCTTTTCAATCTTGGGCAAATGTATTATCATCTTAAAAAGTAAGTTGCTTCTTTTGACCACTAAAATGGGAAGCACTGGACGTTCTAGCATTTCAATAAAATGCAACAAATAACGAGCAAAATAATTTTTGATTCCTCGACTACATACAGTACTCCTCCGATTTATCAAATTAAACCGCCTTAATTACATATCAAATCATTTTACAAACAAATAAATTTACCGAGGCGCTGGAGAACATTCAACATATCCAGCAATCTCGATGTATATAGTAACAAATTAATTAATTAACAGGCTGGTGGAATGGTATCAGCATCAACCTCAGTTAAAACAGTGAAGAAAGCATCTATATTGTGCCCACATGCACTCAAACTTCTTGGGATGATTAATTGAAGAAGAAGAAGATGACGATGATGACGACGACGATATCAGAATCACAGGAGCTTTGGCCCCCCAGTCACACTCCTGCACTGAGACAGTGTATCACGGACGGTCCTATCAATGGCATTGCCTAGGGAAACGTAACTAACCTTCTCTCTTTCTCTTTCACCAAACATATACTGCACTATCTCTGACTCTCTGCTATCTAGCCACTGTATGCTAAATTGGGTCTTAAACTTTAATTATAGTATAATCATTTCAATACTTGTTCATGGACTGTAAAGGTAAACAACTTTTCAATCTTCCCTTTTCATCAGATCATCAATATCATATCATCCTTAAGTAAAACAAACAATCCTATCAATTACCTTTTTATTTTACTTTTCATGCACCCATGCATCACCTTGCTTTTACTTAGTTAATGCTACTCTTCCTTGTTTCTACTATTTTATCCCCAATTATTCTTTTACTCTTGCAGTTACCTTTTCTTTTCCTGCTGATAATTCGAGTTTGAGCTCTAAAGGCTACAAAGAGAGACGCAATCCTACACATTCTTATTATACAAAGTAGCTCATATACTCTCTCTCTTTCTCTCGTGTGTATATATAGATACACCTCTCTTTTTTTACCATTTACCATCGTGCGTGTGGTACCGATGTGTCCTGTGTGTGTGTGAGGGAGAGAGGTGTGGCCCATTATTGAAAAATATATGGCTGACCGACTTTCAGCAAGAAAAAAAAAAAAAAAGGGGGACGAGTAAGGCCAAGATAATAAGAGAGAGAGATATTCTCTTTACTCAATGGTTTTTGGTCTTTTCTTTTGAAATCAAACAAAGGCAAACCAGATCTCTGTAACAAGAGTCCGAAGTTAATTTGGACTATATTTCTTTTTAGGAGGGGGTGTTTAGATTCAAGCTTGAGTTGTGTTTTTCTTGTCTTTTGGCAGAATTAGCTAAAGAGTGAAGTCAGTATTTGAATAAACTAAACACTTACCTGTTTGTGTTGGGAGAAACTCTTGCTTTCTTTTGTTTTCTTACGGTTTTTATCCTTTTTCGAAAGCTTTGTTGAGTTGTTGTGTTTGGTTCAATTTAAGTAGAAATGATGTCTGGTGATGCTTTCTCACTACCATCTTCAATAGCAGGGTTTGCTCAAGACCAGAATAATGCAAACCCTAACCCTAACCCTAAAACTAATCCTAATCAAGCGGCCAAGAGGAAAAGAAATTTACCAGGAACACCAGGTAAGTAGCATGCTTAATTTCTTATTTTTCTTGGTACCTAATCTCTTAGTTAGTTATCGCGTATGTACAAAACTTACTTTAATTGAATAGTAGTCAAATAAACTGTTTCTATGTCGTCTTCACAGATCCAGATGCTGAGGTTATTGCTTTATCTCCGAAGTCTCTCATGGCTACAAACCGGTTTATATGTGAAATATGCAACAAAGGATTTCAAAGAGACCAAAACTTGCAACTTCATCGAAGAGGTCACAATCTTCCATGGAAGCTAAAGCAAAGAACCAACAAAGAGGTACGAAAGAAGGTCTATATTTGCCCAGAAAAGACCTGCGTTCACCACGATCCATCTAGAGCTCTCGGAGACTTAACTGGCATAAAGAAGCACTTTAGCAGAAAACATGGGGAGAAGAAGTGGAAGTGTGAGAAATGTTCAAAGAAGTATGCAGTTCAATCAGACTGGAAAGCTCACTCCAAGACTTGCGGGACTAGAGAGTATAAATGTGACTGTGGGACTTTATTTTCCAGGTACTAACACTGTTACTACACACACTTGGTTCTTGATTTTCTGTCATTGATTACGTAGCAGATGAAATAAATGTTATCCCTTTGATTTTTCTTTTGAATTAAATGATACTTCATTTATGATTATACTTGCTAGGTAATCATAATAAGTGCTGATAGATCAAATTTTGAATTGGGGTTTCTAATATATACCAAAACAGGAAAGATAGCTTTATCACACACAGAGCCTTTTGCGATGCCTTAGCTGAAGAAAGTGCAAGAATCACTTCCGTTCCAGCTGCAGCAAATCTAAATTTCAGAAATGATACGGTAGATTTGCCTCATGGATTTCCTGACCGGCCGGGAGTTCCAGATATCGCAGGCATTCCACAATTCAATTCAGGTTTTGGACCTGATTTCAGTGGCATGACTCCAGGAAATTCTCTTGGTGTTGATCAACAAAAGCCTGGACTTTCTCTGTGGCTAAATCAAGCCAATTCACATATTAGTCCCAATTTAAATCTTTACGTGCCATCGAGTTCTAGTGGTTTGCCTGAAATGGTGCAAATGGGATCAGCCAATCTCTATGGTTCATCGTCCACCGCCAATTTTGGGAATTTAACCTTATCTGGACTCCCTCATGGGCTAAAGGAAGAAGGTAGTAGTAAAGCCAATATGGTGAATACATCAGCTTCTTTGTATTCTGATAGTATTCAGAACAAGCAATCAAAGCCAGCTGCAGTGCCCAATATGTCTGCCACTGCACTTCTACAAAAGGCAGCTCAAATGGGTTCTACAAGAAGCAACCAATCTTTCTTTGGAAACAATTATGGACTAATGAGCTGTTCTTCTTCTTCTCCTACAACAAACCCCATCTCTCTCAATCAAAATCCAAACGAGCTACACCAAGTCTTTCAAAATGTTAAGCAAACTGCAGCCGAGAGCCTAACAACAACAAATAGTACTGTAGCAATGAGTGATGCAATGATGGGTACATCAAGCAACCTTGATCAACTTATGATGCAAACAAGTGGAAAACTACAAAATGACCAGACTCAGTTGAAGCATCAAAGAGGTTCAAATTCTATCGAGAGTGGTTTAACAAGAGATTTTCTGGGTATGAGTAGTGAATCCAGTCGTCCATTTTTACCACAAGACCTAGCGAAGTTTGCTTCAATAAGTTCAGCCATGAGCTTGAACCATTTCACTGTCAATCCTTGATGATCTTGCACGCTACGTGAATTGCATAAGGCCTGTTTTAAAATCCCGGCTAAAACAGCAGAGTGGGGCTCGGTAGAAATGGTGGTGAAGGGAAGGGCAGCTCGTGATTACTGGTGGTGGCCCAGTGCATGAAACATGTCAGAAAAAGACCGAACAATGAACAAACTCCAAGTCATGCATGTTCTCCTTGTTTTTCTTGTTGTTTTTATTTTCTTGTTGTTTTATTTTCTGTCTTAACGCTCTTATCGTATACTCCTACTTGGATCATTTTTTCTTTCTTTATTGAAATTGAAAGGCACGGAAAACAACGACATATCGCTGACTGATCGTCAACGAAATCCGGGTACCTCGTCAACGTTGGTGGGTTTTTGGAAGAAGGAAAAACCAAGTCTTTGTTATAGTTTAAGATCGAAAACAATGTGCACCAACTAATAAGTTGGTGTTCCATTTGTTTAATATATATTATAATAATCGAAGTCTTGGGGAGATTAGGCTTTACACGTCTCTCTCTCTCTCTCTCTCTCTCTCTGGCTAAGATCAAGCTGTGTACACGTGTATTCTAGGGTCTCTTTTAACTAGGGAGAATCTAGGTAGTACTGCGTATGGCGAAACCCTTTTGATTTTTTCTAGTGTTGATTATGGCCGAAGGAAGCCTAGGAAGAAATTTAGGGGTCAAGAAGAAGAAGAAGAAGTATGATTTGTCGAAGGCAGTATGATGGGATTGTGAAAATTCCTCATTGACTAAAATGGAATTAATGGTTTTTTTCCCCATGGCAATTAAGTCATTATTGGCAATGAGAGTTAATCAAGAGTTATACGTCAAAATGTCAAGTACAAAACCTATATTTATCAACCTAATAAATCTCGGAAAGTAGACATTGATTTCTATGAAGCAAGCGATATGATACTCGTATGCTAGTTTCCTTCTAATTCATATCATAACTTACTAATTAAAGCAAGGCAAATAATGAAATAATAATTATCTCAAGCATGTTTGGATTAAAAATAATAATTAACTCAGGTATATCCATGAATGAAAATTCCTATAAGAATAATAACTAACTCATGCATGATCAACTTCCTAATTCCTATACATACATGAGAATAAAAATTCGTATATTCTAGCTAACAATTCGGTCGTCCGATCCACCCAAGGAATTCCATGAAAGTTTGGTAGAATATTGTTGCGTTTCCCTTAGATATAAAAAAAAAATTAAAAAACTGGTTGTTTAGGATCAGAGATAATATTATATATGTACTCGTTCAAACAGGTGTTTTTGGGATAATTAAAAAAAATTCCATTTTTTTCAAAAAAAAAATCCAATCACCCAAACCAGGACATGGTTCCAAAGCCGCCTCAACAAAATGACTGCTTGAATTTGAAGGTCAGACTGATGGCTTTCAAAGATGCATGGGAAGTGGGGGATTCTTGCACAATGGCAAGGCTGGGTTAATTTATACCACTAATTAACAAGTTGCAAGCAAATCTATGCTATAAAGGAAGATAAGTTCATCCATAATCCAGTTAGAAATTAAGCCATTTTAATTACACAATATTTGCGGTTCAATTTTAACCTTGTTGGAAAACTGCGTCTGTGAGGTCGGCTTTCCATTTTCCATGTCTCAAACACTTTCATTGTCCCCTTTAGGTTTTGCCTACTAATCCTAGAAAGATGTTTTTTTTTTTTTTTGGGCCCTAACAAGCTAGCTAGAAAGCTAGCGACATAGGTCTCTTTCAGACAGTTTTTAAGGGGACCATTACTGTATGTGAACTCCTCCTGTTGTTTATGGTGCACTGTTAACCCTAACAAACCGTTGGAGGGTCGCTATGAGCAGCAGCACATACTTGACTTTCCATTAATGCCTTTTTATGACAGACATTGTGGCAAGGAGATGAAACGGGCATTCTTAGAAAGAAGTATGTGTAGTTAGAGTTACCTTTACCATTTCCCATTTACTATTAAACTATTTATAACCAAAAAGGGTGTGTATTTTTTAGAGGTTTGAATGAGAGAAACTTTATAGTAATGAGTATCACCTTTTTATTGGTACTTGTCACGACCATGTTTTCGAGACCTGGGCAGAGCTATATCTTTGGAGTTTGAAAACTGTTTCAAAATGACAATCTCTCAGTCTTTATGGGATGTTGCGCTAACATCGAACTGGTTTTGGACAACTAAATTTTGATCCTGGCGTTGAATTGTTTTTTTTTTAATAAAAAAAAAAGGAACGAAAAATCAAACCCTTATATTTAGATTTCTTGTTCTTAGCCTCCCAGGAAAACTAATAGTAATACCAACAAGAGAGATCAATCAACTCATTAACTCGCCTTCAAAGTTCAAAGGGAACCCTCATGAAATTTGTTAATCTACAATAAGAGGACAGCGACAAGTGCCATCAAAGATCAATGGTCAATAGTACGTTAAACCTATAGCTAGTTAATTGTTCTGTGCCATCAGTAGGGCAAAAAAAAAAGCAGCCTGACAATAGGCCCAACCAGACCTGCCAGTCAACCAGACCTAACCAAGCCTGGCTAGATGCAGGTCCAACCAACTTAGAGGTTCGTGGCCCAACCAAGAGAAAAGAAAGCAGAAAGGAGGATAAAGGAAGAGCAAAAAAAAAAAAAAAAAGGAGAAAGAAGAGAAGAGAAGAGGTGGACTGGAAACTAGCCCATCATACCCCACTAGGCCAATCGAGGCTAGATGGAGAAGAAAGGGAAAAGAAAAAGGAAAGAAGGCCAGCCTAACCAAACTCTTTCCCCTGTCAACCTAACTCAACCTTTTTTATTATTTATTTGGAACAACTCACGTTTTCCCAGCTTGGCATATATTTAATGATTCCTCAATATTTTCAATACATGCCCCAGATGTTATTTATATTTCATGTAAAAGCTAAAATATTATTTATAAATACCACCATAAATTTTTTTAAGACAACATCAAAAATATCAAAAAAAAAATTAAAAAAAAATTTAAAAAAAAAGAAAAAAAAATTTAAACTTGCCGTACGCGTCAACACGCCCATGAATTTTCTAAAATTTAATAACATATTTTTTTTCAAAACTATTTTTTTAGCTAAATGATAAAAATAAAAATAGACAATCACATAATCGAATTCAATTAGAAAAAAAAATACCTTGTTAAACCTGCAAATTGAGAAAACCATGGTTATCTCATCAAACTCGTAAATCGGGTCATTGACTCTACAAAGTTTAATAACCTAGTTTTTTTTAAAATCGTTTTGCTGAAATATTTTTCTGATACCTACCTGATTCTAGGATTTTTTTTATACTGTGATAATAATATAAAAAACAAATTAAAATAAATTATCAACTCTAAACTCAATAAACACATCAAGATTTTCAAAGTAACAACATGCTTAACTGTAAATAAATGCATTTCTCCCAATGCGGACCCTTTTTAAATTTTCCATAGCAAGCCTATTGATTATATAGTTAAAGGGCCAAGCTCTTATGTCAATCCAAAGCCCGTTTATCATGAGTACGTATTTATCTGGGCTATGTTTAAATTGTAATATCAATATCAACAAAGTATAAACATGTATTTGCATGATAATTGTGGTGTGGGATGGGGATATATGATTTTCGTTCTTCATATTGATTTCATTTTCTATGGATTAATGTTGCGTTGTGTGTTTTGAACTTGAATCTTTTTTAGATACGAAAGCTAGAAATGCTGCAGAGTTGTTCGAAAGGGCTTCTCGAAGTATTAAAACTGGGGCGTTATGGTGAAGCCCTCGGTGCTGCCATTGAGCCAAATTCCGAACTTAGTTTGTTTGGAAGTGTGGCGGTAGTTATTTTTTAAAATATTTTTTATATTAAAATATATTAAAATAATATTTTATTATTATTTTTTAAAAAATATTTTTAAGATTAGCGTATCAAAATAATCTAAAATACAAAAAAAAATTAATTTTTAGCAAAAAAAATTTTTTAGGGAACGCCGTTGCACCGCGTTCCCAAACGGTGCCGATCGCGCCTCTATTTACTTCATTCATTTTATATTTCATTTTTTTCTTTAGATACAAGTACTTAATACATGGAAAACATTTGGAAAACATTTTGCTATTCATATATAAACAGAGAAGCTTCTCTTTAAAAAAAAAATTTCATTCCCCTTCGATTTTTTTTTTCATTTCTCTTCTTTTTTTCCTTTTAATTTCAATATTTTTATCTCAATTTTATCTTTAGATTTATTTTAACAATTGTTGGGCTTACTTTTGAACTAACCAAGTTGACTGTATCATATTGGGACAACATTCATATAGTTTAATTTTAAATTTATGCTGGAAATAGAGTCTGGTTGAGAGATTTTTTATGTTAACTACATCTTTTTTTTTTCTCAATTTCATTCTAAAAAATATTTTATTGATCGGTTGAGTTTTCTTTAGACTGACCAAGTCAATTGAGTCATGTCAAGGCAACTTCCACATGGTTTAATTTTAAAATCGGGTTAGGTAAGAAGTTGGGTCGAGAGGTTTTTCTATCAATTTCATTCTTAAACTTTTTTTTTATTGGTTGTCCAGGTTGCTTTTGAACTAACTAAGTCAACCGGGTCACATCAAATCAACTCCCACATGATTTAATTTTAAAATTCAGTTAGATAAATAGTCATATTGAAAGGTTTCAAGGTTGAGCAACGAGGTCATGTTTAATAACAATGTTAAATAGATATTTATAACCATGATATTTTTTGTTACGTTAAAAAATATCTTTACTTATTCAACTAATTAATTTGAATCATTTTTTAATAAATTCAAAATATAATTCCAACTGAGAAAACTCTTAGTTAAATCCAAGTATAATTTGTAATGTCTTTGTTAGAAGGGGAAATAAGAAGAATGGTGAAGGATACAATGTTTCCTTAGCTAAATGAATGGAGACTGAACTTGTCTAAGAAGGAATCCAGAAATTTTATAGTATTAAAAAGAAAAAGAAACTAAAGGGATCATGATTTCATTGTGCACCCAAACTCATTATATTATGGATTGGAATAGGGTAATGACATTTTCCCCTTTTTAAAACAGATTATTGGACTAGCTATTGGGGGTAATAGGCTTTTCACAAGGTTCATTAGTCATTATTAGTGTCACACGTATACGGTGTCGCGATAATTATCCTCCCAAGCTAGAATATTTGTGGTGATGGGTGGAAAAAACAAGTAATTCTTTATCTTTATAAGTAAAAAAAGGCAAAATCACCACCTAGTATTTGGAAACCCTAACTGATCTCAAATCCTACATAAGGGACCGGTTGTGTATAGGAAGAATGTATCACTCCTAGTACATCTTTCTAAAGGTAAGCTACATTATTTGTTTGTCTAATATAAATTAAGGTATTGTTGTGTTTTCTAATTGTTGGTTTGTCTAAAGTTTAAGAAAATCTCTCATCTATAAGGAGATATTTATCTTATCAGTTTAAAACCTAATTATTCTAATGTCAAAACATGTTTTTTACATTTTTCTTTTAATATTGAAAATACGCTATGCATATAAGTTTGTAATCCTTAATATTTGAACAAACAATTTTTTTATTTTTTAAATGTAGGCTAAGTTCTCATGGACCTCATAAACTGATTATTAGATCCAAAAATGCATACAAAGATATCAATAAAACTATTTTCTTGAATTTTTATATTTAAAGATGTTAAATCATGACATGTATTTGTTTTATTTGTATTATTTATGAAAATATGATTTTTTTTAATTTTTGAGAGACTTGGCCATATGAAATTTAATATAAAATTGTATTTTTTAAAAGAAAGATTTTTGTTGTTTTTATGGAGAAAAAATTTGGGTTTGTAGCTAGTAATTGGTTTAGGTGTGGCTGAAAAAAATTTGATATAACAGTTATAGAGGGTGGAGGTGAGTTATGTCTCCAGTCAAAATAGAGAAGATGAAGATGAGATTTTTTTTGTTTACTTTGTTTGTATGGTTGGCGGTTGTGGAGGGAGCTGCAGTGCTTGGATTTTGAAAAATAAAGGAGAAATGAATGGAGAATAGGGTTGATATATAATGATTAAATTACTCTTAAAAAAAATTATTTAGTTAGCTTTTGTGAACTTTTTAAAAATTTTACTTTTAAACCACAATAAAATAGTTAAATTACTCTAAAACAATTTTCTTTATTGGCATCGAGGGTTTTTATTTTTATTTTCATCTTGTTTTTCTATAATAAAGTTGACTAAGAGATAAATTAATATTTTAATAAATATAAATATTATTAAAAAAAATTAGCTAGCGCATGCATTGCAAGCACAAGCGTAAGCATGTGGGATGTATACGTGTTTTTCAAGTGGAACTTGATGGGGCATTCGGTGGCCAAAAATGGCTTCTAAGGTGGTGATCGAATCGTCTTGGCGGCCCCTCCATCCTTAAATGGAGTGTATGGCTTTTGGACCTTCAGTTTAGCATCAACGATATTTTTTTCTTTTCTCTCTCTTCCTTGATTTTAATGCCTAACCTTTCAAATTTTTAAAGTAACTCTTCAATTTGTTTTTCTTCAAATTTAGTCCTTATCCTTTTATTACTATTTGTTTAATTTGAAATCGTTTATAAAATTATTTTTTAATTTTATCCTCTTTTAATTTTTTTCATCTATCAAATTTGATTTTTATTCTTTTGGTTGCTTTTTATTTACTTTGTAAAAAAATTTAAAATGATATTTTTTTTATTTCATTAGTTGGGGATTGAACCTGGGTATATGATTTGACGAGTTGCAAGTTTGGAAGATTAATCTAGGTTATGAAGATTTGCTTAGGTTTACTTAGTTTTTTTAGTTTTTTTCTCTTTCTTTTAATTTTATGTTTTTTTTTTAATTTTATCTTTCAATATTTATTTAATTGGAGATTGAGCTCCATTAAATTTTTTAGTAACTTTCTATATGATATTTCACCAATTTTTAAAATGACCTAAGTTATCTTAGGTTTTTTGATTTGTCATTCTTTATTAAATTTAGCTTTTTTAAAAAGAAATTTTGTTTTTAAATTAAATTAATTGATTAAATATAATCATGAGATGTTCACTTCATGATATTTTTTCTTTGCTTTATGGATCGTTGCTCTAGTGGCGCATGCGGCTTTTTTTAGTTTCATCTTATAGGCTTTCATAATGATGTTAGAACTTATATATTTTAAACTATAATTAGATAGGAGGAGAGATAAATAGAAGAGAAAATTTGAAAAAAAATATTTTTTAAATAAATAAAAGAACTTTTCTCCTTTTTTTTATGAACCTTAACACTACATTTATGTCCAAGAGAAAACTTAAACCCATATTTAAAACATAATATAAGTTTTCTTCTTTGCTCATAAAGGTTCTCAGAAGATTGTTTGTTTGGAAATATTTATTGGTTTTCCAATGTTGAATGAGGAATTGATCTTTGAAACCATTATGCTTCTCCTTGCCAATGCAGCATTAAACTCTTTTTGCCACTTAGCTTAATCAAAAGCTTACAAAATGATGGGATTGAGTATCTTCATTCTTCAACATTGGTTTAATATGTTTCTTTAATCCACTAATAAAGCTAGATACATAATATGTCTCTAGAAACACGGGGTTGAGAGCATTCATTTAAAGTAGGGGTGAGTATTTTTTATTCGGTTCTGCTTTTATTTAAAAAAAACTAACCAAATTGAATTTTTATTTTTTTTATTCAAAACCAAAACCAATTCAAATTGACCATTTTCGGTTTGATTTGGTTTAGTTTGGTTAATTGAGAAAAAAATTTAGAAAAACCGATATAATTCATTTTTGTTTCATATGAAGGGCAAGCTGATGCCAACAAATGGAGAAGATGGATGACAAATTGATTGGTCTAAATGGCAAGGATTTCAGTCATGTACAAGTGCAAAATAATGATTTAAATGATAAGAGGATCAACAAAATTCCCAACAACTTATAAAAAACACAAAACAACCCTGGAAAATCCATGAAACTGAGACACATAGAAGAAATGCACATCCCTTTTATGCAAAAACAAACAGAAAAAACACAAATCCCTTTTATGCAAGAAACATTTTCTATCTCTTCATCTTTTATTTATAAATAATAATGATTAAGTGTATAGTATGAAAGAGGGAAAGATTGAAAATTTGGGGTCAAATGATGATGTTGGTGTTGAAAGTTCTGGTGAAAATTGTTTTAAGGCTTGAGCAAAGAATAATGAAAGAATTAAAGAAGAAGAACGGTGAGAAAGGGACAACTTGAAAGACATTAGAGAAGGAAAGGGGTGAGAGAGGGGCAACTTGAAAGATATTTGGGAGAGAGGGGGCAAGGGCAGCTAAGAGCTGAGAGCTGAGGGATTGTGAAATTTAGTTTTAGGGTTTTCTTTCATAGTGGGTTTAAATGTTAGTTGAACTGGTTTAGTTCTATCTAGTTTAATTAGTTTAAGATTTTAGAAACCAAAACCAAACCAAACTGATTTTTTTAGGCTTTTTAATCGATTTATTCGGTTCTTTTCTTAGTTCGGTTAAATTTTTTTCGGTTTAATTAATTTTTTTGTTTTTTTCTCGCCCTCAATTTAAAGACATCAACTCCTTAAATCTCTCAATGTATTCATCAACTCCTTTCTCTTGATCTATTTTGTTAAACTCCTCTACTAAATCACTGCAAGTGCCAAATCTTACATAAAGAGCCTTGGAAAATTCTTCCTAGTTGGTTAGGTCATTGTTTCCCAACAAAAACCCTTCAAACCATGTCACGGTTCTTTTTTCCAAATAAATTAAAGCAAAAGACTAGATAATTGTTTCCTATCAGTACTGTAGTTTTCCCTCGTGTCCCTTATATTTTCCTTATTAGTTGCAAAAGACTAGAGAGTAGCTAGCACTGACTCCATCTACTCAGATAATTGATCAATCCTCTTAGCCTGCTCTTCTCTTTGCTTGTTATTGTAACATAGTCCTAACACCAATTTGAATAATAATACTAACAGGTACATCACGGCCAATTAAAAGAGGGTTGGTCACGGGATCAGTTTATTCCTCGATAAAGTTTTGCTTCCAAAATCTTCCCAGTTCAATAACTTGTATTGGTTGATTCAATGAAATTATTGAGCTCCGATTCATCTTGCTGTTGCATCCTCCATTATTATATTATCGTTTTGCATCCGATTTTGTATTTGCCAATGATTATCCAGGTTATCCTTCTATTCTATCTTCGGGTCCTTAACAAACCGAACATGTGCCCAAAATATTGCTCCTGTAATTAGGGTCGGCGGTGCAGTAAATGAACATCTGATTATAGTTGAATGATCCAGTTGGTGAGTACCTTCCCTTCTTTTCTTTAGCATCTTGCATTTGATTCCTTCGTAGAACAAAAAAACAGTAAGTAAACATTTATTTTTCATAAAAAAAAAAACAGGAACATTCATGTTCGCATGGCCACAGATGAAACAAGTTTTGGAACTTCTATATGTTGGGTCTGGGCGGAAACTCAAATGAATTAGCCAAGAGAATCAATTTTGGAATTCCATGATCCATACCTAAAAATTGGCCTGGGAACCTGATCATGAGCTCCTGATGTACTTTCTTCGCTAATTTGTGCTGGTTAAAAATGAAAAACTTTATTGTTAGGTTGTGATATTACAATCAACTAATTAATATGTATATATATATATATATATAATCAAATAGTTATGAAAATAAATTGCAATATTCAATTATTTAAAAATTTTAACTTCATGATCTGTGGTTCTTGATTTTCTCTTTAATTAAATAATTGGATTGATTGGATTTGAATTCAAAATATATTGCCTTAATTTATATCTTCGATAATTAGATCCACCACAACCAAGGAACATTCGAGACTATAGTTGCCGGCTCTTAAATTTCAATTGAAGATGGTTTAGGCTGCTTAGCGTGACACTGTTTCTTGCTGTATTTTTTCTAGCTGTATTTAAGTTGTAGATGGCTTTAGAGGCATCTGGCATTATTTTCTGTTTCCTAAATACCGTTCTGAATTGTATCCACTGTCCGGTTTATTTTTTCATGGATCCAATCTACTAAGGCTTTTCGTTTATTTATTTATGAAGTTTTTCTGCTTTTGTCGGATCCCGTTGTAATCGCTGTCGGTTCACCGGTTAATGGTTGAATTCCTCAACACCTAGGCAGGGTGCGTCAAAGAATTTTATTGCAATTAACTTTAAATTTGAACATAAGATCACAAAATTGAGTGGAGAGGAAGATCTCAGCCAATCATGGTACATTACATAAAAGAGGAGAGGGAGAGTAACCAAAGAATAATCCACCTCAGTTCAAATCACAACAGATCAATAAAACAAGAACTCCTTATCAATTTCCGAAAACAAAAACTCATAGCTTCAATGAAATTGCTGCGATCAGCACGATACTGACAGATACAGTTGCAATGGTTGCACCTGAAGCATCAACAGAGGCATCTTCCTTTGACCCTGCAGGAGCTTTGGCTGGAACATCTTTATCAGGCTTTGAAGGTGCAGGTGCTGGTGCTGCCGCTGTACCAAAGAGATCTAATGGCAGAAGGACCTGATCCACCTGATACACAACTAACTGGCCATCAGTGAATATAGTGTTAGCCACTGTTGCAGTATTAACCCCTGTTGTTATGTTCACTTGATTCCCTGATGTTGTCACATTTAGCGGGAACTCGCCGTCGGCACTGTTACCGGCCTGAGTACGCAAGGGATTACTCACAGTTTGGAAGCTTGACATGGAAAAGAAATTTGGAATGATGTGGAATTGCACCAGTTGGACCTTTTGTTGATCGCTGAGTGAATTCAGCGTGCCTGCTTTGAGGTTAGTAAAGGCGTTGTCAGGTGGTGCAAATACTGTTAGGCCTTGGTTTGAGTTGTTTAGTTGTGTGTTGATTTGGTCAGCCTCTTGGGTGCTTTTCATTAACCGAATCAAGGTTGTGAACTGACCAGCCTTCTCGAGGATTGCGGTGATGTTGGTTGGACCTGAAGGTGCTGGTGATGGGGTTTGAGCAACAGTCGTGGAGCTGTAGAGGAGGAACATCAAGAAAGGAACGAATGGGGAGAGGAGTTGCTTTCTCATCGTTATAGGCTACGTAAGATTCTTGCAAGTGACCTAGCTCGCTGTTTGCTAATTGTGAAGAGGAAGAGTTTGAGTGGCGGAGGAAGGGGGGGGGGGGTGAGGGGAGTATATATTGGGGAGGAGATTTGTTTAGTGGTTGTTATAGTTAGGTGAAAGGGTACAAATATAAAGGTGAGGGGAGCACCTCAGTGCTGATCCTACTGGTAAGGTAGGAAAATCCAGGGATATTGCTTTGCAAGGCAGGAAATACAATAAGAAATGACGCAATGGTTGTTGCTTGTGGTAAGGGACAGCTTTGAGAAGCAACCTTCGAGCTCAAGGTTTCAGCGGTCAATAATACCAGTAGTTAAGGTTGTTAATGACCATGACAGCAATGTTGTGGAGGGGCCAATGCATGGTTGCCTTCACTGTGGACATTTCAAAAGCACTTCTCTGCGCAGCTTTCAGATGAAATTTAAACGTGCGTTTGTCTAATTGTCGATGAAATTTAAACGATTCTACTATATCCCAGGTCCGTATGGAAAATGCTAGAAATATGCTAGATGGATCGATAGAGGCCATGGCATTTGTTGCTCGTCAAGTTTGAGTTTGAGTTATTCGGAGAGAATTCTCTTGCAAGCACTCTAGCATTACTAATATTTGTCTTTTTGTGTCAATACTTTTTTTTTTTTTAAGACTTTAACTTCCTTTCTCGTACTTTTTTTTTAAACTTGGTAACATATTTTTTAAAATACAAAATTAAATTGTATAAAAATTAATTTGGTGTAACTCGATTAAATTAGCAAGTTAAAAAATAACTTAGATAATATTGGATCGATTGAGAATTAAATTTTTTAATTTTTTAATTTTTTTTAATTTCATTATTTAACATTGAGTTAATTGGAAATTGAGTTACATAATTTATTTTAATTTATTTTATACAGGATTATCATGGTATCATGACATGAGTCGCGGATTTAAAATATTAACTCAAGTTGATTGGAAATTGAGTTTCATAATTTATTTTAATTTGTTTTATACAGAATTATCATGATATCATGAAATGAGTCGCGGCTTTAAAATATTAATCCAAGTTGATATAATATGTTGTTGTCTTAATATTTTTTTGTTGCATGATATTATCTTGAATTTTTTTAAATCAAACTATATTCTTACACCATTGTTCAGATTTGTTTTAAATCTATTAAGTTGATTGGATCATATCAAATTAATTTTTACATAATTTAATTTATTTAGTTTTTTACTTGAAAAATATTTTCTTGTTACAAAAAATTGATCTTATACACAACGGTGCCACATCCAGTTTAAACTATTGTTAGAAGCTCCAAGCTTGACTATTTTACAACCTTTCTAATGATTTAAGAAACTTTTTTTTTCTTGTGGTTCCTCCAGAAATTATCATTTGGGTGAAGATAACAACTACTTTTTAGTTCTCGAAATCATATTTAATTTAGTTAGAGGTTTAAATCGAAGATTGCTTTACATCTCAAAGAAAGGAAAGAAAAAAAAAACATGATACTTTAATTTGATATTAATTAGTATTTACCACCAATCTCCAACTAATGCATGTTATAATTAAGATGTTGTTCTAATTATGCTTTCAAACATATACTAATATACATTAAGAACAAAAAAAGAAATTCATGTTCTATTATGATGTGTACATTATAAACCAAACATGATGTATAAATAGTTACTTTATCTTGTATATCATAATTAAATATAATTTAATTCTATTTTTTATTTTATCTCGTTTTCTCTATCCCAGTTGTCTTTATTTTTTTATTCTGAAATACTAACTAAACTAAACTTTACCTAAAAGATTTCGTTACATCATTGAGAAGAATTGTTATTATTTAGGAGAAAGACTAGGAAAAAATCCTGTGAATACACTAATTTGTTTGTGAACAATTTGTTTAAATTTAAGTATGAAGAGACTAATTTCAATATATAAAGGCTCCCTCTCGGATGTCTTTACCATAAACATGAACTAAAAAGCTTCACCAAATAGTTTAGCTTCCAAACAATCTGGCAACTCATCACAAATAGCTTTTGAGCCCAAGGCATGGCTAAAATCTTAATCTCACCAAGCCCCAACTCAATATGGGCTAGCAATTTTAGGCCCACAAGAATATCCTCCAATCACTGTCTTGCACATACAAAAACAACACCATGATCTGCTTGAGACACAGCTTGATGTATAATATAATATAATATATTTCCCCAATTACATTAGTGCACAGCATGGTTTTAAAAACCGGTCTGGTCTGTTAAATCAATCCAGAATCGGGTCAATCCAAGATTGAAAATGAACTAGGTTAAAGAAAAAAAATAGAAAGAAAAAACTCAATATGACTTTGCAGGTTGACCCAACGATCCGGTTAAAAACTCTGTTGTAACCTGTTAATTTTCTTTTTATTAAAATGATATTGTTTTGAATTTTTTAAAAAAATTGATTCGAACAACTCGATAACCTAGTTAAAATTTAGAATTTGAACCTTAAATCCGACTAGGTCTAAAAACTATAGTACAACGTAATAAACAGACCGAGACAGCAAGACAATCTCTTTTTTAGAGAGTTGAATTTAGAGTAAGTCTAAGGCAGCAGTATAATTTGACTGGATTTTACTGAAATTATTTTTAAAAAAAATTAAGTTTTTATATGTTTTTTTTAATTATTTTATATAGTGATATTAACAATAAATTTTAAAAAATATTAAAATATTAAAATATTATTTTAATAATTTTTAAATAAAAAATACCACCCCTCAATCTCAACAATTAGATATAGATAAAGACATAATTCAGTGTTGACACATCATTATCAATATCATCTTCTCCTCTCATTGGCAGAAAACTTTCAGACCCAGACACCCTCCTCCTGTATCATCTCTACCGTTCATTTACTTGACTTTTAAACCTCAAAAGTCAAACACAACCGATCTTTAATAAATAAAAACAAAAGCAAAACAAACATTAACAACAACGTTTCTCAGAAGCCCCAAAACAGAGGATCCAAAACTCCCCCTCTCTGTTTGGTCTCCACTGAAGACCCAGAAACAGCATATCAAAAGTAAAAAAACAAAACTTTTCTCTTTAAAAATCAAAACCCACCAGCAATTCGTTTCTTTTTTTCGAAAAAAAGAAAAGAGAGATCAAACCCTAGTGTCATGATCAGATGCTTTAAGGTCTACAACAATAAAAGGCAAGGACACCATGATCAACACAAGCAACGGCATGATCTCAACGTCATCTACATCGGCGAACCCGCAATCACCGGGATTAAAGACTTATTTTAAAACCCCAGAAGGACGTTATAAGCTTCACTATGAAAAGACACATCCTTCTGGTCTACTTCACTATGCCCATGGCAAAACTGCTACCCAGGTCTTCTTTTTTTCTTTTTGTTCTTTTTATTAATATCAATTTTGTCAATTTGATTCTTTCGAGTTTTTATGGGGTTAATTTTGGTTTCGAAGCGTTTTGGGGATTGCCCATTTCGTTAACTGCTTGTTTGGAAACACTTCTATGCTAGAATTGATTTTAGCTATTTAAGTAGATTGAATTGATTTGATTTGCTAATTGATTTTTTTTTGTTTGAAATAGGTTTAAAAATTGTGGAATTCATTTGACTTTAGTGAAAATCCATGATTTATCCAACTTTCCCTCATCTATAAAAAAAAAACTTATGTCAAGCATGTGTGTGTGTGAAAGAGAGAAAGAAGGGTGTGAATGGGATTAAATTTTAATGGGTCAATTTTGTAGCAAATCACACTCCTTGTGATTTGCAAATCTATAAATATCTCTAATTTTAGTTCGTTGTAGAACTCATTTATACTACTTAAAGCTCACGAAACTCTAGAATTGGGTAAATGGTGTTGAAATGATTGCATTCCTACTCAAATCTTAAGTTTCCAAACAGCCTGTAAAAGCTTTATATTTTTAACTTTTCGTGTTAGTTTTGGCTGGTGATTCTTTAGTTTTAGAAATTTTTTCTCATTGTCCTTATATTTGTTGTGGTTTTTGCTATTTTGTTTTAGCATTGGCAATTCATTAATTTTCTAGGGGTTTTTAGCAACACCCTATTTTTGAAATCAGCATCTGATTGGGTTTGGTCAATTATCATGTACTTGGTCAATGCCCATTTATTAGAATCAACATTTACTTGGTTATCTGCTAAATTTTGATATTGTCATTTAGTTAATGTGATAATGCATAACTGTATATTTATCAATGTCTCAATTTGAGTTTTTGATAAGAAATTTGGTTAAATTTGATTATCAGGTAACCCTAGCTAATCTCAAGGACAAGCCTGCCCCATCAACCCCGACAGCCCCACCTTCAAGTTTCAGTGCGAGCAGTGGTGTACGATCAGCTGCTGCTAGGTTGTTGGGTGGTAGCAATGGAAGCCGTGCACTTAGCTTTGTTGGAGGGAATGGTGGGAGTAAAAGTATTAGTAGTAGTAGTAGTAGGATTGGATCATTGGGGGCTTCGAGCTCAAGTAATTCAATGATTAATACAAATTTTGATGGAAAAGGGACTTACTTGATCTTCAATGTAGGGGATGCCATCTTCATAAGTGATTTAAATTCTCCAGATAAGGTAACTCAATATCTTTTGTTGATATTTTTCGTAGTGGAAACATGAGGTGGGTATTTAAGAGTTTCTTGGTTTGAATATAGGACCCAATAAAATCCATCCATTTTAGTAATTCAAACCCTGTGTGCCATGCCTTTGACCAAGATGCTAAGGATGGACATGATTTTCTTGTTGGCTTAAGTTCTGGTGATGGTAAAATCTCAACTTGAGTTTGGATTACATTTTTTTCTTTATTGAAAACTTAAAACTTTCTGATATTATTGGCAATATTTGTGCTATTGTAGTCTACTCTGTGTCACTGAGACAGCAATTACAGGATGTTGGAAAGAAGCTAGTTGGGGCCCAGCATTATAACAAAGATGGTTCAGTTAATAACAGGCAAAATAACTATAGTGCTCCTGACCTTCATATTTTGACTATATTTCTTTATCATGCATGCTTATATTTCCAAGCTTTATCTTATTTAAGTGATGATTTTGTTGTCAAAACAGCACATATGCATACATAACTTCACTGAGTTGTGAAAAATAGCGTGGCTTGGTCATAATGCAAGTCACAGAGAAGGTTGCTGAGAAATGTGGGAATCCTTGGTGATGTTAGTTGTTGCAAGTTTGAGCTTAAGAGACAGTTTTTTAATTTTCATCATTAAATATTGTAACCTAAAATAGAAACCTAAAGTTGTAAATTCCCAACAAATCTAAAAATTATCAAGAAAAAAAAAACTTGCATCATAGAATCAAATTAAAGCACATAAAAAAGTGATCTATTTGTTGTCTGTGTCACTGGGTGCTGCCAATGCTATACCCTGTGAAATCAATTACAGAACAGACCTTAAAATGTCCAATTGCTCATATTGCATGGGTATGCAACTTTTTTCCCAACAGTCCTGAACTTTCTATAGGCTACAAATGAAAAGCTTTCGAGCAATCCAAAGAATATATACTCAAAATGTTTTACTTGTCTAGCTTGATATTTTCTAGAAACTCTGAAATCTTGGCTTTCCTTTTTGTTTTTAGGAGAAAAAAATCCCCTGGGCAGAGGTGTTATGCAAAAAGACCATTTTGTTAACAAATCATATTCATCAAGTATATATATTACCCTTATGACCATTGAGTGTTATGTGCAAAACCAATTTAATTAATGCTGCTCATTTTCAACAGCCGTTGTATGAGTATTGCATGGGTGCCTGGAGGAGATGGTGCTTTTGTTGTTGCTCATGCTGATGGTAATTTGTATGTCTATGAAAAGGTAAGCCTCCAACTTGAAAAAAATTACATTTTATCATCTTCCATAAAATTTCAGAGGTCAAGTTGTATCAAGAGATCTTATCTATTTAATTACTCTTCTTTTCCTCTAGAGCAAGGATGGTGCTGGTGATTCTTCATTCCCTGTTATCAAAGATCAAACTCAATTCTCTGTTTCGCATGCCCGGTACAGTAAGGTAGAAGAGTTTGTCTTGTTGCTACTGAAGTACCATGTTGTAGTCTTACTTTGATCATTGCTTCATAATCTTGGTTTCTAATGGTTCAAGCAATCTCTACTTGGGAATTATTTTTAAAATCCAGAAACAATTATCCTTTGTTGTTATTTACGTGTTTGGTAATTGACACCATAAATCGGTTACCTGGTAGCTCTTCCTCTTCAATATTTATCATGGCAAAGTATTGTTCAAATGTCCATGATATATGAAACCATTTTGTTTTTGTTGCCAAGTTAAGTTCGATGTATATGCGTAGAAGTTTAGAGATGTGCACATTTTCAGAGCAACAATTAGTCATGGTGTTGCAAATGACACTGTGATTGTGATTTGAAATCTTTCTGAAATATTATGTTTTGTTTGTTTAGGGTCATTCTTTTAGTCAATAATTATTCGCTTTCATGTTTGTTTGAGAATTTATTATGTAACTTGGTGGAAATAGATACAAAGAAGAGAGAAAGTTTAGGTAGAGATAAGCTTATCATTTTTTGTGGGTCAATGATTCAATTTTCTCTCCTACATGTGTTTGTCTCTTTTTTCAAAGTGTTCTTAGTGGAGAACTAATAGGATTTCGCTAGTTACTCTCTAAGTACAATAACATTTTATGTTAAATTGTGCTAATAGAGAGAGTAGTGAAGCAGGCTCTGTCGCTCAACCTCATTTGTAGTTTTCCAATTCCCCATGCCTAGTGTTATCTTTGTGAGTGTTGGATTTGATTTTCTCTCTCCTACACGTATCTCCCTTTTTTTTTCAAAGTGGGTCAGGAGTAATTAATAGAATGTCACTAATGACTCCGAAGCACCATAAAATTTTCCATTAGATTGTGCTAGTGGAGAGACCTGTGAAGCAGGGTCTATCGCTCAACCTCATTTGTAGTTTTCCAATTCCCCATGCCTATTTGTGTTATCTTAGTGGGTCCTATATTTGATTTTCTCTCTCCTACACGTGTCTGTCTCTTTTTTTCAAAGTGGGTCCAGTGGAGTAACTAATAGGATGCCACTAGTTACTCTCTCAGCATCATAAAACTTTTCGTCAAATTATGCCAGTGGAGAAACCAGTGAAGCATGCTCTGTAGCTCAACCTCATTTGTAGTTTTCCAATTCCCATGCCTACTTTTGTTATCTTGATGATTTTACTGGGAGGTTATACATATGTGTTTAGATGCTTCTATTAGATTTGCATGTCATTAGCTCATTTCCCTTTGGCATTATAAGAACATCTTTCACTAGAAGCATGTGCATCTTGAGTGATAGATTATTTTTCTCCTTATTCCACAAAATATGCAGTTCTTTCCTTGACTCATTATTTCTTGATTTCTATACTTATCCAACAAAATATGCAGTTCTTTCCTTGACTCCTACAAACTGCATGCAGAGTAACCCAATTGCCAGATGGCATATTAGCCAAGGTTCAATCAATGGCATTGCTTTCTCAACCGACGGGACCTATTTAGCAACTGTTGGAAGAGATGGTATAACACTGTACTTATTGTTGCATCTAATGTTTTCTTGTTGTTTTATTCTGTGTTGGGTAGTTAATGTAATTGATCTTAGTCTTTTGCTGATGCAGGTTACTTGCGAGTTTTTGACTATTTAAAAGAACAACTTATATGTGGTGGGAAAAGTTATTATGGCGCTCTTCTTTGTTGTGCATGGAGGTGACTAGCTTTACCAGTTTTCAAGTCACAACTCATTGCTATTTTTTGAAAATTTTCTTCCAACATTTTGCTGTGGTTGTAACCATGGGAAAGAAGCCATGGCTCTTGACTGATATACCCTAAGACCTTTTGTATTTAAACTTTAAGTCTTTCTTTTCTGTTGGTCTTTTGCATTTCAATTATTGATATTGCTTTACAAGAAAACTGATATGAAGAGTGTCACCCTCTCAGCATGGATGTGAAATATATTTTGACTGGAGGAGAAGATGATTTAGTTCAAGTCTGGAGCATGGAAGATCGGAAAGTTGTTGCTTGGGGTGAAGGACACAGTTCATGGGTAATATTCTCAAATAATGGTAGTTGATAGTCTATTACATGATTCTGGTCATCTTATACAGTTCTTATCTGATGGAGCTGGCAGGTGAGTGGAGTGGCTTTTGATTCATATTGGTCATCACCAAATTCAGATGGCACAGGGGAGAATGTTGTGTACCGGTTTGGTTCTGTTGGTCAGGTATGCTAAACATTTTTATTGCAATTCATGGTTGACCTGCTCAACAACTAGCTGAAAGCAATTTTAAGTTCCAGGGCAGATAAAGGCCATATGATTTGGATGTGATATCCAAAAAAATGAAAATTTGGGTGCTGCGCATGATGTGTCGCTTTGGTTGAAGTTAATAGTGAAGCAAAGGTGCCTGAGTTTTTAGAACCCTGGGAGGGTGCTTTTGAAATGCAATCATTCTAAATAAGCAATATACTTAATATTTAGTGTTTTAGCTCTAGCATAACTGTAGAACTAGGAGAGTATTCATTTTTATGGAAAAAACATATTGATTGCTATAAATAAAAGCACAAGCTATGTTAAAGCATTTAATTCGATGAAGATACCTTATTTTATTATTATAACTAATGTGGCCTTTATTGTTTTTTATTCACCACCTTGAGGTATTCTACCTCATCACAAATTCTAGTAAGTCCTATGTAAACTTTGTGCCATCGTGCATGCTAATCTCATCTCAATATGACATTTTACTCATAGTGGAGACAGCAATCGAATTGGTGTTGAGTCTCAGAAGAAGCTCAATTTTTTTTCCTTTTTTATGTACGAGAGGCTAATATTTGGTAGTGGTGATTCTGGGTGGTGGTACACATAGTTGCCAAAACAACAAGGGGATGCCAAGTCTGGTGGTTTCAAATGTGATGTAAATTTTTTATAGGGTTTAACAAAGAAAACTATCTTGAAGATGATATCCTTTCAATATCCTTTTATTCAATGTAAGTACTATGTGGCCTTTTCTATTTTCCTGCAAGATTTTGGATATTCAAAATAATGGTTGAAGGGTTTTTTCAGTTTTTTATTCTACAGAAAGAGATACTTTAACTAGCAAGTTAGGAAGACTTGGTCAATGAAAAATATTTTATGGTTTAAAAAAAAAGCATAAAACATGGGAAAACAACTTACAGTTCTCAAGATGGAAATATTTTACTAGACGACATTTCATTAAATCTCAGGCTCCCACTAATTAATTCTTACCTTTTCCTTAACAACTATTTTTTCTTAGGAAAATACTTCCCACAGAAAACAGAGCTATTTATTTTAATTTTTGATGACTTTTATATGGTTATTTTTAGTTTGCAAATACATATTAACATGCATGAATTTAATTGTATTAATTTTGTGTTACATGTGCAAGGCACGTGCATAGAAACTAGTTAATGTGGGGAGTTGTTTGAAGAGTGGTCAGATTAAAAATTTGAGTTATTGTGATCATCGTTTTATATGTCAAAAGAATAATTTAAGTGTAATATTAGTTGCTAGCTCAGCTTAAAACTGATAAGATTGATCAGCAGTAAGAGTTTTGGGTTTTTGTATATATGCAATGAATTGGACCTGTCTGTGTGTTTATTTTCCAAACACTTAGTAATAAAAGTAGGCTGAAGTAATTTGAACACTGAACCAATGCCTGCAGCAGTAAAGAACATGTTGTATGAGTTAAAACTGAGTGATGTGATGGGATTGAGGTGTCTGTATGGTCTCTTATAACATTATCTTCCCAGTTTTCCCCAATTTTTTTGATTCCTAGTAGTACCTGTGCGCTTTAAAAAAAGGCTTCATAACTAACCATGATGCAATTTGTTTGTTTTGTCAACAGGACACACAGTTGCTTCTATGGGACCTGGAAATGGATGAGATTGTAGTGCCATTACGCAGGTGCCCTCCTGGTGGATCTCCTACTTTCAGTACTGGAAGTCAATCTTCACACTGGGACAGTGCTATCCCAGTCGGTACTCTGCAACCTGCTCCAAGCATGCGTGATGTTCCAAAGCTTTCTCCTGTATTAGCTCACCGTGTCCACACAGAACCTCTTTCTGGTTTAGTATTTAGACAGGAATCTGTTCTTACTGTATGTAGAGAGGGCCATATAAAAATCTGGATGAGACCTGGAACCTCAGAAAGCCAGTCAGGCAACTCTGAAACCATCTTAAGTACCAGTTTGAAGGAGAAGCCATTATTGTCAAGCAAGACTGGCAGTTCTGCATATAAGCAATGACCAAATTGTCATCAGTTTCCTAGGCAAAATGGATCTCATTTTCGTGAATTTGATTTGAATTTGCTGGTGTGGCTGTTGATCCCTATTCTACGGTTGATTTTCTCAGAGATAGAGCTGGATGAATGTGATCTGATTGCAGGGGAATCCGTCAACTGGGTCCTTTTGTATATGGAGAGATAAAATGCCATTTATGGCTCTAAGAGCTCGGGAGGGAGAAAACCCCCTATGTAAGTACAAAACGGCTGTTGCTAGGATATAACTTATATAATTTTAATTGCTGACAGAATAATTGGAAGTTACTCCTTCGAGATTTGCATTTCTGAGGTGATAGAAGTTCATTTGATTCTGCTGGTAATGAAATTTCACAATTGCCTTAAAAATTTTGTCAGGTATCCTGAAGCTCTCTCACAGTAACATGTCATAAGCTTCATGTTATGGCTAGATGATATTTATTTCTCTTGGATGTACCTTTGATTTGGAAGAAAAATTATTCTTTTGGTTCGTATTACGTCTGAGTTTTGACATAAAAGTTATGTTGAGGAACATGGAATTATGGGAGACTAGTGCTGTATTTATATCGATATGGTTTATTCAGGCTAACAAGCTGAAGTAGAGCCGTACCATGTTAGCTAGAGATTTTTTGTTGTGATTGTTTTTCTCATTTTGCCCTTGTCTGTTTTGTTACCAATCCATCTGGTGGACTCTCAAATCGAATTTTTTTATGGGGAACCTAGTATGGAAAGATATTTTTTTAAAATGTTGATATTAAAAATAAATTTTAATTATATATATATTATTTTAATATATTTTTTATAACAGTACTTACTCTTCGCCAAAGTTTCACCTGTTCCAAGAAAAAAAAATAGTAACAGAATACTGTTTTGTTTTCAGAACTTGCTGCGTTACACAATTTCTTCACCCAGGACATTTGGATGATTTTAATGCATGATGTACGAGAATGACATAAGTTTTCTTAAATTAAGTTGCAATTTGATCTGTTCCTTTTTATCTTTCCTTCGTTCGTTTACTGTGGAGTTCCTACTTTGGCGCCATGAAGTCTAAACCAATGAAGTCAAGCATTTTCACAAGTAAAAATAGAGAGAACCAGAGCCTACAAAATCAAAGACGCCAGGAAATAGCTGCGCTAGAGACAAGAAAGAATTGTATTCCTTACAAGAAGTATTTCACACTTTACAACATCGTAACAACTACGAGACGAATCCTATTCCTACTTCTGGCCCTGACATAGGTCAGTGGGGATCGCTCCAGGTTGTGTGGATATGAAAGACGCAGTGTTCCATGCCAGGTGTGTTGTAAGCCGCCTTGTACAACCATTTCTTATACCCAAAAATAAAATAAAATAAAAGGCTTACAGACCTTGTATTTACTAAAATACAGCCGGAACCCTCCATTTTTGTGCCATTGACTGTAACTGATGAATCAAAATGTACAACAGATTAGATGATATGCGTTATTTCTGGACCTCCATTTTCAGCTGGGTAGATGGTTCGGATTTGTCACAGTTTCATCAACCACTGTAGGCTGTTGATGTGGTTGAGCCAAATCCTGAGAACCACGCTGTTCATTTGGCCGAGCAATCCATCTTCTCCTCCATCTCATGATCTCAACTATAACATACTTTCCGAACATCGTAGCTCCAAAACCAGTAAATGTGGCAAGGAGAACACATAGAACAGCCTGCATATGAAGCTGAGGAAGCAACAAACAAACCATCAATACAAATAATATTATATCTTTAAGAACGAGGGATTGAACAATTCAAAAGCCTGACTCATCATTGTTTAACCACAAGCAAGTACTATGATCCTTCAGCAAGTCCCTTACTAGAGCTTATTTAGAAACTTAAGACTATATCCATTTCCCCAGTAAAAGAGTTTGACTTTGAAGTTGAACTGAAAACAGAAATAACAAAACAATGAGTGAAAGAAACACTCACCAATGAATAGAGGAGGTGAGCAGGAAGGACCACTAATCCAAACTGAATAGTTGCATAGACCCAGACATACCTTCTCCTCACTAAACCCAAATTCCAAATAATGAGACAAGGAGATCACAAAATTTGCTAGAAGAAAGTTTGTCAGAATACAGATACAAGGTCAGCCTACCCATTGTTGTTGAAGTCATGGATGCAAGCAGGCCCAATATGCAGGAAAAGGGAAGAGAAACGGCAATTGCACCAGACCCCATTTTCCCAACCTGTAAAATGACAAAATTAGGTGCTGTGGTAGGCTTGAAGGGCAGGGATAACGAGTTGCTATACTTACCAAAAGCTGCTCAAGAAAACAAAAGTAGGCAAGCATGCTGACAATGACAAGAACAGGAACATCCTGCCAAACCCTGAGAAAATTTGCAACCATCTTCGAAATGAGACAGTGGAATTCAAACATCAGCTGAAAGCTAGAATAATATTTCAAATCAATCAAGAACGAATTGTGACACCACCATCAGCAAAAAGACACATATGAACAACAAGGACACAATCAAGTTTTAAAATTTATTCTTGATAACCTAGCATTGCCTAATTCTGGTCCAAGAAATTAGACGGTCCTACACTTGTGCATTTCAAGTTTATTTGCTTAACCAGGATAATAAACAGAATGCTTTCAGCCCTCGCTCTGATTCATGGAGAGGCTTTGTTATATCTGACATTTGATTGCCTAGCTATGGTTAATATATGTTATTTATACAGATAGGCGGAGATTACTTTACATAAAGAAAATGAGAAAACCAAGAACATCTAGTTCCAATGAAATACAGAAAGGGAATAGCTTTAGATGCCTGTGTTGAGGAACCTCCGAATGCTGAGTTTGACCTTGAGAACCAAGGGCCTGAGAATTTTGAACTCGGAGAAGGGTAACTGGTAGATTCAAAACCTCCTGCTTGCACACCTCACATGTTCTATTACCTTTAACACTAAACCATTTTACAGCACATTCTTGGTGCGCCAATGCAAGTTCACCTTTACAGCTGCATTCCATCTTTAGGGTGTCAGAACCTTCCCCCAGTACAATCAAGCAGATTCTGCAAACAGCTTCTTCTTCGGGAATATCTTCTCCACCATCATCATTTCCATCTGAACCACAAGGCTAAAGATAAGGCAAAGGTTGGTCATCACAAGTTACGTGACAAGAGAAAGCATTGTAGTTGAAAGCTCAAATACCCAAACAATCAATGATATCCCAATTAAAATATTAAAACCACTCATGCCTTTTTTCAGCCACAAAATCCACAAATTGTATGGGCTCTCCGTGTCCATGAATACCCCCCTCCTTTTTCTTTTTACAGCCTTCTGATTTTGAGGCGAGAGGGAACAGTTTAAAGCAATTACAAGAATGGCTATACCAGTATCATTCCTGGGTGATGCATTAGATGTTGTCATTATTGAGACAGCCTCCTCAGCCACTCTTGGAGTACTTGGAACCACACGAAACAGGCCACCTAAAGAATCCAACTTCCTTATGCTTCCATCTTTTCTAAAATCAGGGACAGAGTGTGACCGATGAATGGGCCTTTTCTGTAAAGTGAGGAAATCTCCAAGAGTCAGGAAGAAAAATTGCCTTGCAACAACTTGTGTGGGATAAAGGAAAATGGCTAACTGAAAGATTTAGGAGATGCACCAAGTGGGAAAGATGCTTAACAAACCAGTTAACCATTGCAATATCATTCAACAGACTAATTTACTTACAAAAACCAATATGAATCACCACCAAACTACATTTGATTGATGAAAGTAGGTATGCAGGAATTTATCTATCTGCCAGTAAAATGCATTCAGTGCACAAACAAACTATAAAGAGCCAAGTGGAATTGGCCACATGTAACACTCCAGCAGAAATTTGAATGGTTGTATTGTGATCACACCTTTCTAACTATTCAGGATGGCTATAAAAGCAGAGATGTTCAGCTCAAAATACTCAGAGAAGAAGGCAAATAACCCTTCAAAATACACACACATCCCTACTCCCTTGTGACAATTTTGAATGAATAAAATTTTTCAGCTTACAAGAAGATTTGAGGCCATTAAAGTCAGCGATTGAATTGGCAACCTTGTAGCAACAAGTAGGGATAAGTAATGACTAGTCAATAAATATAAACGAAAGATTTTCATCACCAGAAGGATAATGCATGCTGCATGCATTCTGATGGCATGTGGCTGGTTGCGATGTTGTGATTTTTGCAACTATCCATAGATTGATCATGATATGAAAACAATAGATGAAGCGATTCCTTCAAGATTTCCATACATGTTGCTCATAAAGCGCTACCAGAGGTAAAAATGATTAACTTAAATCCTGAACAAAATATGATATTTCAAGTTCAGAAGAGGTTAATACTTACAACAGAACTAGGTGGATTAATCATACTTCCTCCATGCATAGACTCCGGATTTGAGTGAGCAATAGGGGTAACAGGTAAGGATGATGTTCTCGTTGTCCGGAGTGTAAAAAGCTTTGTGAGAGACAATGTCCTGGAAATGAATGGCTTCTGCTTTGTTGTTTCTGATGAACCTCCCAGTGCAAGCATGGCGGCAGCCTTCTCAATATCCAAAGTACTATTCCGATATTTAAAACTTAACTTTGGAAGTAAACTTCTTATGTTTGATTTGATTTTTGATGACGAGGGATCAGGGGGCTCATTCATTTGGGCAAAACTAGGGCTCGGCATTGGTGAAAAATTTACTCTTTTGGGGGTGGAACTTGGTATTGGGGGCGTTTGAATTGTCACAATATCAAATCTTGCATCCTCTAGACTGTTTGATTGTATCTCTAAGCTGAGCTCTCGGTGCCTCTGGTGCTGTCCCTCTGGATTATCCTCAGTTATTTCTGTGGAACTCCCAACCTAAGAAGGATCAACAAGGAAAGTTGGAGTATCACTCTATAACAGATTGATAGTCCTTTGCAAAACCAACACTTAAGTCAAATAGGTAGCCAGCGACATCAATACACCAACACAAACTCTCCCTATTCAAAGATCATAAATTCATGACAAACTTGAAATATTCCTGATCCAGAACACGGAATTGAGAAGAAAAGAAAAAACAGGATATATTGCAAAGATAATTCAGTATTAACGTGCTATCAGTGACTAAGAAACCCCAGATATTAAGAGGGTTGAGATAAGCTTTAAGAGCAGGTTGAAATTCAATATGATCGTTAATCATGTCCCAAATTACAACATAAAAGTAATACAAAACATGTCTATCCAATTAAAATAATTATGTTGAGACCCATTTCAAGATACTGAGAAAAACGCTACTGTCATTGCCGCAAATGAGCTCTGCAATGAAAGGCTTAAGTTGGTAAAAAAAAAAAAAAAAACTTGTTTGCTTGTTGACCTTCTTAATGTCTTACAGTCTGGCGATCCTTGCCCCTCTAAAGGGTCAAACACAGCATAGGAAAATTTGGAAGCATCATAAGTATGGATTTTCAGTTTTCAGCATAGGTATTTAATGATGCCAGGATCATCAAAACAAAAGCATGGGTGAATAAGGCATATAAGGTGCAGCCCTTGCATAAAAAAAAGACACCCAAAATATATATAGGAAGTCTAAAAATTTAAAACCCACAAGGAGAGAGGGAGGATGATGCATGATTCATGATTTTAATAATAGCCCACCAAAAGAGAAGGTTGCCATTAATAAAACAAGTAAAGAAAACTAAGGGGAAAAAAAAGCTATGAAGTTTTTTGGAGGAAAACATAAAGAACAAGAGCATAGCATGGACAAATAGACAAAAGGCAAAGAGAGGAACAAAAGTAGTGCCTTTGGAATTGGAGGATCATCTGGGTTACTGAAATTTTCTCCTTCTTTGGTGGGTGAGACTTCTTCATTTCCCATGAAAGTGAGTTGACGCAATGAATTCTTGAAAAAACCACAGAATTTGCAAAGGCCAAGTCTTCTTTAATGTATAGTGATCATCAACTGTTGCATAACACTTGCAAGAGCTGACTTGTTGAGAGAACGACAGAAGCTGTCGAGAAACCAGAGAGAGGGAAAGTTAAGGGGGAAAAAAAAACAGCATTACTGGTGCGCAAGTGGTATCATCACCTCAGAAACTGGCTTTTGTTTTCTTTTCTTGGGTTTTCTTTATTTAAGTAATTCTATTTATTTTTTATTTTTTTTAGGTGAGCTGTTGTTTCAAAGTCAGCCCGGCTGGTGGGTCAATTTAAAACTCGGATGACTTGAAATCTTGATTGGATCTATTTTATTAAAAACTTGAACTTATAAGTGGCTTGTAGAAAATTGGTTGACCTGTCGGGTCAATCTAGAACCCGGATGATTCGGTAAAATCCAGTAAAGACTATTTTTCTTATTAAATGTGTTTTTTCTCCTAATCAAAAAAAAAATTTTAATATTTTTCAGTTGATTATTATCTCATTTCAAAGTTCATTGTATAAATATTAGAAGAATATTTTATTTTTTCAATGTAAGTTTTAAAGCTCTTTAGTATATATATTCTATATTTACAAGAAAAAAAATTGTTGTTTTAATGTGGGATATAAATTTTTTTATTTAAATACTTCAATTTAAAATAATAGAATAGTATTTTTTCAATATGTTATAAAAAAATTTTAAAATAATTTTTTAAACTGCATTATTTACAACATGTATAGTTTATATCCACGTATATTATTTTTTAATTTTTTTATATGAAATATTGAAATTTTAAATATATTTTTTAATTTTTTCATATTAACCCAAGTTAACTCGTATAATAAAAAATTCAATTTCTTAATCAAGTCAACCCTGGTAAAATTTAATAACTATAATTTTAGGATGCATAGGCTAGGGAATGTATGTTGGCTGGTAAGGTGTAGAGAGTACATAATTATTTAAATTTAATTTCTAATAAATTCAATATTGAAAGATAAAACTGGAAAAATTAATTAAAAAACATAAAAAAAAAATTATCATAGTCAACCTAGGTTAACCTGTTAATCTCGCAACCCGAATTATAAGACCGGGATGACCCATTAAAAGTAAAATTGCAATAAATCATGAAACTCAATTCTCAATCAATCCAGTGTTAAAAGATGAAATTAAAAAAAAAACTAATTAAAAAAAAACACAAAAAACAACCCGAATCAACCAAGATTAATTTGCCAAACTCGTGACTCAAGTCATGAGATGGGAATAACCTTATAAAAAAATAAATTGAAACATATCAGAAAACTTAATTCTCAATCAACTCAATGTTAAATAATAAAAATAAAAGGAAAAAAAAGAGTCAATTAGAAAAAATGAGAAAAAATGTCAAGTCAATCGAATTAACCCATCAAACTTCAAGTCAGGGTCATGTAGGATAATCTCATAAGAAATAAATTGAAAAATATTATAAGGCACAATCTAAAAAAAAATATAATGTTGAAGAATATAATTGAAGTTAAAAAAAACATAGATTAGAAGAAAAAAAGATATTATTCCAATTAATAGTGTAATGTGAGGAGGGGTACAATCCTTTATTTGTTTTGTAAACTAGACTAGGAACCTATGTTACGCCGCGAGCGGATTTAATTTTTTTTAACAAAAAAAAGGGATGGTTGGATGATGTTAGTGTTTTTAAACAAGTAAGAAAAACTCAACACCGTGTCATTAACTTGACTATATCCAATAAAATTAGTTATTTAATAATTTGATTTAAATCGAAAATAATAATAGAAAACAAACCGTAAAAAAACACATGAAAATAATTAACTAAAAAAATGAGTCATTGATATCATACCTATAAGAAAAAGAAAGAAAATATCGTTGGAAACTCACCGCCACTCCACCATGAACATCACCCACAACCAAAATATTTTGCTGATATGGTTCAAACTTCATAGCACAAGAATGCAAGACAACATAGAAAGAAGTCGCATAGTTTGCTAGAGCAATACCTTGGAAAAGCAAACAGAACAAAACACAATAAATTTAGTTTTTATCTATATTTAATCAATCAATTCTTTTTAATTCATGAAAAAAAATTATTTTGAGAAAATATATTTAACAAAGAAAAAAAAAATAGAAAGACCTAGATAACCCAAACAAATAAAAAAACAAAGGATGTAGAAAGCATATAAAGAAAAACACAAAGCTCAATCTCTGATAAAATAAATATTGAAGAATAAAATTGAAATGACATTATTTTAAAAGAATGATTAAAAAAAAAGCAATGCCTAACAAATGTCCTTAAGTCGGGTTAGTTTTCCAAACTACAACCCGTGAAATTTCAAAATGAGCTTAACCAAGAAGGTCAAATCCAAATCAACTATGCTAAAGGAAGGAATTGAGTGTAAGAAAATACCAAACTAAAAAACTTAGCAAAGCAAAAAAAACAATAATAAAAAGAATGAAGATAAAATTTAATAGGAAAGAAAATGATCTAGGGTGAGATTGCCAAAAAAAAATTAAATTATCTTAGATGACATAAATAGCAATTAAAAGAATGAGGATCAAATCTGACAAATTTTTAAAAAATAAAGATGAAATTAAAACAAATTTTGATTTTCATAAGTTGTTACAAATAAAATAAATATCAACAAAAAGATCAGAGACTAAATTGAAAATAAAAAGAAGAAAAAAATCAAATAAGAATGAAATTGTAATAAATTTTGATTTTCAAAAGTTATTTGAAATAAAACAAATATCAACCAAAAAAACAAGGACTAAGTCAAAACAAATAAAAGCTAAGGGGCTGATTTGAAAAATTATAGGGCAGGGCTAAAAAATCCAGGGAGATAGAGGAAAGAAAGAAGAAGAAGAAAATGGCATCTGAAGCCAAACTGAAAATCTGTTTTTTACACGTGCCACCATTACATGGAGAATACACCGAGATGAATCTAAAGACATCTCATAATAGTATTTTTGGTTGTCAGAATCAGCCATACATGTTTTTTAAAGACTGTGAAGTAGATGACACGCTAACGCGATGGGCACACGTTTGTGAATTTTTTTTAAATACCTTTAATTTATTAGAAGACAAAAATAACACTCACTTTACTCAATAATAACAACAAAATCAATAGTGCAGTAACAAAAATGCTCTCGGATCCAAAGCATAAAAAAAACTCCCCAAGGTCAAGGAGGTATTTTAACTGTGCAGATAAAAAGGATAAGATCAAAACACCACTCTTTTGCGGTCAAAATATTTTGTATATAATGATAAATTGGTTATTTTATTGTATATTTTATAATTAAAAATGCAAGTCTACCTCTTAGTACACCCAATAATGTATTAATCTTAAGTATATTTATGATAATTTACTGTGCAATTTAAAAGGTAAATATCTATTATGCCCTCGGGTAAATTAAAAATAACAAAATTCTCCAATAGCGAAGACAACCTTACCATTAACCATTAACCTCAAGCTTTTTTTTTAGGGCAAGAAGGTAAATTTATTATTTCCATCCATGGTGAAATATGACGAGAGCAACAATGAATTCACCACTCCTTTTTAAGTTTTATTTCTTAATGTGTGAAATAAAATGTTTAATCATTGAAATATATTTAACATAACAGAACACAAATTATTTCACACCCCTTAGCTGGAAAAAAAAAAGAAAAAAGAAAAAAGAAAAAAAAAAAGAAGAACTAAAATAGAGACCCTTTTGTATGGAAATGATGACAACCAAGTTCCATTATCCACTAACTCAATTCAACCTCTCAATCATGGCAATGGGCAATTTCGTTTTAATTTAAAATAAACATTAGCTTATTATATGGTCAAGTTCTTCCCTCATCGTTGCAACTTGCAATATTTAGTCCCCGATTGGTCCTCTTGTTAGTGTCAAGATAAATAAATGTGTACGAAAGTGATAATGAAAATGACCCGTATAAAAATTAAATAATTTTTTAATTATTATTTTTATTAAAAATTAAATTTTTTATATTTTTAAATTATTTTAATATAATAATATCAAAATTAATTTTTAAAAAATAAAAAAAATATTATTTTAATACATTTCTAAAATAAAATAATTATTAAAAAACCGAAACATATCACGGGAGAGAAGGGAGTAGCCAGCAGATAGAATGAAAAGGAAGGGAGGGAGGCATGTCGGGAAAGAAAATGGTGGCCTGCTCTCGGGTAACTGATGAGGAAGGTGGTGATGATGGCAGGTTTCGATTCACCTCCTTTTTCTTAAAGAAGGGAATCGTTGGGCAGACAGAAGAAGAAGGGGGGGAGGAAGTGGTGTCAGAGAAGAAAAACTCGAAGGTGAAGGTCTTGAACTGGCACCAATGATGACGAGCATGATAATGCTGGTAGCTGTACTTCTGAGATGGAGTAAAGGCTTCCGAATAAAAAAAAAGGTTTAATTTTTTTTAATGGGTTTTGATAGAGGAAATTAAACAGGTGGCGCCGAAGAATTTTTTCCTCATGCTTGCTTTCTGAATTCTGAATGGTGATCTTATTGTTTTTATCTTTCCCGCCCTTTAGGTGAGGTGTAAGTCTGTGGGGTTCGTTTAGATGCATTATGTCTATGCTGGGAACCTTCCTCTAGGCAGGTACTGCTAGGCTCGGTGTGTGGTTTCATCGAATTCTTATTCCATTACCTCTATGTTTTTTCTTCCTTTTTTACGGCAATCATCTTAGTTTGGTTGTGTTGTTATCTTATACTTGTTTTAGATTTGGTTTTGCTTGCATAGTTGCATTGATTCTTAATTTATATTGATATCTGGTTTATGGGCTTGGTTTGTTTGCTGTGTTGTCATGGTGATTGTTGCATCGTTTGGAGACTGACATGTCCGAGTTTTTCCTCTCTGTTTGTCTTGCCACTTAGATGTCCTTCAGATTTCATTTCTGTTTTGTTGTTTTATTTTTTGGCTCTTTTTAGGGGGGTGTGATCTCAGGAACCATAAAAAAAGAAGATTTTTTTGGATCGAGTTTTGAACTGTTAGTTGGGAATTTGTTATTGGAGGTGGTGTTTGTTGTTTTCTTGGTTTTAATGAATTAAAGCGTGCAGAGATGATCTCAGGTATCCCTTTGTAAGTTAGTCTGTTATGATTCTTTTTCTGATGGATGAACATTTACGCTTGCTCAGCTGGTGACTGATCCCATGCTGTTTTCAACTTCATTTCATGATCCCGGATGATTCATAGTATCTGTGTATGCTGCCAGCTGCTTGGTTTTTTTTTTTTTTTATCTGTTATTTTAGGTCCATACCGTTGCGCCGGGTTGCATGTGCATTTTGTTTCTTCGCTGGATTTTTGCAAGTCTTTAGCCAGCCCCCTGCCATTCTTCTGCCTATATATGTCTTCATTGAACATGGAAGATTCTTTTTGCTGCATGTTTTTTCATTGTTGCTTTATATAATGTTTAGTTTTGGCTCTTTCTTATCTGTGATTGTCAAGTTTTCGCCTTAAGTTTAGCTGTTTTGCTTTCATCTTTTTCTCCGCTGCTTCTCTTCTTCGGTTATTGGCCTTTGATTTATGCACCTCTTTCCTTCCTTGCATCTTTTCTGTTTTTCAATCTCTCATTGTTGTTTTTTGGTTTTGTGAATGGTTATCTATAGTACATGTTAGTCAGTCTTTGTTGGCAGATGCATTCTTGCTGAGATTGGTTTTAGGATCGTCTATTCTTCGACTCGCTCAACCCCCCAGGTTTGCGCTTGCAATTAGGATTTCGTATTCTTCGACTCGAAGAATCACAATCACTGATGAAGTAGTTATGTGCATGCTGTTCTTTGCTGACCATCACCTATGTGGTGAAAACTGAAAGGGGGGATAGTTTAATTAGTTAGAGATCATTCTAGGAGCTGAAAGAAAACAAAAATCAGACTCGGAGCTCAGGTTGGCGTGAGCTTAGTGGTGAATGACTTTCCGGAGCTTTATTCTTTCTCCTACTTTGAAACTTATTTGCTACTGATGTCCATCCCTTTGTTTAGTCGGTCATGAGCTGGGATTGCTGCAGCATGCATTTTTAGGCCATCCCTGTCTTTCAAAGGGGTTAGTCGGCACACAATCTCTGCCCTGGTGAAAAAGCATTATAGCTACTGCAGAGCATGCTGTCCCTTTTAAGAAACAGGTAATACAAAATAAAAGGTGTGTGAAGAGGATGAAGGAGACATCAAGGAGGAGGGTATATGTCTAAGAGTGGGAAGTCTGCGGTACCTTTTTTCTGTCTTTGATCCAACTTTCCTGCCATTTTTCTTAGTCCGAAGTTGGAAGTCCACAATCCCTTTTTCTGGAGAAGATTTTGGTTTGGTTGCTTTATCATCCGTGATTTATTTCATCTTCAAATTACAGGTAAAATGTGACAGATTCCGCGTTCTTCTGTTGTTTTTAGTTCTGTTTCTGCCTTATTTGTTTCTAGCATGATTCTCAAGCTCTGCTGCTGCTGCAATCCTCTTGCCCTTCTTCCTTGATGTAAAATAAAATAAAACTAATAGCGCTTGCAGATATTTTTTTTTCTTTATAAATTAACTTCTAATCGACCTATGATTTTATATCTTATATAAAAATCATTAAAATATATGGAATATATAATATTTAGGACATTCCATTAAATTCCTTTCGGTTTAATAAATAAGATCATGATAATTTTTTATTTTTTTATCTTAGCAAATGCTTTTTACGGCACTTCATATTATTTAATTTCTTAAATTTTAATTATAATTTATTATAATTAAATACATAAGATAATACTTCAGATTTCATCTCATTAATGGTCATTTCATTATCATAAAATAAAATAAAATAAATAAAAAATTAAGAGTCCCTAACGGAGCGGATCATATATATTAATTTACATTTTTCTCTCAAATTTACAATTCCAACTTGGGTTAGTGTTGACTTTTTTTATATATATATTTATTATAATAAATGCATGATTTTTTTAATACACAATTAAAAAGTTCTTTCTTCGACACCGGCACTTTTATTTTTCTACGGTGAATAAAGAAAGTTAATTCGGCTTGCTGTGTATCACGTGCCAACTAACTAGTTTTACAACTCAGAGTGTGTTTGGTATTGCGATAGCTATTGTGGTTATAGTTTAAAAAAAGTTGTTTTATAAAAAGTATTTTTAGTTGAGGTTGGTTTGAAAAAATAGGTGTTTAGTTAAAACTGTGGTTGAAATTGAGGTTGAAGAAAAGATAGTTTAATGTGTTTGGTTAAAAATGCTTTTGAAATTGAGGTTATAAAATAATTTTTTAAAAAATATATTAATATTGATGGTTTTAAATTTAAATATTGTAAAATTAATTACTCTTATTACATCATGAAAAAAATAATATTTTATATAAAATATTTTTTATTATTCCATTAAACTATTTATAATTCCATTACGTTCAAAATTCATCCGATAAGAATTACAGTTTTCATAACTTTTTGAGCATGTAATAAAATTAAATAAAATATTATCAGATATAAAATTGATATTACTGTGCGCGTGAATTTAATTTACTCTGTACTAGTTTTTCGAGAAAAAAATATTGTTCACATCTCGAATGAATTTAATTCTCTAAACTAGTTTTTTTTTTTAAAAATTAATACAATTAACACACTTAAAAAAAAACTTGCGAGCAATGCAAGTAAATTGCACTGTTCACGTGAACAGTGCAGTGAATTGCACTGTCCGCAAGTTTTTAATCTGCTACAGTGCATGCAAAGCAGGTTTTCGTAGCTTTTCTTTTCCAGCGTTTTAAACGCAAAAAACACGTGGACCCCATGCACAGTAAAGTGATTTTTGTTATTACCAAACGATTGCGGACTGTGTTTTAAATAAAACGTAGCCGCAGCTGCGTAGACAAACGCTCTCTTAATAGGGACGGTGAGGTATCTTCTGAAGAGTTGTTTGTGTTGGATTAATTTATGTGTCCATGCAACCTTGGAGATGAAGACAATATTAATTTTTCCTTTTTCTTTTCTGTTTTGTCGTTGATACATTCTTTGTTAGCTTCAAGACCTTGGTTGTTTTTATCTTGCAAAAAAGTTTTTTTTTAATTAATATTTTTTTAGTATTTTCATATTATTTTGATATGATGATATAAAATATAAATTTTTATACATTCTTTATATAAATTTTCCTCCATGATTTTCTATTTTCTTAACTGTGAAAACATTTTACCCCTTCAATTGATATTTTTAGCTTCACGTGTATTGGTGTCTGATCGAATCCAATTTATTATTTCAGAAAATCATTATCGTTCCGACACTCGTCCATCCGATGTCGGAAAATCTTTTCAAAACTGACTCTTTTAATAGATAACACACAAGTTTCCAAAAAATGAAAACCTTTTCAAAATAATATATATTAAAAAAACTAAATAAATTCAATCTGTTACTGTGATTATAAATACAAAAAATTATGAGTTCATGTTGAGTAAATATGATTTTGATCTTGTTAAAAAAACTAATTAAGCTTGTAATTAGGTATAGAAATGTTTATTTTTTATAGGATATATTCATCATTGCAAAATTAATTGAGAAAAAAAATGGGTCGGACATGTTTTTTGTTACAATATAATAACTATTTTGCTTTTAAAAACAAAAAAGGAGGGAGGAGCTCTTTAATCTTTTTTTAAAAATAAACAATAGAGTTCCGGCCATACCCTTATAAGAGAAAAGGAAAAATATACATTGATAGAGGAGTGTCTCCATATTTTTTTTAAAAAAAAACAATAAAATGATGGAATTAACCTTGTAATAAAAAACAACAAAGGCTATTTGTGAGCGTGTTTTAGTCTTTTTTATTGGTTTCGTTAATTTTTGGTTTTTATTATGGCCAACTTGGTAATTTTAAGTTTTTTAATTTTTTTAAAAGCTGTTGACACACGCTTTAATGTATCATGGTCTCCGCGCCATTCAAGTGGTGATTGAGAGGTAGTGTGGCGGCCAAAGTCCTACTTTTGCCATGGCTTTGTGAGCAACACGTCATCATCTTTTCAGCGGTATAGTGTGTGTTTATGGAGGATTTCTAGTTAGGTAGCAGTGAAGGTTTTTTTTTCTCTCTCTTTTCTCTTTCATTTCCTAGAAAACACGTGTTTGAACTTCCATATAAACATTGCGTTCTCTAATTTATAATCTTATTGATTTTGGTCCTTCTTTTAATTACTGTTTATTTGGCTTTTGATTCCTTTTAAGTTTGGATTTTTTTTTCAATTTTGTTCTTGGGCTTTTTATTCGATTTGATTTTATATCTGATTTGATCCCTCTACTTTTAATTGCTCTATTTCTATGCTTTATACCTTTATTTATTTTATTTTTTCAATTTCATCTCTTTTAATTTTATCACATTTGTTTTTTCAATTCAATTTTTATCTTCATTTTTTTTATTGCTATATTATTATTCTTTTCTTGATTTATCTTTTTTTCAAATTTATCTCTCAACATTTGATTTCATTTGATTTCTTTATCTAGTTTTAATTCTCATTCTTTCAATAACTTTTTTTTTTATTCTTTTCTTAGTTTTTTGTTTTTCAATTTAGCCCATAATTATTTTATTTCATTTTCTTATACCATGTTTGGTTTTTATCCAATATTGTCTAGTCCATTCAAGTTGTAGTTCTTGCACATAAAATTAATGTGATTCTATGCATCCACAACTATTATAGTTGTTGGATCAAATTCCTTATTTGATAGCTTTGATGTTTTTTCAGTCAAGAATTTTACCAAGTCTAAGGTAATCAGATAAAATAACATCTTTTTTTACTATCTCTTGAATTTCAATCAATTGAAGTTTTTAAGTTTCTCACTATGCACCATAAAAAGTGATGGTGAACCATAAAAAGTGATGGTGAAATTTTATATACCGAAGTAGTATTTGCCAAAGAAATAATAGTCATGGTAATCATTTCTTAAGTTGAAGTCGTGATATATTTATAAATAAACAACAACCAAAAGTTTATAATTACAATTTGGCGAATCAAATACAAGTATGAAACAAATATATACAACAACCACAAGATGCTAAACAAACTAACAAACAAGTGTCTTATCAATTAAAGATTATATAAATCACTATTTAACATTTTTAATTCAAAAGACAACCATACATCATATCAATATAATATGTCTATAGATTAATAAAATTGCTTGAACATACCAAACTAAATAAAAAGTTGAAGTTAACTTAAAATTAGAGATGAAAAAAAAACTAGTGGTAGATAACTAGATGTATAACTAAACAATTAATTAAGTAGTGAGTACCAAATTTTTTCTAACATAAAAAAGCATGCTTAAACAATGGTAATGTTCTAAAAGAAGCAAAAAACCCAAGACTAAGGTCATTAACTTGACTAAATCTAATAAATTCAATTAATTTAATAATATGATAAATAAAAAAAATATCAATAATTAACTATAAAAAATAAGCTGTCAATATCATAACTAATAAGAGAAAAAACAAAATATCATCGAAGAAAAAAAAACTAAATTTTACAAAGAATGGCAAATGAAAAAACCAGATATAACCCAAGTCATTTTCAAAATTAGTGAAAATCTTAAAGAAAGTAAATAAAAAATAAAGTCCAATCTCCAATTAAATAAATTATAAAAGATGAAATTGAAAAGGCTTGAGCTTAAAAAAGAAAAATAATCAAGCAAAATCAGATAGATCTCTCAAACTAAGGTTAATTTTCTAAACTCGAAACTGGTGAAATTCTAGACCTAGTTTCAATTAAGAAGCTCAATTCCTAACAAATTTAATATTGAGAGATGAAATTGAAAGAAAAAAAAAGAAGAAAAAAAAACAAAGTCAACTAGGATGAATTTCCTAAACTTAAGTTGATCCTCTAAACTCACAAGTCATGAAATCCTTTATCTGGGTTCAACTAAGAAACTCAATTTCCAACTAATTTAATGTTGAGTGATGAAATCAGAAAAAAAAAAGAGAAAAAAATCAAGCAAACTCAAATGAATCTTCTAAACTCAGGTTAATCTTCCAAACTAACAACCATGAAGTCTTAGACCCGAGTTCAATCAAGAAACTCAATTCTCATTAAACTTAATATTGAGAGATAAAATTAAAACAAAATATCAATTTAAAAAAAGTTATTGAAGTAAAAAACATAGTAATTAAAAGAATGATAATCAAATTTGATAAGAAAAAACTGAAGAGGGATGAAATCATTAAAAAAATTAAAATTTACAAGCTATCTAAAATAAAAAAAATAACAATTAAAAAAATGATGATCAAATCTGATAAATATAAAAAATTAAAGGAGGATAAAATTAAAAAAAAATTATAATTTTTTTTCAAATAAAACAATAACAACCAAATACAAAGGAAAAACAAATTGAGAGGCTACTTTGTAAATCTGGAGGGTTAAGCATGAAAATTGAGGAGGGAAGAGAAAATAAAAAAAATAAAAAAAAGATTATCAACTCCAAACCGAAGGTTAGGAAGTAACACGTGTCACCTAAGGTGGAAAGGGTAGTTGAGAAGATTCCACCTCATGCGCCGCCTAAAAACGATAGAGTGGTTGACGCATTATTGCTTGCAATGCACACAACAATCATTTTTTTATTTATTAAAACATCAAATTATCCTTCAGTCAAATTAATTATAATTAAAAAAATGATGATTAATACATAAAAAAAGCTCTTGAATGCCAATTAAATAATTTATGCTTTTAAGGGTAATTTTGTTATTTTATTATGTAAAAAAAAGCAAAAATACAAAAAAAATCCTAGGGCTCTTGTTAAATAAATTTTGTTTTAAAAGATAATTTAATCATTTTATTGTGCTATAAAAATGTGAAAAAATCAAGTTGTCCTTGATCAATATGATAATAACTAATGAACTTTGCAAAAAGATTGTATTACCCTTTTTACTGCGGTAATATGGTATTAACTACTATACTATAACAATTAGGATATTTCCCACCTCTTTCATTGTTCAAATGAACAATGAAAGTGGTGTATTTTTTTATTGAATTATTTTTTTCAATCATATAATTAAATATTTGCTTGATTTTGATATGATTTTTATAATTTATTTCAATTTACTTTTTATGAAGTTATCGTAATCTCAAACAAACATTTTGATTTTTGATTGATGCTAAATTTTATAAATATCTATTTTTGTTATCATATCATTAAATAAGAAATAGTTATAAAAAAGTTATTGAACCTAGTGAAGTTTAAGATCTGGATCGCAAGTTTAGTAAGTTAATTCGTGAAATTTTGATTGATCTAATTTTTTATCTTGAAATTATTTTTAAAACCAAACTATAATTTTTATTAGCCATTTAAATTGTTATCGAATTCATTAAACCAACTAAGCCATATCTAGGCAACTTCCATTCGTATTAATTTTAAACCTCAACTAGATAATAAATCTAATAAAAAAAATTAAAGGTTGATCTACATTATCTAGTTTAATAACAGTGCTAGTAATTAACTGTACCAGGTTTTCTATGTGCAATAATAATTTGCTTCTTCATGTTTTTTTTTTAATCCAATGGTTCAAATTAATGCTTGTTCAAGTCTGATAAACACTACGTCAAGATTAGAACGCTACACGTCACCGAGGGAGGAAAGTAGATCAAGGGTGGTGTGTTTTTGTGGCTGAATTCGTGTTTTGTAATTATTTTATTTTATTTTATTTAAATTTAATTTTTTATATATTTAAATTGTTTTATATATTAATGTTAAAAATAATTTTTTAAAAAAATTAAAAAAATATTATTTTTATATAATTTTTTTTAAAAACAATTATTTTACTCTCGATACTGCCTAACATTCGAAAGGTGTGATCATTTTTGATTGACAAATTTTAGGCGAGAAGTGGCCTTCGTCTTCTCTTTTAGCTTCTCTGTTACATTGTCTTCTGACACGTAGCCACTACTTCTAGAAACCCTCTCTGGCAATAATGTGATATTCTCAAAATGTAAGGATATTTAGCCAATACTTCTGACACGTAGGCACAAGAGAACTTTTTAGTTTTCGCCTCCCCTCCCCTCATTCCTCGCAGGCTTTGCCTTTTTCCCTTTTCATTATTATTATTATTATTATTATCATCATTATTATAATGAAATTTTTATTTTTTATTTTTTATTTTTATATATTCATTGGATTGACTTATAAGACTTTAAACTAGTGAGAATAAGCTCGAAATCAGGAGTTAAAAATTAAATAAGGTCAGAATAACTCTTTATTTTTGCAGCGATAGTCAATTTATCGACTTTTCTACTTTACTAACAACCTAGCCGTTAACATTATATATATAATATATGGATTTCTTTTACAGTCCACAACCAATAGGCAGACAGATAGAGAGATTTATTAAATATTATCTTATCACGTGGATGATTTTTAAATATACAAGATTTATTATGTTTTTATAATAATTCAAAATAAAATTATAAAGAGACATGAAAGGAAATGAGATAGGAGGCTCCCACGTGTCAAGCAAGATGGTTTTTTTTTTAATCAGATAATAATCATAATATTCTGTGTATCCAAATGAAGGATGTACATGAATAGAAGAAAAGAAAGAAACATTTTTGTTTTTATCATTAACTTTTATTTCGGCTCTTTGATAAAAAAACAAAAAAAACAAAAATCAATCCTTTAACCAAGAAAGTTTTGTTTGATTTTACGATCGGAAAGTGTTATTATTTTAAATTAATATTTTTAAATTATTTTAATATAATGATATTAAAAATAAAAAAATATTATTTTAATATATTTTTAAATAAAAATACTTTAAAAAATAACAATTACAGTAAATTTTGTAATATTATATATATAAAGAAGGACAGAGTCTCTGGGGCAACGATAGTGGATGTAGAGAATTTACAAGATGGCCATTGGCTTGAAAGACCTTGTCGAGAGTTTCAGAATTTGTAAAGATGTGCAAATGTTTGGAGAAAGAGAGAGTTTATTTTTGTGATTAAAAAATGTTTTTAATTTTTTAATTTTAAATTATTTTTTTATTTTTTTAAATATATTAATGTAAAAATTAATTTTTAAAAATAAAAATATTATTTTAATATATTTCTAAAAAATAAATTATAAAAAATAATTGCTACAAGATTCCTCCCTCCTGTTGTAAACGCATGAATGAAAGCAAGCAGAAGCGAAGGGAACTAGCATTTGTTAAGTTTCAATCACAATGAAATCTTGTATCACCAGTAATCATAAGCCAAAACAACTTGAAATTAACACCTTCGAATATTATTGATTCACGTCTCCATTTTATTTTATTTCTTTATATTTTGTAAAAAAACTCAGGATCGGCTCCCGATTTCAGGGTCAACTCCTCTATATAAAAACTCTATATACGTACGAGGCTTCAGTTCTTGAACAAGCAAGCAGACGAAATGGTGCATTCAGTTTCTTCCCTTCTTTCTATTATTGTTGTCCTACTCCTGTCTCCATATGTAATTTCAGTTTCAATCCCAATTCAGGATAGCTTCTTAAAATGTCTCGAGAGGAATTCTGAATCACCCTTTCCTTTTTCAACACTCTTGTATACCCCAAAAAACTCTACATTCACTACTATTTTACAATCTTCTGCTCAAAACCTCAGGTTCACGTTGCCTTCGTCACCGAAACCTGAGTTTATCTTCACTCCTCTGAAAGAATCTCACATCCAGGCTGTAGTTATTTGCTCTAAAGAGCTTGGGATTCACCTTAGAATCCGTAGTGGAGGCCATGACTACGAGGGACTCTCTTATGTTTCCGAAATTGAGAGGCCTTTCAGTGTTGTAGACCTAGCCAAGCTCCGTTCAATTAGAATTGACATCGAGGATAACAGCGCATGGGTTCAGGCTGGTGCCACAAATGGTGAGCTTTACTATAGAATATCGGAGAAAAGCGAAACTCATGGCTTCCCGGCTGGTACTTGCACAAGTTTAGGCATGGGTGGGCACGTTTCAGGAGGTGCATATGGTGCCATGTTGAGAAAATATGGCCTTGCAGCAGACAACGTCATCGATGCACGGATAATTGATGTTCGTGGAAGGCTTCTTGACCGAAAATCCATGGGGGAAGATCTTTTTTGGGCAATTAGAGGAGGTGCAGGGGGCAGCTTTGGAATCCTCACCGCGTGGAGGAAGGTAAAACTGGTTCCTGTACCATCCACCGTGACAGTATTTACAGTTGCTAAGACCTTAGAACAAGGTGCTAATAAGATCCTGTATAAGTGGCAACAAATTGCTGATAAACTAGACGAGGATCTTTTCATCAGAGTCTACGTTCAGACAGCTAACACTAGTAATGAACGTAAAAGAACTATTACCACATCTTATAATGCCTTGTTTCTTGGTGATGCCGACAGGCTTCTCCAGGTAACGGAACACAGCTTCCCTGAATTGGGTTTGGCACGACAGGATTGTATCGAAACAAACTGGATCAATTCTACTGTATATCTCGACGGCTTCCCGAATAACACTCTACCAGAAGTTTTTCTTGAAAGAAGGAACCTGCTCAAGACCTACTTCAAAGGCAAGTCGGACTACGCCAGAGAAGTCATACCCGAAACTGCACTTGAAGGGTTATGGGAAAAGTTGTTTGAAGTAGAGAGTCCTCTAGTAATATTGACACCTTATGGTGGAATGATGAGCAAAATACCAGAATCTCAGACTCCTTTCCCTCACCGGAAAGGTACCAAGTTCAAGATTCTGTACTGGTCAAGGTGGCAAGATGCCGAAGAAAATGTTGCAAACCATATAGATTTGACGAGGAAGGTTTACAAGTTCTTGGCGCCTTATGTCTCAAAGTCTCCAAGGGAAGCATATGTCAATTACAGGGATCTTGATCTGGGAATGAACAAGAACAGGAGCACAAGCGTTGAAGAGGCAAGTGCTTTTGGCACCAAGTTCTTCAAGGATAACTTCTACAGGTTGGTTCATGTGAAGACCGAAGTTGATCCTGACAATTTCTTCAGGCATGAACAAAGCATCCCACCTCTTCCACTTCACATGAGAGGAAGAAACTGAAGAGGAATTCATGGCCAGCGAAAGAATGGTTGGATCGCCTTGTTTATGTGGCTTGATTGGATCCTCAAGTATTGTATTAACTAGTATGTCTAAATAAAAACAGGTGATGTTGTCAGAGGTTGATTCTGTGTGTTAAAAATATCTTTTAAAAAATAGATTTTATTTATTTTTATTTTTAAATTATTTTTTAAATTATTTTAATATGCTAATATCAAAAATAAATTTAAAAAATTAAATAAATTATTATTTTTTATTTTTTATATTATTTTAATGTGTTTTAAAAATATCTTTTAAAAAATAGATTTTTTTATTTAATTTTTTAATTTTTATATTATTTTGATGCACTAATATAAAAATAAATTAAATAAATTATTATTTTAATATAATTCTAAAAAAAACTTATAAAAACCGAAATAATTATCCATGAAAAAGTTAACTAATGTTCACTTTTTTTTTAAATTGCATGTCTATTAAATTATATTATATTTATGCAAAATTAAAAGAACACTTGCAAAATAAAGTACTTTTGTTTTGTTATGTCTAAAATTAAAAAAAAAAAATACACTTGCAAAAGGTTCACTCTCTTTGGAAAGGTTTAGGCTTTTGTTTTTATATGTCTTCTAAAAATATTTTATTTTAAAATAATATTAAATTATTTTATATATTTTTTATACTTTTAATGTGTTAATATAAAAATAAAATATAGTTTAAAATTTTATATTTAAATATATATAAAAAAAACACTATTTTGAAAATTGCTGGCGTAAAAGGCATTTGTGATTGATTGGAAATAAACGGTCTGTGAGGCTGGATTGATACAATAAAGAACCGGGCCCCAAACCCACGCGCTTCTGTCAGTAATAATGCATCTCGTGTCATCACATCTCGACACGTGTACGATATTCTTTAAATCAGAAGCTTCCTCGTCCTCACATGTAACCTGATCATGGCTCATCTCCCACTGCACTTCGCACACTAATGTTAGATCTAACTCCCTTTCTATATCACTCCCTCGAGACTCCACTTTCTTCTTGTCTTCTTCACCTCACTTCTTTCTCAAACAAAAACTTAGCCCTAACCCTAGCTTTCGGTTCTCGTTTTTTTTTTTCTATCTTGTTTTTCATTTTTTGCGCACTGTAATAGAGATAGTCGTGATAGAGCTATGTAAAGAATGTAATATTGTACCATGTAGAGTTCTCAAAAGGAATGGTGTTTTTCAATCAAGCAAATATGGAATTTGAGGCGAAGCCAAGAGTTCATAAAAGGGTCTGGTTAATGTTTCAAAAATCAATGGGTATCCTCGTGGGTGGGAACCATACCTCCTCCAGGTTTTGCACTCGCTAAATCCTTGCTTTCTCTCAGCTTGACTTATCTCTCTTTTGATTGCTATTTTTTTATTAAAGACTCGATCTTTTTGAAAAAAACAAGTCTCTGAAATCTTTGGTTTGATTAAAAACTTGTCTTTGGTACCACTCTTGTGGTTGAAAGTGAAAGAAACATGAATTTGAAGGCCTTGAGATGCCAGATCCTTAGTGGATCCATAGCCAGGCGTGTGCTTCTACGAGCATTTATGCTTGCCACGGCTATTTCCATCATTCCTTTGTTGCAGATCTTGTCTGGGTCTGATCCTGGGTTGTTGCTTGATTCTGTGGGGTACAACGAATGTGATTTCCCCCTTATGTTTATGGGCTCAAATTTGTTAAAGAATCGATTTTTGAAGCCAATCTGGGGCACAATTGACTGCAAGGACGATATGAATGTGACAACTAATGTTGCTAGAGAGCTAATGGGTATGCAAATGATAGATTCTAGTGCGAAAGCTCTCTGTGTTGGTGAAGGATCGGCCCCTGCAGTTTATGCATTGCGAGATTTAGGATTTGTCAATGCTTTTGGGGTTCACAAACACCCCTTTTTCTCTCTTAAACATAAGAGGATGGTTTATGAGCTTGAATATGCAGAAAATTCCTTTGATTTTGTGTTCTCAGGAGACCTAGACAAGGTTTCAGTCCCAGCCATTGTTGTGCTCGAGATCGAGCGTGTTCTGAAGCCTGGTGGAATTGGGGCTATTCTTGTTGGCCTTAATAGTTTGAACGCCAATAGCCTGATTAGGTCTGCCATGCCTGTGTCTTCATTATTGAAGAATTCCAACATTGTACATGTTGGTTATGTCAATGAATATACGCTGGTTGTTTTCAAGAAAAGAATTTATAGTGTTGGCTACTTTCAGCAATACCAGCTGCCAGCTGATTGCCCATCTATCATGAATAATAGACCTCATTTGGAGAATTTAGAACCTCTAACGGAGATCAAGCAAGGGGAACATGAGAAAAGCATAGCTTATTTGCCCAAGTTCATTGATTTGCCAGCTAGGAAGCAGTTAGTGTATGTTGAGATTGGGGGAGGCGAGCATATGAATTCTAGTGTTTCGAGTTGGTTCTTGCCATCTTATCCCGCAGATCACAGCACCTTCAATGTATTTTTTGTCGACCATAACACCTCGGTCCTGCTTTCTTGTGTGAAAAAGCCTGGTGTTACCTTCATTTATTATCCAGGCCTTGCTGGAGACGAGGCTACTCTTGATCCTGATTTGGAAGAGTTCGATCCATCCATGGGAGATGAAGGGTTTGATTTCCTTGCTTGGTTTAGAGAAACAGTGCAGTATGCTGACTTTGTGGTTTTAAAGATGAAAGCAGGGGAGGTCGAACTGAAATTTCTGTCTGGTTTGTTCAAAAGCGGAGCTATATGCTTTATTGATGAGCTGTTTCTCAGTTGCTCAGATCAGGACGGTGAAAAAGGCCGGGTGAAGGGAGACTGCATGGATCTCTTCAAGAGCCTTAGAAACACTGGTGTGTATGTCCATCAGTGGTGGGGAGAGTAACCACCAATTGATGTTTGTTGAACCCTATGTGCGATGTAGTCTTGTTTGAACCGTGTGTGGTGCTTTTCCAACGTTATCGTGGTTGTGTCAAGTTTCTTTTAAGAATGCAGTGGAGGCATTCAAAGTTGCTTAATGGTTGGGCACTTTAGCTAAATAATCAACCATTGTCTTTCATGTTGTTGAATAAATTGTTGTGTGCTTTTTAAGATGCCGTCCGTGGTGATATTTCCTTTTTTATGCTTGAAGTCTTTTGGCTGCTTTCCCAGAATATGATACTCATGGAAGCTATTAATTAATTATTATATCATGTGATTGTGAGCCTCGCCACCTTGCTTTACAGCTCATTTTCCTCACATTAGGGCATCGCTTTGCAGGTCGTTTTCCTCGCATTTGGATTCTTGTAATCAGCATCAAAGACGTAATCTTTGCTAATAGTAATCAAAGACTGAATTATTTATTCAAGGGATTCCTGTTCAGCTACTGATAGATGAGTGAAAGCCGCTCATTCTCTGCTCTCCATGAATGTGCAGGAGAGAGGGATGGTACGCTTTATTTGCCCAGTGGTTGAAACGAGTCCCGTGTTCTTGCTATCTTCATAAATTAACTTTTCACCATTTTTATAGAACGAAACAAAAAACTCTTACCAATCACTCTGTTACCGTTTGATGCAAGTCATTTTATCCTTCCACAAGGAAATGCCTTGTGGTTAGGCAGGAGAATGAAGGGATGACCACAATCCAACACAATCCTTTCCTAAGAATTTATGAAGCCAAATTCATGTTCTGTGTCGTTTTCTTTTTTAGTATCTGTTATTCAAGTCGAGAATTGGGATTTGGGAGCATGCTTTTTGTCTGCCTATGAATTTTGAATTCTTACAGTCTAAAATCACATGCATTTATTAACATATACTAATAGAGCTGTTCTATTTCCTCTTTTTTTTTTTTCTTTTTTTGTCACTTTAGATCAATTATTGTATACTATCTCACATGTCACCTTGGAGCGGTGATTTTTGTTTTTATAATTTTTAATTTGATTCTTAAATTTTTATATTCATGATTTAGCTCTTTTAAGCTTGAAATAGCACTCAAGTGCATATTTGTTTTTGGAGGGAGGGTTAAACATAAAGAAATAACGAATGAAATGAAAAATACGGGTAAATTAGGATAGTAAATTTTAAATCAGTTTGAAAAGTTTATTTTTATCCCCTATCTTTTTTAGTTATTAGGTAACCGGTCTTTTAATTTTTAAAAATTTAATTTTAATACTAAACTTTATTTTTTTTATTTTTCAGTTATTTTTTGGTGAGAGGAGAGAGAGACTTATCTGATTCCAGTGTAAAGAGAGAGTTGTCATTAACGGTGATTCTGACCGTCAAAACTATCGATTTTTTTGTCAAATAGTTCCATATAATGAGGTGAGTTCAAATTAGGTATGTGTGTGTGTGTTTTTTTTTTTTACTTCAAAAATATCTAAAAAACATATCTGAGTTTGGAAAGATTTTTTGTTTTAGTTTGATTTTGGTTTTTGAGACAGTTTTGTTTTTGCGTTTTTATAGGTAATTGATTGGTTTAACAAAGTTTTTAGGGTGTTTTAGATTAAAAAAAAAGGATTGAAAATGAGTTTGTTGATGAAAAAAATTAGAAACCATATTTTTCCGTCCATCATGAGGATTCCAAGATGGCGTGTCATCCTTTTATTTTCAAATAATTAAAGGTATGCGCATGGGCTGTTGCTTGATTAGATCCTGTTTGGTAATGCGGCAGCGGTAGAAAGCAAACATTGAAAATCAGTGTTTGGTTATTGCCAACCACACTTTTTTTCACATGGGTCCCACCTAAAAACTGAGGTAGAAACTCAGTTTATGAGAAGTAAGTTTTATCTGCTTCTCCTGCGTTCTTCTCTTGCTCTTGCCTGCGTTCTTCTCATGTGGAGAATGAATTTAATTCACTCTCCACTGCTCACTTAAGTGAACAATGGAGAGTTTCTCCACTGTTCACGTAAACAGTGGAGACCGGACCTGGTTCAAAGCTATAAAAATACATTAAACCAGGTCTGATCTAGTAAAAAATATATATTTTTAATTGTGTTTTATTCAAAAAACTAGTGTTTCATATTATTCAATAACACTGTATAAATTAGAAGGAGATCGCTTGATGATGTAATATTTGTAGAATTTGATCGCAATCCTAATTTTATTTCTGATAATATTTTACCTGATGTTGTTGCGTACTTACGAAACCAATGCAACTGTAGTCCTTGTCGGATATATTTCATACGTGATAGAATTGTAGATAGTTTAATGGAACAATAAAAAATATTTTATATTAAGTATTATTCATTTCATAATATAATAGCAGTAATCTACAATATTTAAATTAAAAACCATTAATATATATATATATATATATATATATATAATTATTTTATAATCTCAATTTGAAAAACATTATTAACCAAACACATTAAATTACTTTTTGTTTGACCTCAATTTTAACCACAGTTTTAACCAAACATCTATTTTTTCAAACCAACCTCAACTAAAAGTATTTTTTATATAAAAAAAAAATTTCAAACCACAACCACAACAGCTACCGTAATACCAAACACACTCTTAAACGGGTGTTTAACCTGGTTTACCAGGCCAACAACACTTGGCCTCATTCTTCTTTCATGTTTGATCAAGTTACATCTTGGTTGCATCTTGGTTGGTTAATTCAATCAGATCATATAAAATTATATTCAATTTATTTTATTTAAAACCAGGACATAACCCAACAAGTCTTTGATTTTAATTGAAATAGATTAAATAATATCTATTTGAGATATTATTTTGTTGAATAGAAAAGTACATTAGAGATTTAAGATGAAGGGCTTTTAATCAAAGAGATACTTTTTTTTTTTTCGGATATCTAGAATTTTTTGGGTATTGTTTTTTTTAATTATTAAATAAAGTAAATAGAAAACAAATATATTTTTTCATGGAAAATAAAATTAACAAGAGAAGTAGAGGCTATACTAGCATATCATTTTGTTACAATAGGATATAAATTATTGGTTTTGAAGAGAAGTTATTGAAAAATAATTAAATGAGAAAAAATTAACGGTTTTTTGTAGTATGAGATTATATATCTTAATTTACAATTATATATTTCTTAATGTCTTACTTAACAAGGGTTCCTTAAAGTCAATATAACAACAACACGTCAACCTGAATTATGGTAATCATCTCTTAACAAAACTACACTTTCCTATCCCAAATTCTTTAAATAATAATAATTTTTTAAAGTATTTTTTATTTAAAATATATTAAAATAATATTTTTTTTTAAAAAATAATTTTTAAATCAACATTTCAAAATATCTAAAAATAAAAAAATTAATTTAAAAATTAAAAACACTTTTAGAAAGTAAAAATAAATATACCCTCATCTCACAGGAAGAACAAGTATGGCCGCAGATAAAATCGAGCAAGGAGCTTGGTAGGACAGCCTTTTATCATCAATTTAGTTTGTGGCAAGAAATATTTTAATTATAGACTCAATTCATAACTGCAGGAAGCAAGGGAAGATTCTTTAAAAAAGCGCTGACACCACAGTTTTTATATTTTTTTTAAATGACTGCTAATTTTTTAAAATTATTATAATCTCATAAAAATTAAATTAAATTTAATATTATATTAATTTTTATTTTTCAAATTATTTTTCACTAAAAAAAATATTAAATCCATATTTTTTTATATTTTTTTAAGATTTTAATATACCACGTAAATAATAAAAAATAAAAAAAAAATAATTTAATATATTTTTAATTACAAAATATTTTTTAAAAATAACCTAAACCACAATACTAAACACATTAAAAACCTAATTCTTTAAAAACACAATGTTCTTTAAAAACACAATGTTGAAAAGTAAGATTAAATTTTTTTTAAAAAAAATTAAATTACTATAGAAATCAATAATAATTTATCTCTCATCTAGAGTCCCAATAAGTTTTAATTTAAAAGATGTTCGGAATTATAATATAAAATACTTTTCAAAATAATTTTTTAAATTTATTTTTAATATAACAGATCAAAATTATAAAAAAAACATTAATTTAATAATTTTTTAAATCAAATCTTGCCGTGATTAACATCTCTAATTTTTTTTATGCTCCATCGTCGGATGACCATAATGACCTCATCTCAGCAACCCACTTGGTAGATACCATCTGTGAAAATCACCAAGCACGTCCTCCATCAACAATCATCTTTTTTTTTTTTTACCCCTTTCAAAAGTAGAGAATCATGAAGACATTCCAAACCCAGTAGTGTTGAGAAACAAAACATATTCTATATTTTGAATTCTTCATAGTTCAAAGAAATTGCCACCAAGGACTTGCAAATGCTGGCTGATGGCGTTGGCTTGCATATTTGGCACAATGCCAGTATTTTACCCTTGCCACTTGCATATTTTCCCGTTTGATTATTACAGAAGCAGGGGATTTGAAAGGAAAACAAGACCAGCAAACTACTATCCACATACAAGTGGCAGCAGCACCTGTTTAGTCATTCATCAGGCCCATTGTTGACCTTTATCAATAGAAGCCTGTCAACTGGTTGCCTGCAGATGGGGCATCTGTTCGTTTGGAACCCCAAAACCTTTGCACATCCACTGCACATACACTGCAACGTGGGAGAAGAGAGGGGTGAAAAAAAAACAAAGAAAGAAAGCAGAAGCAAAAAGACACTAGGCTAATGTGTCACCAACAAGATATCGACTGGATTTCTGAAATCAGATTACTTAAATAACTCATGTCGAAGCATTTTAGTCTATTAATTCACCATGGTTACATTGTTAATGCACTGGCAGTAGCACACAACATTCCAGACAGTTCAGCCTTGAGCCTTCACATGGAATTCACAACTCTTTTAATGCAGCATTTTTGCAATTGCACTGGATATAGACACAAAACAGCAGGAAAAGTGTCATGCTCATGCCCGTTGCTATATAATGTTCAAGGAAACCGTTTTCTGTAGCCTTCACAACCTAACAGAATGATTTTTCACCATGATAAATAGTCCTTGGTTGAAAAACAACTCCCTAAAATATGAACAGTGGGTAAAGAGCATCACTTCCTTGTTTCTTCCCCTTCATGATCTAAACTACCCCAGCCCAGTGAAAAAGTAAAAATGAGAGAGAAAGAGAGGCAAAAGAAAAATATAGAAAATAGGCTTACCATGTGTCGGCAAGGAAGAACGGTAGTGTCCCGTGGTTCTGACAGGCAAATGACACATTCTTTACCTGGGTCATTTGCATCAACATCACCATCAACAGAATTTCCAATCCCGTATATCTCCTGAAGCTCATATCTCGTCCCATTCACCCAGATGATCTGCTTCATCACCCTTACTTGGTACTCACCTTTCTCCTTCTCAAACACTGCATGTGTTATCTGAGAGTTCGTAGCTCCAGACATTTGGTTTCCTTCTGTTCCCTTTTGATTAGCAGGGGATGCCTCTGCTTTTACTGCTAGAGGATAGGCATCCATCTCACCCTCTTTTACCAACTCTTTCTCCTCAAACAAGGTGAAATCAATCCCTGTCCCAGAAGGCTGTCTGAACTTCTGGCCCAGACCTTGTTGGAAATTAACTGTTACTGGTGGAAGGAGGTCAGCCTTCATTGGTGTCAGGATACAATCCTCACCTTCTTTTGCAAAGAAAATAATAGTGATGCTGTTTGCAGATCAAAGAAATTCAATAACAAGAAATGCAAAAATAACAAGAAATGCAAAAGAGGAAAAAATAATTCAGACATTCAGCTGAAATGCATATAAACCGAGATTAAAACCGATTTCTATGACTGAACACAAAGCTTATATGAATTCAATAAACTCAGAGTGGATCAGAATTTATGCATGTCTTGCAAAAGAAAAGTACCAAGAAAGCATCCACAATACATCAAAAAGATCAATGATGATACCAACAGTAGCAATTAGGAAATGCCACTGAGCAAAGTCAAATGCATGGAAGTAAAAAAAAAAATCAGTTCATCATTCTGCAATCATTTACCATTCCCTTTGTTTACAAGTTACTAAGCTAGATGCTGAACAATGATTATGAGATTGTTAGCCAGACTTTTTCACAGAGTATTATTTTGTGATAGAAACTGACATGATTAGGACAAATGATCTACATTTACTATATCATTTCCTTTTATAGAGCACCATAGTTTCCAGCTAAGAAAGTGACATGTACTGAAAATGATAGTGTCTTTCACTTGATTCAAGCTATTGAAACTCTTATGAATGACATCCAATTGATAAAAATTGCATTTTTGGGCTCCAAGCTTGATTTTCCATAATGATTATGAGCACTTAAAGGGCGACAAATTTCTTTTTTATTTTTATTTTTTTATGAGGACACAACTCAAAGATAAAAGGTCCACTATCCAATTACAGCATACCACTGAAGAGGGCAAAATGAGGGAGTTTACAAGCTTCCCAGCCCTTGAACCTTATTGCATGAGATAGGAGTGGTGCTCTCAAGATTCAAACCCCAAACTTCACAGATGCGTATCTATTTTAACATTCCACCAAGAATGACCCCTGTGTAATTGGATTGGAAGAACAAAAAACCATTCCATTTATCAGTCATGATAAAATCCCATTAAGACCAGAATGCCATACAGTCTTTAAAACATAGCACAAGCTGAGAAACCTAACTAAACACCTGTTCCAATGGTCTCTTCACTGAAGAGTCATTCAGAAATAAGCCCAGATTCATCATCTCGTCAATTTTGTGAACAATCCCAATTTCTAAGACAAGATTAGATGTCTTAAGCAGGCCTAAGGATCTCTGATTAGGAAAATCCTCTGAAATACCCATGAATCCATAACTTGCCCAAAAATAAATATATTCTACCAAATCAATCTTCACTACACAAAAGGATAGGTTTCAACTTCGGGCAGTTAAACCATTTCCTTCAAGTTGTCAAATCACCATACAAAACTCCAGGTATGCTAAACACAAAATTCTCACTTGCAAGTAATGTAATCCCTTATAAGAACGTCAAGTTAGCTCTTGCTTTCAACCTTTCTATCCAAGGAGTAACTTTGACACTCGAACATCTATAAAAGTGGATTCACTCCGAGAACAATCCTCAACAATGATAGCTAAAAAATACAATTTTCGAATATTGGCAACATATCAAGATGATTATCACCAAGTAGTGATCAAACCATGTAAAATGAAATTATTTGTAAATCATCCACTGACCTTCTAGCAAGAAGTTAACCCAAGGAGTCAACAATCAAGAATTTATAAAAACTCTCATTCAAAATTCTCTCAAGTCAAAAACTTTCAATCAAATTACTTTACAAAGAACAAGCTCCTTCAACAATCAAAATCCAGTACTGCTATCGAACAATGACGGAAAAAACCTTCAAAAAAAAATCTTTCTACACATGCAATAACAAAAGCACAGCATCAAAATAAAAACAAAAACAATTTTTAAAACAAAGCTTTAACCTTTACCTTCCAGCAACAGTAGCATCAAACGTGAATGTAACAAGATAGCTCCCTGGATTCTCCTCGTCCGGTTCAATCCTCAAACTCTCCTTCTTCAAATTAACATCATTACTTATAGTAACCGCCTTCTGGTGCTCCACATAAGGCGCCGGTTGGGGCATCATTGGGCACCTCCCACTCACCCAATGAGCCGCCGGATGGTCCACCCGGTGGTGATGATCATACGGAGCTGGCAAAGGCACAGACATCGCTGTTGGCTGGGCTGGATAGTAGCCAGGGTGCTGGTAGTATCGTGGAGGGTTAGGGTTTGGATATTGCGAAGGGTAAGGTGTTGCAGCGGCGAAAACGTAACGGTTGGCCGTGATTTCAGGCTGTGGGGGTGCTGGCGGTGGAGGTGGAGGGTGGCTCCGCCGGCTGCCGAGGCTCCGCCTGCTGTTAACGTTGTTTCTGCTGCTGATGTTGCCCATTATGAAGTTTTGGGTTGGGTTGGACTGTTTCTGTTTTGTTTCTGTCTTTTTTAGGTTCACAGTTTGCTAAAAAAACAGGTGAGAGAATTATCCAGTAGCTTTGTTTAGCTGTACCTGACAGAAGCGGATCTGGAACCTTCAACGGTTCTGTTTTTTGTTTTATTTTTGTTTTAATGGCAATCGTAGAAAGGAAGGAAACGAAGGGAAAGTTTTCGGTGAGGAAGGAAATGGAGGGAAACAACAAGGAGATTTTTTATTTCTGCTTTTGTTTGCTGTTTATACAACAACAACAAGGAGAAGAGAGGGAGGAGGAGGAGGAATGATTTTGCGAAAAGAGAAGAACACCAGGGATGAACAGAGGAGGGGGGGAGGAGGAGGAGGAATCTGGGGGTGGGTGGTTGTAATGGGATTGCGTAAAGCTCCACCCAATAACACACTATCAGATCATGCCAAAGTTGGCTGCTTTTTTTTTCTTTTCTTTATTTTTTTCATTAATTTATTGATTAGTGGGAAAAAATTTCAACTTTTTTAGTTCGATTTGTTGTTATCTTAAAGAGGAAAACAAGTTGCTATTATTATTTATTATAGTTTGGGTGCGGTTGTTTATATTTTTAAGTGTATTTTAAAGAATATTTTATTTGAAAAAATATTAAATTAATATTATTTTTAGTGTTTTTTTAATAGTTTTAATGTGTTGATATTAAAATTAAAAAATATATTTTGATATAATTTCAAATGAAAAACAATTTTAAAAAGTACTTTATACTACAATATCAAACACTCAATCAATACTATTAATTTAAAGTATTGAGGTTATTATTATATTTGTATCATATCTTAGTAACTATTTGATTATTTTCTCTAGATAAAAATAATAAAAACTACATATATTTTCGTCTTTGTTTTTTATTTTATTTCAAGACAATAACTAAATATCACAACAACAAAAATTAGATATTCATCAAGTATTCATTACTAGAATACTATTTATTATTTAATAAAACAAACAAAATAAAAAGTAATATATACATTAAATGACAAGATGTATGTGTGTGTGTTATATTAATATTAGGGTATTGTTGATCGATTGATCATTAATTCTTTAATTAATATGCTATTTGTCTTTCGTTTTATCCTTCCAATAAGAAACAAATTACAATTAAAAACTAAATCTTAATTAAAAATATATAGCAGTCTCATAAATCAAAGTAAAGTGTGGAGTTCTAAACTTAACTTTCATAGGTTAAAAGTATAGGAGAAAGAAATATGTAATATGCATGAAAATCTTAGCCCAGCCTGCTATATCCAACATGCTCGGATCTAAAAAAATTGAATAGGTCAAGTATATATTTTTTTAAAATATCAAAAGTTGGGTTAGATATAATTATAGGTCAAAACGCAACCTACTATATCTATAAACACACATAATTAAAATCAAGTAAAAATAGTTGATTGATCATGTTTATAATGACAAAACTTACTCTAACACCGTCAAATATAATGATGGAAAGGTTATAGTACATGGTTTTTTTTTTAAATTAAAGTTAACTTATAAACTAAAGATGAGCCTAAAATAACCTATATATATGAGAGTTTATTCAAAGATTATTATAATAATATGGTATCGTTACTCCATACTTATAAGGATTGTTTTGCTTGGGATTATGATGAGATTTTTGGGCTACATATAAGTTTGATAAAAAAAATTCATTATCAATTAAGCTTAGGTTTAAGACATAAAACAACCTTTTTTGAGAATGACTTTATATGTGAATGATCATGTAAAAGAGAAAATACAATAAATGTTAGAGGATGGATTCATTAAGCCAACTAGATATGCTGAATAGATTACTACATTATGTTAATACTAAAAAAGAATGGAAAACTAAGAGTTTGTTTAGATTTCATAAATCTTAATTTTACAACATCAAATGATAAATATTCAATGTCAATGACTAATATATCAATCGATTTAATAGCAAAGGATGACATCCTTAGCTTTATGAATGGCTATTCAGGTTATAATAAGATTTTTATCATTGAAAAGATATTTCAAAGACCACTTTTAAATGTCCTGGCTCATTAAAAATGTATGAGTAGGTAGTGATGTCATTTATCCTTAATAATATTAGTGTGACTTATAAAAAGCTATGATTTTGATTTTTCATAACATAATTAATCATAACATAGAGGTCTATAGTAATGATATTATGATGAAATAAAAATAAAAATCCATTTATTTAGACAAGCTATATTATATCCTTGAGTGAATGTGAATGCATAATCTCAAGATAAATTCATTAAAATATGCTTTTTGCATGCATGTATAGGGGTAGACAAAAACAAAGTAAAGGGGATTATGAAAGCTTGACCTCCATAAATAAAAAAGAAATTGTATAGCTTTGTAGGCAAAATTAATTTTCTAAAGGGTTCATATCAAACTCTTTAAGAAAGATTATGTCATTTACTAAACTACAAAGGTGGAATAACATATATAAGTTTCAATGGATTAATATCAAATTGCATTTCAAGAAATAAAAACTTATCTAACCAAACCTTTAGCATTGACCATACCAAAGCCTTTGAGGCTATATATTTTCGTTGTACAAGGGTTGATTAGAAAAATGCTTGCATAGAAAAATGAAATTGGCTATGAACAAGCTATTAATTATCTCGATCATGTCTTTATAGAGGTTAAAGAATGAAATATTTTAATAGAAAAACTTTGTTTATCCTTATGTTTTAGTGGTGGAAAGTTATATTGGTACATACTAATAGTTGAACTATGTATACTATAAAATAAATTTGATAAAATACATATTATCCAAACATTTCTCTCACGATCAAATTGGTAATTGGATATTAACATTGTTTGAACTTGATTTACATTGTATTCCATAAAGAATAGTAAAAGTCAAGCTTTGATGAATTTATTAGTTGATCACCACTGCCTTGATATTAACCATGAACTGAAATAAGATATGAACGTTGTTATCGCAAGACTTGTTTCACAGATGTTATGGTATGATGGATTAAAAACAAAAAATAAAGCTTGTGCATAGGTGTTAATAATTTCTCTAGAAGGTCATAAAATGGTTTTATTATTTTAGCTTGATTTTTCTTGTACTAATAATCAAGTTGTATATGAGGTCTTAATCATAATTTTAAGGATATTTATAGATTTAAAAGCTTAATCAGCTAGAGTAACAAGATATTCATTACTTATTATAAAAAAGTTGGCTAGTAAGTATAAGTGTGAATATCTTACGCTAACTTTATATTATACAGTGAACAAACACCTTATTAATATATTTTCTAATTTAATTATTTTTTTGTAAGAGAAAATAGTATATAAACCTCTAACTTGGCTCAATATGGATCAAGATATAAAATGGTCATCGATCATTATGACATCATTTATATCAGAATTATTAATTGACCAACATAGATAATATCTAGTAAGGATGTAATGATGATAAGAAAAGGTTCATATTATATGTTAAGAAAAGCACAAAATAGTAAGATAAAACTATTGTAAAACTTTTCTACCAAGTAACAAGTAGAATGTCTCAATAAATCAAGTGGCATTGATCCATAAAATGATTAAGGAGAAGAAATCAAATCTTATGTGTAGGATCCTTCATAAAAAGTTTAAAGGTTATTTACTAAAAACATTCAATTATGTTTTCCTAGAAGATGAATTATGTAAGAGATATAAAACTAGAATTTTTCTAAGATATTTAAGACAAAAAAAACATTATTAGTCATGATTGATGTTTATAAAGGACTTTGTAGGGTTGTTGATCACTCAAATATTCTTTTGATAAATATGATACCAGTTTATCACTTCTATATTCTAATAAGGAGAAACTATACAATAGGAACTTAATCATAATAAGAGACATTTAAAAACCTCATAAAATCAAGAAAAATATAGGGATCTAAGAGTTCAAAGCTTTAAAAAAGGTAATTTCCTTCGTAACAACACCACACAAGGAAAATAAAATGTTTAAAATTAAAAAGATAAATAATTTGAATAAATCTATTTGTAGGAAAATAAAGGAAACCTGTAAAGAAAGTAATAAAAACCCTTTAGGGAAAAAAATAATATATATATATATATATATATATATTAAAATTATATATATGGTTCTAGTTATTGTTCAAAGTGACTATGTGACCTTTTATATATTGATACAAAGTTTAAATCTTGTTTAAACCTGTAAATCCTAATTTATATAAATGTATCAAGTAAAGAGACTTTATTGGATTCTAATGCAATCTAAAATCCTTATCTATTGATACCATTTGAATCATAAACTAATCTTATGGATTCTTACTAGTTATTCTATTGATGACTCTTACACTAAATAGTACTAGGCTTTTTAGTTCTTGTGCACCTTTAAACTTTTATGGTTGATCATTTTTCCTTAGTTGACTATGGATCTTAATCTCTTGGTTGACTAATTTCTCAAATCTCATATCTAATCAAAACTCTTCTAATATGGTCAATTTTATTATACTCGATCAATCGTAGCTCTCTTTTTTTGTATGTTATAAACAATCATTGTTATTATATGTTTGATATATAGATGTTTATTTTTAGTATAAGTAATTTCCCTTATATTCTTTTATTTTTCAAATAAAGGAATATTTCCCTGTAAAATCTAATCTTGAAATACATAGATTGAATTAATAAATTTTGACGTGGAAAATGTCATTGTTCATTAAAAATCATCAACCATTTTTAAAACATGTTTGACAAATAAAAAATTCCATCCAATCAATTTAGTTTAAAGATGAAATGTGGTATGGCTTTTAGGGGTCATGTTTAAGTTTCTAAACTACTTCAAATTATTTATTTTTCACTTGAAAAACCCCTAACCTCTATTTTACAGGCTTATAATTTTATTTTATTTTTTATAGATTCAACCAAGAATCCTAAACATTCTTTTTTATCTTTAAGATAAAAATGGAACCTTGTAGCTTTATTCCAACAAAACTTATGATCATCTTTCATTATCAAAACTTTGTAAACTAATTACCCAAATTAACTAGTCTATCATCAATGTTTACAAGAATTATTAGGGAACTTTTAGGACAATTATATAAAAAGGTACCTGAACATGAAGAAGACTAATATTTCACTCTAGACATCAAGAAAGAAAAAAATTCTCTTTATGATGATCACTTAAATCTAATACCTAGAAGAAAAAAATTCTTTAATAGCCCAATAGTGCTATCATTGAATATCTCAAATGGTTAGTGAGAAGCAACACCATTTTGATAACTAATCAAGACGTTGTTGATGCAATCCAACTATCTAAACTCTATTTCAAACCTAACAAAGACATGATAATTGTCCTTTTTCTATTATAGTCAAAGTCCAACAATACTTTTATATTCAGTTATGGACCACAAACCATTACATTATATGATTTAGCTATAAAAAATAGAGTTTACCTAATTGAAAATAAATTTTATGCCTTTTATATTGATTGATACCAATTCTTTCAAAGATTTGATAATGAGTGTACTTGAATTTAATGTGTTTATTAAAAAAAACACCAAATTTTTTATCTTTAAAGAACAAGTAACTTTTATGTTGTATTAGGTATGTATACACCTTATATGCTCTAAAATAAAAAAATCCTACCAAATCATACTTAAAAATGCAAATAACTTTGGTAGATGTTAGGATAACAGCTCTATACCCTTTTATTGCAAGCTATATTTGTATGGCTTTAGAAGAGTGTTAGGCCAAATGCAAAAAAACATCATTCATGATGAAAAGAAACATCTATAAAGTGTTATTGTAGGTGAGAAGCTATTTGTTTTTATAAGGTTTAGTGATATAAGGATGATCTTTGACCTAAACTTTACATTCATAAGGAAAAACCTATTATGATCTTCATTCTAAGATTTGTTATTTAAGGAATATATAAAGACTTTCCTCAATCTAGTAGATATAAGTGATATAACAATATCTCTTTTAGCATCAATAAGGTCAAAACCTCAATGAATCTTACTTCTCTAACTCTAGAAAATAGTAGTTGAAATAAAAAAGGATAATACTATAGTTTAGAGAAACATCATGACTTGTAAAGATCTACCATAGGGTTAGTGATAGATCTTATCTCAAGGAATAACTATTATTCTTGTAAACCCTTACTTAGTAGCTATATAATTAGGGTTCCTTCAATATACAACTTTCTCATGTTTTATGATGTGAATAAAGTTGGTCCAAATAGGATAATATTTATTAATCTAAAGTAGGTAAAAGAAGTATCTAAATTAAAAGATTAATTCTTTAAGAATTACCAAGTAAAGTACTTCTCGCTAGTAGTAAGTCATCTAATATGGTTCCTCTCTTTATGTTCTTTGTGTAGCAAAACTCAAGATCTTCTCTATAATGCTTATTCAAATGTCATGGCAACAAAGTTTCTTTTTATAATAAGCCAACAAGTAAGAAAAACAAAAGCAAAATTCTTGGGAGTTATCCCCCAATATTCAACAAAAGACATGCATTTGAAATTTTAAGTAAGAACATCCAAACTTAATAAATCTTGATTACATCTGTTTTCCTAATGTTTCAACAATGATTTTATATATAGCTTGCCAGCTTATAATTGATCCTTAAATTCAACTAATAATGGAACATTTATAGCCTTAAAATCCTTATAAATTTAAAGAAGAAAAGAATGAGGTTTTTATCATTAAGTTAAGGTTCACACTCAAGGTATTTTTTTTTTTATCAAGGTCTTCTAAACTTCAGTTTATTATTTAACACTTTGATTTACCCAATTTCTTAATTTTTTTTTATTAAAGCTAGTTTCTCTAGTTGCTCCTCTTTCTATTTCAATGCATATAATAATGGAGGTTATCTATGCTTGTTTTTAAATGAGTGACACCCCTCATTTAGAGACTACTTTTTTACTTGTTATTGCTACTGCAAAGGTCCTAGTTACTCAAGCTATTAAAACATCAAATTTTTCTATTATTAATGAATCTAAAATGACCTTGATATAATATCAACTTTCTTTAGTGATGTTGATCAAAATCTTTCACTACCAACTATTACCACTGATGCTAAAAGTACCAAACAAAATTTGAAAGTGTCTTTAGTCTTTACTACTACTTCCCAGTAAGATGCTCTTGTAGTAAAGGAAACTCCTTATGTTTCCAAGTACTACTTTATCCCTATAATAATAAAACCTTTTAGAGTTCTTGCCTTTAGTGCTAAGAATGTTTGTAAACCAGCTAAAACTATTCTTGCAAAGGCTAAAACATTGCTAAGAAAAATTCTTTTAATACTATATAAGAGTAGCATTAATAAAAGATATAAAGGAAACAAAACCACTAACACAACTGCTCCTAATATTATATACGTTTCAATTCTTCATGAAGAGACAATCTTTGTTTTTCATCTCCCACGGTATAAAGTATATATAGAGTGTAATCAAGTTACAATCACTCTATTAGAGAAGCTTATATCAATGATCGATACTCTTCTTGTTGATATAATAGTTGATGTCTTTAAGGAGTCTTCAAGCTGAAATCCCTTATCTTTCAATAATTGAAGAAAACAAAGGAACTAGTTCTTCTATACCTCTTAGTGAATATGAAGAAGTTATGTCATAAGGTTAACCAACCTTGGTGACTTTTTTTTTTCTATTATCTAAGTTTCTATAATTGGTTCAAATTTTATTTTTGTTATGGTTTTAATACTAACAAAAGCTCTTCTTTTTATCTTGTCAAGGAACTGTAAATGACCTTTGCTTTATGATTATCTACTTTTTCAACTTTAGAAGTCTTTTCATTGAAATTAGACCTTTATAAAGATAGTTAATCTAAAAAGCCCTTCCTATCCAAGATCAAAGAAGTCTTGATCATTCTTGCCTAATGAAATAACTTTTTAAGTAATTGAGCCACTATTGGTCATTTAGAGTAGACCCCTATGACATAAAAGACCAATACTTATAGGAAGCCTTACTTTACCTATAGACTAGCAATGAATTTCTTACCAACATTAAAAAGTCTACAATAGATATGTTTAGCTTTGGAAAACTATAAGTGGTCCGAGTATACTGAGTACTCTAAAGTTAAATAAATGAACCAATCCTTTAAAGATTTACCGACATAGGTTTAACCTTAAAAGGTTAAGCTGATCCACTTAAAAGATAAACCAGCCAAAGCTAAAGAGGAGTTTAATATGACCAAGACTAATTTGACTCTAAGAGAAACTAAGTTTAAAAATTATTTAAAAAATAATTTTTCTTTCCAAAAGTTAACTAACACCATGTTATAACTTGTTAAGGGAAAAAGGCAAGATAAAAAAGAAATCTATAAGTGACTTTTATAGTGTTAATATTACTTTGGAAACTATTAGAGCCATAATAGGTAGTAGTTTCCTTTAATGAACAATATTTATTGTATATATTGAAATTTTAGTTAAAATCCTTTCATAAAATTCAATTTTATACTTGTTCTTTAATTCTTTGAATAATGTTGTTCAATTCTATTAACTAACTATACTTTAACCAATAACTTAAATCATGTTGTAGTTAGAGAAATAAAAATTTTAATCCAAAATATGAAAGAAATCCTACCTAATCAGGCTTAGAGTACGATCAGCATAAATCTAAATCAATTTTATGATTGTGATCTCTATATTGATCCTTCAATTTCTTTTGGAGTATCATATTTCAATATTTTCTTGATGTAGAGATAATACTTCTTCAAATATTAACCATCATTTATAATGTATTTTCGTACATTGATTTGTTAGATGATATGCACCTCATTTGAGAACGTTGGCAACAATTTATGGACCCTTATAGTAAAAGGACCATTTGCCATATTTTGGATCCTTATGGATAATTTTTAATATGACTTTCTATATAAGATCACCTATTGAGAATGTTTTGATCGAACATGTTTATTTTATACCCTTTCAACCTTTCTTGTGTGATAGTAAATGATTTAATAAATGAAGTCTTATCTCATTCGAGTCCTTTTAACTTAGCTCATTGAGATATGAGTAATCCATATTATATTATATAGCCCTTCTAGGTAATTGTAATTTAAGCTTTATAGTACATGGCATCATAATCATATGTTAGGGTAAATGGTAAGGTTTATAAAGCAGACTTATGTGAAATCTTATATGCTTATAATATTTATTAAACAAAACACCATGCTAAGCTTTATGATTTTTTCTGACCAATTTTTTTAAATATTTAGGATCAAAGTTTTGTTGGATGTATCTACATGTCATTGGCTTGGGCATAACAAGAAGTATAATGGATTATTTTAAATTCATACTCAAATGCAAATTGTTGTACATCTTCCCTTGTAAATATTGATCCTTAGCTAGTATTAATTATTTTTTAGGCTCCAAACTTGTGGACAATACAAAGTTTTAGTCTTTTTTTTTTAATTTTTGGCAAAGTTGTAATTTTAGTTTGATGAAAAAGTTATAATATTAATATTACAAGGCCTTTAGTAATTAAATAAAAAATAATAATAATATTATAAATAATCAATTTTTTGTTGATTTTTTATGATGAAGATTTTAATTGTCAGTGCATATATAAAATCAAGAATATAAGTAATAATGTTTTTGGTAACTATGAATATCCAGACCAGTTTATGTGCACCTCGATTAATCTCTTGAGACCTTGAAGTTAACGACTAGATAAGTCTTTAATGATCTTGAGATTTATGGCACTCAAACTGGTAATTTATAGAGAACAAACCCAGAGCCTGATACCAGTAATAATTTTTTAAACTATAACATGTAAGTGTAATATAGACCAAGTGTTAAAAGAGTGATTTTCGATTGTATATATAATACAATATCGAGCGGTGAAGGGTAGATCAGTGATGGGCTTGTGTGGATGAGGACCGGGCCCATAAGAAAAGATACCTCGTCTCCCTTAATTTTATTTTTGAGCTTTGGGCTTTAATGTATATTTGTTTAGACTTCGACTACTGAAGTGGCCCTTCGAAGGAATTCGCGAGCCTTCACCGCACTTCCATTCCATACCTTCTTTCTTTTTTACTCTGCCTTCCAAAATTTGTCCCGCTTGAGCAAATCTTTCTTTCTATATGCTCAAGAAAGAAACAAGTCTGATATCTATATTTGCCCTAATTATATACTCTTCTTAAGTTCACTGATCCTCCACTACTTTATGAATTCCTTCGCCTGCTCTTAGGTCTTAACATTGCCTTGTGACATTGCAAGTTCGTTATGATTAGTAACACCTTTTTCTTTCATTCTTTTTGCTTTATTATGGAAAAATAGTGAAAATCACACGCTATTTATCTCGCTGCAACTCAGAGATTGTTTCATTTTAAGATCCGATTAATTTTTTTTTTCTTGTTTCAGATTTTAATTTGAGTCTCTATATTCAAGCTGCCCTCGTTTAAAATTTACAATGGCGGTATGCTAGTTGCTCACTAGTGATTCCATTTTTTTTTGTTTTATAATTTTAGTGTATTTTACTTAGCGAGTATTGTAGGTTGAGAAAATTTTCAAAAGTGAAGCTACTGAAGAAAAAGGAGAGCGTGCCAGATTGGTAACTCCTGTCTACTGGGTTTTTTTTTTAATGTTTTCTCTTGTGATATTGCTGCCATTGGAGAGCATTTGCATATAATGAATCTCGGGAGATTGCGAGGAAATTACCTCTCTGTGTGGTTGGCTTTGTGATTTTCATTGCTGCTTTGTTGTTGTTCTTATGTCATTTGGATGCCCTTGGTTAATTTTTGGATCGAAACAACTGCTAAAATGCCATTCTCTCTGTTGTTTTTTTGTTCTTTTTCCCCAGGCATCGCTTATTGGTGGTATGGCTGTTGCTGACTTGGTCAAGACAACTCTTGGGCCAAAAGGAATGGTAAGGTTTCTTCTTTACTGAGTTTGTTACCAGAAATTGTAAAGCATTGCTTGTTTTACATTAACAATCATCATCTTGTTACAATTTGTTTTTCAGGATAAAATCTTACAGTCGACAGGCAGAGGTCATGAAGTCACAGTAACAAACGATGGGGCCACCATCCTCAAGTCCCTTCACATTGACAACCCAGCTGCAAAAATCCTTGTTGGTATCCTTCCATTGGTAGTATGGATTGCTAATTTTCTTTTCAGGATTGTTAAAACTAAGGTTTTTGCAGAGAAAATTTTGCTATGGATAGAGAGCCTGTTATTTATTTTCAAACTTTCTGCTAGTAGGGGCAAAAACATCTCTCCTGAACTTTACAAGTTAGCCATACCAGCAAATTGCTGCACATGATCGGTAGAACTTTGGATAAGTAACTCTACTGCATTTGTTATGGAAACCCTTAATTCATGATTTAGATATCTCTAAAGTTCAAGATGATGAAGTTGGTGATGGAACAACTTCTGTTGTTGTTTTGGCGGGGGAACTCTTGAGGGAGGCAGAAAAGCTGTTGGCAGCAAAAATTCACCCGATGACAATAATAGCAGGTTTGTTCTAGGCTCCTGGCTTTGCAATGCTTCCTATTTCCCCCCGCCTTCTCGTTTTCATCTATTTGTTATTGTTAGTGCTTCTCGAGCACTTTTTTTTTCAGTTTTGCTGAAAATTTGAAAATCCTTCCCATGTTTTACTGCAAAGAATGCCATATTTTTTTTTTGTAAACATAGAGACCAGATCTTAAGTTGATCATGGTGAATTTGAAACTCTAACTCTTATAGCATGTGAAATTTGTTGATACTGTTTCTTTGATTGTTCAGGTTTCCGAATGGCAGCAGAATGTGCTCGCAATGCTTTGTTGCAAAAGGTTTTGGATAACAAAGACAATGAAGGTATTGATTGTTGTATCATTATGAATTGCAGAATTCATGTAGAACTTGTTTGTGTTAATTGGCTTTTGACAGTTTTTTTGCAGCATATATTTTCTGGCATTGATGTCTGTAATTATTGAATAATGCAGAAAAATTCATGGCTGACTTGATGAAGATTGCAAGGACTACTTTGAGTTCCAAAATACTATCACAGGATAAGGAATACTTTGCAAAACTGGCTGTTGATGCAGTTATGAGATTACAGGTGAACGTTGGTTTTTAATGATAGCTTACCAGCCGTTTTTTGGGGGTGGGGGTAGTTGGTTCGGTGTGAGGATGGCTAGGTTGAAATCTTTTGTTTTCTGGCTCCAACATCTGTACCATGCACTAGATCTTATTTCTTCTGTCATTCTGCATGGTGTGCCTGCCTATTTGTGTGTTTCAGACTGCTATTTCAGTATTCTGATACTTCCTCCTATGGTGGGTTTTTTTTTATTTTTTATTTTTTTTTTTATCTCACCCTGAACTTACATTCTTGATACGATGATTTGGTTTTGACTTGTTCAGACTATTTGTTTTATCAACGGGTTCTGACACTCATATTAAGTGTATTCTTTTTTCCTAATCAGTTTGGTCTTATGATTGCTAAATGAAATTGCAGGGTAGCACAAACTTAGAGGCTATTCAAATTATCAAGAAGCCTGGAGGTTCACTAAAGGATTCCTTCTTAGATGAAGGGTGGGTACATCTACTTATAAGAATCTTGTCATGTTATTGAAGTTCCACTGCATGGTGCATATTTTTTTTTGTCTATAATAAGAAAATGAATGGGCATTTCTAATGCCTTTGCACATGAATTTCCTGTCTTGAGTGCTAACATGAGCATTCTTTTACTGTAATATACTTTGGAAGTTCTTTGCAAGTTTTGTTAGTGCTGCATGCCCTTGCAGATGCTTCTATTTTTGTTTGCTAATGCCCTTCTAGCAGGGTTCTCAGTTAGCTAGAAAACATTGGCTGTAATGTCCTTGTGTCTATTAATAATGCATTGACATGTGATAAATATTTTTGCTTGTTTTAAATGATTAAATCGGTCTTGTGCTTGTTCAGATTTATTCTTGACAAGAAAATCGGTGTTGGACAACCAAAGCGAATAGAGAATGCAAAGATTTTGGTGGCCAATACTGCAATGGATACAGACAAGGTAAAAATCTATGGGGCCCGTGTTCGTGTCGATTCAATGTCCAGGGTTGCTGAAATTGAAGCAGCTGAGAAGCAAAAAATGAAAGAAAAGGTGGATAAGATAATAGCACATGGAATTAACTGCTTCATTAACAGACAACTGATTTACAATTTCCCTGAAGAACTCTTTGCAAATGGTGGAATTCTTGCAATTGAGCATGCTGATTTTGATGGAATTGAACGTCTTGCTTTAGTGACTGGTGGTGAAATTGCTTCAACATTTGATAATCCAGAGTCAGTTAAGCTTGGTCACTGCAAGCTTATTGAGGAAATTATGATTGGTGAGGACAAGTTGATTCACTTTTCAGGTGTTGAAATGGGTCAGGCATGTACTATAGTACTGAGAGGTGCAAGGTAATATTTCTTTCCAGCTTATAGAAAAGTATTATGCAGTTAATGCTGGAAAATATGTTAACTTTTGGGTCTTTGGGATTTTAGCCTAAGCTTTTGCACTTCGTATATTGATTGTGTTGTCCCATAGCTGCTATTTAGCAATTAGGACAAATGCAACTATCTTTTTGTGGAATTTGAGTTTGTTAATGATATAATAGAGTTTGATGGCATGGCTCATACTGACATGGCAACTCTGGTTGGTGTGGTTTTGTTTCCCTAGGCTTGAAATATAATCCCGATGTTTCACTTGTAGAGAGGGGGAAAAAACTCTGGAGTGGAAGTTTTGTGTCCTTACTTCACCTCAAATGCCTTTTGACGTGTTCATATGTTTTTGCAGCCGTCATGTGCTTGATGAGGCGGAAAGGTCCCTGCATGATGCCTTGTGTGTGCTGTCTCAGACAGTCAACGACAGCAGGGTTCTACTTGGAGGTGGATGGCCTGAGATGGTGATGGCAAAGGAAGTCGATGAATTAGCCCGAGTGACTCCTGGGAAGAAGTCCCATGCTATTGAAGCATTCTCAAGGGCTCTCATTGCAATTCCTACTATCATTGCAGAAAATGCTGGTTTGGACAGTGCAGAGTTGGTTGCACAGCTTCGGGCAGAGCACCACAAGGAGGGGTGCACATCAGGAATTGATGTGATATCTGGATCTGTAAGTGCTTCAATAAAAACTTCATTAAAAGCAAGTTTTAAGAGACATTATTATAAGCTGTGGTCAACTGGCTAGCTGAGTATTTAGTAATAGTTTGTAATCCAATCTACTCTGTTGGCCCAGTTTGTTGATTCCTGGCATCTTTTAAATCATTGCAGATAGGAGATATGGTAGAGCTAGGCATTTCTGAAGCATTCAAAGTTAAGCAGGCTGTACTGCTCTCTGCAACTGAAGCTGCTGAGATGATCCTTAGAGTGGATGAAATCATCACTTGTGCTCCACGCAGGAGAGAAGATAGAATGTGAAATTGGGTGGATCTTTGGCTGCACAAAGATATCTGCTGTGACGCATCCCATCCTGGTTTTGAATTTTCCATGCTCAAGTTTTACTTTGATATTATTAACTGTTGAACTGTTTTGGCTTTTATTGGTTATTGTGCTGTGAAGCTTTTGTTTTCGAAGTTAGTAGCAATGCAATTGGGGTGTTAGCATAAGCACTGAAGAAGATGATAATTCAATTATGATGATTATGTAGTTTTAGGAGTAAATAGCAGATTGTAGAATGCCCGACCATACTGTACCAAAACAATGTTTCTGAGAAAGAATATTTGGTTTTTCCTTGTTTGGTTTGATGAAATAAACCCTAGACCTAAGTAAAAAATTGTCGAGACTTGGGGTATCCCTTTGTGAAGACGGAATCTAAGTATCACAAAATAAGCTATGGTAATGGTGCTAAATACATGAATATTTCAAAATGCCAATAATCTCATCTTTTCTCCAAGGAATTCAAACTCGAAATGATTTAACTGCGGAACCAGTTAGTGCAAGAAAATAAAATAAAAATATCCCAAGAAATTCTCTATCAATTAAGTAAGTGCTTAACACGGTTTGTGCTTGATCGCTGTGGGATATTTACCAATGTAATCAACGAATGATTCACTTTCTCAAACAAAGCAATAAAACTAACGAGGAAGGATTGAAAGATTTTGGTCTGATTCTACGATCAGGTTTAAGGATTTTTTTTTTTAACTGTTTCCTATTTTCGGTATAGAATATAACACCTGCACTTCAACACGGCTAAATTGGATATGCAGGCTTCTATGTTTTTGTATATATATTTTTTTAATTGTAAATTAAAAAGTCTATGTATAATTAAATAAATCAAGAATTATGCATGTTATTAAATGAAAAAAGTTATTAACAATAAATAAAAATGAAAATTAAAAAGCATTTATAGATCAAAATTATTTTTTTTATTTAATTAAAAAATAATAGAGATAGACGTACATAAAATTATTTGAATAAAATAAAATAAAGAAAAATGTTATGTAAGGTTGTATATATTAGAAATATTATTCAAAAATATATATTCTCTATTTATACAACACATAAAAAGAAAAAAACATTTATAAATGAATTATAATAATCTCTTCAAAAACTAAATGTATACAAAAAAATTAAAAAATAACTGTTATTTAAAAGAGGCTATATAAACAAAATAAAAGAAAGAAGGGTTATTAATTTAAATCTAAATTTTAAAAATTATTTTGAAGAAAACATATAAAAAAAGCTTACAAAAAATATTTTAAAAAAGATCAGACACTGTTGGGCTTGGCAAGTCAGGCCAATGCACCTAGCCCATTTAGTAAGGGCTTGTGTGCTTGGGCCCTTATTTTTTTTATGGTAGATGGGGTGGGCGACAAAATAAGTCAGGCGATACTTTGTCTAGATTTTTGCCACGTGGTGGTTGGAAAATCAGGATTGAAGATTTTTTTTATTTAAAAACTTATTTTGGCTCAAAATATCTAGAAAACATTATAGGCACTTGATAAATTCATTAATGGCCTAAAAAAAGGTCAAAAAACTCGAAATCAATCTGAAATAAAAAAATCTTTTTGACTTTCGAGGTAAGAAAAACACTTAAGTTGAACTTTTTCTATCAAATGAAATCTTTTGACATAAAGATTGATCGTTTTGGTGGTCGGTATATGTGTTAACGACAATTCTCTCTCTCTAAAGCAGGAATCAAGCGATCTCTATCTCTTTTCTCTCTCAAACCATGAATTAAAAGGTAACAAAAATAAACTTATGTGTTAAAATTGAATTGAAAAAAAATTAAGGGACTAGATAGGTATACTATGTGAAGTTTGAGGATCAAAGTGAATTTTTTGTGAGAATTTTGAAACCATCATTTATTTATAATGTATTTTTTTATTTTGGTTCTTTATCTTTCAATTTTATTCTTAATTAACAAATTTGATTCAATTATCTTTTAATTTGAATTTAAAAAAATGTAATAACACTAAAAATATTTGAGGATAAAAAAATATCAGAATTACAGTTAAAAAAAAAACCTGTTTTCTATAAAGCATATTTAGTGAGATAAAAAAAAGAATTGATTTCTAGTACATTTATTTTTTACAGATTTGAAAAGCTTCGGGATTTTTGGCTTAGTCTTTCCAAGACTGTTCTCTATTTGGGCAGAAATTGCTTTCAAAAGAAAGGAATTGAAATGAACACAAATTGCTTTCAAAAGAAAGGAATTGAAATGAGCATTCTAATCTTTGTTCTCTCTTCGGGCACAACCAAGAAGCTTTGCAATATTTATGGAGAGTTTTACCAGGAAGAAAAATGGGAAGAGGCAGCAACGTTTGGAGACCTCAAATTTCTAGATCATCTCTTATCGATTCCTTCCTTCTTCGATTGTTTCAGTCGAGACTTCTGGGCGTCTTCGATTTTTCCTCGTGTCCGCATCAACGTGCACGGAGGACCATTACATGGACTCTGCTTTGACCAGGACCATTCAAAGATATCATCGATTGGCTGCTGACTCCGTTTTGGAGTGTAAAACAGTGTTCTTAGCAATTGAAACGCTTTCAAATTTGACACTTTCAACATATACTTTGATGGAAAGAGGGTGGGTGATTCTGCCATTAAAAAACATGCCATTTATTTCATTCAAATCTTCTGTATGCACTCATTCTAGATATATATTACTAGTAGATTATTTGTATGCGCTTACGCTACAACTTATATTATCATTATTTTTTTAATAGAAGTCTTTTTTTAATAAGTTTTATTTTAAACCAGATTGATGTGATATAATTCACCAAACTTTAAGGATACGAAGACAATTAAATAATAAATAAAAATTAAAATAATTTTTTCTTTAGGATGAATTATGCAAGAGATGAGACTAACAACATCTTTTTTTTGTTTTTCCTTTAGGATGAATACAGCCTTGGAGAATTTAGCGAAGATTTTAAAGAGTTAGATGCTCATTTACTATCATTTACATGAAAATTATGATAAGATCTAACTTAGGACCGAACTAAATAATGAACTAGGTTGATTGGCTGGTCACTAGATCACAAGGTTAATCATCTTAACCGGGTTTTATAGCACTGTTTACACATACGCGGGACAGACTGGTTTCTTTCCTCCCATGAAGAACAAATAGGAAATTTGGTTTTCTCAGCCGCCTTAGAGGATTTAAATGTCATGATAATGGTGGTATTGATTATTGCAGTGGGGTAAACCACACCAGACTCTTCAACTAAACCTATCATACTCATCTACTCATCTTGCATAAATTATTAAGCAAAACAATATAAAAAACGCAAATGGAGGCAAAAAAAGGATTAAATATACCACTGAAAATATTCAAGTTTCCATTGAAGTCAAAATCCACGGGTTTATGCCATTGCCGTGTTCCCATCAATTCCCTTCTCATGTTGCTTTGAAATATCTGATTTTTATTGTCATCAATTAGTACCGTACCAATATACCAGACTCCTTTATTAATCAGAACCACAAGTGTCAAAATCCCTTTCTAATTCCCAGCATGAAGTTCTTTTTTTGTGGCTCAAGTTGTTTTTCCTCTGGACCAAAAGCCACCATCATCAATAATAGAAGCAGCTTGCCAGGTACGACGAATTTTAGATGCTGGTGTTCTCCCTAGCTCGTAGTCATTTGGGTTTTGTTTTGACCGAGTCATATTGGTTTCTCGATATGGTTTGGTGTGCTCTTGATTCACTTTCTTTTTTCCTTGTCTTCCATTTTATTATCAGCTCTTGATTGCTTTCTCTACAAAAACCAGGTGAACAAAGTCATGGCAATTTGCGCTTATTCTCTTCTAATGAACTCGAAATTGCCACCCAAAACTTCTCTTCCTCTAACAAGATTGGAGAAGGTGGCTTCGGTTGTGTGTACAAGGTAAGAGATTCTTTCTTTTGCTTCCATATCAACCCCCCCCACCCTTTTCTGGGTAATGCTAATGTGGCATTTTTGTTCGACTTTGAAGGGTTGGTTGGAGGATGGTTCTGTAGTGGCTGTGAAGGTTCTTTCAGTTGAAGTTGAATCTATGCGTGGAGAGAGAGAATTCATATCTGAGATAGCTGCACTGTCTGATATCAAACATGAAAATCTGGTTACACTTCGAGGATGTTGTGTTGATGGGGCCAAAAGATATCTGGTCTATGATTACATGGAGAACAACAGCCTCGTACATACTTTGCTCGGTAATTAATAATCCATGTTTGCGTTTTCGTAGTTAGTTCTGTTCTTTGTTGTCTCTTTAAAAAGTAGAGAACTTGGGAAAATTCATTGGCTTTTATTCTTGATTAATAGGACAAGAGCACAACAGGGTCAAATTCAGTTGGGAAGCAAGGCGTGGTATTTCATTAGGAGTTGCTCGTGGGATTGCCTATCTTCATGATGTGGTCCAACCCCGTATTTTGCATCGAGATATCAAAGCTAGCAACATACTTCTTGATCAAAGCTTTACACCAAAAGTGTCAGATTTTGGTCTTTCAAGAGCACTCAGAGACAATACATCTCATGTCAGTACTCATGTTGCCGGGACATTGTAAGTGGAATCACTTAGTGCATTTGATTCTCTCTTTGATTGGATTATTTGGCAAATGCTAGTATAGCTAACGAGGTTTCTTGCGATTGGAAATGCAAAAGAGGATACCTTGCTCCAGAATACGCTGTTAGCGGACGTATGACACGGAAATCGGATGTTTACAGTTTCGGAGTATTACTTCTGGAAATTATCAGTGGGCGACCGGTAGTGGATTTTGACTTGGAACATGGTGAACACTACCTGGTTCAAAAGGTAAAAACGTCGGAGCAATCAATGAATCAATAATGCAAAGCAGCCTTCTTTATTTTGAAAGTAGAAGTGAAACTTTTTTGTGTGTGAATTTGCAGGCATGGGAAGCCTACAAGGGCAACAGTCTTCTGCAGATAGTAGACCCCGCTCTTCATATGGACTTCCCAGAAGAAGAAGCACTTCGATTCTTAATGGTTGGCCTGCTTTGCGTGCAAGAAACTGTCAAGCTCCGCCCAAGTATGTCTACCACAGTTAAAATGCTGACGAACGAAAATGACATCAAAGACGTTCAAATTTCACAACCAGGGCTTCTTTCTGATCTGATGGATATCAGATTGCGACAGAAGCATTCATCCCAGAGGACACAGACCACATTTTCCAGGGGCTCAACCACAACAAGCACGCATAGTACCAGCTATTTTTGATTCTGTAATTCTTGTTCTTTAACCCCTCAAAAAAAGGACAAGAAAATTTTCATTTCTAACCAAAGGAGTCTAGATAATAACTCTAGTGCATATATTGTTTGGATCATGCTGATTTTGTGTGGTCAAACCAAAGGTTTCTGTGATTCTACAGGAAAAATCCCTTTCACAAGCTGTTGAATTTACTGAAAAAATAATGCTATAGAAGTATAGAGTAGTCATGAGTGGTCTCAATTAATGACAACTTCCTTTATATATATATATATATATATATATATATATATATAGTGGAGTATAGATTGATTGATTAAATCCATCATAGAATCAATTTCACTTATTGGAGAAAAAGAGAATGGAATGGGCATGAATCAGCGGGAAACAAAGTGATGCAACCGCATAGCATGGATAAAAAGTATGGATAAAAACTAGAGTTTCCAGTAAGGTTACAATTCTAAACTATAAAGAAATAAGTAAAGAAAACTCCAATAATTTTTTAAAAAATATGTAATTTAATGATATAATGAAAAAAATAACACACTAACTTTTTATATAGAGAAAAAAGCCGATCTAACTCAAAAATTAATTAAAATATAAAATTAACTAGAAAAATAATTAAATCAACAAAAATATTTTTTAGACCTAATTTGAATGTCTTCTAGATCTAGATTGGTTACATTGAGTTGGCTTTATAGAACTGAATTTGTAGAATTATTTGATAAAATTTAAATTTATTTTAATAATTAAATCTAAAATTATAATTATTTTTGTCGAGTTACATGTATGTCATATCTTAGTTCTTCCGGGACTTCTTCCTCTATATGATTCTTAAATATACTTGCAATACGTTACATATTACACGTCACTACGATCACCAGGAGCTTCCTTTAACAATTTTACTGTATTTGCTTCATAATATGTGGAGTAAAGATGTCAAATAATACAGCTTTCTTCGATGTATGCCATTTGTTGTATCTTCATACTTCGGAGTAGAGACAAAATAACAAGGGTGTGGTCTCAGCCTCAAGATCTCCCCGAAAAACAAATACTAGATAGCAGACGGGAGCAAGCTCCACAGAAAGTCCAAAAAAAAAAAGTGTCTCGTCACCTAAACTGACCCAACGTGTGTCCTGAGATTCAAGTTAATGAAAGCATTTAATGTTTAAATTATGGATTGCCATTTTCGAATTTTTTAAACAGAGAAATTCATGCCACTGATTATGATGGTTTGTGTGTCAAAATCAAGCTGGTGGCCTGGAAATGTGACAGTGAAACCATTAGGTTTGACTCTTTTCCACCAAGAACATTAATTCTTGTTTCCTTCCGTAAAAATGGATGCCCACCATACCCAAAAGTCTGCAGCTTTCGAGTTTCCCTTAATGCACGACACAGTTTAACTTTCCAAGTATGACACGGCCCAGCTTAACTCATCATGATTTAGATTGACATGATCTGAAAGGGGCTTCAATCACACCACCTGATCCTGTGAAACTAAAACTTTCTTATGAGATTGGAGGAAACCCTTGTGGCATATGATCGATAATGAATGCGCATCTTACGAGACATGAACTCCTCTTTTGATCGATCAAAGTTCCCTTACCTGATAAATATCTTTGTTCAAATCAGAAAAGTGTTTGAATATGTCTATGCATTACATGCTGCAACTTAAAAAGTTCAAATCATAAAAGTGATTTTGCATGCCATAAAAATTGATCACCGCATGGAAATACCGAGACAGGAGAGGACCTACAGTTTGGAAGCACCATACCACAAGCTGCAAGGGCATTGCAAGAGGAAAGCATGGATAAATAATAGGCCCCTCCTTTCTGATATCAGACAATCAAGTTGGCTTCTTAGGGACTAATCCTCTGATTAAAGCAGAATGGTCTTCGAATAATTCAATGTCAAATTGATAGAAAGGCTGCTATGTTTCCGGAAAATGCTTTAAAGGAATGAAAGGACCCTAGAGCGGGGGTCCTTCCCTTCTGTCTGAAACCAGAGGTCAGTGCTCACAACAGTTGGAACCACCTTTGTGTTTGAACAGGTCTTGTGATTTTCTTGGCTCAGATTCTACTCTCTCTACCTTCTGCAGCAGGGGATCCACACCAGCATCCTCATCTCTTTTCTAAAATTCTAGCTTTTGCTACTATCTATAAGTTCTCACATATTAAGCTGTTCCATTATAATCGTAAGGGTTTGGATTCTTCTTTTCCTCCTTAACTCTTGCAGGTTTCCCAAATCCTTGATCATACGCTAAACAGATCGAGTCAAACTCCCGTTCTGAATATATGAAATTAACAACTTTTAGCTCAATATCATCAAGATAATTATAGAAACTTTTCTGCAAAAAAAAGAAAAAAGAAAAAAGAAAAAAGAAAGAGAGATGGTTCCACCCTGTCGAGGAAACAAATCAAGGTCGATCAGACCTTGATTTTGCTCTAAGTTGATTGTTTTCGCCGTACCAATCAAGCAACATTGTCAATAAAGGGGTTTTAATCGATCCCCTCCAATAAATTTTACCCCACAGAAAATATCCCCTGAGCACTAAGATCCAGTCATGCCAATGACAAAGTACGTCTGAAAAATTAATATATAGGATCCAACATCTGACAAGTTGCTCATACAATAGTTCATTTGCTAATCAACCTCATTTTGGATAGATGTGTTAATCACCTAATTATCAATGCATCCGTTAATAATGCTTTAGAGAAAACATTGAGACATCGTATGATAAAATTAGAGAGAGAGAATGAGAAGCTGTTTTCTGAAAGCTGTGGAGCTGCCTTGACCATATTTTATTTCTCTTCCTGTCAAGACTACCACAATCTGCAGTGGACTTTTGCATCAGGATGTTAAGTGTTTCAGAGCTTACCCAGTTTGCTCATATGCGGTTCAGTTGCACGTGCGTGTGAGCTAGGATAATTGATCATGGCCTAAAAACAACGAATTCCCATTGCTAGCAATTTAAATATTTCTTATAAAGTATTAACTGAAATTGGAAGGACCATATATCTAAATTTATATTCCCAGGCATTTGAGCACGAAGACCACCAATGGATTGTCAGACGTAGCGCAGTTGATTGGAACATTGACGAAGACTGAATTTGGGAAAAAACTATGTTATGGACCTCCCTTTTCAGTGGCGGAGAAAGGATTCCATTTTTTTTGGGTTTTTTATAATGTCACAATTCTGTTTGCAGAAACACAGAGAAGCAGATGAATTCTATACCAGATAAGTACCAATACACAATGAAAGGTTGGCTCCATTTTAGATGAGTGAATGCATACAGATTTGTTCATCAATATGCAATGGGAGGTTGACTCCATTTTAGATGAGCGAATGCATACAGAAATTTGTTCATATAATATTAGGCTTGGAATTTAAGTTTCAACTGATATATCAGAATTTTTCCTAGTCTGCAAGAAGGCAGTGCTGTCCTGTGGTCAGAAAGGGAGATTTATTGTTTTAACTTCAATGCAGATGAAAACATGTAGAATCGAGTAAAAATTGAATCCCCTGCTTATTTATAAATGAACAAAAAGCTAACAAAAATAAAATGGGAAGAGGAGTATTGAAGCAACATGATGTACAAAAATGCTCAAGACAAACATACAGTTGCCGCATAGCAGTTACTCAGTACTGAAGGTATATTAGTGTTACCTGTTTCAACATATCAATCTCAATCAACATGTCAGGATACTGTCTGAAGACTACAAGATCAATCCATTACAATTTGCTCTAACCATGTCGCCACATACCAACATTATTTGGTGAAGTGTAATCTCTATCATATCCTTTTCTTCCACTAAGAATCTCTAGCAGTACAGTTCCAAAATTGTATACATCTTTTCATGTCTCCACCAAGATCCTTTTCATTTGCTGAAAGAAGCCCAAAATCTGCTATTCGTGCTCCCCAGGCAGAATCCAAAAGAAAGTTTGAAGTCTTGACATTGTGATAGACAATTGGCTGTTCAGCTTCCTCGTGAAGGTACTCAAGTCCCTTTGCAGCCCGCATTAAAATCTTCAACCTAAGGCTCCAATTCAGAGAAGAAAGCCCACTATGGAGATGATCATGAAAGGTGACATAGGGCATATGCATAGACAAGCAGCCTTCATCCCATTTCTGAGACGTAATCTAACAAATTCACAATATTGCAATGTCAAACGTTACAGAGGATCTCCAATTCATGTCAAAATCTCTGCTGTTAGAATGAATTATAGTGGGCAGCATTTTCCCTCTTGATTGCAACCTGTCTCCCAACTGCTTTATAAACAAAGCCATAGCTTTAGGTTTGTTTAAAAGTGTGATAAAGGTTATTTTTTAAAATAATTTTTATAAATATATTAAAATAATTTTTTTTTTAAATTTATTTTTAATATTAACACATCAATTCAAATACATCAAAATAAAAAAAAAATTTGAAGCTAAAAAATTTCAAAAAGATGGTTGAACCACAATACCATATGCGGCCTAAGCTCATTGAACTCTTTGAATCCATTGGTGGCCTCTTTTAGCTCTGATAGTCAGAAAACTTGCGCCATCCCAGGACAAGGATGGATTGAGGATGGTATGACTCAGAAGTAGTGTCAGTTTCCAACTCTGGTTTGCCTATACAAGAACTAAACTGTTTTGTTGATCTTTCTTTATTTCAAGTGGCAAACAAACATGGAAGAATACACCCGCTAACTGATATCAACAGCAAAGCCAAAGCAGAAGACTCAGTTATGATTGCTAATCTGCGCGAGTTGTGCTGTTGCTTCCCAGAAGATGATTGCAACCCACAAACATCCCAACAAGAACTGTTCTGGCAAAGAGAACAAGCTGTGCATACTCTATCAGCATTCTTAGTACATGGACTAGACAAGAAAAAACCTTGAAACAATTTGACCCACATGCAGAACAAATATTTAAATCATTTCTAATACACATGCTTGTCAAATCCGGTTCATTTAAAATACTTGCATTGAAAACAAACTCCCCTTCACTCCAAGAACGATGACTGCATAGCCCTGGACTGCACAACTCCAAAGGAGGACTATAATCTGGTGGTAATCTCCCATTAGCAAACCAGCAATTAATAACCAAATCATCTGCCCGCTTGTCGTGAAATCAGACGAAGCAATCGCCATAAACCCAGAACCACCCTTTGGAATTGAAGATGAATTGAAACTTCCCCAACACTCGACTGTGTTATTATCCTTCCTAATCCCACAGAAATGGTAGTTCCAGCAGTTAACAATTCAAAACGGGTCCCAAGGCTGAAGATGAATCAGTAGTATTGCCCCAACATTTGACATCATTAGACCCTTGCAAGATCCACAAACAGAACCCTTCGCGGAACATAAAACCATGTAATTCTCCGATAAATACGAAACGCCCAACCTATTGACTTGTTGTCTGTCTAGACATATTGACCTTAGCTTTATGATGATCAAAGGTGGTTGAAATTTGAACAAGAAAATAACGTGTTGTCTGTCTAGACATATTGACTTGTCATCCATTTTATTTTAGAAAAACAATTAGGGTGGACATTGTATTTATTTTAACCAATCATTACCTTTCTTATAAATATCTATTTTAATTGACATTTAACTAAATAAAAATAGATTTTAAAAAAATACTCCATGGTAAGGATGAGGCATTACTAGTGTTTTATTACAAAGTGAAACACACCTTATCAAATCGACACCAATACCAATTAATTTGGTGTTTGAAATCAATATCAACCTCTATTTTTTCTATTTATAATCAAAAGCTAGTGTTTTCTCTTTTTTTTTTCTTAGGTCAGAGACTAAAAAACAATAAAAATGAATTTTAGTATCAAATTTGAATTGTAAAAAAATAAATGAACTGAATGGGTATAATTTGAAAAGTTTAAGGACTAAATTGAACTTTTCATGATAACTTTGAAACCACCATCTATTTTCAGCGCCTTCTCCACACAAATATTCCTTCTTTTATTTTTGTGTTTGGTCAACAAATTCGAATAAATTATTCTTTAATTTGGTTCTAAAAAGATGTATTCACGGAAAAAAAAAGTTTGAAAATTAAATAAAATTATTTTTTAACAATAAGTGAGAGACATGGAGAATGTTTTCTTACACGATGTTTTTGAACAATATTCTCTTACACAAAAAAATAAAAATTAATTTAAAATTAATCAAATATTGAAAAATAAAATAAAATAAACTCAATAAAAATTAATATTAAATAATAAAATTAAATAAAATAAAACAAATAAAAAAGGTCCAAGAGAATGAAGTTCTAGAGAATATTTTATGGAATTATAAACTTCTTTTGTTACTAAATTGTACGGTAACACAATATTCTAAACATAAAATTTACCAGCAACAAAAAAAAGGAATGAATTATAAAAAAATAAAAAATAAAGGACAAAATCATCTGGCAGCATTCGAACCCATGATCTTAGGCCTCACCAACTCGCCTACCAAGCAAAGGTATTGCCAAATGATTAGAATGTTAAATTAACGTAATGTTTATATAAGCTGACTCTAAACTTTTTTATTGTTAGTATAATTCCTTTAATAACCGTATTTTCAAAACAAATTTTCTAACAGCACTGACTCCATCAAATTGGTGGCAGGTTTGTTTTCTTTGAAGTGGGGTTACGTGGCGCATTCCCTCACTCCACAAATTCTGGAATGTTTGTTTGTGAGATGCGCTTATATTTCGCGAACTTCCCAGGTTTTTAGGCATTTATTTTGGACATTGTCCACATGGACTCGCACACCACCACCAACTGTTTGATTGTTTGCCACTTTATAAAAGGACCTCAGCAACTCAATTGAGGAAAAGCAAAAACCCTCTTGGTAAAAAGATTTTCTTTTTTAGCTCTAAGATTTGTCTCTCTTCCTCCGTTGATTGGTAAAGAGGGACAAATTTTGCCAGCAATTTTGCCTGAATACAAACGACTACTGCTACTGTGCTTCAAAATTCAATGGCTAAGGAGGTTAGCGGTTCACGTTCTTGGATTGAGGTTGCTCCAGCTCCAATCATTTATCCCCGGAAGCCTTCAAATGCTCCCAGTTTGGAGCCGATAGCCGAAGAGGGCCACGAGGAACATGATGAAGATTCACAAGCCTTCCAGTAATCCTCCCCATTTGGATCCTTATTTCTTTTTTGGTTCTTTGGGGATTCAACTGATCACTACCTCTGCATTGCCATGTTGAAGTTCCATTGCAGCACTACTCTGACTTTAGCTGAAAGGCCATGTTAATTAATCTAGCTGCTCAATGAGTTCATAAATGCACCAACGCCTAGATATGCAGCCAACATGGTGTAAATCTTGCAGATCAGTCTTTTCTATTTAATTTAGATTATTTAATTATATATTTTTCTTATTTAATAGCTATACGTTTATATTTTATTTGGTGTCTTGTTGGTGGATTGACATTAACGCATTTTTGCCGCGCATCTGGATCTAGTTAATTAAAACAAAAAAGGGAACCAGGGAGAAGAGGAGAGCAGAAATAAGTTACAAAAGAGTGGCGAGGATCTAAAACTACATTCTGCAATGTGTTATTTAATTTATATTGTAGACGATAGGTCGTCTATGTAGCCAATTAGAAGAACACCAACCCCAGTGCCCGAGCTTTCCTTCAAGGCCAGACTATCCAAAAACAAAATGACGCTCAAAAAAAGTTTTGAAAAAATATATATGAGATAGTTATAATTATTTTTATTTTAATTAAATAAAAAAATAATTATAAATAGATCCAATTTAAGAAAGAAAAAAATATTTTTTTTAAAAAAAAAACAAGCTATATATTTTAATTCATAGCCCATTATATACATAAGAATAAAATAGAGTAAAAAAACATAAAAAAAATTGATCTTTGTCAACTCGAGTTAACATGTTAAATATATAACCCCGGTAATCAATGTCGAGCCAACCCGGCTATCCTACTAACCCACGGCTTAGATAATAAGATTAGAATAACCTGATAAAAAAAATATTAAATAGCATTATAAGTCCTTCCTTTAAAAAACAACATCATTTTAACTTTTCAAACTTGTAACCAAGATCATTAGACCTAAAACACCCTATCTGAAAAGATTATAAAGTTTAATTTTTAAATAATCAAATATTGAAGGATGAAATTAAAAAAAAATTAAATTATACAAAAGGATTAAATTTTATATTTGATTGAATGGTGAAATTAAAAAGAAAAATCAATTTAGTAAAAGGACCAATAAAATAAAAAGAATGAGGATCAAAATTGGCATAAATAATAAAAATAAAATTTTGATTGAAGGGTGAAATTGAAAATAATAATAACTTTTACAAAATGAACAAGAAGAAAAAATTAGAAATCAAAATAATGAGGACCAAATCAAAAAATATAATATCACTAATTTGGATTGAAGGATTAAATTGAAAACTAATAAAACTTTTCCAAAAGCACATTGAAAAAAATTACGAAATTCAATTCCCAAACAACATAATATTGAAGGATTAAATTAAAAAAATAACTAAATAAAAAAAAATTAAGCTATTGAAGAGTGAAATTGAAAAAATAATAATTAGAAAAGGATAAAAAAAGAACCTAATCAACCTAGGTTAACTTATCAAACCTACGATCTGTATCATGAGATTGGGATGATATTATAAAAAGCAAAAAAACAAAATAAAGCCTAATTTTTTACCAATCTAGTGTTGAAAAATAAAATAAAAAAAAAGTAAGACAAAATGACCCGAGTCAATTCAAGTCTACTTGTTAAATTAATGACTTAAGTCATGCGATCAAAATAAATTAATAGAAAAAAATTTAAAAAAATTACAAAGCCCCACTTCCAACAAATCTAATGTTGAAAAATAAAATTAAGGGAAAAAAAAACTAAATCCATGAGATTGTTATATAACCCAACATAAAAAAAAATAAAAAATATTATGAAACACAATGTCCAAAATAACTTAATATTAAATGATAAAATTAAAAAAAAAAGATTAAACTGTTAAAGAATAAAATTTAAAAAAAAACACAACAATATCCCAGTGAAAAGTATTTTGTAGGTGTGGTTACAATAATTTAATCACACCTTTAATATTTTGTTCATCTATCCATTTACAATTATTTCTTTTCTCTTTTTGGTGATTTTCTTTTTTATCCTCAATACTCCATGGAATAATCTTCATATTTGTATCTCACGCCAAGATTTCATTTTTTTTCTTGAATTTTATTAAGAATGTTGCTTTGAGTTAAAATCTAACCCAAAATGGTTCAAGAGTTTGAAATCTAAACTATCTCAGAAAAGTAAAAAACAAACAAACTTAATCAATACAAGAATATTTATTAAAAAAAAACCATTAAGTGCTTAGCCCAAACATTATGAACTAATAGTAAATTTACTATACATTATAACAGTAAAGTGATGGTTTTGTCCTTCACTTCAATATTATCAAGCCTTTTCCAATTGATCAAAAAAATCTTTATGATTGGATAGGAGCAATAAAATTGTTATACATGTATTCAACAAAGTAAAATTACTAGATAGTTTTTTTAAAAAAACTTTCATAAATCTGAATCTAGGAGCTTTATCATGTTTTTATTTTTTTTAAAACAACTAAATTATGCATTCCCTTAAAGTCAAAATTTTTATAGCTTAGGTTTAAAAGCCTTTGCGTCTTTTCACATTGAGTTTTTTTTTTTTCCCGTGTGTGTGGTAATAATGTGGTTATTAAAGGAGTTGTTTGATAATTGACTTAGCATGGATATTATTAAAAAAAATACCTAGCATATGTGTGACGCGTAAACGCCAAAGTATGAAATGTCCTATCACCCTTTGAGCAAAACGTAGGACTCTATGTGGTGGTCATATGGTGGCTTTAGATTCATCTTGGCTTCCATTCCGTCTAGGTGTGATGCGTGTTATAAACAGATGTCTGATCTAGCACTTCCGATCCTTTATTTTTTTTCTTCTTTCCCTCTTTCTTTCTCGATTTCTGCATTGACCTTGCAATAAAAACAACCATTCACTTTGTTATTTCTTTATATTTATTTTATGTTCTTTTTATTACTATTTGATTTATTAGAGATGATTTATGAAATTGAATTTGTTTTCAATATCATCCTTCTTCAATTTTTTTTATCATTCAGATTTAATCCTTATTCTTTTAATAGATATTTATTTTATTTGAGATGATTTTTTAAAAAGTTTATTTTTTTACTATTTCATCCCTTTAAGTTTTTTTTCTACCAATTTGATCCTTATTATTTTAATTGTTATTTTCTTTCCTTGATAATTTTTCGAGATTGATCCTTTTTTTCGAGGTTTCATGCTCTAATATTTAATTTGTTGAAAATTGAGCTTTTTGATTGAATCCAAACCTAAGATTTTACGAGTTACGAGTTTAGAAGATTAACACAAGTTTTGAAAATTCACCCAAGGTTGTTTTCTCTCTATTTTTAAACTCATGGTTTTTTAGTTTCATCCCTTAACAATTATTTAATTAAAGATTGAACGCCGCTATTTTTTTATTTGCTTTCTACAAAGTTTTTCACTAATAATGATAATGACCTAAGTTATCTTAGATTTTTTTTATTTATTGTTCTTGGCTAACCTTAGTTTTTTTTTTATTTTTCAAAAATTAATTTAATTTAATTTATTAAATAATAAAGATGAGATACTCCACTCATGATATCTTTATTTGTTTTCTTTCTAACAACGCGTGCAACCTTTTTTAATATTGACATGAAGCTTTTCACACTTGTGTTTGAACCGTCTCGTTAAGCTATTTCTAGTGGTTGAGCAGTGTCCACGACAAAGCGACATGATGACTTAGATGGACTTTTCTTTATTTTTTTGCCGAGCATAATTAATTATTGCCTTTTTTTTGTTAATGTTATTTATGATGTCTTTTTTAAAATCATATTATTAAATTAATTAAGCTTATTGAATCCGATTAAATCAATAATTTGAATCTCATCTTTTTCTTACTTTTTTAAAAACACTGACATCAACTAATTTTTTTTTACATTAGAAAAAATTTTCTCCAGTCCATAGCAGTACATGCCACTTATCTAGTAAAAAACTAAAGTATTGGAAAAACACTTTTCCTCCACTCTCAAAATATTATAGATTGCAACAATGTTTGTCTCATTTTTCTAATAATAATTGAAAAAAAAGTACACTAATGGCAGAAATTACAGATAAATTGGGCAATTAGCATAGTAAATTAAAAAAAAAATTATTGAATTGATATATGTTAAAAAATATTTGATGAAATAACTCTCTTTGATCATGTTACACTTCAAAAATATAATTTTTACTAGATATTATTATTTTAAAGCACGACAAAATAATTGATATATTATAACTGATTTCACATAATTCTTATGGTAGTAAACTAATGATGAGCCTACTCATCCAATAATATCAAGTTTATTATAGCCCAGCCCTTGTTTTTTATGAAACAAATAATTTAGTGTCTCTAATTTAAAAAATATTTAATATTTTTGACCATTTTTTATAATTAAATTAGGAAAAAAATTAAAAAAAAAACTTGGTGTAACTCAACATTTCACCCACTGAAAAGAGACGATAGGAAAATATAAGAATTGATTAAATAGATTTTAAAGATAAAATATTAAATTATATTTTTCTTCCTAAGATTAAGTTATAATTAACTCAATTACTTTGTTTTTTTATTGAACTAAAATACTTATTTTATCGAGGATGTGGAGCCCAAAACATTTTTGTTTTATTTTTTTTTATCAATAGGCCTACAGTGATGCCACTCTTTCGTGGCCTTGGATTAAGGAGATCTTTTTTCCATTAAGCAAATCATTCCCAGCCACACCGGGCCCCACAACCAATGCTATGAGAAACGTTTTTTTTTTTTTTTGTTTCTACGTGGTTATTTTCCATTAAACAAATCATCATAGTAGCGATTTTTTTTTTTTATTCAAATTTCTCACATGTAGTTTAGTATCTGTGAGTGGTCGGAACTTCTTAAATAAACAATGTTTACGCGTTGCTCCTCTCTCTCTCTCTTTCTCTCTCTCTTTCTCACATATCCTATCGTAATATATTAGTATAATTTAACTAGTTAGATTTTAAATTTATTTTTTATAGCTACCAATTTGAGTCTTATAAATTTCAGGATAACTGAAAGCTTATATGATTATTAACTTCAGGGCCTGTAAGATTAATTGAGATGCATATAAGTTAACCCAAACACTCACGTTAATAATAATAAAAAAATATTACTCTACTCTCGAATGAATATCAATCATTGCACAAATATCATGTTTGCTTTTATATTTTTAAAAAATAATTTTTTATATATTTTTTTAAAATTAATATTTTTTTTTATTTTTTTAATCATTTTGATACACTGATATCAAAAATAATTTTAAAAAAATAAAAAAAATATTATTTTAATATATTTTTAAATGAAAAACACTTTAAAAAATAATTATAACCACACTCCTCAGACTTTAGTATTGACCTAACATAGTTTATAGTTAAAAAAAAAATATCATTGAGGAGCAGTGAGAGGTTTACAAAGGAAATAAAAAATAAAAAAATAAAAAATTATATATTTATGTAAATGACAATTGGTTCGATTTTAGGTAACCAAATCTAAAATTGTAATTAGGATTTGGTGTGGTTAAAGTAATATTTTAGTTTATTTAATTTAATTAATCTAGGTTACCGAAATAATCTAAAATCTAATATTTTAGGTGTAAAATGCTTTTGAAATACGAAAACAAAACATTTCTCGATGGACGCAGACAATTTTTGTCGCATGTGCTATATATTTTATATTTTCTCTTACATGTTTCTCACATGGAGGTAAGTAAGTGGCGAGTGAGTGCGTAATAGAACTTGTTGAATAAACAATGTTTACGCGTTACCTAACCTAGAATTCTTCTCATTTCAATGATAGTATAAAGTGGCAGCTCCTCCACCTCTAACTCCACCACTCAGCTCTCATTTCTCAAACCAATCTTATCCACCGCCCAAGTTCTTCCCTCAGCTAAAGCCCTCAGCAATCTCAAAGTAACAAAGCAAACCCTTCTTGCTGAGGCAAACAAGAAGTAGCATCTCCATTAAGATCTTAGCTTGAATTCCTACCTAATTCCATTTTAAAAGGTTTCTTGTTTGCAAGCGACCATCTACTACTTTAAGCCTTGCAGGAAGGACTTGTCTTCTACAATGGAAAAGGAGATCAAAGATTTGAGTTCTTGGATTGAGGTCACGCCAGCACTGTTCATTTCTCTGCGCAAGACTTCCAGTTCTCCTGCTCTGGAGACTATTACCGAGGAGGAGGCTGAGGCTGAGGCTGAGGGTGGGGAAGATGATGATTAATATAAGATTCAGTGTCTCTCTCTCAATTTCTGTAGTATAGTGTTGAATTGAGTCAGCCGATCATATCATATAACTTAATTTTGTTGGTGAACCTAACTAGTTGTCCGTATTTTTATTGAGACAAATCACATCGCGTTTAATTTTCTTTCGTGTTCTTTGTTTGCCCAATTTCCAGTCCCAATTTCTCCAATCACGAATAATGTTCATCTGCAATTTCCAAATCAAACCTGGAAGGTTTTCTTATCACGTAGAACTTCAGTTAAATGATTTTGGACTCTAAACTCTAAAGCAAACATGATTTCACAAAGGGATTAATGTACGTTTGTCCAACAAATTATTGTTACAAAAATAGATTATGTATGTTTATTTTGCTTTTAATAGCCAATATATATATATTGCCACTTTTTCCCTTGGATATTGAGGATGATCTTGATCTCCTTTTGAGCAACTTATTATCTTATTCTACCCTTAGTCGAGATTTTCAACTTTAATCTCATTTCATTTATGTTTAAAGTAATTCTTAAAGTCTTTAGTCTAAGAATGAGATTTTCAACTCTAATCTCATTTCATTTATATTTAAAGTAGTTCTTGAATATTTCTAATATAGTTATAACTTTTCAATAATAGCGGCCACTTGAAAATATTTATTTATAACAATCCTTTCAAAACGAATATCATGATGATATGAATCTTTTGAACTTGACTTATTATTATTTTTGAATTTATCATTCTAAAATGAAGAAATTTATTGATTAGTAATGTTTTTTCAAAATAGCATTTTTAGCCCTAGACTTTTGATCCAAGGATTCTTATTGATCTTTAGAAATATTTATATAGTTATATTAATATGAATCTTGTGGATATAAAGATCCAAAAACCCATAATTAAATCGACCTTTTTGAAAAAATCTAAATGCAAGCTTGCGGTTGAGTTTAACACAACGATAACCTATACAAAAAAATCAAGACTATAGTAATAGAATCCCCATTCAAAACCTAAAAAAAGAGATGTGAATAAGAAATATAGAAAATGTCACAAAACTTGGTTAATTATTCAATAAGTTAGAGTAGTTAAATAAAGAACCAAAATAAGAGAATCCTCTGATAACCGCACAATATATTATTCTAAAATCAAAGTCTATAGAAAAAAAAAAGAAGAAGAAGAGTAAATACAATCTAAACAACCCTAAACAAAGCTGAAAAAATAATAATAAAAACTTTTAAATAAAATAGGAAAAAGAATCACGAAGCAATTAAAAAATTAATGCAATTCCTGCACAACAACTTATGGCCTCACTTCAAACACATCATTATATTTTATCTAGATGAATTAATGAGCCTACCATATGTCCCGGGGGCCATATGTCCGCGGGGGGGGGGGGGGGGGGGGGGCGACGATGGAGGCTCTTTTTCGTGCCTCTTGGGTGAGGTGTGTGGTGTGCTAGAAAGGTTTTTTTGGATTTAATCATAAAATTATGATTAATGTTTAGGAGTCGCCACCTAGTATTATGGTCACTAGGAACCTATGGTCTGCGAGAGTCTGAGTAAGGGACTAGTTGTGCAAGGAGAAGACGCATCACCCCCAGTGCACCCTACCTAAGGTAAGCTGCATTGTTGTTTGATTGTTTTTCTAAGTCAGGTTTCTATTCGTTGGTCTTTTCTATGGTTCAAGACAAATCTTTCTTCATGAAAAAGTCTCTACCTTATTGGGTTAAATCTTAGCCGTTCTAAAGTCTGAATTTTAGCATCGCATTTCTACACCTTTTATCTTTAATACCTCAGGGTGTACTTTATCGTGTAATTTTACACCCCACAAATATTAAAGTCTACATCTGGATCCTAAAAAAGATTAGAAAAAGATTTTTGATATGTTGGCTAAATCCTAATGGATAATCATAAATTGGTTATGATATCCATTTTTGGATTTTTTTTGAAAAAAATGCAAATTTTGTTTTTTTTTGTTTTTTTGTGAAAAACATGCTTGAAAAATTTTAGGATTTGGCCGTATGCAATAAAATATTTTTTCTTTTTGAAAATGTTTTGAATTTTTTTTTGAAATATTTTGGAGAAAACTAGGTATTTTAATATCGGATTTGTATTTTAGAGTGTAAATATATAACCCGATATTATGCAAAATTGGTAAAAAAATATTTTTGAAAATCACAATTTTTAAAGGATTTTTTATTTTTTTATTTTGTTTTATAGTCCACTGTTCACGCGACTATATATTTTGTTCAAAACAGTGGAACGGGGAGACAAAGGCGAAGCAAGGGAGGCGGACCACCTGGCGTGGCAGTGATGGCTGGCTAGCAGGGAGGACGACCTGAAGCTGACGGTGCAAACGACGGTGGAGTTGGCTGCCTAAGTTGGCTGGAGCGGCTGCAGCTGGAAGAGGAAGAAAAAGAAGAAATCTGCAAAGGGGAGAAGGAGGAGAGGAGAGAGACGCAATGGCTTCTCTACCACTAGAGAACCGTCTATTGGTGGAGGAGAAAAGTTTCTGTGTGGTGTTCAACGGCTGAAGACACGGTGTTCAACAGCGAAGGAAGAGAGAAAAAGAAGAAGCAGAAGAAGAAAATTTGCAGGGGGGAGAAGAAGAACCTCGCAGTGACTGCCCCTATCGCCGGTGAGGATTTGGGCTCGTGGAGAGGTTGAGAAGCCTTCTGTTGGTAGAGGAGAAAGGTTTCTGTGGGGTCTTTAACGGTTGAAGACGCGGTGGAGAGAGAAAGAAAGATAGAAAAACACAGAGAAAGTGGCGGAAACCGGGAAGAGGCTAATTTTTTGGCTTATTTTGGAACCGATTTTCTCCTCCCTCAGGCCATCAAATCCACCTTTATTTATATGCGGTGAAAGAGAGGGCAATCTCGTCTATACAAGGGAAAAATTTCAGCCCTTGATTCTGTTGGGAAGGATCCCAACCATTTGCTCAAAGTAGGCATGGTGCACTGTCAAATCTGAAGAAAAAGCTGCATGAGTTGGCATGTTTAGGCCGACCCCGACACCGATTAATTGTCCTTCACACTGAACTATTGATATAGACCTGTAGAGGAACTTCAGAGAATCATTTTCGTGCATATTTAGTTAAATTTGATGGACGTTAGGTGCATTAAATGCACCTGCAAAGTAGTTAACCTAAACAGTCATTTCAGAGATTTAAAGAAGAAGATAAACAGTACCAAAGTTCTGATTTTGGCCAAAGTTCATTTCAATCCTCCCTCTTTAAATTGCTTTCAATTGAACATCTAATTGACCCTAAACTTTTGTAATTAAGCCCCTGATGAACTTCAATTGGAGCCCCAAAGTTACATGCTTATTGCGATATGGTCTTTGGTCTCGGATTTCTTCAATTTAGCCCCTAATTGACCCCAAAGCTTCAATTTTCTTGCAATTTGGCTCCTAATTTCAATCAATAAACTTGATAAAAATTAAATTTGGTCTCTTAAAATTCCAATCTTCTCAATTAAACCTAAATTAGGCTCCCAAACTTAATTTTTCACCAATTAAGTCCTAAATAAAATTAATTTGACCCATTTAAAGTATAATTAAGTCCTCGCACTTAATTAAATCTTTCAATTGGACACAAATTAGTTCTTAAACATAATTAAAATTTAATTTGGCCCATGATTAAATCAAATTGGCCTATTAAAAATTTAATTATGTCATTGGACTTAATTTTTATGCAAATTCGTCCAATAATAATTTAATTTAACCTTGAATTTGCATTTTTTTCTCTATTTTTGGGCACAATGGGGTACAATTAGGCCTTGAATTTTCTTCAAAAATTGCAGCTTGATTTCCCGGTCTGCTTTCTCTATGTTGCCAACCTTTATTTTATTTTTTGATTTTTATTTTGAAAAAAAAAATTGATTTTTGAGGAATAACCCAGAATTGGGTTATGACAGTTGCCCCCCTCTTTACAATGCTTACAATAGAAAGTCTTGTAAAAGACTTTAGATAGTAAGCATTGTAAAGAAGAAAAAGAAGAATGAGAGATGATGGACTCATCATATTGAGAAATGATGAATCCTTTTGAGGGCTAGAAAGTGCACTTAGATTAAAAACTGAAAGATTTTTTTAAAAAAAAATCAGAGAATTAAAAATGGTCAAATTGTCATGGGTGACCTACCTAGAAAAAATTAAATTTTTTTTGAGATGGTCTTATTGTAATGGGCGACCTACCCGGGTGAAAAACACAAAGATTTTTCAGAGATTTTTTCAAAATGGTGAAAAATTCAGATATTTTTCAAAGTAGTGAAAAATACGAAGATTTTTCAAAGTGGTCTTGTTGTAATAGGCGACCTGTCCAGGTGAAAAATACACAGATTTTTCAAAGTGATGAAAAATACAAAGATTTTTCAAAGTGATCTTGTTGTAATGGGCGACCTGCCCAGGTGGAAAATGAAAAGAGTTTTCAAAGTGGTGAAAAATACATAAATTTTTTAAAGTGGTGAAAAATGCAGAGATTTTTCAAAGTGGTCTTGTTATAATAGGCGACCTGCCCAAATAAAAAATACAAAGATTTTTCAAAGAGGTGAAAAATACGATGATTTCTCAAAATGGTTTCATTGTAATGGGCAACCAGCCCAGATGGAAGATTTTTAGAGGTGGTGAGAAATGCGAGGATTTCTCAAAATGGTTTCAATGTAATGGGCAACCAGCTCAAATGGAAGAAGAAAAGTGTTTTCAAAGAATTATGATGGGTGATCTACCCAGGTGAATGAAATTTCTTGAAGGGACGACATGTAGGCCTCGAAGGTGCAATATTCAAGAGATAGGAGCTCAAAGGAGCATTAAAAAAGAGATAGGACCTGAAGGGGAATGAGGGCTTAAAAGCGCATTTGAAAGGAAGTAGAATTAGAAAACGCACTACCTGAGAGGTGAGGGCTCAAAGGTGCACTTGAAAGGAGGCAGTGTTAGAAAACGCACTACCCATGCAGTAAGGGCTCGAAGGAGAACTCAAAAAGAGGTAAGGTTAGGAAACGAACTACCTAAGATGGTCGAGGGCTCTAAGGCGCACTCAAAACGAGGCAGGGTTAGAACACACACTACCCAAGGTGGTCGAGGGCTCTAAAGCGCACTCGAAAAGAGGCAGGGTTAGAAAACACACTACCCAAGGTAATCGAGGGCTCTAAGACGCACTCAAAAGGAGGCAGGGTTAGAAAACACACAACCCAAAAGGTGAGGGCTCGAAGGCACACTAAAAAAGAGGTAAGTTAGGAAACGCACCTAAGATGGTCGAGGGCTCAAAAGCGCAGTCAAAAGGAGATAAGGTTAGAAAACACACTACCCAAGAGGTGAGGGCTCGAAGGCGCACTAAAAAAGAGGTAAGGTTAGGAAACACACTACCTAAGATGGTCGAGAGCTCTAAGGTGCACACAAAAAGAGGTAGGGTTAGAAAACGCACTTTCTAAAGTGATTGAGGGCTCTAGGGCGCACTCAAAAGGATGTAGGGTTAGAAAACACATTACCCAAGAGGTGAGGCTAGAAGTTGCACTCGAAAGGAGGCAGGGTTAGAAAACACACTACCCAAGAGGTGAGGGCTCGAAGGCGCACTAAAAAAGAGGTAAGGTTAGGAAACGCACTACCTAAGATGGTCGAGAGCTCTAAAACGTACTCAAAAAGAGGCAGGGTTAGAAAACACACTTTCTAAAGTGGTTGAGGGCTCTAGGGCGCACTTATAATGAGGTAGATATGGCTAGAAGCACACTATCTACATGATAAAAACTCAACAGCCTTCTCAAAGAGAGGTGACAATGAGACACTCATTTGTCAGGGATGAAAGTAATGCATCATCATCAATATGCATGTATACTTACCTGAGAAATATAGGTCCCCTTTTCTTCATAGAGTTTTCCTTTTCTCAAAAGTTTGAATCTCTGATAGTAAGCTTTAATGGCTCTTTTCGCTCTTGCGATTTTGACCTCTGAGAGGAATATGACATCAGCATACTTCTTTGCCCACAAACCTTTATTTGAAGGACTGCTAACTCTGCACAACTTCTCATGTTTTCTTAGAAAGAGAATCATGGAGCCAGCCCTATGTGTTTCGGTGGATTGCCCCTCAATTTAATCATGTCTCCAAGTGTTCAATTTGGGTTTTCCTTGGGGATGAGGCTATATGGAAGAAGATTTGGTTATTCATAAAGAACTTTTGGAATTTCAAAGCTATTCCGAAAAATCATTTTGATGTTTGTTCAAAACAAACTGGTTCTGAAAAATTCAAGCATTTCTCATGGATAGGTTTGCATGAGTGTTGAAATTTTTTTATTTTTGGTGAAAATGTGAAGTGATGTTTGTTTGATCAAAGCGGTTCAAGCCTCAATTTGAGGGTTTCAAAGAACCAGTTTTCAAACCATTCATTTTGCTTGCATGAATAATGACTTGTTTCACATGGAAAAGCAAAGTCTACCGATCTAGATTGCCTGCCTTTGATCAGAAAGGACTTGATTGGGCACGTAACGTAGGTTTCAGCTCTTGGCTATGAAAAAAAGAATATTTATAGGCTTAAAAGGTGTTTAAGGGACTTTAAGACTAAAGATCACTAGTGCTTATATCCCAAACTCTTTTTTTTTTTATCTATGAATTTTTGAACCTTTAAATTGATTTGCAAAATGGTCCACGGTGCCTCCCAATGTTGGCTTTTTCATCTCTTGGTTTTGAGCATCATTATATTAGTGATTTTTATGGCACACTCAAATATTTTTGGAACTCTTTCATGCCCCCCAGCTTTGTTTGGGCACTTTTGATCATTGAGGATTTTCTTTCATGCCCCCCATTATTGTTTGGGCACTTTTATCGTTGAGAACTTCTTCATGCCCCCTAGGGTTGTTTGGACACTTTTAGTCATTAAGGTTTTTTTTTTGCACTTGCCCCCCAACTTTGTTTGGCACTTTTGATCATTCAGGATTTTCTTTCATGCCCCCCCAGTGTTGTTTGGGCACTTTTATCGTTGAGGACTTCTTCATGCCCCCCAGGGTTGTTTAGGCACTTTTAGTTATAAAAGTTTTTTTTTTTTGCACTTGCCCCCCAGTGTAGGGAGTGATCCTAGCCAAGGTTATTTTTTTGAGAAAAAGTTACTAGGCTAAAAAAGGGACTGCAAGGGATTTTTAGCATTTGTGAAAGGATGATCAAAGATGGCCTTTCTTCATTTCAAATGCATGCAGTTAAAATCGACAAGCTTTGTTTTCTCATATGCGAATATGCAAAATGGTTTCTCATTATTCATGCAATCGAAACTCAGCTTTGAAGTTATCTCATGGTGTTCGGGTTGTCTTTTAGGTTTTTGTAGGTGTTGGGATATCACTTGAATTTTCAGAACTTGTTTGTCAGAACAAACACCAATTTGATTTTTGTTTTTATATTAAAACTTTGATTTCCCAAAAATCCTTGTGAAAAACATGGGGTTATGCTTGTTTTTTTTTGGGAGAGAAGAAAAAGGAAAAACACCAAAGAATTCTTGGTGCAGTGGTTTTGTGAGTAAAAGGTGTGTTCAATATGTTATTTGCATGAAGGCACATCATGAACACAGGAATACACATCATTTTATTAACAGGAAATGCTCATTTGACAGAGAAAGTCTTGTGGCATTATGAGCTAAATTGCTAACAAGACTAAAATAGGTTGAAACAAACATGATCAAACAAAAGAAAATAATTAGGTAGGCTCCATCCTCCCATTCTATAGAAGAACTTTGTCCTCTATCCTCGAGAGTGCACACTGCCTTCTTCACACCTTGCTCTTGCCATTAGTGCTTTGAGGTTTTCGGAGCATTCCACCTCTAGTGCATTCACTGATCCAGTACCTGAAGCATGATTGGGTAAAGGGTTCGAACTCACGTTTGGAGTTCCTTCGAAGGTTATCTATCTAGCTTTAATCAAATGCATGAGCCTCTTCTTGAAGGCATTACAAGTATGAATGTTGTGTCCCGCAACACCAGCATGGTACTCGCAAGTGAGGTCGGGCTTATACTAGTTAAGCTAAGGTGGTTGTAGAGGTGTCAAGGGTTCTGGAGCTATATGCTTGATGCTCAGTAGCTTTTGGTACATCTCATTTAAGAGCAATGGTAATGGAGGTAGTTGTTCTTGGACTCTTTGGTGTTTAGTTTGAGCCTCAGGTTTTCTTGTGGGAAATGTAGGGTTGAGATTGATGTTAGAAATTTGGGGTGAAGGGGATGGAGTGTGGTATTTTTGGAATGGGTTTTTCCTACCCCTATAGTTATCCTCAACATGGTTAACCTCTTTTCTTTTACCTTCGAAGCCTTTTTTTTCCATAGGTGCAGAACTTCTACCACTTTTGACTCCTTGCTCTATGCACTCAGCTATTGCCACAACATCAGTAAATTGCTGGGCCGAACTACCCACCACATGCTAGTAGTATGGGTCCTTGAGCGTGTTGGCAAATAGAGTGACCATCTCTTTGTCCAAAAGTGGGGGATGTACTTGAGCAGCTAGGTCTCTTCACCTTTGAGCATATTCTCTTATGCTTTCCTTGTCCCTTTTTTTTAGGTTGGACAAACTGGTTCTATCAAGAGCAATGTCCATATTATACTTGTATTGCTTGACAAAAGCATCCACCAAGTCTTTCCATATTTGGATCTTGGTGTTGTCCAATCTCATGTACTAGCTTAATGCCGCACCACTTAAGCTATCTTGAAAAAAATACATCAGTAGTTTTCATCATGTATTACTTCTGTCATTTTGTTACAGTAGAATTTGAGATGAGTTATAGAGCATTGTGTTCCAGTATATTTAATGAATTCAGGAACACAAAACTTCTTTGGGGCAACCACATTTGGGACCAAACACATTTCTGCTGCCCGTACTGGATCGTACAAGTCTACCCCTTCAATGGCTCTGATTCGGGCTTCCAGCACTGCCATCTTATTTTGATCAATGCCATCGGATGACTTGGTCTTGTGGGACTCATTGACAAATGGATTTATGACCACAGGGGTTGGTGCCGGTGGCATTGAGTGCATAAAAGTTGGATTGTGTGGAGGTTCTTGACCATGTTTACTCATTGTTTCTTCGGGTTGAGCTGTTGTTGGAGGCTGAACAAAAATAGCAGGCCGGTTGAAAGGACCTTCACCAGAGGCATTTCTAAGTGTTTACTCGAGTAAGCTAGTGAGGCGAGCCATGCTTACTTTCAGAGACTCTAACTCTTCTTTAAAATAGGTGTTATGATGAACACGTTCTTCATCTTCCATGTTTCTTGCTCGAAGTCGAGTGTTGTAGGCTCTTTGGGGACCTATATTTCAACCTGATACAAGTATGTATGTTATTTACAATTGATGGATGTATGTGTGGATGCAAATGTATGTACATGCACATTGGGTATGAATGGCAAAAACCCATGCAGAATGAATATGTAGGGAGTTCATGCTCTAAAGGAAGGTTCTAGGTCATTACATGATGGGTAGGCTTTCTACCTGGTCTTAAAAGGGTCTATGAACTGCCCAATAACCACCTCACGTGAAGGCAGTATAGGGGTTTACAAGGAATGGTTGGGGCACAGTGTGACCGCCATTACCGAGTAAACACTCAGCTCATAGTTGGATGTTTCACGAATCTGAACCCCGACTGAAAGTCATGAGGCATACCGCTACTCCCTACCTAACCTAGAATTGGGTTTATTCACAAAATTAAAATGCATGCTAAAGCAATAAAAACACGAGCTAAAATAAAAGACCAGTAAAAAGGTAAACAATTAAACAAGTAAAGCTTAGTCCGACCAGACAAGGTGGTCCCCAGTGGAGTCGTCATCCTGTCGCGGGGGGCGACATCGTCTGGTGACGGCAGAGGCTCTCTGTCGTGCCTCTTGGGTGAGGTGTGTGGTGTGCTAAAAAGGTTTTTTGGATTTAATCATAAAATTATGATTAATGTTTAGGAGTCGCTACCTAGTATTATGGTCACTAGGAACCTATGGTCTGCAAGAGTCTGAGTAAGGGACTGGTTGTGCAAGGGGAAGATGCATCACCCCCAGTGCACCCTACCTAAGGTAAGCTGCATTGTTGTTTGATTGTTTTTCTACGTCGAGTTTCTATTCGTTGGTCTTTTCTAAGGTTTAATGTAGATCTTTCTTCACAAGAAAGTCTTTACCTTATTGGGTTAAATCTTAGTCATTCTAAAGTCTGAATTTTAGCATCGCATTTCTACACCTTATATCTTTAATACCTGAGGGTGTACTTTATCGTGTAATTTTACACCTCATAAATATTAAAGTCTACATCTGGATCCTAAAAAAGATAGGAAAAAGATTTTTGACATGTTGGCCAAATCCTAATGGAATCATAAACTGGTTATGATATTCATTTTTGGATTTCAACCGTCTACACAAGGGAAAAATTTCAGCCCTTGATTTTGTTAGGAAGGATCCCAATCGTTGGCTCAAAGTAGGCATGGTGCACTATCAAATCTGCAGAAAAAGCTGCCTGAGTTGGCATGTTTAGGTCGACGTCGGTGCCGATTAATTGTCATTCACACTGAAATATTGACATGGAGCTGTAGAGGAACTCTATAGGATCATTTTCGTGCATATTTAGTTAAATTTGGTGGACGTTAGGTGCATTAAATGCTCATGCAAAGTAGGTAATCTGAGCAGTCATTTCAGAGATTTAAAGAAGAAGATAAACAGTACCAAAGTTCTGATTTTGGCCAAAGTTCATTTCAGTTCTCCCTCTTTAAATTGCTTTCAATTGAACCTTTAATTGACCCTAAACTTTGGCAATTAAGCCCCTGATGAACTTCAATTGGAGCCCTGAAGTTTAACGCCTATTGCAATATGGTCCTTGGTCTCGGATTTCTTCAATTTAGCCCCTAATTAACCCCAAAACTTCAATTTTCTTGCAATTTGGCTCTTAATTTCAATCAATTAACTTGATAAAAATTAAATTTGGACTCTTAAAATTCCAATCTTCTCAATTAAACCTAAATTAGGCTCCCAAACTTAATTTTTCACCAATTAAGTCCCAAATAAAATTAATTTGACCCATTTAAAGTATAATTAAGTCCTTGCACTTAATTAAATCCTTCAATTGGACCCAAATTATTTCTTAAACATAATTAAAATTTAATTTGACTCATGATTAAATCAAATTGGCCTATTAAAAATTTAATTATGTCATTGGACTTAATTTTTATGCAAATTCGTCCAATAATCATTTAATTTAACCTTGAATTTGTATTTTTTCTCTCCATTTTTGGGCATAATGGGGTACAATTAGGCCTTGAATTTCCTTAAAAATTGCAGCTTGATTTCCCGGTTTGCTTTCTCTACGTTGCCAGCCTTTATTTTATTTTTTATTTTTTATTTTGAAAAAAAAATTGACTTTTGAGGAATAACCCAGAATTGGTTTATGACACCATATATGGATGACAAGCTTGAGAAGTCTAATTTCCTCCTAACTAGAATTATAGCAAAATGTTTCTTATAGTTTCAGATATGTCCCAAATAGTATAGAAAGGTCTAGTTTGATAAATTTGCGACTTGTTAACCTAAATATTCAAAATCAATATAATCAATTCCTCTTGGATCCTCTTAATCTCAAACCTTATAATAGTTCTAATTAGTGCCTCTAATGGATCTTTTGGTAATGTTCGTCGATTCACATCTTTCCTCTTCTCTTCAAAATAATTCGTCCTCGAATTATCACCGTACTTGGATATTGACTCGCTTTTGAAAGATATATTAACCTGATTTTATAATTTTGATCTTTTTCTTTTTAAAAAAATTTTGTAAACTACCAGAATGCAAATAATCTACCTTTTTTTATACTATGCTGTAAGTCTAGATGGAATTACAATAATGATGAAATAACATAGAAACTAAAAAGATAAAGAGATATAACCTGATCTAATACCAATCAATGCCAATCAATACAAACCTCGTGGATATAAATATCCATAAACCCACAATCAAATTGACCATTTCCAAAAAAGCTAAATTCAGGCTTATGAATGAACTCGACACAACGATAACCTGTATCGAGTTACCAAGACTATAGAAACCAAACTCCTACCAAACACCCATAAAAATAATGAATGAGAATTATAGAAGATGCTACGAAACTTGGTTAACTATTTGATAAGTCAGAGTATTTTAATGAAGAACCAAAATAAGAGAATCATTTCATAATCACACAATAGATTATTCTGAAATCAAAGTCTATCCTTAAAAAAAACTTAAATACAAGTTAAATAACCCTATTTATAACAGGTAAAAACTTCTCAAACAATGCTAGAAAAATAATAAAATAGTTCTAAATAAAAGAGGAAAAAAAATCTTAAATCAACTAGGAAACTAATGCAATTTATGCACAACTTCTATCCTGACTTCAAACACGTAGTTCTCTCTCGTCTGGATAAATTGCTAGGCCTGTCATATATGGATGAAAATCTTTAGATGTCTAGTTTTTAGCCCAACCAGAATTGTAACAAGAATTTTCTTATAACTTTAAATATGCTCCAAACAGTACATAAAAGGTGTAGCCTGGTAGATTTATAACCTGTTAACCCAAATATCCAGAATCAGTACATTCAATTCATCTTGGATTCTCTTAGTTTCAAATTCATTTCATCTTGGATTTTCTTAGTTTCAAATCTTGTAATAGGCATAATTAGTATCTCTAATAGATCATTTGGTGATTCTCGTTGTTTCAAGTCATATGCATGCCGTAGTATATTGTCCAACTCATTCAAGATTTAATTCTTGTACATGAAATTATTGTGCTTCCATGCATCAACAATTGCTACTATAGTGAGATGTGATTCTTTGTCTTACACCTATAATACATTTTATGTCAAGATTTTTTCCAAGTTCAAGGTGGTAAGACAAAACCTTCATATGCTTACATTGTTGAACTTTTCAAGTTTCTTATTATGTACCACAAAAAGTAATGGTGGAATCCTCCCTACATAAATAATGTTTGCAAAATTAGCATTCTCTTAAAAAGTGTTTTTTATTCTTTACCACAATACCCAGAAAAATGTAAAAAAAAAAGTTATATTAAAATATTATGTTAGCAATGATCTAGGAAATGAAATATATAATTAAACCAAAAACTAAGATTAAAAGATTCAATAATAAGATTGTTATTAATGTTTAGGTTTACCAATTAACACTATATATATATATATATATATATATATATATATATATATATATATATATATTATCATGGATTGTATCCTTTATCCTTAAAAATTGATGAAAATACATTGATTGTCAATTGGTACAAATAATTTTAATTAGTGTAAGAACTCCAACAATAACACCTTGAAATGATGCAATTCTAATCAAGACTTACCAACTAGAAAACTTTCTTAAAAATTTTTTCTCTACAAAGACAAAACTTCAAGGTAGAGAAGAGATAGCAAATGATTTATCTTATCTAAAGACAGGAGCCCCCACCCTTACTTACGCAAGAGGCTAGGGATAAAGAGGGTTGCAAAATTAATTTATAAGTTCAAAAAAAATTAAAACATAATTTAATTTTTAAAAAACAAAACTGTGTAGGAATTAATTAGAAGGAAACTAATTGGACAAGACATTAATATTTGATGAATCTAGAAAAATAAATAATATATGCTGGAAAAACAAATCATGTACGAAAAAATTAGTCTGTAATTAATTATCCAAACCAAATTCTGAGTCCGACTGTGTTCTTACACAACCTATATATTGCTTAGGTAATCTCTCTTCAAAAAAACTTTGGTACCCTATGACCTCCATGTTTATATAAAGTGTGGAGAGGAAGGCAAATCAACGGTTACCTTCCTGATGATTCACAGCCATTTTCGACCTCCCATCATCGATTTCGTTTTGCAATTTTCCTTGGTTGCGGTCCATAATTACTGAGATTTAGGTTATTTAATATTTTGATTGTTTTTTATATTAGGTCGAAAAAAGGTTTCAGGGAACATCAGTAGTGGCACGTTATCAATCATTTGTCGTGTTGTTCCTTAACTTCATGTTATATATATATATATATATATATATATATATATATATATATATATATATATATATATATATATATAATGCTGACACATTTCATTATAAAGATTCTCAGAACACATAGACTTGTGAGGTTCCATTTATTTAAGCTTCAACTTCTGTCTTTTGAGTTGAAAAACATGTGAAATGATTTTCTCAACTTGCTTTTCAACTCTAAAGGTGTCCGAATTAATTTAATTACACCTTAATTAATCTTATAAATTCTAAAATTATAATTATATAAGTTTCTAGTAGTTTTAAGGTTTGTGGGGTTTGAACTGGTAACCTATAAAAAATAAATTTAGAACTTAACCAGTTGAGTTACACTCCTCAGAATTTACTATATATATTTTTAGTTTAACGTGGGTGTCTGGGTCAGATTGCGGGCACCTCGACTAATCACACGGGCCCTAAAGTTAACGACCATGTAAGCCTCTAGTGGTCATCATATGAGCAATCACAGGGCTCGAACCTAAGATCACAGAAGAAACAAACCTTTTGGTCCCAAACTTTTACTACTATACCACCACCTAGATAGTTGAATTTACTATATATATTTATATAACCGGAAGTTGGTATTTCTATCCACATGAAACAACATGCAGAAATTTTGAAGAGAAATAAATGGTCTGGGGAACTGAGAGGAAGGTAGCATTGCTCTACCAAGAGACATATTCCATCCCCATAACCTTATCAAAATGTAGAAGAAGCTCACAAAGAATTAAGGATGTGCTCTCTACACTTGTGGACAACCGCCCAAAATATACAAGTCACCAATGGTTAAAGTGTGCCGCATAATATTTTTCCAATAATTTTTCTGCTGCTTCTTAATGTTGTTTTTTAATCGGGGAAGTGATCGTTTAGTGACGAACACGGATATTTTATTGGTGGCGGCTTCGTGGGGGTATTAACGTGGCATGAGCTGAGTGGTTAGGAGAATCAACAGTGATAAGCCTGCTTGGTTCGGCCTGAGTTTGATGGACGGTGGTGGTGAAAGGAACGATGGTATTTGGGCGGTTGGTCAATGCCTACCACCAACGTCACTATACACAATAGGATAGGCCTGTGATTTTGACCTGTTACGGCTTTTGCAAGTGATGTATGTAACCCCCCCACATAATTTAATTTTAATATTAAAATATTAAAAGGATTTAAAATTATATTAAAAATGAAATAATTTTAAAAAACACATTTTAAAGACAAAAATAAAAACACTGACGTAGTATTAATTTTAGCAGCCAATATTTCCACTCGACTACAACGACGCCGCACTATCTCAGTACACGGTCTAAAAGAAAGAAGACAGGTGTACGGGGTTGGTTGGGGAAAAGGCGAAGTGATGAGCTGCAATTACGTCGAAAGAGGTGGAAAAGATATCAATTAAAATCTGGACACCTGGATTGGATTGGATTGGAGGCTCAACCACTCATTATTGAAATTAAAAAATATGGTGATTGGTTGAAACAATATTTATTTACATTATCTCTCTCAATAATTAATCAATAATTATCGTTTGTTTTGGCCACAATTATTAAATCTATTATTTACTTTCCACGCTTATTCCTTATATTTACTATTCGGTCATTCCCGTGTACATAATAATAATAATAATAATAATAATAATAATAATAATAGTAGTAGTAGTAGTAGTAATCTTTATCATAAAAACAAAATTTTAGTCATTTTAATATTTTTATTTAGTATAACCAACATCTCATTTAAAAAGATAAATCAAGTTTTCTAGTTATTATAAAATTAAATGATAATTTTATATTTTTAATTTTACCCCTTAGACATTAAAAAAGAAAAGAAACAGATGGAGGATTTAGAACTTACTCGAAATATGTTTAAAGAATTCAAATTATAAAACGCAGAAAAGCACGAACATCAATCAATCATCACACATGAAGTGTAAGGTGGGGTCTGGAAGTTAAAGAAAGCAAAGTCATGAGTTGGGGCGGCAAAGCGAAGTTAATTTCAACCTCACTCTCCTCCCTCTGCTTCCCATAAATACCACCACATTTCTCCTCGCTTCCACCATAACACTCACCAACCAAAACTCTTTAGCTTTGTCTCTCCAAACTCTCATAAAGGAGCCGCAGCTATGGGCAAGGACATTGAAGTTGGAGGCGAATTCATTGCCAAGGACTATCATGACCCTCCACCAGCACCATTGATTGATGCCGAGGAGCTCACCCAGTGGTCTTTGTATAGGGCTATCATTGCCGAGTTCATTGCCACGCTCTTGTTTCTCTACATCACTGTGTTGACTGTGATAGGTTACAAGAGCCAGACCGACACGACCAAGAACAGTGATGGATGTGGTGGGGTTGGCATTCTTGGCATCGCTTGGGCCTTTGGTGGCATGATCTTTGTTCTTGTCTACTGCACTGCTGGTATCTCAGGTCAGTAAATCAAATAAAAATGATCGTATACATAACGGAGATCTTACAACCCCTTCTTCTTCTTCTTCTTCTTTTATGAATGTGGGACAAATAAGTAATTAATTAATTAATCTTTCTAAAAATTATGCAGGTGGACACATTAACCCGGCTGTGACTTTCGGTTTGTTCTTGGCTAGGAAGGTGTCCCTGGTGCGTGCCATTCTATACATGGTGGCTCAGTGCCTGGGGGCCATATGTGGATGTGGACTCGTGAAAGCTTTCCAAAAGTCGTATTACACAAACTACGGTGGTGGAGCCAATGAACTTGCTACTGGATTCAGCAAGGGCACTGGATTAGGTGCTGAGATCATCGGTACCTTTGTTCTCGTCTACACTGTCTTCTCTGCTACTGACCCAAAGAGGAACGCAAGGGACTCCCATGTTCCTGTATGTGCTCTGTCTGCACGATCCCTCTTCAATCCTCAATTAATTATCCTAACGAGTTATAATTTTCCACAATAAATCCAATATTAAAATTAACCGGTACTGATTCTGTGCGTATAGGTGTTGGCACCACTTCCCATCGGATTTGCTGTCTTCATGGTTCACCTGGCCACTATTCCAATCACTGGAACTGGTATCAACCCAGCTAGGAGCTTTGGAGCTGCAGTGATATACAACAAAGACAAGGCATGGGATGACCATGTATGTGCCTCTCAACTGCCCTTTAACATTCCTCCTTGTTAGCTTCACATCTGACCCTGTATGTTCATGCTCATGTAAATATTTTGATTTCCTTGCTTTTGTTTTCTCAGTGGATCTTCTGGGTCGGGCCTTTCATTGGGGCCGCAATTGCTGCATTGTATCACCAATACGTCCTGAGAGCAGCAGCTGTTAAAGCCCTTGGGTCCTTCAGGAGCTCTTCCAACATTTAATATTAAAGACCGTATAATATATGGTCACTGAAATACTTCCATCAAGTTATTGAATGGTGTAACGCAAAGATTTAAGTAGTCCAAAAGGGCTTGGAACTGGGGAATGTGTACATTATGCAGTCGTTGTCAAGATGTCTATATTGGGTCACGGTCGTGTGCGTATTGGGCACTTGTTTTGTTTGTGCTCGAACGTTTTCATCTTGTCTGTCTTTTAATTTCTCCCTATCTCATAATCAACTGGTGCTGCATCTTGCTTGTCTTAGCCAATCTCTTTACCTTCTCTTTGTTACTACGTCTTGTAAAATAAAAGGAAAATAGAGACGAGTGGGAACCTATCCTTAACACGAGTGATTTCGGGATAAAAAGATAACATGAGTGATACGACATATGTGCAAATTCACTTCCTTGCTGCTGTCGTCTTTCGAATACTAATTTCTATCAAATTCACGCCAACCCTTCTTAATCCCTGGTCGTTGAAGCCAAAAGTGTGAAGATATAGGGGCAGTTTGCAATCTTGAAATGATGAACACTCTTGTTGTGTCTCACAATAATCTCTCGTTTCTCAATTTTAGAGAGGATCTTGATGAGTGAAGGGTAATGATTTTCTAAAAACCTATCTTATTTAAATTTCATTATATAAAAATCATAATCCAAAATAGAATTATATCTTTTCAACGCTCAACTTCACATTGAGTCATGACATGCCTGCGCCCAGCTCTAAATTGAACAAAGGCGCATCTGCACCCAACCCTAAGTTGGATAAGGACGTGCCGAACCCTAATTCGGGTAAAGACGCGTCCTTGCTCAACTCCAAGCTAGGCTGCGATGCATCCGCGCCAAACCCCATGTTAGGTCAAGGACGTGTACATGCCTAACTCCATGTCGGGCTATGGCCTACCCGTCCCTAACCATTCTAAGATGCAGTGAAAAGCTTATCCAATTCTTTTTGGGTTCAGTGTATAAGTTAAACCAAACTTCTTTCAGGTTCAATGTGTAGCTAAAAGGTAACTCAATACTAATCCTCCCATACTTCGAGCCTAGGCTAGTAATTATGATACCCATCACATTCCATTAAATACGAACAAGTGGTCCATGCTTATATTAATTAGATGCGATAGCATGAACAATAGAATAATATTATTTTTTTTTATTACGAGATTACATCTCCACCCCTCCTACGTCGTTATATGAAACAAGTTAAGCCATGTAATATAAAGGAAGCATGGGTATACAGAAAAAGGTTTGACACCTTATACTATGAGATATAAACACAATCTTGTTTCTTCTTCTCTAACATCTACATCTTCTTCTTATTCCTTTCTATCTTCATAAAAGCTCATTAATACCTTCATTAATGTCTTTTGCCACATAAAAATACCTCGTATTGACTTCATCTTTGGAGGGTCCCCCATCAACATCCCAAGGGGTCTCTAAGAAACTTTGTGCAGGTATTTATTCAAGAAGAGATTCACATCCCTCTAAAGAAATCTATTACAAGAAAAGTCATTGCAGTCTTAAAATGAAGATCATAAAATACACTATAAATAATATACAAGGATCTCAAGAAATAATTCTTTCCAGAATATTTCCTTTGATTTTTGTATCCCCATCAATGAGATTATAACAGTCCCCACAAATCCTTAGATTTCTCACTATCCTTAATGTTGTCCCAGGAGGAGTATTAGCAAGCCCATTAACAATGGCTATCCTTTCACTATGGGAGAACAATGCCTTCTCCTTTGCCTCTTGGTCAAAATCATGAAGCACAAACCTTGTGTTCTGGCTTTCGAGTACTTCTTTAGAGTCTCCCAAACTCTGGTCTTTGGATCAATTGGCATATTTGCAACAAACTCCTTTGCCTCCGTTATCTTTCCTGATCTCTAAGAAGATCAACGTTAGCTTCATAATGCTCTACTGCGGGAGTGATCTCGTAATCCCTGCTCATTGACTCGAAATGTTTGTGTGCTACCTTCTCTGCCCCAAGGCAATTTAATGGCAGGAATGAGGAAAGAAAATATGTTAATGAGGATTGAAATGTTTACTGCCAAAGCTAAATTTCTTAGTTGGAGAGGCAATTTTGTAGCAAATTGTCAACATTTTTCTCAACCACCTTCAACTACCCTCTCCTTTTCAACCACCCTCTCCTTTGCACCCACTATATTTATGCTTTCCTTTTCTCATGTAAACAGAGAGAGAGACGAGAGAGTGTAAGTGAGTGTAGTGTAGTGAAGTGTAGAAAGAGTGCAGAGAGTGCAAGTATGCAGAGGAAGACAAAACAGATTTGAGAGAAAAGAGTGTAAGAGTGAAACACTGGGTTTTGTGGGATTGTATTGGGTTGAGTTGAATGTTTATATCATTCCTTCAATAATATACAATCTGCTGCCTCCATGGACGTACCCGGTTTTGGGAAACCACGTAAATCTGCTTATTTGTGTTTTATTTGTGTTTGCTTTCGGTCCAGTATGCACAAAAAATTAGTATCAGAGCATTAGGGAAGCTTAAACACAGAAAAACACGTTTTTCAGCTCTCTGTTCAAAGTTGCAGAATTTTCAAAGTTCTCAGATCTTGATTTTGACCAGCTGCGGAGATTCCTCTCGTCGATACGAGTCCGGCGATATAAAGATCATCGAAATCGGAGTTGAAACGAGCCCTGTAGAGCTCACTGAAGTTTCGCCGGAAAACTGCCGGAAAAACCAGTCAGTGCTGGAATTCTCGCCTGAGAAGACAGCCACGTCATCCGACACGTAGGCGCTGAGTCATCATCCACCTCATCAACAGAGGGTCCACATCATCTTGTCATCAGCCACGTCATCAGCCATGTCATCAGACACGTCATCCAACAGTGACTGAATATTCTCTTGACAGAATAAAAATATTCCATTACCAGTAAGAGAATATTCCCGTGATAGAATTTTCTTTATCAGAGACAGAATATTCCTTCTCTGAGTCAACTCGGTCAGATTGGTTTTTTGGCCAACTCAGTGATTTTTTGACCCGTTTTTGGCCGAGTCAAGTTGGTTCCTAGCATTTTCAACCATTCGGGATGCAATCGTGGTGTCCGTTTGGTTAAACAGCATACCGAAGTTACTGTTTTGGCACTTTTGAGCATAAAAGTGTGTGTTTTAACAAGTTCGGGATTCCATTTGTAATCCAAAGGCGTCCTAATAGCTGATATTCCAGAAGAAAAATCAGTGGGGAATGCTAGTATACCTTCACAATACATCCCGGTATCGAATACCAAATTTAAGGTGGAGAAGTTTGATGGGAAAGGTAATTTTGGCATGTGGAAATGTGAAGTCATGGATATGCTTGTCCAAATGAATTTAGATTTCACTCTAGAAGATAAACCAGAGGATCTGGATGATAAAAGCTGGGAAAGGATAAATCGGTTGGCTTGCAGTTCCATCCGAATTTGTCTTGTAAAGGATCAGAAGTACGTCTTTTCAGAACAAAACTCTACAAAGGAATTATGGCAAGCATTGGAGGACAAGTTTATGAAGAAGAGTATAGAGAATCGTCTTTACTTGAAGAAAAGGATCTTCCAGTTTTAGCACAAGAAAGGTACTTCTATGAATGAGCATGTGAATGATTTCAATAAAATGATAGTTGATTTGAAGAATTTAGATGTGGAAATTGATGATGAAGTTAAAGCTCTACTGTTATTAAATTCACTGTCTGACACATATGAACATCTTGTCACCACTTTACTGTATGGTAAAGAAAAGATTAAATTCATTGATGTGTCCAATGCTTTGGTGAACAATGAGTACCGGAAGAAGGACCAGATTGTTCACAAGGAGTCAACGTCAGAAGCATTAACATTTAGAGGCAGAACAAACCCCAGAAGATTTCGAGGGCGAGGGAGATCTCGCTCAAAATCCAAAGGAGAATCATCAAACAGACGATATCTTGCAAAAGATGAGTGTGCTTTTTGTCATAAAAAAAAGCATTGGAAGAAAGATTGTCCAATCAAGGGCAACAAGGAAAAAGAAAAACCAACTGTGAACGTTGCACGAGATGAGGATGAACAAGACTCTGCATTCATGGTCTCATCACTAGAAATCCATTCTGGTGAATGGATTCTTGATTCTGCATGTTCCTATCACATGTGCCCTAACAAGCACTTATTCTCGAGACTCGAGGAGTTCAATGGAGGAGTTGTGTTGATGGGTAATGATGATGTTAGTGAGATCAAAGGGATTGGGACTATCCATCTGAAGATGCATAATGGGGTAGTCAAGACACTAACATATGTACGATATGTACCTGATTTGAAGAAAAATCTCTTCTCACTTGGAGTCCTAGAACCTAGTGGTTATAAGATTATCATGCATGGTGGAGTCCTCAGAGCAATCTGTGGTGCATTAGTTGTCTTAAGAGGCACGAGGATAGGAAACTTATATTTCCTGGATGGATCTACAGTTACTGGTACAACAGCTGTTTCCAAAAGTATAGAAGATGATGAAGCAGATAATTCCAAACTTTGGCACATGCGCTTAGGGCATGCTGGTGAAAAGGCTTTGCAAGGATTAGTCAAGCAAGGTCTATTAAAAGGCGCCAAGACTGGGAAGCATGGGTTCTGTGAGCATTGTGTTCTTGGAAAACAGTCAAGGGTCAAGTTTTGCACTGCGGTACACAACACAAAAGGGATCCTAGATTATGTTCACACAGACGTATGGGGACCTTCAAAGAATGAATCTCTTGGAGGTAATCGTTGGTTTGTTACTTTTATTGATGATTTCTCAAGACGAGTATGGGTGTACATGATGAAACACAAGGATGAGGTCCTTGATATCTTTCTGAAATGGAAGAAAATGGTGGAGACTCAAACTGGAAGGAGAGTTAAGACTCTTCGGTCAGATAATGGTGGTGAGTACACTTCAGATCCTTTCTTTAAAGTTTGTCAGAATGAAGGGATCAAGCGACATTTTACTGTTCGCAAAACACCACAACAGAATGGAGTAGCAGAACGCATGAACCGCACATTGGTGGAGAAAGTCCGATGTATGCTATCACATTCAGGACTAAGCAAAGTGTTCTGGGGCGAGGCATTAAACTATGCTCGTCATATTGTTAACCGGTTACCTTCAGCAGCATTAAATGGAAGAACCCCCTTGGAGGTATGGTCAGGCTCTCCTGCAAATGATTATGACTCTATGCGTATATTTGGTTGCTCAGCATATTATCATGTTACTGAGTCTAAGCTAGATCCTAGAGCCAAGAAAGCTATATTTTTGGGTTTTAGTGGAGGAGTAAAAGGCTACAGACTCTGGTGTTCTGAATCAAAGAAAGTGATTTTGAGTAGAGATGTCACTTTTGATGAGTCTGGCATGTTACAGCAAGAGAAATCACAGGAGAAGGAAAAACAGTCTGGTGATGCACAACAGGTGGAGTTGGAAACTTCAGTCATTCCTATCAAGACTGTTCAGACAATCCCTACTGAAGGATATTCAGATGAAAGTTCAGATGAAGAGGATGCAACAACTCCAGCAACCATACAACAAGAATCCATTGCAACGAGTAAACCAAAAAGGGTTATCAAGAAACCTGCTCGGTATTGTAACATGGTGGCTTATGCACTTCCGGTGATTGATGATGGAATCCCATACACCTACAAAGAAGCAGTACAGAGTGTAGAAAGTGCAAAATGGAAAGAGGCAATGGATGAAGAGATGAAATCTCTCCACAAGAATCAGACTTGGGATTTGGTACAACTCCCTAAGGGAAAGAAGACAATTGGTTGCAAGTGGGTATATGCCAAGAAGGAAGGTAATCATGGAAAAGACAACATCCAATTCAAAGCAAGATTGGTAGTAAAAGGCTATGCTCAGAAGGAGGGGATAGATTATAATGAGGTATTCTCTCCAGTTGTTAAGCATTCATCAATCCGTATTCTGTTAGCCTTGGTTGCACAGTTTGATTTGGAGTTAGCCCAACTTGATGTGAAAACTGCCTTCCTACATGGAGATTTAAAAGAGGAAATTTACATGTCTCAACCAGATGGTTTCAAAGTCACTGGGAAAGAGAATTGGGCTTGTAAACTGAAGAAGTCATTGTATGGATTGAAACAATCTCCTCGCCAGTGGTATAAGCGATTTGATAAGTTCATGGCAGAACATGGATACACATGGAGTCAATTTGACAACTGTGTATATTTTCGCAAACTTCTTGATGGTTCTTTCATCTATTTTCTCTTATATGTGGATGATATATTGATCGCATCGAAGAGCAAGGTGGAGATTGATAGACTGAAAGCTCAATTGAGAACTGAGTTTGAAATGAAGGACCTTGGAGAAGCTAAGAAGATTCTTGGCATGGAGATTCAGAGAGACAGAAGAAAAGGCATAGTCTGTTTGTCACAGACCAAATACTTGAAGAAAATTCTACAGAGATTTGGGGTAGATGGTAAGACCAAGCCTGTAAGCACACCTTTAGCTCCTCATTTTAAGCTAAGTGCTTCAATGTCTCCACACACAGAGGAAGAGCACAAACAGATGGCTCAAATTCCTTATGCAAATGCAGTTGGTGCATTAATGTATGCAATGATTTGTACAAGACCAGATATTTCACATGTTGTCAGTACAGTGAGCAGGTATATGCATGATCCGGGAAAGGGTCACTGGCAGGCAGTTAAGTGGATTGTACGGTACATTCATGACACAACTGATATTGGTTTAAAGTTTGAGAGGGATGATAGACTTGGATAAAATTTAGTTGGTTATGTGGATTCGGACTATGATGGTGACTTAGAGAAGCGTCGTTCCACAACAGGCTATGTGTTTACACTTGCTAAAGGGCCTGTAAGTTGGAGGTCAACGTTACAATCAACAGTAGCTTTGTCAACAACTGAGGCAGAGTACATGGCAGTAACGGAAGCTTTCAAGGAAGCTATTTGGTTACATGGGTTGATTGAAGATTTTGGAATTGTTCAAGAGCACGTGGATGTCCATTGTGATAGTCAAAGTGCTATTTGTCTTGCAAAGAATCAGGTTCATCATTCCCGCACCAAGCACATCGATGTTCGATTTCATTTTGTTTGAGAAATTATGGATGAAGGGGATATTCTGCTACAGAAGATTGGTACCGCAGATAATCCAGCTGACATGCTCACTAAATGTGTCTCAGGGATCAAGTTCCAACATTGTTTGGACTTGGTCAACATCTCTCGGTGTTGAGCACCTTCAGGGTGCAACGCCATATGGCGTGTTAAAGGCAGCATTGATTGATCACGAGGATTGCATGGAAAAATCTTGCCAAGGTGGAGATTTGTAGCAAATTGTCAACATTTTTCTCAACCACCTTCAACTACCCTCTCCTTTTCAACCACCATTTCCTTTGTACCCACTATATTTATGCTTTCCTTTTCTCATGTAAACAGAGAGAGAGACGAGAGAGTGCAAGTGAGTGCAGTGTAGTGAAGTGTAGAAAGAGTGCAGAGAGTGCAAGTGTGCAGAGAAAGACAAAGCAGATTTGAGAGAAAAGAGTGTAAGAGTGAAACACTGGGTTTTGTGGGGTTGTATTGGGTTGAGTTGAGTGTTTGTATCATTCCTCCAATAATATACAATCTGCTGCCTCCGTGGACGTACCCGGTTTTGGGAAACCACGTAAATCTGCTTGTTTGTGTTTTATTTGTGTTTGCTTTCGGTCCAGTATGCACAACAAATTTAACTGCAGTGTCTTCTCCATCTCATCCTTAATCTTCATAATGGTAAGCTGGAGAGGCAAATCACAGCTGATGCAAACAACTATGCAAGAATGGGAAGCTCGTAAGAAAGTAGAGGGCTCATGTTTGAACAGAGAGTGTTTTATAAAAATCCAAAATAGAAAGGATCTTATAATTATGCAGCTTCGTAATTTGAACACCAAAAATAATAAAAAGGTATTTTTCTTACTGTATGATAATTCTTTCAATACAAGGGCCATTTAGTCATTACTTGAAATATAATAGCATTCTTACAGATAATTTGATCTTTTTGTTATTATTTTTTATGTACATGTATATTGTTATCAAATTATAAATCATTAGATATAAATTGTAATTTTTAAAAGAGTAGAGAGAAAGTGAAAAAAGAAATTATAAATCATTAGATATAAATTGTAATTTTTAAAAGAGTAGAGAGAAAGTGAAAAAAAGAAGAGGCTAAACTACACAATAGTCAGAGTAATATTTCTTTTTCTTTTAATATATCTATTGACTAGAGTATCAGCTCGTAATATATAATTTGGTTGACTTGACGAGTTTAAAGATAACTCAGATAACCAATAAAAATATAGTTTACTCAAAATAAATTTTCAAGATTAGATTTTTTATAAATATTTAGATGACAACATGTTGGATTAATTTATGTCAACCTGAGTTAACCTGTCAATCTGTATGTCGAGTCATGAGACCATGATAACCTTATAGAAAGCAAATCAAAACAAATTATGAAACTTAATTTTCAATAAATTAATATTAAAGAGTGAAATTAAAAAAAAAATCAATTAAAAAAAATAATCAAAGTCAACCTAAGTTAACTTGTCAAATCACGGACTCGGGTTATTTAATTAAAATAACCAAATAAAAAATAAATTGAGATAATTATAAAGCTCAATAAAAAAACAATTCTTAGAAGAAATTTTTTAAAGAATTTTTTCTTAGGGCATGGGGATTCCTAATATTCACTAGAAGATTTTTTTAATACAAAGTTTTCTCGTATAGTATTTTATGATAATCATTATTTGTTAATATCTAGTAATTTAAAATCTTTTTAAACTAAATATATTTTTAAAATACATCTAAAAATAATTCTAGATACAAAAATAAAAGGTGCCACCTAACAACTCGGATTTTACAATCGCAGAGCCGACTAGCATCAAATTGAAAAATGCAGACAAAATTCGACAGTAATTATTGCATGACTTGCTAAAATACAGGGGGTGAACAAAAAAATTAAAAAACTGATTAAATCAAGAAAATTAGAAAAAAAAACCAAAAAAGCTGAACCAAAACAAATTAAAATTTTGAAAAAACTAGCCGGTTCGGTTTGGTTTCGGTTTTATAAGCAAAAAACCAAAAAAACCGAACCGAATCAAAACAAAAAAAACCAGAAAAAAACAAACCAAACAAGAAAAACCAAGCCAAACTGAAAAAACCGAGCCAAAACTGGAAAAACCGAGCCAAAATCAAAAAAATAAGCCAAAACCGAGAATACTGAGCCAAAACCAGAAAAACCGAGTCAAACCAGTTTGAACTAGTTTTTACCCTAAAAAACCTAACCGAACTGAAATCGATCGATTTAACCTGATTTTAATTTGATTTCAAGTGTTTTTTAAAAAAATTTAATTTAATTATGTTTTTTTTTATAAAAATTAAAATAAATCAAAAATCACCACCCCTACTAAAATATCATGTCAACCTCTGCGGTTGAAGCTCGCGATGCCTTTTCCACCAGTGGACAGCCGACCAAATATATTATATAGGACAGTTTTCCATGATTCGCCGATGCGTGACACGTGGCGAAATAACAACCAGAATGTTTCTATTTGCTGATTTCGTTTCCCTGAAAAATGTTTTTTTTGTTGTTAGGAGAGTGACGTATCAGTGATAAGCACAACACAAGAATTCTCGAGCGAGGATTGGGTTGCTCTGTGGGGTCAAGATAACGTGGCATGGAGTGAGTGGTTAGGAGAATGAAAGATGATAACATGCTGGACAGAGTAGCTGAATGATTTGTTATTGTATTTGGTCGGTTTGGTCATCATGATTCACAATAAGCTGCCTTCGCATTCTTTATTTATTTTTTAATATTAATATATTAAAATCATTTAAAAAAATTTAAAAATTTAAAAACAAAATAATTAAAATTTTATAAAAAAAAATTTTAACTACAAAAACTGGCATGCTATATTTAACTGAAACAAAGTTGGTTTGTCTCCATCTATAGCTATATACAAAAACACAATTTAATTAAAAAAAATTGATGATTATGTTTTTAATATAATACTAATATTAAAAAATTATATTAAAAAATTACATTAAACAAGGAAAAAATCTACATTAAAAAACTCTTAGACATAAATTGTTGAATTCTAAAAAATAAATCTATCCCATTTTTTCATTATTTTCTTATTTATTAACCATATAAAATCTGAAATAACATAAACTAAGCTTCTTAAACCACTCCTAATCTATATAGTATGTTATTATCACTTTATTATATCTATAAAAACTCTAAAAATGCTTTAAAGTGTTTTAGAAAATCAATAATATTAGAATCTAAAAATAATACAACTACATATATCAAAGTTATCGAATCATTAAATTAAATATTAATTATACTATTTCATAGAAAAAAAACTGGACTGCATTAGGGTTCACTAGAATATCATAACACGTCCAGTTAACTGGACTGCATTGTCAGTGAATGTATTTCAACTGTGATCATCCCTCGGCAATTCCATATTGATAAATGTAAACTGGCCACACAGTGAAAACCGTGAAGTTGACATTGAAGAACTGGGCGACAATTTAGAAGAACTTACAAGAACTGTCTTTAAAGCAGCCGAACCACACAAGGCCAGATAAGCACAAGTATGAGATGGGGACACAGAAAGTTTAAGAAACAACAATTATGAGTTGGGGCGGCAAAGATAAGTTAATTTAGCGCCCACTCCTCAGTCATCACCATATCTTTATTCCCATAAATACCACCACCTTGGCATTCATTCGTCAATAATAGTAAGCAAACCTCTTTAGCTTTGTCACTCAAGTCTCATCAAAAGATATGGGCAAGGACATTGAAGTTGGAGGCGAATTCAGTGCCAAGGACTATCATGACCCTCCACCAGCACCATTGATTGATGCCGAGGAGCTCACCCAGTGGTCTTTGTATAGGGCTATCATTGCCGAGTTCATTGCCACGCTCTTGTTTCTCTACATCACTGTGTTGACTGTGATAGGTTACAAGAGCCAGACCGACACGACCAAGAACAGTGATGGATGTGGTGGGGTTGGCATTCTTGGCATCGCTTGGGCCTTTGGTGGCATGATCTTTGTTCTTGTCTACTGCACTGCTGGTATCTCAGGTCAGTAAATCAAATAAAAATGATCGTATACATAACGGAGATCTTACAACCCCTTCTTCTTCTTCTTCTTCTTTTATGAATATGGGACAAATAAGTAATTAATTAATTAATCTTTCTAAAAATTATGCAGGTGGACACATTAACCCGGCCGTGACTTTCGGTTTGTTCTTGGCTAGGAAGGTGTCCCTGGTGCGTGCCATTCTATACATGGTGGCTCAGTGCCTGGGGGCCATATGTGGATGTGGACTCGTGAAAGCTTTCCAAAAGTCGTATTACACAAACTACGGTGGTGGAGCCAATGAACTTGCTACTGGATTCAGCAAGGGCACTGGATTAGGTGCTGAGATCATCGGTACCTTTGTTCTCGTCTACACTGTCTTCTCTGCTACTGACCCAAAGAGGAACGCAAGGGACTCCCATGTTCCTGTATGTGCTCTGTCTGCACGATCCCTCTTCAATCCTCAATTAATTATCCTAACGAGTTATAATTTTCCACAATAAATCCAATATTAAAATTAACCGGTACTGATTCTGTGCGTATAGGTGTTGGCACCACTTCCCATCGGATTTGCTGTCTTCATGGTTCACCTGGCCACAATTCCAATCACTGGAACTGGCATCAACCCAGCTAGGAGCTTTGGAGCTGCAGTGATATACAACAAAGACAAGGCATGGGATGACCATGTATGTGCCTCTCAACTGCCCTTTAACATTCCTCCTTGTTAGCTTCACATCTGACCCTGTATGTTCATGCTCATGTAAATATTTTGATTTCCTTGCTTTTGTTTTCTCAGTGGATCTTCTGGGTCGGGCCTTTCATTGGGGCCGCAATTGCTGCATTGTATCACCAATACGTCCTGAGAGCAGCTGCTGTTAAAGCCCTTGGGTCCTTCAGGAGCTCTTCCAACATTTAATTTTAAAGACCATATAATTAATATATGGTCACTGAAATAATTCCACCAAGTTATTGAATGGTGTAACGCAAAGATGTAAGGAGTCCAAAAGGGCTTGGAACTGGGGAATGTGTACATTATGGTGTCATGGTCACGTTTGTACGCGTATTGGGCACTTGTTTTGTTTGTGCTCAAACGTTTTCATCTTATCTGTCTTTCAATTTGTCTCAGGTAGTGCTGCTTCTTTGTTTGTCTTAATTATTAATCTCTCTGCTTTCTTTCTTATTTTTTCCTTTCTTTCTCACATTATCTTGTCAAATAAAAATATATAGATAAGAGGTGTGATTCGACAAGTGTGCTTAATTTGGAGCCCGATTTATTTTGTATTTCAAAAGTTTTAAAAAAATTATTTTTTTTTTATGTTTTATATCATTTTAATATAATAATATCAAAATTAATTTTTAAAAAAATTAAAAAAATATTATTTTAATACATAAAAAAAACTTGAAAAATCTAATATTCCGAATTCAGGGTTTTTCTCTATATGATCTGTAATTCTTTTTTTTTTTAGGACAGTCCATGCCCACCGTAATGTTAAAAATTAACAGGGTCCCTCCGTCTGTTTCCGTTAACAATAATATTAGTAGTAGAATAGTATTTATTTACCATCAGTCGAGGACAGATGTCATAACATGATTAAATGCAAGATAAATTACCTTGAATATCATGTAGCTTCATTACAGAAGCAATTGGCATTTTTGTAATCCTATAATTTGTATATATAACTTCACTTAACATTCCATATTTTTGGAATTTTTTTTAATAAAGATAAAAGCTATTTTATGACCACATTACCACTTTGTTTAATTAAAAAAACTGTATGTATTTTTGAGATACATAAAAAATAAAAGACTAAAAAAGTTAGAACAAGAAACTAAAATTAATTTTTTTAAAAAAACATGAGTGGAGTATACCCATTAGTGTTGGACCAAAATTTATGATCATGAGCCAAATTCCAGATTATAATTGAATCATGATTATGCAGCAAGATATACAGAGAAGAGTAGAACGAATTAGCGAGCATGACTCCATTTTATTTGATAAAAACCTACAAAATTAACTTATATTAATAAAATCAATTAGAAATTAGAAATTAGAATTAGTGAGCACCACAAATTTATAACCAACTAAATTAAGTTTATTTACTCAAATTATAATGTAAAAATAATAAATTTTAGTGTTTTCGTATTGGGTTCAAATCAAATCCAATCATCTCTAGAAAAGTTAGGATTTCTCTTCTAGATATGACAAATAATAATAATAATAAGATATTTAACATTTTGTTCAAGTTTTGAAATATAGCCGATTGATAAAAATAAATATATATGGCTAATTAGGACTTTCAAAGGAAAAATCATAAAAAAAAAAAATAAGAACTAGGGTTAAATTTCATGTATAAATTTTTTTTCCTTTTTGATTGAGTGTTTAGATTTGATAAAATCCTTCTAAGCACCGTTATTCATATTTCTAAGATGATATGAGTTTCAATTTAGGTTAAATTTCATCTTTTGATTATAAAAGATCTTATTGAAAACCTTATGATATTATGGCATTTTCAAGTAAGCTGTGAGCTTGAAAGAGTAAGAAGTGAGGGGGTGTTTGAAAGTGTAATAGTTTATTTTGTTCAAAGTATTTTTTATTTGAAAATATATTAAAATAATATATTTTTTATTTTTAAAATTTTTTTTTTCAAATTAACACATTTAAATAATTTAAAAACATTAAAAAAACATTAAATTTTAAAAATTATTTTTAAAACACAAAAACAAACAGTCATTTAAACTTTAATAATTAAAAAACCTACAAATAAAAAAGGTTTCATGAAAGGGTTGAAAACTCTCGTTTATTTAAGTTAGTTTAAGAAAAAAGACGAGAGACTCGTGAGATTGTGTATATGAGGAAGGAAATAATTTACCTACGATAACACTAACCTATACAAGGTAGGACAGAACAATGTTTTTACTGCCTATGATTCTGGATTACTCGAGAACAAAAGCTTAGAGAGACAATAAGCTACTATAAAAGTTGTCCTAGTTTCAGCTTTTAAGAGCTTTGTGCTCCTAATAACGATAACAAAATCGATCTTCAGGGAATATATTGTAGGGGAGGGGGGTGCTCTTATTCAATACACACACCCAAAAACCTTTCACAAAAGCTTGCATGTTTAATTCTTTTTTTTTTTTAATAAATCCGACCCACATTGGACCGTTTGACAAAGTACTGGTTGGTATCTAGAATTTGTCCCACATCTCAAAAGTTGGACAGCTCGAAGTTTAGGTCAATAATTAACATTTCTACTGTGGGTCTGTGGCCCAATTTGCATGCCTTTGAACAGTGTATTGTATATTGCAACAAAGGGCACCATACCATGAAGTTCATAAACTATACGGGGAAAATATAAATTCTCTTTTTAAAAATCGTAGAAATAAAAGAAAGTTCCAAAAAACCAAAATGCAGTCTATCTCTTAGAAATTCTCACAAGCTATTCGGTGTTCTTTTTCAATCCTTCGCTTATTTTTTAATTTATTATTTTATTTTTATTTTTTTTATTTACGTGGGTGTCCGGGTCAGCTTGCGCGCACCACGACTAATCTCACGGTCCACTGAACATTCTGCAAACCCAGTGAGAATGTAAGGCACCGCCATGATAACATGCATGCACAATAAGATTCGAATCCAGGTGCAGAGGAAGGGAACAAACCCCTATCACCACTAGGTCAAGACCTCAAGTGCTATTTTTTTTTCTTTTATAGGTGTCATTTTTTTTAATTAAAGCTTTTATTGTTTTATTTTTTTTCTAGTTTAACCCTTATTCTTTTGATTTTTTTTCTTTTGTTAACACTATTTTTTAGTTCAATTGAACTCTTTAATCAGAAATTGTTATTTGCCCTCTAATTAATGTTATTTTTTTCACCCTTATTTTTTTTAGATCTTTTTGTGTTATTTTTTTTTGTTTTATCTTTTGACATTTGATTTGTTAGGAATTCAGTTCATGCGATCTTATTATTTTGCATTAGATTATTTTTTAAAAAATATTGATTTTGTAATCATCTTTAATCTTTTTCTATGTGTTTTATTCGTATCTCATGACTTAAATCACAAGTTTTGTATGTTATTTTTTAATATAAGTTTTTTAAGAATTGTTTTGTTTGTGTTTTATTTTTCAAGATATTATTCTAATCCGCTTATACTTTATTTTAGTTTTTACTGGTGAACTTTATTTATCAAAATAAAAAAAATATTAATTTTAATTAATTTTAAAATAATATTGATAATGTGTCAGGCCTTGTGTAATATAAAGCATCAGTTTATTCCATAAGTTTTATTTACGTTTATCTTTTAAGCTATGAGTTTTTTAGAATATTAATTTATTTTTTATTAATTTAAATAAACAAGTTATTAAAAAAAATAAGGTGAATTTTCATTTTGTATGATTGAATATCTTGATCTATATTTATTTTTATTTTTATCAATTTTCTTTTTATTTTTAAATATATATATATATAATTATTAATTTATTTAATTAGATAATATTGTTTAATTTTAATTTTAATTTTTTTATATAAAAACATATGAAATAATCTGCTTCTCCAATGTATTTTTTTTAATTACAATCCGCAAGACAGCGTAAGTTAAATGCGTAAAAGCATGTTTTTATAGTTTTTAAAAATATGATTTTTGCTTAAAAAATATTGTATTTTTTTTTAAAAAAAATAAATCACCACAACTCTAAGCCATACACATCCTTGTCGCAATTTAAAACGCGGGTGGCCACGTGGAGAAAACGTGTGTTACTCGAACTTAAGCCCTTCTTTGGCATTGACTTGTCATATTCTTACAACGCCAACCGAAAAAACCAAAGAAAAAAATACCGCACATGACGTGTCAAGATATGGACATTCTGTGATGGGTAGACCCCACAACTTGACTTAGCATCACAGAGTCTGTCTGTAACCACCAATGAATATAGAGCAATAGACAGTGTCATCTCATTGGCCCACGTTTCTATTGAATGGATAAATTCTAGCAGCAATTATGTTGTCTAATGCAATTAAATCCATAAAATATTGTCGTACGTGTCATTCATGCATAAGAAATAGAGGAATTAAAAAGTGGGGTTCATAAATTATTTTTATAATAAATTTTAAATTTTATAAGAGGATAAAATATAATTAATGATACACCTAATAATTTCTCGTAACAATAAACATTTATTTTTTTAATAAAATTATCCAATCATATTGTTCTACTGTATGGTTTTTTTTTTTTAATTTTTGAGCAACTCGATCTAACCTTTCATGATATTCCTAATAATTTTTTTGTAATAATAAACATTTAATTTATTAATAAAATTATACATTATGTGTTTGTTTGATATCATCATGTTAAAATATTTTTAGATTTTTTATATTTTTCTTGTATCGCAATCATTAAAAAATAAAAAATATTAATTCATTTTTTTAAATTTAACGTATTTTTTTAATATACTGTCACCATTCCAGAAGCACCTATAACATTGTTGTATATAATGGATTTTTATTTTAATATGTTCATGGTATACCTAATAATTTCTCGCAATAATAAACATTTAATTTATTAATAAAATTGCCCAATCGTGTCATTCTGCTGTATATAATGGATTTTTAATTTTTGAGCAATTCTAATCTGTGGGCAACAAATCCAATCACTCTAAGCTCACATTTCCCCAACTGCATTTATTGTTTTTATGTGAAGTTTGTTTCTGTAATTTAAAAGTATTTTTTAAAAAAATTAATTTTTTTAAATTAATATATTTTTATATTTTTTGATTATTTTGATGCTATAATGTAAAAAATAATTTTTAAAAAATAAAAAATATATATTTTTTAATATTTCTCCAACAACTACACTTAGTCACTTACACTTTCAAACAAGCTATTGTTATAGCCGCCAGATGCACAAAAAACGAGTAGCTCATGGTAACCACGAGAGGATGCCCTTATTCTAGTGGTTCTCACATGGCCTCTTATGGTAACTTACACAAAGGGGGGAGAGCTTATCCATGACACCACTATAAAAATACAACACAGTTCAACAATTGGAAGCCAAGGCAAAGCAGTGTTGACATCATCATCTTCTTCTCCAATCCAAGCTATATATCATTTCAGTTTACAGCCCCCTTTTCAAGAGCTTCACCAACCCCTCACTTACAAGTCCCTTTTTTTAGTCTTTGTTAGTGCTCTATCAATGGCATCAAGGAACCTTTTCAATGCAAGAGCTAACTACAACTACCCTACTCCAGGGAGTGGTAATAATCCAATCACTGGTCATGACGACGTTTTTGAGCTCGACGAGGCTGATGTTTGGGATTCTAACGTTGCTCCATTGTTGGAGAGCAAGAAAACGATACCAAGCTCACGTAGTTCAAAGAGAGCTCCTAGGAAGTTTGATCACATGGCCAAGGACGGGACCCCGGTGACATGTGCATCATTGCCGGTCAACATACCAGACTGGTCCAAGATTTATAACGATCATCAAAAGAAGGAGGATATTGAGGGCAGTGTTCATCCGGTTGATGATGATATTGACTATGATAATGATGGTGACGACGACGATCAAGACGGTAGAGTGCCTCCACATGAATATTTAGCGAGGAGGAGAGGGGCTTCTTTCTCTGTTCATGAAGGGATAGGAAGGACCTTGAAAGGGAGGGACTTGCGCCAGGTGAGAAATGCGATTTGGAAGAGAGTTGGATTTGAAGATTAGCGAAGAAGCTAGAGGGATTTAGTTATCTGGGAATTTAGATATGAGATGGGGTACGTAGCTGAAGACTTTTTTGTTTTGTTTTTTGTCACGCGTTTTCTTTGATGGGCTAATTAATTCAAGTGTCCTTTTCTTCTTCTTTTTCGTTAAAATGAAATATTGTCCTCTGGTTATCGGTGTTTTGAATGTAATCAGAGGGATCGGAGACCTTTTGCCTGTAATTTGTCAGATATACAAGAGTTAAGAACGTAGAAGAAAGACTCAGGAACTCACTGATTTTTTAGCTTTTAGATCCTCAACGTCTGTCTTCTTACTGGTTTTTTGATAATAACGGTGTGCTGGAAAGTACAGGTGATATGGACTGATCCTGTGGCGGGCGGCAGGCAGGAAAGGCACATATTGCTGTCTTCGATGGTCATCTTTGATTAGAGATCCAGCATTCATTTCTCTTTTACCCTTTGACTCCTCTCGCTCAATATTCCTCTGCTGCCTTTCTCTGGCTCTTGCTGCTGTTATTTGTTTCGTATTTCCTAAAATGTATATATGATTGGATTTTGCCTTATGTGTAAAAATGTACATGAATTGCAAAGGTGACGACACACACTTGTACTCTTATCTTATGGTCCTGCGTGGCATGTTTGGCTTCCATGACAACAGGAGATGGCGTGAAGATGTGTAGGTGAGGGCACCGTACCCAAACCCATATATATAATTTGACAATGTGGGCGTTGGATCATCAAATCCCATATAATTGAATTGCATAGGACAAGAGAGTAGTGGGTATCGTTGATTAATTAGTACTATTTTCAATAATAATAATAATAGTTAATCAAATACATTTTGCTCTGATCTTCCAATGTTTTGATATAAAATCATTAAACAAGCGGCGCTGCTTGATTTGTGTGCCCTGTCGTTTGTTTTTGCTTGTTGCCTTCTAGGATGAAATTTGGTTGCGCAAGGAACATTATTATCGAACTTCTCTCTCGTTTTTTTTTTTTACAAAATGCTGTTTTTAAAATTTTATTTTTTATTTATAATTAATTTTTTAATGTTTTTAGAATTGTTTTGATGGCTGGTATTTAAAATAAATCTTTTAAAATTAAAAAATATTATTTTAATATATTTTTAAATAAAAAATATTTTAAAAAACAACAACGCGTAACACTCGTAATCTTAGTTTTCTTGGACCACCACAATTTCTCACGTTCTTTCTCATTGTCGGTGCTAACTGCTAACCTGAAATTATGAAAAATATATAGGTTATTTTCGGGAGGGGAAAGCAAAGTTGGCTGTGTTCTTCAAGCCACCTTCCTATAAATTATGTTTTTTTTTTTCTTTTGCTAAGTCAAGACTCAAGAGTGGTCTAAATTTAGTATTTGTGACCTTTTAAACCCGTGCATCAAAGGAAGAAGAAGAAGAAGAAGATTTTAGCATGGTTGCTCGAACTGGAGTCCAAACACATATCACGTGACTCCAATTAAAACGAGCCAGCTGGCCTCTTATTCAATGGGATTTCGATTGCTTGAGCGGATGCGATTAAATTGGAATTTTCTTCTAATCTTCAACACAAAACAACATCACGTTTTAATTATATAAAATATATAAAAATACACTTTGATCGAGGATGCTAATTAATTATTATCCAAGTTCTCGGGGTTGAAGATTCGATGCAAGTGTGCTGTTCTTTTTAGTTGAACGATAACCATGTTTTTTTTAAGCAGCTTGCACCGCAATTAATTCCCATCAAACCTACTGAAATCAATTTCCATTGAAGCAAGTAGCTTATGTGTGAATCAAGATTAATAGATTCTTACTCAAAATTAATTTAAGACTTGAAAAATGATTGCCAGGCCGGATGCACGGGTATGGTGTTATTATCAGATCCAGACATTTTGGATCTTGCACCTGAGTTTGTCAGGATTTTCATGCCTAGATACCTGGGTCTAGAATACTTGCAAAATCCAGACGTGTGTCTGGTGTTGTTGCTAGATTCAGACGCTTTGATGCGGGTTTGATATGTTTTTTAGATTCAAGTAATGTGAATTTGACATGGTTATCTGATCTAAATTAATGTCTTGACTTGACGGTTATTTAAATTCATAATAACGTAAGTTGGACACTTTTAATTGCCATTGCAATAATTATTTATATTGTTTACTAATCCGCCCGTGGTGACATGAAGGCCATCTGTCTAGTTTATAACTAATTTGAGTAATTTTATGATGCCGAAAAATTAACTAATATGAATTATTTTTCAGGTCTCTAAAAAACTAGAAAAATATAACTAGAAGATAGAAATTCTAGATATAAATATTCTTATAATTTTTTATGTGTTATGAATTTTATATTATCTGTCATCTTTGTGTTTATTTTTTTAAAAGTGAATTTCAAAAAATAACTAATAAAATATTACTAGGTGATCGGTGAGCATCATAGAATTTTAGTTCATGCATTTGTATGATATATTTTCATTAAAATAACCCTTTTTTTTTTATCTTAAAATCATGTAAATAAAGAAACGAGAAAACAAAAAAAGCAAGTAAAAATTATTTTACTCCAATCAATTAGGTTTATTCATATAATTTTTTTAATTAATTTAATTTTTTAATCATTTAATTTTCACCTTAAACAGGAAATGTTTCTTTTTAAAAAATAGAATAGTTATTAGATTACAAGTTTTGAAAAAGAACAAGGTTAAGCATTCAATTTGGTGCTTTGATCAATAATAACATTCCTCGTTCCTATAAAAGAGAGTTTTTTTCTTTTTCTTATTTAGATGTTCCAAAATATATGTTTTTTTTTAATAATAAAAAAGTTAAGGCATTGAATATTGAATTTTACTATTTTACCCCTCTTTAAGATTTGAATTCAAGACTTTCCTTTTCTTTTTATACAATTTTTTATTATATTTATTTCAATATTGACTTAAAAGTTATATATTCCATAAAAAGAATAATAAGTTGATAAGACTTTTAACTTTTAATAATAAGTTAAAAAAATAAAAATCGGCAAACACCATTCCTTCATGAATGCTTTTCCATTACAATCAGAGGGGCGAACGGCGATTTTTTTTTAAAATAAAATAAAATTAAGGGAAAATTCAAGGAGAGAACCTAGAATAAAAGGGAATAATCCATAAAAAGAAAGTTTGTGTAAGGGCAAATCCGTAGAAAATTAAGAGCACATGGACAATTGTGTCATTAACGGGATTGGAAAATGCAAAAATAAATTAATGTTTGAAAGTGCAATATCACAATAATTTAAAAAATCTTTTTTTCTCATGGTTTTAGATTTGAGTATTATAATTACTATAATAGTTACTTAAAATTTATATTATTATTAATTTTAAAATTATAAAATTAATTAAAATACGCATAAATTAATTCGGATATTCATGTCGATTAATATATATATATATATATATAATATTTTTTTAAAAAAAATAACTTTTTTATAAAACATTGTATGTAACGCAGTTAAAATGGACGTGTAAAAAAGTAGACGCATCGTGAGAGAATCCGAACCCGCCCAGCTGAAAAGCAGTGAAGGAAGGCCACGTTGGCAAGGGAAGAAGGCAACGTTTGCGGTGTTTTGCAATTGCCGTTGGTAACAGTGAGAGAAGCAATTTACAGAAAAATGCAAAAAAAACCCCACCCCTGCTCCTTTCGTAAACTTTGTACTGAGTAGTGACAGAAAATGGGAGGTGAAAGGAAGAAGATACTGGTGGGTCTAATGGTGGCAATGATTTTGGGATTTGCAGTCTATTTCAGGCTTTGGACAATTGACTATGCTATCTCCTCTGATGACACCGAATTGATAAGGTTTCTTTCTTTCTTTTGATCTAATCACCAAAATACATGCTTTTATTGTTGGTAGGTATGATTTTGGTAAGAAAATTAGTGGGTTTTCTTCCATTTCGTAAAATGTACAATGTTTTTGAGAATTCAATGATGTTATATTACACAAGCCTGGAGCTAAAAAATGCCCTCAATTTTTACCTTTTATTTATTTATTTCTTGATTCGCAAAGAGCTTTTCAGTTGGCTTTACAAATTTCACTCCTATTAACGTGATTATGCTTGAATTAGAGAGTCACTTAAGTGGATTGATTATATGATTGTGCATGTAGAGTTACACTAGCCTGTTGGCTGTTACTACTAATTATGATTCTGTTAGTCCGCATTCCATCGCAGACCCATAATTATATGTTTGCTTCTTTTCTAGTAAAAATCAAAGCTGTCAGTGATTCTGAAAGCAAGCTGATTAACTTTGCATATTTTTTGTTCCCAGTACAGCAATAAAATACTTTCCATATTTTGTCTGTTTTATAATGTTGATTGCTGTAATTCTTATAACTGGTGTTGTCCATTTTAGTAATTAAGGCGCAAATGCAATTGTTTTACCTTCATCCTACTTCTTAGCTCCACGGTGTTTCTGTGCTTTGGAATTTTGTAGAAGACAGTTCGATCTTGCCAACAGGGAAGCATTGGATGAATCTGCTGAGTGGAGGATGAAATATGATGAGGAAGTAGAGAGAGCTGCAAAGTGTGATAAGCAACTAGTAGAGGTGTGCTTACTTCAATTTCTCCTGATCTGTTTGTTATTCTTGGTGGCATTTCACACTTTAAGTTTTTAACTTTGCTTAGTCGGGAATATCAATTTTACTGTTATAAGGGGTCTGTCTTTTTTATCTTTACGAGTCTACTCAAATAATCCAAGTCCATAAGTCCTTTCGTACTGATACTCACCATCTTCCTGCCTTCGACTTTGGGAAGGAAAAAAAAACAGAAACTTCCTATTTTGAATGAATCTTGTAGATGCATTTTGGAGCTAGTAATAAGTTAATTATGTCTTCTGATTATTGAATTTGCTTATAGTTGGAATCCTTTTGGTTCAGCGACTTTAACCAGACTCATCTTCATCATTCTTGCCTTGAATTTAGTCAATTATTGATTTTTGAACTGTACCTTCCATTGGGTTTTCTGATGTCAAAAGGTCTATGTTTTAATTTGGCAAGCGCCATGAGCATTGTTATGTCTTCTAGTTACTACTTTTGCAATGCCCTGGATTTTCAAGTGGAAATCAAAGTTGATAATCTTACGTATGAAGAATAAGGAGTCCAATGTGATTTGAACGGAAGTATGTTATATGTCAGTGCTAATATATACACAAAGCAATTAAAAACTTTATATGTATAGCTTCCATGAGATTGAAAGAGTTACCTTACATGAATATCAAATTATAAAAATGAAATCATGTAGTGAAACTGCTGTGAAAATGTTATTACATTGGTTGTTCAGGGCATTAATTTTGCTGCTCTTGGAAGGTCGTTTGTGTATCAGCTGTGCATCTGGGCTTGAATACTATATTTGGGTGAACATAATAATCAATGTAGACATTGTGTTTTTCTAACCAGATGATTTAGCCAGAATAATTATTGAATTATTCTTGTGCTTTTTGCAAATATTGGAGCTTAACTTAAGAATAATTCTGAGGGAAATGTTCCATTATCTTTGGATGTTATTAATATTTCTGCTTGCAAATGGGCGGTTTTGACATTTCTATGTATGTGGTGTGCATGTGTAAGAGAAAATGTGCTTTCTGAACCATCATGTGGATAGGCACCTCAATTTTCAGCTCATGGAATAGTCAAAACTTGCACATTTCTTTTCATATGATATCAATGATTTATAATGCTGGTGGGTTTGGAGCAATAATCTTCATGTTGGGAACTTAGAAGCTTTTTTGTTGTTTGATACCATGTTTGCTTTTGGTTTTCAGTTTTCGTGTTGAAATGTCTGTGAACAAACTGTGAAAACTTATCTATTTGTATTGTCCCCCTAAAAAATGAAAACCAGTGAACAGTTACCACAATTTTGGAAACCAGTAGAAATGGTTTTCAAACATTTTCACAAGTTTGTTTCTTTCCCTAATTTCACATATTATTGGCATAACTTATTATCTATTACCCTGTTCTCTTGATTACCATTACCACTTGTGAGTGCCTGTCAGTGATGATCTGCAATCACCAATTGACAACTGTTGGTTGCATGACCTCTGCCAATCACTTGCGATTAGCAGTCACTGTCAACCACCACCAATTAGTTGGCAATGAACTCCACTGATTGCATTTGACAGCCATCAGTCAGGGATAGCTATTGGTACTGATGATTGCTTTTTTAGAAATAAATGTCGAAATGAAAACTCAAAAGGAAAAAAGAACAAAATATAGAGGTAAAATGGTAAAAGGACAAACTGGAGGTGATATTTCAAATGGGATTGTGATTTCCGTTTGTCAATTTCTCTTAAAAGTATATAGGACCTAAAATCTCAGCCTTTTGCATCTGACTAAATTTTTCTTGCATCTTGTGGCGCAGATAAAGCAGAAAGTGGAGGATGCTGCCACCATTAACCAGCAATTGGTAATGCTACAAAAGGTGACTCTCCAACATCAAACATCTAATTGCTTACTGTCGCAAGTTCTTTTGTTTCTTCCTTCTGATATTCAATTTTTATGGCTGAGATCTATTTGATACATTTTCTGGAATTTTCTTTCAACAATAAAGGAACTCTAGAATCAAGTAGCTTGGTCATGTATTTTGCCTAACATGGTTTGTTTCTCAAATGAAAATTCATCATCAAGTGAAACTGTGCTAATGCCTTTTGTCTACTACTGAAAACTTCCAGAATTGATAATGTTGCTTGAGTAGGATCTTTAGCGTAACAAAAAAACCACCTTGTTCATATTTATAATCTTTTTCTGGAGTCTGGACCCTAATGATCAAGGAGGACCTGGAATTCTATTATTTTCGTTATAATTTGGAATCTATTTGCAGTTTGAATTTGTGTGTTTTTTTCTGACACTTTCTCACATTACCAGGAAAACATGGCCCTAGTTGGGAGGATGGAAGTCTTGAAAAACAAGCTGGAGGCTACCAAGTTAAAGTGTCGCTCAAAATAGATCGGTGACTTGAACAGAATTCTAACTTGCCCTTACGTGTATAGAAGTGCCTATATATAATTTACTTGTTTACAGAAGATCTCAAATACTGTGAGATTGCAGTTTCTGACGAGTCCAACAAAGGGAAATGGTTTTTGAATGCGATTCAGTCTCTTACCCATAGCTATGTACATTACATACAAGGTATCTGCTTTTTAGTTGAGAGAATGTTGAATGAATTATAATGCTGTTGTACTGGTCATAATAAATTTCCTTTTGCTCTCCTCTCCCCCTTTCTTTGGACTTTACTCCGCGAATGAGGGATTTATGGATAGGGAATATGCGTTATAGTTAATTGGTTGGTTATATATAGTACTAGTTTTATTTATATAAAATATATTTATTATTAATAAAGGCTTTTTATTTTTAATATTTAATTATATTTGATTAATGAATCTAGAGTAAAAATAAAGTTTGTAGAATAAAAATATTTGCATAGGAAATTATAAAGTTATAATTATGAGATTTTTATTGTATCAAAGTATTGTTTCTAAATGTTTTTGATCAATATTTTATTAAGACTGGACATTAATTAAAGTTGTTGAGATTAATATATATTATGTTCACTTTTTTATGAAAGAAAACAACTGCTCTCCTAAACTAAAGTATAAAGTATAAAAGATACATGAAACTAATATGTAGGTGCTTGTTAGATAATATATACACTGAACTGGCCCGCAAAAGAATTTCATATAGAAAGATCATCTATGTCTATGGAAAGGTTCTCATGATAGTTGTGTAAGTGATTTTTAAACTTGAGATTACCAAATTATCTTATATAGAGAGTTATGCTTTAATCTTAACTACACGTGTTATTCAAGGGTAACAAATAGACATATATTGAGTATAACACAAATTATATAAAGGTATTTGAGTAATAAAAAATAACAAGTCAAATATCGATTATATAGTGGCTACAAACATTGTCAAAAAGGTTTTTTAGTTTAATTCTTTTTAATAAGTGAAAATAATACAGAAGCCAATAACTTAGTTCAACGATCAGGATACAAAATGATTTTCAATCATTATAGTATCATCCATGTGTCGATAATTAGATATTGCTGATATCCATCCTGGGTGTAATGATGCACAAAATTGTATAGTCTCAATGGCAAAAAATGCACTAAGTTGTAAAGAAAAAATTAAATTAATCTTTATATAGGGGATGTAATGAAAGATAAGGTTGATAAGGAAACTAAAAGATTGGCTTCATATCTATATTGCTTGTATTTTAAGTGTGATAGTAATGCTATTACTAATATATAACTTAAACTTTTTATTATTGATTCTAATAAAATAAAATAAATGAGTTGTTTATTGAGTACAAACAATCAAGAAGTCTAGAAATCTATGTTGCAAAAAATTATTCAAGAAAAGCTATAAAATATTTTAGTTAAAATAGTTGATTGGTTGATAAGTTAGACACTATTGATGTTTTTGAGTAACAATAATGTTTATTAACATATGGTTGATTGTTCAATCAATTTCAATATTAATTGACAAAGTATCTTTCTTCATTTATTTAAGAATAAATAAATACAAGAAACATTTTTTACATTAAAAATAAATATCCACGTATTATCAAAATAAAAATAATGATTGGTCATAATAAAACAAGAGAATGAAGCTAGAATCAATCTAGTGTAATGGAATCAATCACATTGGAATAGTCTTAATCACCTAAAAGGTTTAAAGAAGCAATTAATTAGACGATCAGAAATCATGATTGATTAAAGAAAAGTAATCAAACATAATAGTTTGAGTGCGTGCAAGTAATCAGATGGTTCATTCATATTCAGAATATACGTCCTGAATATATTAAACTCATCATAATTATAAATTAGTTAGGATCATATGGTTATAAATAAGATAATTAAACTTGATTATAAGGATTATTATATAATCGCTTCACCGTTAGATATAACTTGTAGTATTAAAATTGGATGTTTACATGAAAATCAAGCACTTTACCAATATTTTTGAATTCCTATAGTTCATCTTCCTCTATCTTTTTCTCTTTATATTCCTTTTCTTGTGTGATATTAATTGAGATAAATTACCTTTTCTAAATGTTCAAAATCTTGGTATTTTATATTTCACTTGAGTTTGTGAGTTTGTGAGGTTGCTAATTGCTTTATTTCATAATTAAGTTCTTATTGTGTTATTTCTCATCCTTGAAAAATAGAAAAAAAAATTGATAGCATAACCGAATAGAGAATTATTTGATAGATTAAAATATTAACATGCCAACTTGGATAATTAGGCCTTTTCAAAATGCTTTATAAAAATAAAGGACATTCATATCATTTTCCTAATGTAACAACTATAGTGAATACTCATGAATTAGAAGCATTTCTTAGTTAAAAAAATAAATATAGTAGACTAGGTATGATCGATAATAACAAAGGATAGAGTTGGTTACTAACATTGTTACATGTAAGAGATTTATTGATTGTGGTAAAACCGATAAATTATCATAAAAGAGACATATAAACATTTTTTTTATGAAGTATATATGTGCCCCACTTGTCTCCTAGTTCTACCCAAGAGAGAAAACTTAGGAGTAAAAACAAAACAAATTGGCACATAATGAAATGTGCTTTTTAGGCCTAAAAAGCCTTTGACAAGGAATGACATAAACATTAGATATAATAGAAGTCATTCAAACTCAGTGATAAGCATAATGGATTGGCTAACAATCATCAATATCTCTTAAGAACTTGAAAGAAGGTATTAATAAGGTCGGTTAACCAAAACCTAGTTTAGAATAATGCAATGACTAAACACACAAGGGATGATAGATAAAAAGATACCCTAATACAATAACACGTAGTGACCAAAAACCTTATATAAAGTCTTTATGTTTTATTTTTTTCATTGAGAGGAAATAATACATAGGATAATGATTTGACTCAACATGAATTATGATATAAGGTGACATTAATCATCGTGACATCATCCCTATGAGGATTCTCAATCAATTAGCTATTGTTAATATGAAATAGGGGTGTAATGATGAGCAAAATAGTACAAAATTCATGACAATGAATCTCATGATATTGTTGTTCTTTGCAAAAGTGTTGCAACATTTTATTCAATTAGTTGCAGTTGCTATGGTTTGTAATAGCAATGCCAGGCCAAATTGAGATGGACATCTTTTATATATTGATATTATATTTATATAATCTTATTGAAGAAGAAATTTATATAATCTTATTAAAGGGGAATTTTTTTTCATAACACTTAAAACAAATAAAATGTATTATTCTTAAGTAATTTATTCTTGAAGGATTGAGGATTATATAAAGAAGATGATAAAATTTATATTAATTAAAGAATTAATACAAGAATAAGAACCTAACATTAAAGTTAGCATAATTCCAAATATCATGTTCAAAAACCTAAACATGCTTCATTTAAAATAAATTAATTAGTTGACATGCCAAATATTTAAAAACATGGTCAATATTTTTGTAAAACATCACTCATTAGTCTAAGCGATCAGAGGAAATCGACAAGAAATGATAATTAACCAGTCGTTTAGGAGTTATGATCAACTAAAAAAAACTATTGACCACAAAAACAAAAGTTCATGTAATCAACTATAAGGTTCAATCCTATTTAAAAATGAAAGTCCTCGATATATTAGAAGTTATTAGTATTGTAGATTAGTTAGGATTTACATGGTTATCAATATAAAAATACATAATAGTTTGAATTATATTAAGATTTAATGTATAAATTCTTTATCTAATAAAAACAATTTGTTTAGGATTAGAATTAGATATTTATGTGAAACTTAAACTTTAATATTGTATCATTATAAATATGTTATCTAATTACTGAGAAAAATAGCCAGCTTGACATATGCAATTTCAGTTCTTTAATTTATCTTTATTTACTTGCTTTTCTTTACAACTTTATTTTCAGCTTTCATTATTTTTCCAATACCTTTGAATTGCTGCAATTCTCCCTTTTCTCTTCCTATTCTTTTTCTTGTGTGGTATTAATCGGGACATATATCTTTTTTAAGGATTTGAAATCTTGATATTCCACCTTCGTTGCTAGTTATCTTCTCTCTGATATTAATTAAGTTCCTATTGTGTAGCTTTTCCTCCTTGAAAGGTTGAAACAATTAATTGATAGAACAACTGATCAGAAAATTATTTGACAGATCAACAGAAGTCCATTCTTTTCTTGGAGAAAGATATGGCAGAAGAAGAAAAATGCTTCCATTTCTGCTGTTCTTTTTCCTTTTCTTTTTTATTTGATGAAGATTTTCTGTTCTTTTCCTCCTCTCTTCTCCATGAAACAGAACTTTTCGATGAGAGAAGGCACAATTCTGCAGCAAAAAATGGCAAGGAAAGCTGTTGATTAATGAGGTGCCCTGATCAGTTGTGTGTATAAATCATTCTTCTGCAAACAATTTTTTCATACTGTCATATTTATACTTTGTTTTATTTAGAGGACTGAAGATACAAAGAAATTAAAAAGAACTTTCTTATACCGAACAATTCCCTTTGAAAAGTTTGTAGAAAGAAATTCTCTTTCTTTCTCTTAAAACTTGAACATAGTTACATATAGACATGCTAACGTAGGCATATAGCACTGTCATTCATTTCCATTATCCCTGTCACTTCCCTTCAGGCAATCTAGTAGAAACTATCTGTATGGCATCTTTTCCTAGACTGTTGAAAACGACATGAGTTATTCCTATATGAAACGAAACTATTCTGGATCTCTTTCTCTTGTACTTGCAGAGCCATCAGTATCTGTTGAAGGGTTAGCCCGCATTTCGTTGAGAAATTTTGTTATAGTCTGCACAAAAAGACTTCATTGTCGTCAGGTTGAGTACTTGAGGATGGTGGACAAGTAGTGATGCCATTGCTGCTTCTCCTAGAACTCTATGAAAATAATACAACTATATACTGCATGTGAAGCTATAATTAGCTGGCCAAGAATTACGTTTGAATGCAAGCTATTCTCTCATTTGATCTTGGCCAGTCTTTCATATTAGCCTATTTTGCTTAGAAGAGAAATGTCGGCTACTCAGCATTAACAATGGAGACGGAGACATCGGTTCCATTCTTACTATTTTTGTGCTTGACATGCAAGAGCATGTACATAAGATGCGCGTATCAGAACTATGGAGATCTGAGATTAGAGTATTAGACAATCATATCAGCTACTGATCATTCATATACTCCTTTACTTCTAAGATTAACTTGAAGAGAAGCTCAATTGTAACACACTAATTACTTTGAGATTTTGAGGTCCTTGGAGTTCCAATGCTCAGGTTCATGCTCACATGCATCCCTCTGCCTCCTAAGAATATTTTGAGTTTAAAATTTTCTTTTCTGCTCACGTTTCGCTAATGTTTATCCTCATCAAAAACTATAATATAATGATGATATATACACGTAAAATAGATTCCGACTAATGTTAATAAAAAGAATCTTACTGAGGATACTCGTCGTCGCTTTGGCAGTCTGGTTCTGGTGTTCATCATCTCACTCAGCTCATCAAACCGAGAAATAAAAAAAATACCAACTCAAATCAATTTTCATTTCACCAGAGAGTAAAAGATTACTAATTAATCTCTTAGCTTCTAAAACAGTACTCCATATTGTGCTTCTGTGCTATGCTGCAATACATATGAAACGAGGAAAAAAATAGAAATTTATATTTTTTTGATAGCTTGGTAGTTCAGGGAGGAATTCAAACTTGCTCCTCGAGCTTTCTACTTGGAGGTCTCGATCGGTTTCACCTCCTGGTACAGGTAGGGTGGGACTTAGGTAGGGGGAACGCCACCCCATTTTTTTTTTTTTTTTGTGTGATTCAAGGTCCGTTCCCTCTCTCGATGTGTACAGAATAATAATAATAATAATAATAATAATAATAGAGTTGATGTTAGGGGGAAAAAAGGGTTAGGCGTACAGCAAAAAAGAAGAATAATATTCTTATTAATTACTAGTGGGGCAATAAAATAAAAACTATAGAACATTTGGTAACGGACATCAACTTACCTGTTTTACAATTTTTTCATACTTTCTTGCACATTGATAAAGCCTTCTTTCATCTTCCTTAGGCGTTGTCATGCCGTCGTCTCTCTCTTTCTCTTCATGAAGTGCTCGAGGTCACATGAAAGCTTAATATATATAGGCGATCCATGTTCAGCATGGGAAGTGACAATGGCTTGGGTTTCAGAAATCTCAAGATATTGGCCGTTACCACCCGCCCTTGTATGCACTGCCAATAAAGAGAAGAGAAAGACCGTTATGGGCTGCCATTCCTTCTTTCTTACGCACACAAAACACTATTCTTGTGATACGAAATTAGGTCAAACTTTCTCTTGCATATAGAAAGGAAACCTAGCACAAAGGAACAAGTAATGAAAAAGAAGAAGAAAACACCATCTGCCCTGTTTGTAAAGCATGAACGGAATTGGAGGAGTCTTTTAATCCTTTCTTACAAGTTTAGAATTCGTGGGACTTTTTATATATATAGTTGAATATTTCATGGATTTATCGGCCGCCCAAGAAAAAGAGACGATACCTTTTTATAGTTCAATCCAGGGCCTTGTTTGACTATATATATATATAGTTCCAACGCCCAGTGGCCTGCATAATCATGGATCAACAATGCATTGATTATGAGTATGTATTGTACTGGCTTATTATGTTCTAGCCAAAATTTATCTCCCTTTTTCTTTTCCATTTATAAAGGAAAGTATTTGAACACAAGTTGAAAAAATTATATTTCAATATTTAACTATCTTTAGTTTTAAGAAGAAAGATTAGTTTTTCATTTCAATATTTAATTAGCACTAACAAACTTTTTTATTATTTATCGATTATCTATATATTAAAATTGCATCATTAACATATATATTCTTTTATTATTTTAAAAATTGATTTAAAATTCTACTAGCAATGTAATTAAATAACATATTTGTGTTTCTGGATTAAAAAAAATCATAATATTTTAAAATATATTTACACTATTAACATCTTATTCTATTATATTCGAAATCTTGAAATTCTAAATGTGGAGGAGGGCAAGTGATAAATCTAATAACCCAAACCCATCTGTCTAGGTATGAGCAAGAGGAGAGTGGGTGCTTGTGATTTTGAATGAAAGGTGGGCAATAAAACTATGCTCTTTTTATCTCTGTAGTTTTATACTTTTATGGGAATTAAAAACAAGAAAATTAGGAAAACATTTTCACGTAAATCTTTTTGTGCAAAACAAATACTCCTTAAATTTCCAATTAATTTTCACAACAAGCATTGGATCTAAAAGAAATAATAAAAAATAAAAAGCGGCAATGCCTAAGGTGACTAAAAGAATCAGGTTGAAGAAAAAACCATGCTGCAAGGAGGTTGCCGGTGGCACAAACAAATCGTGAAGCACGATTACTTGTCAGGTGAAATAAAAGGTGCTCCTTGGAATTGGCCTCTTCCGCACTTGATCATGTTACACATGTTGCCTCCATTAATCCTCCCTGAGATTCACGTGGAATGCCCGGTAAATTTAAACACCCGATGTACGGTGGATTAACAATTATAAGAGTTAAATAATAAATTTAAATAGACGATTAAGCTAATTGAGTATAATTTTTATATCCTAAAAATAATTATAAATTACTCAGTGTTGTAGATGTGTTCTTATTTGTTAACAAGTTCTATCTTGAAGACTTTTTTAACAAAAAAAAAATTCATTTGAGATTTTAGTTGCATCATTACGAGCTTGATGTACCCAATCATTCAAAGTTAAAAGAATATATCATCGATTACTAATTTATATCAAGGATTGGTTAAAACAGAAAAATTAAAAATTTATCCACTCATTAACATGTTGATTCGGTTTATTTTGACTCTTCCTGTTTCGATAACAACTACTGAACAAGCTTTTTCACTAATGAAAATTATTAAAACAAGATTTCATAATCGGATGGAGGATGATTTTCTTGTAAATTATTTGATTGTCTATATAGAAAAAAAAATTGCTGAAAAATTCACAATTAATATGATAATCGATGATTTCTATTTTATAAAGAAACGACGAGCACAATTAAAATAAATATATAAGAATCATTCTTTATTATTTTTTACTTTATTTCACAGTTTTATCAAACATAAATAATGCATTGGTTTAGCTAATGTTTCTTATATATTTTGTATGTTTATATTTGATAGATACAAAAATGATGAATATATTATGAAGATGAAATTAACTTTATAGTTTTGACTCAATTTGATATTGATTTAAACCTCTTACCTTATACAAAAGATTATCATATATTTGTAGTAAGTTTTTTGAATAAAATTAAATCATGCAATTTTTTTATATATTTTTACAATTCATGTACAATAATTTTTTTTAATAAAAAAATTATATCTTATTATATTAGCCTTTTCTTATCAAATAATTCCAACTCCGCACCTCCGCACCGGATCTGCCTGACCTGGGATTCTCCCATTGTCATCAGAAGTTCAAGAGAATAACAAAACGGCTGATATAAGCCATAGCAGTAGCAGTTTCAAGTCTAGCACAGGGGTTCACAGAGCATCTACTAAGATCATTCTCGATGCCAGCAGATGCACATGCAGCAGCAAATGCAAGGGTGAATGTCATCTGCACTTGAAGGAAACCCATTTTCTTGGAGTGAGTGATGCAAGCAACCAGATGCGAGTAACTAAATCAGAACAGCTCCAATGGTAAAGAGACGCAAAATGATCAGTTTTCGCAAGCTCCGTCTCACCAAAAGGGTATAAATATCAACAACAGCGCCACGGAAAGACTCCATAAGATTTGGACACTGACAGCATTAAGGGTTGTGCCAAGTGGTAAGCGGCTTGTGTCCCCCAGAGGCAAACCAGCGTTCTAGTCCTACTGGAGCCACCACCTTGGGGAGGGCTTCTCCTTGCGGGACCCGGCCCGGAAATGTGGAAACAATTTAACCACAATTTTTTTCAACCAAAAAAAAAACAAGGTAACTGATGCAGCAAATATTCATGTCAAACATGGTTGTTAAAAACGAGTTTTGACTCGTAAAATCAACATAAAACATGTAAAATCAGGTTTAAAATTCAAAAACCGGTAAAATTAGTCAAACTTGATCAAACTTGCATAAAATCGGGTCAACCCGTAAAAAACGTAAAAACCGGTCCGATTTCATGTGAAATTGAAAACATATGCCTGTGCTGACTCAGCACCCCCTTTTCCCAGTCGCCACCCCACCCGTGACCGACACTCCAGTGACTCCACCCTTCGTCCCTTTCCCCTTTTTCCTTTCCCCTTTCCCCTTTCCCCAGCAGATTAAGAAATCACTTTCCCTAGATCCGGAGCGTTCTTGGCGAGATGAAGATAAGAATTTATTTCCAATCCCAAGCTTTCTTGGCGACTCTATCCTCTTGTTGCTGAAGTTCATCTTGTTGTTGGGCAAAAGCAGAGTGAAGCAAAGGAGGGTTTGAATTGGGATTGTGCAAGTTGAGTAAGGAAGCCAGTACTACAACGCTGAACCAAAGGCTATGGTTCTTCGTCTTCCAAGAACTAGGCTCTTATTATATGAAGAAGAAACGATCATCATTTGGAGTGGAGAGATAGCTGAGGGAGCATGAATTGAACCCAACACCACCACGGTCTTGAACTCCATCAACTCAGAGCTCGAGACCGACTCAGACACGCCTGTCTCTTACAAGGCTTTGATGGTGGTGTTGTCAACTTCTTTGTCCAAGGTTCCTCCGATCCTTACCTCGTCGAGTAATTTTATTGCCACCCCTCTTTCATAGTTCTAAGATTCCTTTCTATGATTGAATTGCATTCTTGGAGGTAAAAAGTCTCATTTCAGTGCTATTTGATGAACTCACGGTGATGAGTTTTGTTTAGAGTTGGTAAATTTGTATTTATGCATTTTTTGCTCACATAAACACTTAAAATGAGATTGTGGTGGATATTGCTTGTGATTCTTTCTAAAAGTGAAAGAAAAGGAAACGAAATTGGATTTTTGTGCATGTTGGTTTAATTATATTTAGTAAAGATTGATTCTTTGCTTTTGTTTGTATCCAAAAAGATTGATTTTTGTTGTTATTTATATTGTGTGCTTAAATTATTATACTATCGACTAATTTTGTTGTTCTTTCCTTTTGGGTTTCCATTGCAATCAGGGTCATAGGAACTTTAGAGACCTTGTAATATATCTGTCTTGGTTCTCTTTAGTTTTGTGTGCTGGAATTTGATAACTGATAATTTTTTAGTACTTGATGATTATACGCCTTGATATTCTTTGATTCTTGTCTTTTTTCTTTTGCTTGGACTTTATTTTACAAAAGTGAAATTGGGCTCTCCTCCTAAAGAATTCAATGTGCAGATTGATACTGGAAGTGATATCTTGTGGGTCTGCTACAATTCCTGCAACAACTGCCCGCGTACCAGTGGCCTTGGAGTAAACTCTCTTTCCTTGCCTTGTCATTAGTCTTTCTATACATTTGCAGAATTGGAAAACTTAAAACTAAGGTTCAACTTCCTGTGGTATGATATTTGTGTTTTGCAGATTCAGCTCAATTTCTTTGATTCCAGCAACTCATCAACTGTTGGGCGAGTCCGCTGTTCAGATCCAATCTGCACTTCAGCGGTTCAAACCACAGCAACCCAATGCTCTTCTCAGACTGATCAGTGCAGTTATTTTAGCTGTTGCTTGCATTGTGATGTTGTTGGCAGCCCCAACATTTATTTAATTTCTTATCCTTGCACAATTAGCATTCTGATAAATTTATGTTTAAGTGTATTGAACTGCAGGATATAACATGCATATTTAACATGCATGCTCTCCATTTATTGAATTGTGATTTTATGATTTTTAATTAAAAAATTTTATTTATAATTTTACCATTCGAGTTTACAATTCGAGTTTTTATTATATATTTCGTCTCGCGTCAAAAAAATGTTTTTGACAACCTTGATGTCAAGTGTTTTTGACAACCTTAATGTCAAATTAACTCCACATTTCACTTATTTCAAGTAATTTCACACAAAAGCTGAAAATAACACATGGAAATCCAATTCTGCCCATGATTCTATACAAACTGAAGAAAGCATAAAAGGGTATTTTTTCGGGGGAAAAAAGATAACCAAAAGGCAGTGATCAAGGGAGCAGAGCCAGAAATTTTTTTTGTCCTAGGCTATTAGGCAAATATATAGATTTTTTTTTAAAAATCAATTATTAATTCATGTATATAAATTTATGAAGTTAACAATAAAGTTTTAATTCAAATACATTCAAATACATTATGATGAAAAAAGATTTTGACTTCTTAGAAAAAAAAACAGAGAGAATTTTATTGATAAGTAAAAGAGAGTGATAGTTTTTTTTTCTTCAAATATTAAATACCCAGGTAAAATTAAATTAAATGAGCAAAATAGTATATAAATCCACAAGAAAACATTAACAATATATCTTTTTTATCAAATGGATTGTAAGATAAATCAAAGTTTCTTGGTCAATCTGCTGTAAAGTTGGTCTCTCAAAAAATATGTTAAACGTTGATCTTCAAAATCTTAGTAAAAAATATACATGTTCTAATAGGTAAAGTATAGTTACTATATATTTTCTCTCATGTTTTGTGAGGAAATTTACTATTAGAAGAGTCTCTAAATCTATAATAAAATGATATATTTTAAGCTCTCATGCAAGTTCAAAACGGTAATAATAGCCCATAAATAAAACTAAATTAAATAGTTAGAAGAGATCTAATTAGATCATAATACAAAATAATATATAAATCCACACAAAAACATTAACAATTCAATCTTTCTTATCAAGTGGGTTGTGAGATAAATCAAAGTTTGTCAATTAATTTGTTGTAAAGTTGGTCATTCAAAAAGTATGTTGAACTTTATTCTCCAAATTTTTAGTAAAAATTATACATGTTCTAACAGTTAAAGTATAGTTACTATGTATTTTCTCAGCATGTTTTGTGAGAAAATATATTATCAGAAGAGTCTAAATTCATAATAAAAAGATATATTCTAAACTCTCATATAAGTTCAAGACCGGTGCAAAATCTCATATTTATCATTACCAGAAGAGTCTAAATCCATAATAAAATGACGTATTCTAAACTCTCATGCAATTTCAAGACCAATAATAATAGGTCATAGCTCGACTATAACTTATTTACAAAACCTCGTATTTATTACTATCAGAAGAGTCTGAATCCATAATAAGATGAAATATTCTAAGTTCTTATAAAAGTTTTAGACTGACGCTCTAACTTATTTACAAAATCCCATGTTTATTGCAAACCCCTTATCTTTATCCATGTACCCATGTTGTTCTTGATTTGGAATTCTCGAAATCTTTAATTAAAGACTGGTGTTCTTGAGCTCTGTAAGCAGACTTGATTATGAATTCTCCACTTACCGAATTGCTCCAGAAAAAGTATCATCCTCCATTTCTTTACGAGGGACATGATGGCTCGCAATTGCCATTAATAGGTGAGCAAGTTCCTCCTGTCTCCATTGATTATCAACCGTGACCATATTCTCCATTAACACATTGCTTTCCTTCACAGAAGATTCATGTGCCACATGCTGTAACAATTGACCGAAACCTTCAAGCCAAACGTCTTTCCAAAACATGATTTTCTTTCCATTCCCTATATATGGACCAGCCTGTACGTACGTACCTGCAATGACTTGAGGCCACACTTTGCAAATTTCCTTCCAAACCGAGGAATCCGTGTTCCTAGAATGCAACTGCTGATCTTCTACCTGTGACTTGACATACTTGGCTCTCAGAAGCCATTCCCTTGAGCTACACTTATCGTTCAAAATACCCCACCCTAACTTCATTAAAAACACCTTGTTCATGCTTTGCGTACTCCACAATCGTAGACCACCCTCACATTTCGTCTGATAAAGCCTTTTCCATTTGACAAGGTGAAGTCGTCGTTGACTTCCCTCACAATCTGTCCATATAAAACCCCTACAAATTTTTTCTTTTTCACAGCAAACAGATTTGGGGAGTGAGGTGGATTGCATGCGATACGAAGGTATAATAGTAAGTACGGACTTTCATACCGTGATTCTACCTGCAAGTAACAGGTTTTGTGGCTTTCTAGTCAGCCAATTCTCGGCGCATGTTCTCAATAATATAAATATAAGACTGTTTTGTTATCCGCTGATGAATTACCGGAACTCCTAGATACTTCCCAAAATCTGTTGTGATAGAGAAACCACTGTGGTGACTAATAGACTTCGCTAACGTTGGAGAAACACCTTTAGAGAATACCACCTTCGTTTTAGCTGTACTAACTTTCTGACCTAATATGGCACAAAAATAATTTAGACATTCCAAAATTGTATCCATCTGTTCCATTGTAGCTTCTGCAAAGAGAAGCATGCCGTCTGCAAAAAAAAGATGATGCGATATATTCGGTCCTCTTCGGTTATCTCTAAAAATAGAGCAAAACTGGTTGCTTCCTGCACCTCTACAATTCCAAAAGCAAGCATTCATCTCCATCATAATTAAGATATAAAGGATTAGAACCCAAACTCAATCTGACGCCATCGCATCATTTGTGCCTTCCCCTTTCTCTGTCGATTATTGTATCTTCACAATCTTGGACACTTGACCTCTTCTCCAAGTCCAACTCGTTCATTGTGAAATCCTCCCCCTCCCCTCCCGTAGACTCTTGTGGTCTCGGCATCTCTTAGGAATTTTTTTGTTACTGAATAACCCAACTCGCTCGTTCCCTAGTTCCTCACCGTGACTTGTAATTGCCTCACCATTTAAATCTGGTATAACCTCACACTCTGAAGAAGTGCTTGGGCCTCCTAGATAACCCCTAATGTGAGCTTGCACCTTTGTTTTTTTACTGAAGCTAACAGTTCCTCTCGAGCTCGGCCCACAATTTTGCCTTTAGACCCTCCTGCCTATTCCTTTGGGCCTGCGGGCCAATCCCAGTATCCTTTGGTTCGACACCCAAACCCTTTTTATAACTTCCTTGTTTAGTTGTCATGTCTCCAACTTCAATGTCCTTTCCTTTGTTTCAGCTTTGCATCCTCATGTCAGTCATGGTTCCTAGATTCTTGAATCCTGTGAGACGTTGAACGAGATCCCATTCCCAGACTGTTTCCCTTGGTCTTCTCCTGAGTATTTGTCATGTTACCATTATTTCGTGATGTCAGCTTCTGATTTTGCGCCTGATTCACCTCCTTGGAATCCCCTCTCTTACCAAACTTATGACTCGTCCTCCTCGCAACCATCCAGTCACCATACTGCTCAGTAACCTCTGCTCGGAACCCCTGTTGAATTGTCCGATCACCACTTTCCTGGCATACCTCTGTTATTTCAGTGCTTACTTCTGTAGTCTCATTGACCATGACGTGGGCATTCATTTTAGCATAGAAAATTTGATATTTGTAAACTAGTATTGTGCACAGAAGGCATTTGCATTGTATTATAATAATTATATTTATAAACAACCCTATATGATTTTGCATATCATAAAAATGCAGTGGATAAATAAAATTTTAAATGAACATTTAATAGATTGTGTAAATATGTTTATGCTAGATGCAACGACGTTTCAGAGTTTTTATTTTGATTTAGAAATACAGTATAGATCAAATCCATCAAGAAGAATCAGTGTTATATAGAAAGTTGACATGTTTTTTTTTATACTTTAATGTTAGGTGCTTCTAATGAAGAGGCTCATGAAAGATTCTGATATTCTGGTGAAATAGTAAGTAAGTATTTCAACAAGATTCTAAAGGCTGTGAGTTTGCTATCAGTTGAAATAATAAAACCAGTTAATCCTGAATTTTTAACAACACGATAAATCACTATAAACTTAAGATATATACTACATTTTAAGGTAACATATAAGATTATTAGTGATGGAATATGTTTTTCTTTCCAGTTTCATTATATAATCCATTTAGTAATTCATTTACAACTAATGTTTTTTATATTTTGTTTTTAGAATTGTGTAAAAGTAATTGATGGAACACATGTGTGTTTCAGGAAAATCAAATATCATTTATTAGATAGAAAGGAGTATAAACACAGAGCATTATGACATTATTAGATGGAAAGGAGTACTAACACAGAACATTACGACAACATGTAGTTTTGACATGCAATTTATTTTTGTTTAGGCTGGATGAGAAAGTAATGCACATGACACAAGAATTTTTCATGAGGCCATCTATAATCCAAATATAAAATTTCCAAAGCCATCATAAGGTATTTTGGATTTGATCAAAAAAAAATTTCATTTGTTTAATTTTTGGTCGTGTGGTACAAAATATTTTTTTTATGTTAAATGTCTTGGGTGAATGCAGGAAAGTATTACGTTGTTGACTCCGATTATCCAAGTGAATATGGATTTCTAAGTCCATATAAAGGTGAAAGATATCATCTTCCAGAATTTCATCATTGAGGCCAACAAAGATGTCGGGAGTAGTTATTCTATCGGGTTTATTCCTCAGTTCGATATGTAATTGAGCAAACTTTTAAGGTGTGGAAAAAAAGATAAAGAATTTTACAGAACATGTCAATGTTTGTGTATAAGACACATGTGTGAATTGTTGCTGCATCAATGGCTCTTCATAACTAAATAAGAAGGAAGTTCGTACAAGATGTTGCTTTTAATGAGTTTGAACGTCATCCTAATGTCATACCTCAGGATTTTTTACATGATGTTGTTTCACGATCACAAACATATGGAGGCAACATGACTTTACATATGACTTTGCATATGGATTGTGTTTGAGATGGGATTGCTTCAAAGTTGATGGGAGAACTGTATGATTTTTAATTTTACAAGTATTTAATCATAAATATGTATTACTTGTTCAATGTCATGTATTGAAAAACTTAATGTTCTATTTGGTCATTTCATGTCTAACCACAATTTTAACCAAATACTAATAGCATGTTTTTTATGAAGAATCAATTTGAACCACAATTTGAATTAAACACATAATTTAGATAAAGCAATCACAAAAAAAAAATGATTTTTCAAAAACTATTTTTTTTTTAACCACAACCACAATATCAAATATATTCTCAATGTACAGGTGTGGTTTTGAGGTTCAAGGTTGCATATGGTCCGTTGATGATGAGGGTCATAAGATTACATGGACTGGTTTTGAGGGTCAATTATCTAGGTAAGTCAAATGCTTAAAGGGAGAGGGATGACATTTTCTGTTACATTTGGGGGGGGAAAACGACACTTTTCCATGACATAATTGCGTGATCTAATAAGAAATTGAATTAATAAACAAACACCATTATTTTTATTATTTATACAAGAGGAAAATATTTTATATGGTCTATACTAATTTTGTTGAAAAAGATAATTTAGTTTAGAAGATTTATAAAAAGAAAAAAATTAATAATAAAGAAAAAATATAGCTGGAATAAGGGATTAAATTCAATTTAGAGAATGGATTAAGAATAACAATGAGTATTCACAGGTAAATTTTTTAATTGGATAAAAATATTTAATATTTATATTCATCGGTTTCAAGTATCATTATAAATACTCATTATCTAATTATTATTTATTATTCAATATAAAATAAAATTATATATATAACATCTTTAGATTGGATTGGATTTGGATTAAATTTTAATTGCAGGGCAGAATGGACACTTTGAAAGGTATGGCCGCTAAAAGGCCTGTGATGACTTACGAGGCCCATTTGACACTTTCAAGTATGGGTTACGGCACAAGGTTCAGAAGACTTAATAATTATAAAAAGCAAGAGTGACGTCATCCAAGCATGGCGGCTTGCAAGTATGGGCTAAGGCAACCAACCACACGTTGCATGGCAGCTTGCCACGTCAACCAGAATCTCTGTTGTTTTTTTGGAGGGGACCTTTTTTAACGAAAAATGATTTATAACAATCTGAAATCCTCGCGGCATTTTTTTCCCCTTTCGTGACCTCCTCGTGTCCACCCAAGCGCCCAGGCCTGGTTGCCTACAGGCCCAGCTTTATTTCCTTCTTCTTTTTTTTTTTTTTTATCTAGTTATTTTTTTCAATTTTATTGTTTTCTCTATGAAATTTTTTTTCAATAATTAATGATTTTTTAATTTTCATATACCATCAAAAAAAATATTTCAATAATTTCAATTGTTTTTGAAAAACAGTATAAAAATAATCAATATGTAAAAAATAATGATTAATTATATATAAAAAAGATTTACAAAAATATGGGTTTGGTAATTGATGATTAATCAATCTAAGATATAAAATTTTCAAAATTCTAGTGATAATAACATTGAAATAGAATTGATATCACACTATTTTTTCATTAAAAAATTTAGCACTAACCTTAGATTAACATCTAAAAACAAAATGGCTATAAATAATAAGTTTTTAATGGTTAATAATTTTTTATCTCTCAATTTATAGGGAAATGGCCTTTCTTTTTCATTATTTATTATTTTCTTAGTGACAATTTTTATTCAATAATTTTTATTTTTCATAGAACCTCTTAAAACATAATTATTAATTTTTCACAATTTTGAGTTTTTTATTTATTTAAAATAAATTAGTATAAGAAATTATTATTGTAAAAAATAATGATTATATAACAGTTTTTTTCATAATAACAATAGTTTGGTAATTAATAATTAATCAATCTAAGAAGCATAGTTTTTAAAATCTTAGTGATAATTACATTGAAACAGAATCATAATTTGCTATAGCAATTTTTTTTAATTAGAAATTAAGTATCAACACTAACCATAGATGAACATTTAGAAGAAGAAAGAATCTAAATAATATATATATATATATATATATATATATATATGTATTATCTTTTAGATTGATTAATCATCAATTACCAAACCCATATCACCCAAAACCCATCAATCATCCCTCACAATAAAACAAGAAATAAATCACAAAAAAAGTAAATATCATCGTTCCGCTCTGTTTCAATTAGTGCGCTCCACTCTAGCATCTATCTATCAGCCACAAACTCCACATGTTATTTTTTTTTTTAATATATACTTTATATATAGACACACACTTGCAATTTACTAGGATATACACGTAGTATCGTGGTTCATGGGGTTAATAGTGAAATCCTTGGAGATTTAGTCTGAGATGATAAGTGAACATGCATGGTACCTACGCTATCATCCAAAACATATTAAATAATTAAGATGACAAGAATATTTTCCTGTGAATCCATCAATTCAGGTCTGGATGGACTGTCACAAAACAGCGTGCGAAATCTAGTTAGGCGGAAAAGGAGAGGATACAAGCTAGCGACCAATGCAATTGATCTACACATCTGCTTGTGTTGGGCGATTAATGCGTTTTAATCAAACCATGTGGTTTCTCTTCGAGGCCACAACAAAACTAGGAAAACTGTCACAAAACAGTGTGCTCGATCAGGAGTGGAGGAATCACAAGATTGAGAGAGTGATGATAGTGATGTTGAAGAAGAAAAGAGTAAATAAACAGAAAAAATGGTGCGGAAACTCTCACAACATTCATTCAATGTTAATGGTATTTGCTTGACTTGGATCCTTCAAAACCTACCTCCTAAACTATTTTTGTATGTTTCGTACAGCTAACAGTTTGTTGACGTAGTTCTAAAGCCAAGTAAGGCTTTCGGAGAAATACTGCGCGCTGCTGCCCCCACGCCTTTTTGAACACCTTCGGGGTTTGGTCATCTTCTTGGTAGAAACCATGCCATGATATGTGGTGGAAAGTGGGTGCTGATAACAATGGAAATTAAAGCTTTGATGAAACAACGCTTTGGGAAAGGTTTTGTTTCCTTCGTGCTTTGACCATTTATCTTGCTTGACTAAACTGGGGGCCGGCAATACATGGTTCCCGCCAACTTGTGAAGAAGAATAATGTAAGAGAAAATACGACCAAAATCAGCAACACCTTCTAAAATTATAGAAAACCAGAGCAAGTTCTCGTGCATGCTTAAAGTGAAGGCTGAGCTATAATTCTTGCCTTCGTCTACAAGATTTACGTTTCGGTCTTTATAGTTTACTCTCAAATATCACTTCCTACAAGGAAGAATTAGAGAAAGACAGAAAAATATTGCTTGAGAGAACAATGAGATATCATCCAGAATAACTCACGAAAGCAGACACGAGGCTGATAGTAAAATAAAATAAAATAAAATAAAATTATGTTGGTACAAACAAACACCTAGAAAAAATAAAATAAATAAAAATACAACGAAAGAAACAAAAGAGAAACGTTGATGAGACGGAATCGAAAATTCACACGGTGATCCCAACTAAGGATCGCGTCACCAGGAGTGGCTTGTGTTCCCGATTTTGTTGTTTGTCGGTGACAATTACTGAATTCTTGCTAGGGTTTTCACCTCCTTATTTAAATTAATTATTATAATGCACCATGCTTACCTACGTGCCACTATTATTCAAGCCAAGTTAAATTATGGATCGTTTTTTTGACTTTTAGGCTGTGGAATATTGCACGAGTGCTGCCATGACAATATTCATGGCTTGTTACCTGCTCCCACGAAATTGTATTTGACACGAGCGCATCAGCAGGAGAAGAAAAAAAAAAGAGAGTAAGTAACAGAAATACTATTTAATATTGTGTCTCAGAATTAAGAGAATTTACAGAATAATGAAATGAAATTTGAATTGTGCACTGTAATTGTAAAAAAGAAAAGTTTTTAGTTACAGAATATATATATATATATATATATATATATATATATATATATATAACACATCATTTAAATAAAATTAATAAAAACATGTTAAAATAAAGTTAAGTAAAACACTAGCATATATCTTTGATATATCTAATTTTAAAAAATAAATAATTTTTTTAATTTAATTAAAAAATATTGATCTCACTGTAAGTAAATGTGTTTTTAGTTAAATATACTTTACTTTATTTCAAAAGCTAAACAGTTTTTTGTCAAAACATTAACATCAATTTTATTTTTAAAACAAAATAAATAAAATAAGTACTAATTAAAAAAATATTTTTAAATTAAGAATAACTAAAATTACTGAAATTTTAAAAAACACAACAATATTAAAGCTCTAAAAATTTTAAGATTTTTCTTAGCTTCAAATTATAGAATTTTTTTTGGTATTTTTAAAATGTTTTAATGTATTGATGTTAAAAATAAATTTTTTAATATATTTTTAAATAAAAAATATTTTAAAAAATAATATATATCATATTTAATAACATGGGTGATCGAAAAATAATTTAAACCCAGCGGAAAAAAAGTATTAAGCGGGAACGCGTGCAATGCTCTTGCTTTGCTGACGTGGGCCACATGTGCATCCATGGAGTATTAATTAACCTTTTCAATAATTATTACAATAACAGCGACCTTCTCGTGTGGTCCCTAGCACTCACACGTGCGGAAGATTAGGTTATAGACTTATAGGGAAAGCCTTTTTCCCCCTCTCGTGTGGCCCCCTTCCAGCTATTTCTTTTCCTAAACACACACTTTTATTGACTATGTTTTGTGACATTTGTGTATGTTCGTTCTACAAACCCAATTGTAAACTTTATTATTCTTCTTTTTTCTTTATATTTTAAAATTGGAGATTCAACTTGAGAAAAAAAATGCTTCTCTTTCTCTCTCTTTAAGTGTATGTTTGTCGTCACTTTTATATTTATCATTTTCTAAAAAATAGGTTTGAAAAAGCATTTTAGTTGCATTTAAAAAAAAATTAAAATATATATGTTTGGTTAAAACTTGATGTGATGTCGAAGAGTAAAAGCCCTAGAATCTACAAATAAAATAGAAATAACTCAAGAAAGCTAAAATCAGATTCATAGAAAAACCGACCTAATGATTACCTTAACAAAAGTTATTGGATAAAAAAAACTTCAACCATATGATTATAAAGAATCATGAACTTGAAGTATATAAAGAATGCTACAAAAACAGTTGATCTTTGATAAGTCTAAGAAAAGTTCGATGAAAAACCTAAAGTATAAGTAATCTTGTGTACACATATAATATTGTTATGAAATACATCAAGTCTTCTTTTCTGTCTAACCCTTCAAAAAGAGTATTCATTGTTTACAAATAAAATAAACCCTTAAATATTATTTGACTGACATCAAAACTCAATAAAAAATAACTCAAAGTATGTAAAATAAGCAAAACAAAACCTATATTTAAATAAAACTACTATGTTGTCGAGATATTGTAGAATAAAGGCCATCGGATATTCTAAAAAGAGTGTTGAAATAAACCAATTTTGTATAAATAGTTATATTACCGACTTGGCAAGATAGCTTCTAACTTTCCTTGAAAAACATGGAAAAATAACTCCCAAGTAAGCTATCGACTTTATGTTTATTGGGCTACCAACTAAGAATCCTTGAATGATTAAGATTCATGACAAAACAAAAAACACAAGCTGCTGCCACTTATACTTTTCCTTGTAAAACAAGGACACCTTGCCAATTAATTCTCCAATTCCACTACTAGGGTGTCCTTGTATAATAAGAAAGATTCCTTGTAGGAAATTCATAAATCAAAAGGAAGATAATCCTATGTCAATTAGGAAAATAATATAATTCTAGTATAATAACTTTCAGTCTTTATTGCAAGCCCTTATCAAACTCTGATTGCTATGAAATCTTAATTCTTTATAAAATAAGGCCTTAAGAATCTTTTAGTGAAACTTTAGCCCGATCCAACAATCGAATTGAAATTTATTCTTGTCACCGTAAAGCCATACTGGTCATATCCTTGTAATTAGCCCAATCAACACCTCTAATGAATCCTTTCGTGATGCTTGTTGGTTTTCATCATCCCCCCTCTTCTTAAAAGGATTCGACCTAGAATCGTCACCTACATAAAATATAGAAGGATTAGAAACATTAAAAATAGCACTAACACCATACTCATCTAAAAACTTTATATGCATTGTTGTTGATTCATTCGAGAACTTGGAATGAACCATCTCCCCTAGGTTGTGACTTAAATCTCTTATGCTGAAAATCGTTTCTTCCTCACATGCACCTAAACACAATCACCACTAGGCACACCATCTATGGGCAATACATCCTTGTAATCCCGTGACAAAGAAATAACAATACTATTTTGCGTAGGATTGTTAGTATAAAAAACATTTTAACAATACTTTTTCTTACATAAAAGCTCTCATGTTTCTTTCTTTTTCCTCAACACTCCCTCTTTCTTCTATGCCTTTTTCCTCTCTCCATTTTTCTATCCATTATTAGCTAGCTCGTTATTTTTTTTTTCTTGGCCAAATCTAATTTTTGTTCTTCTAAAAGCTCACAACATTTTCCCTCTCCTCGGCCTTGCTTTTCCTTTTCAATTTTAATTGGTCCTTATAAACTTGTTTTGGTGAAAATAATGTAAGAGTGAGATTTTCTATCTTTTACAAAAGAATATAAATTTCTAAACCCATCATGTACAACTTTCATATTAAACTGACATGCCCTTCCCAATAACAAATTACCCGAATATATATGAATTACATCATATAAAAATTTATCTTTATATCTTTTAATAAAAAATAAAACAAAAACCTATTTATTATCATTTATTTTTTCACATTCATTCAACCACTGAAGTCTATAAGGTTTATGATGCTTTGTATTATTTAGATTCAACTTTTTAATAACTGTAGTACTAGCAACATTAGCACTTCCTCCATCTAAAATCATACTACATATCTTATTATAAATATGACACCTTTTATGGATGATGTTCTTTATTTATTGCTTCAAATCATCATTTTTAATCTAAACATTCAATGTATGCTGAATAATAAGTGATTCTTCCTAAATCAAATACACTGATCCCCATCTCTAGCATTCTCAAGTGGCGACATCTCATTATATTTAAGCTATCACGATACCCCAAAATCTTTTTCTACATCGTTGTGACTGAAGTTTTTATCTTGCAAAAATCCCTCATCTCTTTGATTTCTAGGTTGTTGAAATCTATCACCTTGCCTAATTGATGCATGGTCAAGATCTCCAGCTTCTTCATCTTTATTCTCATTAACAAATTCATCTAAAGATGGGGTGTCTTTCTAGCATTCTAATATTAAGAACCTCTCAAACTGACCCCTCTCGTAAACTAGCAATCATGACCTCTTGCCTTTCTATTTTGTCAAAAACCTCACCAAACCTCACATTTATCCTCTCAAGTTGCTATTGCATAGCCCATATTATAAATAACAAGTTTTCCATCTCATTCATAAGTGATGACTCGTCTTTAAAAGACATAGTTAAAATCTAATATTTCATGTTAACAGTAACAAAATATATCCTCACACTCCCTCACATGTTTACAATCGATAAGATATAAATACACTCGCGTTTCACTCAATTCTAATTTTTCATGATAATATGTTTTTTTTTAATTTTTTACTTCTTGTGCTTTTATTTTTAATTTTTCAAGGAATTAATCATAAACAATAAAAAAAATCATAGCCTCACAATGATCAACCATAGATTTTAGGACTCCATCAAGAAAAATAAAAACAATATCAATACAAATTAACAACAACGAAAAATGAATGCCAACGAACACAAAAGCTACTATAGAAGTAGAAAAATGATGCAAGAAATACTCTAATAACCCAAAATTACAATAGATTACACTGATCCAAAATTAACAACAATATAGAAATGAAATCTATTGATGATGTACATTGATTCAATAAACACTAATTCATAATTTCCTCAATTAACCTGAACCTAAAGTATGCTCAAATAACCCAAAATTAATATAAAAATAAATATAACCATAATTTGTTATGAATTGAAGTGCTTTTCTTAAGTTTCAAATTCAATTTTTTTATAAACCCAATTTGCGACAAAATAAACAACTTACGATATCAACTTTTTTTTTTCCTCTACTATACTAATTCAGTAGTAGCCTTTTTGAAACATTTTTTTTCATTTTTTATATTAGTTCCATAAAAATCAAGATTGAAAAACAATAAACAAATAACACGAAAAATTTAAAGATAAATAGATAGATAAAAACCTAATTTTAGAGCTTTGCTTTTATACTAACTAATGCAAACCCAGAGGATTAAAATATCAAAACCTGCAAATAAGATAAAGACAATCCATGAAAGATAAAATTAAATTGACAGAAAATAAAATGATTACATGACCAACAAAACAAATTTATTGAATGAAAAAGACCCCAACCCTATGATCATAAGGAATCACGAACTGGAAGTATAGAAAGAATGCCACAAAGATAATTGATTTTTGATAAGTCTAAGAAAAGTTTAATGAAGAACCTAAAATATAAGCAACCTTGCACACACATAATATTATTCTAAAATAAACAAAGTCTTCTCTTTTATCTAACCCTCCAAAAAGAGTATTTATAATTTACAAATAAAATAAACCATAATAGATTAATGAACTGAAATTAAAACCTAATTAGAAATAACCCGAAGCATGTAAAATAAACAAAACAAAACTAAGTTCGAATAAAATTACTAAGCTATCAAGATCTTGTAGAATAAAGGTTGTTAAATATTCTAAAAAGAGCGTTGAAATAAACCACCTTTGTATAAATGGTTATATTACTGACTTGGAAAGGTAGCTGCTGACTTCCCTTGCAAAAAATGAAAAACATAACTTAGAAAGCTTTCGACTTTATGTTTATTGGGCTGCCAACTAGGAATCCTTGAATGATTAGGATTCCTTGCAAAATAAAAAAACCCAACCTGCCATCTATACTTGCCCTTGTAGAACAAGAATACCTTGCCAATTAATTCTCTAATTTTGCCGCCAATGTATTCATGTAGAATAATAAAGTTGCCTTGTAGGAAATCCATAAATTAAACAGAAAGATAATCCTACGCCAACTAGAAAAACAATGCAAAACCTGCAAAATGACTTATGATCTCTATCACAACCCTTCCCAAACTCTAGTTGCTATGAAATTTAAACCTTATATAAAACAAGGCCTATGAAATCTTCTGATAAAATTCCAGCTAGATTCAATGATTAGATTGAAAATTATGTTTGTTAGCGTAAAATTGTATATTAGAAAGAACTAAGTCCCAAATCACCTCTTTAATCTTCTTAACCCTTGACCTTGTAATTGACCTAATAGGCATCTTTAATGGATATTCATGGTAAAATCACCGCGAGATAGAGTTTTACATGCAAAGTAAATAACAAACAAGTCTTCATGAATGGAAAATAAGTTATTTTAGCTTCTAAAAAATCAATATTTGAAACCCAATTATGTATGAAGCTTAATACAAAAGACAAAAGCTATTTGGCTAACCAAATAATTTTTCTCTATATTTTGATAAAAAAGCAAAAATTATCATATTACCAAACAAATCTGTAAATCCTATTCAATTCAAAAGTAATATTATATAATATAAATCTCAAGTCTTCAACCAGTGGTTTGTTTCATTACAACTTTTTAACTTTTTTTTATAAATAAACTACCCGTTCTTTATAAAATGACACTAGGTTTTTTTTTAATTTTAAATTCAACAAAGATGCAGTGATCCTAGAGATAGACGACATTAATAATATTAATTTTTATATATATAATAAAAAGAGCACTTTACAACCCACACAAAGGAAGGAAGAAGGCTGGCCTGGTCTATCAGGATCGTACTATCATGTGAAAGAGTGACTCGTGCAGCAAACACGTTCAGGTTTTTTTTTTGTTTGATATGTAAATTTTGTCAAACATGTGGCAATACGTAACTAGTTGAGAATCCTTTTGATAATCTCTTGGGAATCTCGTTGTCGTGGGAAACATTTGAACCACAAATAACATGTTAACAGCCCATGAGAGATTACAAGGGATGCTCCAAGTCAACTCAACTCGTGTTTGTTATCAAGCTGTGATTAGACATTTAACCACCTGTTTTCATTGAATTCATCCACGCAACCAAGTGATTTTCTAAGATGGCTTTTGTTCCATTCCATCCCCTTCTAGAATTAAATAATTTCCTTCGAGGAAGAAACTCCTCCTTTTCAATTTCTTGCTGGTATGGCATTGGAGTGTGATTCTAAATTTCCAACCAAAATACGCTTCCTGGTCAAGGAGCACAGTCGGAACACTTGATCTATGTTTTATTATTGTTTTTTTTCCTGCTTAGCAACACCCTATCGGTTTCCTCGAGAGATGACAATCATTTTATATCCATTGCATAACTGTCACGAATTCTGTAAAGAGGACAACAGTTGCGGATTTTTATATCAAAAGACTTAAGAATTCGATCAGAGCTAAGCAGCTCCTCTCAGAACTTGAAGGAGGGCAAAGGGTCAGCACAGAAACCATCTGTACAACTTGAAACCAGAAAGCTTATTTCTTCCTCTAAATCCCAACATTGCCACTGCTTGAATCTGTTACAATTGTCAGCCTCCTTGCTGTTTTGAAGAAGTCACTGCAATGCAAGAAATGATCCAGCAATAATCACTCTTAAGCACAATAGCATTCACTCGGTAAAAAAACCTCAGAACAAAATAAACCAGTGCAAGCTGAAAAGAAAAGGAGTCACACCTGAATGGTTCCTCACCAATGTGTTTGGTAATGCCATTAATGTCACGGTAAAGCACATTGCTAAATTTCTCGGAATTCCTTAGGCCAAACATGTTAGCCAGCTTTCTGTCCAATTCTTCATAAGATCCAAGCAATGAAAGGTCAAGTGTGCGACCTACATCTTCTGAGTCCATGAAGACTTTGCAGTGACCAGTCTCTAAAGATGGCTCACTCTTTTGGTGCTTGTCCTTGTTCCATTGCAATTCTTCACACGAGGAGCACTCTGGTAGGCCTCGGCGATGAAGAGTGGACACAGAGCCATCAGAAAAATTTGCCATCTTATCTAAATTTCCTTCAGAAGAACTATTTCCAGTAAGAACTGGTGAGGCAGCATTACCAGGGCAGCTAAGAGATATCTGCTGCTCAGCAAGTATTGGTTGACCAAAAAGTACAAGCTGAGGTATCTTCACATCAACAGCTTTCTTTGAAGTCTGGGTGGAATGTGCCATTGTCAGCTCACAAGAAACATCTTCACACATGCTACGCTTTGGAATGGTTTGGACATTTGAGGCTTTAGTGAGTGAAGCAGTATGATCAAGCAGTGGCGGAAAACCAGTCCGAAGCAGACCTGTTTGCAGTTTATTGAGGTGGGGATCTGATAGTGGTAGACCATAATGAGCATGCCTGGCTCCCTGCATGCCAGCAGGAGTGTTGTGGGGTAGAAAATCAAAGGAACTGCTTGGCCCAAGGAGGTTGCCGGAAAATATCGGCATTGGAAATTGACCGTCAATGGGAAAATCCAGGTGTTGTGGAAGTCTCAACTTCTTCCTTGGTGATGAGAAGGGGGGGAAATGAATAGCAGCCATATTTGATGCCAATTCCACTAGCCATGGGCTAACACGTTTCACATTTTGAAGCAAATCAGGTTCATCCCATGTAACCTGGGACATACAAGTTCAAGTGTCAAAGAAAAATAAAAATTATCGGAGTAGCAGAAATCATCTGCAAAAATACTCTAAATGATGTTTTTAGTCATTTTCTTAACCAGCATATCAAATCAAAACAAGAAACATGTTCCTATTGATTAGTATCTGCAAAATGGAAATTCAATTATGCATGATAACATTAAAATCATCCATTCAGTGACGTTGACTTAATATACCCTCAGTGAGATATTCTTGAAAATGTCACACAAACCAAACCAGAACACGGCAGTCTAAAAATATTAACTTCATAAAACATTAATTTAAGCCAACTAATCAACATATGGGGTTTACAGAGCTAAACAAGATAGTTAATCAGAAACTAACACAGGCTTTCTAAATGTACACAAACTATTTCCTTAATTCACCTCAAGCAATTTATTATCCCTGATTGTTTTGCAAGAGGAACTCTGCCCTTGTTTCAACAGCATCGAGCAGCAATTATGCATGCCAAATTGTTGTTTATCTGCTGCTTCCTTTTTTAAAAAATGACAATACAAACAAGTATAGCATCTTATAACGTTGGGATGCATAAAACTAGTAGCTGACACTTTAAATTGATAGCAATGAAACAAACAGAAAGTGGGATGATACTTCTCCTAAATAGTGAAATATTGCAGAATACTCGAGCATAATGACACATACCAGATACTCAGAGACAAAAGATTAAAGGTATGCATGCAAGCATTTAAGGTTTATCCAAGTATCAGTATGCTAACCATTAGTCCCTTTTATTTTGTAAACTTGATATTGTCTTATTGGCAGAAGAATAGACAAATGGAACAAGAGAAAACCCACATGGACAAAGATATCAACCACAGAGGTAATAAAAAAGAGTAGTTTAAACTAACATAAACGAGACTCCTTTTCAGCAATCAAAATTACTTAAGAGATGAGAATACCTGGAGAAGTCTCCATGGTGAATGCGGCCACCAAAGAGAATCAGCAGCCTGAACTGAACAAACAGTACCCATGAACCAACTAATCCGGGAAGAGTCCTCAGTTTCAAAAGCCATCTTGAACCGCATCCCCGAACACCACCGGATCTGCATTGCTGTTTTTACCGAAGAGGCCTTCACACAGAACTCGGGAGTATTGGCTCGAGGGTAGTAAACCACCTCAAAAGGCAGACCATTTGCAGCAAGAGTAACAGCTTGAATAACCGATTCGGCCCTCACTTTCCCTTGTCCCATCAAACTTTCGTTTGACTTTGAACCATTGCCATTACCACTTCCGCTTCTCATCAACTTATGCTCATCTTCCCTCAAGAACGCACCAAAACCCCCACTAGGCACTGCAGAACTCCCACCAGCCGGATTCCACAAGGACTCAGATCCACCACCACTCGCCCTCTTAGCTCTTCGAACACCAACGCAAAGATCTCCATTTTCTGCCCTAAAAAAAACAACAGAATCACCAGCAATAAGCTTCTTATGATTCACAAATGGGCTCCATCCAGTTGTCAAAAGATGCCTTCTCGGTGTCCCTCTATAGATATGCCTAAACTTCCATGTCTCACCGTGAACATCCTTAGCAAGAAGGGTCTGCACGGGAGGATCTGCTGTGTAATCCAACCGTGGAAAAATCATCTCAGCACAGTACCTTGGAACGGAGAAACCTCCGCCGTTATTTGCATCAGATTGAGTCAGTGTCTTAGCAAAAGAAACCGGTTTATTATTGTCTTGCGCGGCTTCCATTCCACCATTAACTGCAACTTCTTGGTCATCCAAATCGAGTTCATTAGAATTAATTGGAACCAACCTAATTTTAGCGAAGACCTCATCAGTTTCAGGATCAGCCATGAATTTGATATCCGAGACTCTGCATAGAATATGAGAAACACGGGGCAAGTTCCTGAAATCAACAGGCTCACAAGCATGCTCGGCGTGACCTTGAGGGAAGTAGAAGACCTTAGAATTCACCGCCGGCATTTGGACCATGCCACCGGCGCAGGCATGCCATAACTGAGAATCTAAGCACTTGTCAGCTTCTTCCTTCAATTTATCTTTTGCTTCCATGAATGTTATCATTTCTTTAGTAGAAGCCACAGAAATACAAAACATGAAACAATCAGGAATTGCTGGTAAAAATAAAAGAAAAAATTAATCTTTCAAACAAGAAGAGTAATAAAGTACAATCCGAGGGAGTTATTACCTTAAAAAGCATACACAATGATCAAGAAGTTGGAGAGTCTAAATTTGACAAATCTTTATTTCTGCTGCTGCATATAGAGAAAATTGAATCTTTTCCTCCCACACTAAATTCTGATTCTCACAGGAAGCAGCTGTATCCAAGAGTGGGATCTCAATTCCAAGAAAATATCAACATTGTTAAAGAAACAAAACTTCTCAACTTGTATGGCTACCTCATCTCCAAACCCCTTTTCTTTGCAGCCAAAGAGAACCCAACTTGCAACTCCTTTTTTTCCTCGTTAAAACTTAAAAAACAAAACTCCAAGAATCTCTACTTTGCTCCTTGAACAGCTAGTCCAAAACGATTGGATTGAAGCTTAAGACTAAAAGAAACTGTTGAATTCGCAGAGACTAAAAGCAAAGAAAAAACTATACCCGCAATCCTGTTCTCTATCCCACAAATTCTTGAAACCAAAAGGAGAAAATATCAGTAACTAACTAAAAAGAGAAAACTCCCCCAGCATATCCTCAAAATCCTGCTGCTAAAATTTAGCAGACAAAAAAGAAGTCGTGAAGTAACCCTCTAAAATGAATCTTCAATCAAGAAATCATGGCACACAAAGAAGCAGATAAAAAGGTGTCATCAGAGAAAGAAAGACCAAACTTTTCTTTCTTTCTTTCTGGATCATGCAAGAGTCCAAAAAGGAGAGACGCTCAGACCCTTTTGCTTTGAAAGAACAGAAAAAAGGCCTTTTTAACACACACCCAATAAAGAAAAAAAATCAAGGCCGAAAGGAGTGGCAGTAGTAAAGTAATTGCAGTGGCTATAGAAGTCTTTCATGTCTTTCTTTTTTATATTTCTTTCACCTTTTTCTTCGGATCTGAAGAGAACTCTGCGTATCCTCGGAAGCCAGCAAAACAACAAAGATCTTTAAGGAACCTGTCCAATTTCCTTTTTTTATTCTTATGATTAAGTTAATTAAAATATTTCTTCATTGAATTCCTTTTTCTCACTGGGATAATGATAAATCTTCTTTATATTAATTAATTAATTAAAGAAGTGATGTTGCTGTTGTTGATGTTGGTCTTCTTACCTATCGTGATATTTCGCGAGTTTTATCAGTGTGTGGACCGCTCTAAAAGCAAGGCAAGTAGGCAACTACCGGACAGTCTTGTTCAAGTTTTCAGAGGTTGTTTGTAACAGTGATTCAATCAGTGTTTTTTTCTTAAAAAATAATTTTTTTATTATTTTAATATGTGTTAAAAATAATTTTTTTCAAAAATAAAAAAATATATTATTTTAATATATTTTTACACAAAAAAAACACTTTAAGAAATAACAAATATCACATTCACAAATTCTCTCTAACTTTAGTATCTCTTGCAGATAAGTTAACTTAACCAATATATTAATTTTCAATTGAGTAGTTACATTTTTTGAAGTTTATGTCTGATTTTCATATTTTATTTTGAATAAAATTTAATAGAAAAATAATAGACATGGAAGAAAGGACCCAATTAAAGAATTTATCAAATGTTTGGGATGAGTTTTATAGAAAGTTTTGTAATGAGAGAGATTTGAGAATTAGGCAATAAATTGAGGGATAATTTAGAAAGTTTCAAATCACAATCATTATTCTTAGTGATATAAATTTTAATGTTATTAAAAATTTATATGATTGTTAACTTTAAGATTTTGAAAGATTAATTAAGATGCGTGTAAGTTGGTTTAAAAACTCACAATTAAAAAAAAACATAATATAATTTATAAACTTGTCGTAAAAATTAAACTCAACTTCCAATTATTAAACTTAATACAAATTATCAAAATTTTAATTCACATCAAAAAATTTTCCTTGTTTGTTGTTTTTATTTCCTTTCAATATTGTTGTCCATTTTTCTTTCATTTTTTTTAAATGGAGTAATTTCGTTCCAGCAATTCTATTGCAATTAGTGAAAGCTAAATTGTTGTCACTGAGTTATTGAATGAGGCATCTGGTCTACATTATTGTTTGGTTACATTTTCTTTTTTAATTTTTTTCTTAAATGGTTTAACAATAGTTCGGTATTATGTATAGCAAGTCCTCAAAGAATGTAGCGTGATGGCAAAGGGCTTGAGATCTGTATAGCAGATCTCGAGTTCGAGTTAGCGCGTGCATTTCTTGTAAAAGCCTGGGACAACCGGGATTTTACTTGCTCACCTGAACCCACAAAATACACTTTCCGAGAAATGAGGTTTCCTAAAATTCAAAAAAAAGATATTATGTACAGTAAGGATATTTCTTACCATGTTCATAAATGCTATGAACACACCATAAAAACTTGAGATATAAGAACAAGGTTTTAAATCATTTTAAATCGTACTATAATATTGTTGATTTAGTGATTCATGGATGAACTTAGTAACCCGCGGGTCACCCGCTGGTTAAGGTTAATCCCCAGTGTTACAACTTGTTTTTTACCATTTTATTTTATTTTGAACATGTTTTTTAAAAAATACAAAAAACTTTCAAAAAATGTATTTTCTATACAACTTGGCCAATTTGCGGCCATTCATGATTTTCAACCATTTCTCTGATTGGTTTCATATTAACAAAATTTTAAAATCAGAAAAATTTGAAAAGATAAAAAAGAAAATAAAAACTTTAGTAAGCATGATCATAGACAAGCAAGGAAAAGGGGACTAAAATGGACACAAGAGTTTCTAACCCCTTTCCCAAGCAACTAAAAGAAGTGTGTGCGCACGTGCTAGATAAATAAAAAAAGGGGTTAAAAAAAAACTTTAGCAAAAATGGTAAAAACATGTAGAGAGATTTTTGTAATTAGTGTTGCTTTGGACCTGTTATTTTTTTAATTTTTTATATTGTGTGTTCGAAGTTTTAATATATAATTTTTTTTTATGTATTAAAAATTTTATTATTTGTATATCAACTTTAGATAAATTAATTGTTATTAGACATTATTCTTGGATATTAACAGAAAAGATAATGAAATTGCTTGGTGTATGATTTTATTAGGTGCAAAAAGATTTCTAAAGATAAAATTATACTCGGATGTTGACCGAAAAGATCATGTAATTTCTTAGTACTTGACTTTATTTTGTGTAAATACTCTTAAAACCCTTACTATGTTGTTTTTTGTCTTGCAATTTTGGTTGCATATTAATCTTTTTTATTATCCAAAAATCAACCATCGCTATGGATTTTATCTTTAGATTTTTTGAAAGGATAATGAGACCACTAACATGGAACTTTATCTTTGTTATGCGCTAAATATCTTAATATATAATATTGTTTTTCATTGCAATCTTATTGTGTATTAATTGTATTTGTCCGTGAAAGCAGTTCAAGATATGCAAACCATCACTAAGTGTATCCTCAAAGGTTGTTTAGAGGGTAATAAAAGCAATTAATACGTAAGTGACTCTTTATTATATATATATATATATATATATATATATATATATATATAATAATGTCTGTTTATAAAAGAATAATAAATATTTCTTTTTATTTTTTATATTCCATGAATCTAGACCACTTGGTTCGAGAGACCCTACCAAGCTAATACTTTTAACTATTTAATAGGTTGCTTTTAAGAAATGGAGTAATACAATTTATATTTTTTTTCAAAAGACAAGAGTAATTTAGAATAAACAATGGGAGGTTTATAATTTCAAGGGCATGCTGGAAGTTAATATAGTTAATAAATCATCTTGCAGTCGGCTGGATAAATTATTTCTTAAAACCGAAAAATTCTTATTTTTATGTTTTTCATTGAGATTCTGGAGTTAACTTTTAAAAAACAAAACAAAAAGAAAAAACTAATAATTTTCCAAAATAAAATGAGGATTTCATTTCACTAATATAGTTTTTTATTACTATTAGTTGTTTTTATAAATTTGAAATGTTTTCTTCGAATAAACACAAGGCATTCTTTGAATAAATTTCATAAATGGCTAGTTGTGGATTAGAGCTACTTGCAGGGTCAGATTATTATTATTGTTTTCAGTAAAAAATATGTTTAGATGTTGAAAATGTGTTTTAAAAAAGAAAGAAAAATATGTTACTTAAGACATAGATTCAATTGGATAAATAAATTGGTTTGTTTTAATGAGATGATAAAAAAATAGACAATGACAACAAATGAATCAAATAAAAAAAAATAATCATGATAATCTCAAAAAAAATAATTTTTTAAAAGAGAAAAAATAATGTAGCTCAATTCTTAGTCTATCAAAAACAGAATGAAGAAATTGGGTGCAAAAAAGAAAATATTAGTATGACCAACCTGTAACCCATGTAATAAAGGCTGAGCTAACCCGTGTTAACCTATCAAACCCGCGACATAGGTCATGAGATCGAGATAACTCAATAAAAAAAAACAAAGAAAATCACAAAACCCTTCTTTTTTTAAAAAAAAATCAATGTTAAATGATGAAAGCTGAAAAGAAAATAAGTAGAAAAAAACGATGTTAACTTTTATTAACTTTTTAAACTTGTGACCCGAGTCATTAGACTGAAAGCACCATATATGGAAAAACTACAAAGTCTAAATTCTCAAACAATCAATTATCGAAGGATGAAATTGAAAAAAAAATTAATTATACAAAAGGATCCATAAAAAAAATTAGAAATCATGATAACAAGGATCAAATTGAAATAAAAATAAATTAGAGGACAAATATAAACTTTTGATTGAATTGTGAAATTGAAAAGAAAAATAATTTTAACAAAAGGACCAAAAAAATCAAAAGAATAAGGATCAAATTAGAAAACATAGCATATAAAAAAGGGATTGAAGGATGAAATTGAAAACAAATCAATATTTTACAAAAAAAGCCAAGACAAAAAATAGAAATAAAAAGAATAAAGACCTTTGAAATTTTGAAGGTCCAACATAAATTTTAAGAGGAGGAGAGAAAAGAGAGATATAGAAAAAAAAGAAAGCACCGTCGGCGACAAATCACCTCACTAACGCCACCATGCGCCGCCCCAACTAGAAAAGGACGTTGTGGCGATTCCAACAACACAATGAAAATGAATTTTTGGCCATTTGAAGATGATGTACATGCCATCAACTATTGGTTTTTTTTAATTATTTTTATATTTATTAAAATATTAAATTGTCATTCATTCAACCTGATAATAATTAACAAACTAGAATAAAAATACAAAAAAGCCCTTGGATGTTGGTTTAAATTTTTTATTTAAAAAGATAATTTAATTATCTCATCGTGCTTTAAAAATATAAAAAAACTCAGTTTTCCTCGATCAATTTAATAATAATCAATGAGTCTTGTAAAAAGATCATAACACCTCTAATATACAATTCAATGATTTTTTTTTTATGAAAAATATAAAATCATCAATACACACTAGTGAGCAGCAACCTAAATATAAAATCAACTATGTTTCTTGAGGATTATAATGTAATTTAAGTTGTTTTGAAAAGAAGAAGATAGTTTATAGGATAAACTCTCCAAACTTAAACAATTTTGTTTTTTTTTTTCACCAACACTTCATTTCCGAGTGAACTCATAACTCCTTTTTAGATTTAGTACATATTTAGTAATAATTCCATGAACAATAATATCTGATGAACATGGGCCCGGTGCGAGAAGATGAAATTTGAGTGGTTAGGATAAGAAGATTTCCCCAATGTGTTGCCGCCGGTTGTGGAGAAGTCACCGTATTGACCTCACGCCCCGCCTTGTTATCTGCTGCCTAACTGAGTCAGTCAGGCAGTCCAGTCATACTACCTTCACGTCCACTCGGTTGGTGAGCCGAGAATCGAGCGATTTCGGTGACTGCTACAGTTCAATTAATTACACAAAATTAATAATATATTTATGTCTAAATAATTCATTCACAGAAAAAACAATGAATAAATAAATTTGATTGAGATAATTATTATTCACCATGGGAGAAAAAACCGTTGATTTTGTTTGATTCCATGCGAATAATATTCTCGAACTAATATAACTTATATAAATACTAATCGAAATAAAAATTTTATTTAGATAATTTTTATTGTATAAATCTCTCATCATTATGCAAATTGACACTATAATAATGAAAATTAAACAAGAAACAATTCTAGATTAATGTATGATTTGATGAACCATCAAAACACATTTGAATCCCAAGCATTTGGTATCACACTTCGTTTGGAAGCAAAACACAAGGAAGATAAAAAAGAAAAAGAAAAAAGGCATTAATAATTAAGAATAGTTAATTTGTGGTTTAATGGCACATTTTACCCTTATATTTTATGAATTTTGTACAGTACATTTAATTTTTTTTAATGAATTCTATCTTTACATATATGTTTTCGTTAAGTTTTCTATCATGCTAATAAATTTGGATAAATCGTGTTACATATGGCAAAAATATGTATATTGACTTCTACCATCATTATCTAAAAATATATATACATATATAAAAATGAAGAAACAAGAAAATTTGAATTAAAAAAGGCAAAATCCATGGAAATTTATCAAATATTTTCTTAAGAATTAGAATTTAGCTAAAAATATTCTTAAACATTTTATACAAGAAAAGAGAAAAAAACATGTGAGAAATTTTATGGTGCTTGATGAGTAACTAATGATATTTTATTAGTTATTTTTTATGCCCACTTTAAAGAAAAAAATAGATATAACTAGAAGGAAAAAAAAATTCCTAAATGAAGATATTCTTATCACTTTTGATGGGTCATGAGTTTCAATTTTTTCTCTTCTATTTATTTTTATTTTTTTCTTCAAGATGGATCAATGAAAAGACTAAAAAGGTATTACTAGTTATTTTCTGAGCAATATAAAAATTTTCCACGACATGCAAGCACAAATCTTATATAAAATATTTTAAACTTATCAAGTATTTTTTTTTTCTTTGGGCCATTAGTTTTATGTTTTATGTTTTATAAAGTATGGTTGTTGACATAATTCAATTTTTACCGTCTTCTAAAAAAAATTAAACAACAAAATTTCTTGCCCAAAGAAGAAATAAAAATTGCTATATATATATATATATATATATATATATATATCACACTTGTACTTTGATTTCGGTAATTTTTCCAAAATCTTATAATTTTTAATAGTCTTTGTATTTTTTTATGCAAACAAGAAAAATAAATAAATAAAGAAGAAATTTTATTTTTTTAAAATATAATTAGAAGTTAAATCGAAAGAAATAATGTGAAAAGCACAATTGGCCAAAAATAACAAAATGAAGATCCAAGGAGTACATTGGAAAAGAAGAAAGAATGAGAGGGCTATAAAAATATGCAATTATGGGAAAACTTAAAAGAAATAACGAGAAAAGAGGTGCAATTGACAAAAAATGACAGTGTAAATTCGAGGACAAAATTAGAAGAGTTGGAAGAGACAGAGGAATGAGAGGGTTGTGAAAATAAGCAATTAGGAATTTCATTGAAAGAAATTTGAATAAAATAAGTACAATTGGCTACGCAAATAAAAAAATTCCATGGACCAAATGAAAAAGGCAACAAAATTAAAGGGCCAACATGAAAAACAAAAACTTCCCTTCCTAAAAGAAATGATTTCATTTTGTGTCTAAACAATATGATGTCATTTCATACAAAGAATAAAAGAAAAGACATACACCAAAACAATGTCATTTAGGTGCATGCAACAACCACCACTTTTTTTTTTTTTTTTGCAGAACTGTCCATCCATCACCTTTAAATCATTGCACTTTATCTTCTCACTCGCACTTCATTACATAACCAAAACACCACCACCTCCATTCTTGACATCTCCTCTCTCACCACCATTCATCCCTATGTCAAACAGACGTCTGAAACTATTGCAAAAAGATACTAAAGTAAGCCATCTAATCATTTTTTTTCCAATAAAAAAGTGACACTTAGGGATAGATTTTTCCCAATGGACCAAGAGTCCTAATCAAGCCACCTAGGAGAGCTACTAAAAGCTTTTCCCTTTCTATAAATAAAAGAAAAAGAATAAGAAAGAAAAAATAGAGCTGAAAAGAAAATGTCAAAGAGAGAGAGAACAAAAAAAGAGAGTTTTAAGATGATTTTTTTAGTTTTGTTTGAGCTACGAGTTTGTGTGAACCATGAGAAGGAAGAAGAAGAGAGAAAAAAAAAGGAGAAAAAATAAAGCTTGGAGCGAGAGAGAGAGAGAGAGAGAGAGAGAGAGAGAGAGAGAGAGAGAGAGAGAGAGAGAGAGAGAGAGAGAGAGAGAGAGAGAGAGAGAGAGAGAGAGAGAGAGTTTTTATAGTTAGTTTAGTTAGGAGGTGTTATAGGAGAAAAAAAAAAGTGAGAAGGAAAAGGACACAAAAAAAAAACCTAAATAGAGAAAAAGAAAGGGAAAAAAGAGTGTTTGAGTTGGAAAAAAAATGGAGTTTGTATGAGCTAGGAGGTAAGAAAGAAGAAGAAAAGGAAAAAGAAAAAAATAAGAAAAAAAGACAAGTTTTCCCATCAAAATGTGGTGAGAAAATTGCCAAAAAACTCCCTTCACCATAAGCACCATCTTCTTTGGTACTAGTAACACCCCCAACACACGTCCCTTTTTTGGAACTACTTTGAGGTAAGGCCTAATCTCTTTTACTTTTTTTCTTCTCTTCTCGCATGATTGCACAAGTTTACTACTATTTTTTTTAAAAATGCATATTATACTATTCATCCATGTATTTTTTTATCAGCTTTGCATTTACATTATCTTTCTTTTGTAAAAGTGTGCTTTCACCTATTTATATACATATGTGTGTGTACAAATTCTTTTTTGAAAATAGATTACTATTCTCTCATGTAATTTAATTTAATTTATTTTAATTAGCTTTACATTCATTTTAGCTTTGTTTCATAAAATATTTCTTTCATCTTTTTATGTATGCATGTGCGTGTAAATATTTATTTATAAAAAAGGGAATACAAATTATGTCGACGAGTTTTTCATCATGTTAGCTATATGTTTTGAGTAAACATTGTTCTTAACAACTAAGTTGACATGTATCCTAGTTTTTAGGGATTTATATAGGCCTAGCATGGTGTTTTTAACTTTAAAATGATTACAATAATAAGTTGATGTGTTTGCATCGTGCTAGCATCAAGTTTTGTTTAAACTTCAATTTTAATGGTTAGGTCAACATGTCTTCTAGTTTTAGGGAAAGATATAGACCTAACACACTATTTTTTACTTAGCATCATGTTTTGATTATGGATTTTAATAGTTAAGTCAACATGTATTCTTTTTTTTTTGGATTGATATGGGCCTAACATGATATTTTTAATGTTAAATGAATTTAATAATTAGTCAATGAGTTTTTCTAAAACCAGAGACCAACTTATTTTTAACACAATACTAGTTTCAACTCGCTTTACGAGAATTTTATTGAGTTGTAAGATTTGTAATCCAAGTCCCAATACTAACCCAACTATCATACATAAATATTAAATAACTTGTGAAAAAACTCAAAAAATGAATTTAGATAATTAATGGAATGTATGAAATGAATTTATGAGAACACATGGCTAAGTTAAACTTTCATTTGAAACGATGTAGTAATGATGATTTCTATCTTCTCTAAGGAATAACCAACCCCTTTCTTGAATATCTGGAATTAGTGCATGCTTTATGATTTTTAGTCTTCTTAATGAACTAGGTGAAAACTTTAAATTTTATTTATTTCCTCCAACGACCATTTTAGAGCCTTACATGCGTCGTATGTAGTGATAACATAATGACTCTGCTGGGGAAGCTAGGCTTAAGTCTATATACATGTGTTTTCTCATTAGTTTATTTATTTATTTATCTCTTTTATTGCCATTTAATGCTAAACATTTACTTTTCATGTTATTTAATTTTATATGTTTATTTTAATTTATTAGATTGAATATATATGCATATTATTTTTCAAGTTTTCACACACTTCATAAAACCATCAAAAGCTCTAGACTCGAGCTTGTCCCTCTTTAGAATTAGATTGCAAGATCCAAATGACAAGTGTGACTTATATCCATTGATCTTCACGTAGACTTCCACTCAATTTGGAACTCATCTTATGTATGAGGTATCATGGAGTTTCTCCCTTACTCATGTTCTATAAGGTTAAGAGGTCGAGTTACCTCATTGGTAATTTAGATAATCTGGGAACTTGGAAAATCATTAGAGGTAAACAAATTAAGTCAAACCATGTATAAGCTAGATCTTATCCATTTAGGTTAACCCTTGATAAGACAATAATTATATCACAACATGTCATATTTATAGTGCTTATATTAACCCTACTATTTCTCCATCGATCCTTACAGGAAGTGTGAAATGTCAGGGCATACTTAGATTACATTTGAGGATATGAGAACTAGATTTAAAAAGACCACTATGATAATGGGGATTGCCTACTAGCTAAACTTAAGTCTTAGATATTAGAGCGAGTAGAGATTGATGGAAGGATGCCTAATTTACTTAATTGTTAGATTGATGGGATATGTTATCCACCTATGACCATATTGAGTTTTAAAGATAGTATGGAGATATAGCCTAATGCTCAGAATTAAGGAGCAACCTATATACTTTCAGGCTATGATTGGATTTTGGGACCCTAAAGTATAGATGCTTCAGTTTTAACATAATGGATATGATACCTATTCTTGAGGAGTATAATTCCCTCTTGGCTTATCCAAAGTCATACTCGGTGTACTTTCATATACCCTGAGAATAGACCCTTTGAAATTGTGCCTGGCTGACTAAGATTGATTATAAGACCATGGACAAACATGTAGTTAAAAAAGGTCTTATTCAGGGTTATTTTAGGAATATATTAAAGCTAATGTTTAAAATAAGGTTGCAAGATAAGGAAAACAAAACATGCTTAAAGATTTTAGTATTGGGTATCTACGGGTTGATCTTATTCTTGTCAGTTGAGGTGATGATTGATTTTGAGGTTGTCAATGTACTCCAAGGTATGGATACCCTTAAAATTAATGATCATGATATTTTTAGATGATTATGGAAAAGGATTGCATTGAATATATCAAAAAATATCTTAACTATTAGGTGTATAGTAATAAGATCAATGTGTCCCCAATAACTTTGTTCAATATGGTATCTCTTTGACACTAATAATGAACAATGCCCAAAACTTCAATGGAAAAAAGATAGTGGAACTTTGTGAGCAGTGAAGGATCAAGTACCATAATTCATTCTTATACAGGTTGAAAATGAATAGTGTTGTTACCTCTAAGGAATGATATAAAATATTTCCCAATGCTTTATATACTTATCACATAACAATAAAAATGTTTATGGGATCCATTCCCTATTCATTAATATAAGAAATGGAGGTCGTGATGTTATTGGAGGTTAAAATCCAATCTTTGAGAGTATTGATAGAAGCAAAGTTATAAGAGTTAAAATAAGTTAGGATTTGTTATGAATAACTAAATATTATTATTGAAAAGAGACTAGCTGTCATTTATGATGGTCAACTATACCAAAAAACAATAGTTAGAGCATTTGATAAGAAAGCACACCCTAGGGAATTCAAAAAAGATGGCTTGGTGCTAAATAAGATTATTCTAATACTAGGGAAAGATAGGAGTAAAGGGGAACCCAACTATCAAGGTAAAAAGCCTTTTCAAATAGAGCACTTATTTTGTCTAATATGGATAAAGATGATCTCCTTAGACTTAAAAACTTTGATGCTGGAAAGTAGTACTATGCATGAATGTATTGATCTCATCCAAAGCAATAAAAAAGGAAATTTAGGCCAAATATCTATTTCTTGTATTCTATTTTTCTCTCTTGTATCAATTCTAATTCTTTATTTCATTTTCTATTCTTAGAGTAAACCTTCAAAGAAATAAATAAACCTTATATTTACACACTTCATGTTTTTCTTGATAAGCTAACAGTTCTTACAAAGATAATTTTATAGCAGACTTACTTGGATTCTTGAAAGCGACCCCTGCTGAAATCATATATTGTGTTTTTTTTTAACAAAACTAAATTGCATATTGATTTAAGAAATAACTTAATGTTCTTTAAAAGCAACATTTCAAATCTCATTCCATTATCTTAGAGGATTGGAATGGTAAATATGTTAGAAAAAGATTAATTTTGTGATCATGATCCAAAACATGTAGTTTCAATAGAAAGAGGCAACAATAATACGAACCTCTTGAACACACGATCAAGCAACCCATACACAAAGGCATCCATTCCCAGAAAGCCAAGTAAATCAGGTTTGATAATAGTGTGACACAAAGATAACTTGTATCTAGACACCAACACTATTGGAAACGAAAACTCTCACCTAATGAATATTGATTCACAAATAAGAAGTATAAGGATGACGCCATGAAGTCAGCTATTCTTTGATAAGTTATTTTTTAGTTCTTTAGAGAATCAAGGAAGGGAGAGTATCTCACCAACACACACACACACACAAAGTGTGGCAAATAAAAAGTTTTATCAATCTAAATTGTCTAACTTACACGTCTAGTTATGACTTTATTTATTACCCTGATCGTATCAAGTAACCTACCCTTCATTGGCCAACACATAAAAAAATGTTTTTCCAAGATCATCCTTATCTTGCACATCATATATGGCTTTAACATTATGAATAATGATGTGTAATAAGTTCAACATTCAGGGACCTACGATAAAATTCTCTGTCAGTTCGAGCAAATTACTTCGGATAAGGTCAAGACTTATTAATTCAGGTGGTTTGCGTCCAAAATAAAAAAAAAGGCCTTCTTTGGTTTATAATTAAAATATATCATTTATGGTCCCATTTTGAGCCTAAAAAATTATTTTTTAAAAAACTTGATTAGGATGATCCACCTCTAACATTTAGGGTATATAAAAATTGTAAGAGATCAACAAAGCTTCAAAGAAAAATCTTAAGCTACAACAAATCACCCATCACACTAAGGGAAAACAAAAATTACAATACAACTAGGTTATAACAGTTTACTCACAACATATCAAGAAAAACCTGTATTGAAATCACGAAGAAAAAGCTAAAGGATATGTAACAAGAAAAACAAAACAATAATAATAAAAAAGAGAATGATCTATTAGCATCAAATCAAAAGTGAGCCAAAATCTTAAAAAGCAAGAAAGTTGAGCATCAAAGAGCAAATGTTGAAATTAAGAGTTCACAGAACATGATTAATAACTAGTCAAAAATATTACATAAGCATTTTAAAGTGATCCTACATCTTTCAAAACTAAAGACACTTTTTGAGCCATTACATTTATTTTCTTTAAAACTTGTGCCTCATCCTATGTGCCTTTACAAGCGTTTTTAATTAAAAGGTGTGCTGACTAAAATTGATAAGTCAAGATCTTAAACACTTAGAAATTATTTTCAAATGAGTTACATTCTATTGACGTGCTACTTGCTATTATTCATGGTGTTAAAAAAATTTTAAACCCTAGGGGAAAATAGCCTTTTTGGAAAACCTCATGCATAAATATCTTACATGATCCAATAATAAATTGAAATTATTTTGAAAGACCACCCTATGATGTGGGTCACCATTCTTTTTGTATAAAAAACAAAATTTTCACTCTTCCAAAAACCTTTAATGGAGGTTGTATCAATTTATTTGAAAAAGTAGGTTTCGGTTTGGAAATATTATGTATTTTCTAAAGCAGAGTGCTTTAAAGCATCCATCAAGATAATCTTTATATTTAAAATGCACATTAATAGTTGTTTAAAATGTGTCAATGAAATCTTAAATACATGCAAAGTAAGGAATTTTTTGTAAAATCATGATAAATATGAATGAAAAAGCTTCAGTGTAATAAAAGAATGACAAACACTTAGGGCCAAGATCATAATATGGGAATAATTGCCATCCTCTAATAAAAAATAGGAACAAAGTTTCTCAACATAATAAGTAAGGATGGATTGCCCAAATAGATAGTGTAAATATCATGTAAGTTTTGAATGGCATGGTTTTGTGAAGCTACCATAATAGCACAAACATTTGAATTGAGGTTGTATCCAAGCAAACTTGAGCAAGCTAATAAATTGAAAGTCCTAAAGTTAGAAAATTTAAGAGCATGCAATTCCAATTGCCAATAAGGAAGTTGAACATAAAGGAAAACTTATATTTCTTATAGGTAAGCATTTGATTGATTTTTTATATAATTGTCACAACATTTCAGCTACTTTGTAAATAATTGTCGCAACATTTTAGCTGATTCAAGCCTAGAAAGGCTCCATTTAAACTTCTATTTTCTTTACTACCATGATATTAGTCAAGCTCTAATGAATTTGAGTTTAGCAAAACTCTAACAAATTTGAGCCCAACAAGGTTTTTTTCTAGAGTTTAACACGACTCTTGAAAAGTTTTTTGTTTTTGAGCCCAACAAAAATCCAATGACTTTGAGTCCAACATAACTTCAGTGGATTTGAACCCAATAAGGTTCTTTCTATTTTAAGCCTAGTAAGGCTACTGTAATTTTTTTTCTTTTTATTATTTGAGTCCGATAAGGTTTCGATGAATTTGAGTCTAACAAGAATATAGTGAATCTAAACCTAGCAAGGTTCCTTTTTATTTTGAGCTTTGTAAGGCTTATGCAAGTTCTTCTTTTTAAATCCTAGAAGGCTTCAACAAATTCAAACCCTTTGAGGTTCTTGTAAATACCTTTTCTTAACAACTTTCCTAAACAAAACCTAAGAAAAGCACTTTTCATTGACTTTATATTATACATGTTGTAAATATAAGAAACCTATCATAACCTAATTTTGACCCCCTCTCACGAAACAGAACAAAAACTTTTCTTTTCCAAAGTAGAAACAAAAATTGCAAACAATTTTTTTTTTTAAAAAACCATGCTTTTGCTTTAATTTCAGTAATTTTCCTAAATCTTATTATTTTTCATAATTTTTGTATATTTTTGTTTTTATGAAAGCAAGCAAGTAAAAACAAAATTTTAAAAATAAGAATTATGCAATTATGGACAAAAATGAAAGAAACAATGAGAACAAAGGTGCCATTGGAAAACAAATAATATAATAAAAATCCAAGACTAAATTGGAAGAAGTTGAGGAATGAGAAGACTGAAAATGTGCAACTAAGGATAAAATTTAAAGAAATCCGAAGAAAAAAACAAAATTGGCTAAGAAAATCAAAATAAAAAATAAAAATCAAGATCCAAATTAAAAACAAAGGCAAACTTGGAAGGCTAACTTGAAAAAATATACCCCTTTTTAATAAAAATAATATCATTTCATGCCTAAGTGAAATGATATTATTTCTCCCAAAGAACAATACACACACACACACACACACACATATTTACCAAAACAATATCAGTTTGATGCATGCACTAACCACTTTCTTCCTTTTATTTTCCCTACAAAATCACCCATTTACTACTCCCATCTACTAGCCTTAAATTATTACACTTTATCCTCTCTGTTAACCTAAAGGTCTCTAGTACTTATGATTTTAATAATTTTGATGATAACAACAATTTAGCAAATTTAATGTGTATGCCAAGTTTTTAATGTTGTAGGAATTTTCTTCTTTATCAATTTGGAAAAATATAGACATTTTATATGCCAAATTAACTTGGAAATGGCTAAGCTTAATCACATATAAACAAGTCATTGTAGAATTTAATTTGGCATCACAAAAATAATCTTTCATCCAAAAATACTTTTTATTGCAAATTTATACAAATTGAAAAACAAGTTATGAGAAAATATTATATCATATATTTTGGCATTATTACTTAAATTGTTTGAATGGATAACATAAATTTGATCCAATGATTTCTTGTCTTTTGATTACACTAAAAATTTATTGTCCATTTTTAACTAAGTGATAAACAAGTAATTTGGAAGAGTTGTATTTAACTTATTTTACACTTAATATTTAACTTATCCTAAACTTAATGTATAACTTGTTTTACACTAAAAAACTCTTATAACAGTTTTTTCTCTTTCAAAATGCATTAATTAGCCATTTCTAATATACAAAGAGATGATTCAAAATTCAAAAACTTTTATCAAAGCTTTAAACTCTTTTTGCATCAATCCTTTCTTTTATATCCTTGAGCTAGATTACTTTCTATAAAGACTTGAGTTCAATCTATTATACTCTTTTCTTAATTGTAAAGTGTGAAAAATCATTATGAGAGATAATTCATTGTGAAAGTGTGAGTGACACTTAAAGCATTTAGGAATATTATGGTTGTGAGGTTAAGATTTTGACCATTAAGAAAGATTATAAGTAAAGGTTTTATAATCTTAAACCTGCAAAAAGATTAGTGTATAGGTAAGGTTTGGCCCATGAAGAAGACTATGAGTTGTTGGTGAATACTTAAATTATGGTTTAAGAAGTGGAGTAGGCGATTGTCCAAACCATTATAAATTTGGTATGTCTCTCTTAATTTATATCTCATTTACTTTGCACCTTTCATATTGAATTTTTGTTTTGGCTATTTAAAGTGTTAAAAGATTAAATTTTTTAAAGTACCATCTCTCAATTAAGCCCCTAATTCACCCTCTCTTAAATGCTTTTTAGACTTTCATTTGGTATCAGAGCTTAGACTTTTAATCACCTATGAGAAAAGATCATTTTACTAGAAGGTCAATGCTTAACTAGGGATCCTTTCTTTAAAGGTAAGAATCATACTTATCAGAAAGTTAAGATGTAAACTTTTCTTGAGTCAACAAATATTGAATTATAGGATAGTGTTAAGAGTGAATATACTCGTTCTACTAAGATAAGTTTAGATGGAGATGTTAGTTTAAAACCTATATATGAATGAGATGATAAACAAAAGAAAATATATAGTTATAATGCTAAGGCTAAGAATGTTTTCTTTTTTTAACTTAATCATGTGGAGTTCACTAGGGTTCAGAATTGTAAAAAAACTTTTGAAATTTATAAGCTTTTAGAAGTAATCCATGAAGGAACAAGCCAGTTTAAGGATTAATTAGTCTCAATAAAGAATATGAACTATTCAAGATGAAGCCTAATAAAAGTATACGTGAAATACACAATAGGTTCATCACCTTTGTTAGTGAACTTGTTAGCTTAGGTAAAGAGATCACAATTGAGGAAATGACTGGTAAAATCTTGAGGTCTATGCCTAGAGCTTAAGAACCCTAAGTTACTATCATAAAGAAGGCTAAAAATATTAAAACACTTGACTTTGATGAGTTTATTAGTTCATTAATTGCTCATGAAAGAAAAAAAATCAGGAGCTTGAGATTGAAGATAAGAAACCAAGAAAAAATCTTTAACAGCTTAAGAACCCTAAGTTACTATCATAAAGAAGGCTAAAAATATTAAAACACTTGACTTTGATGAGTTTATTAGTTTATTAATTGCTCATGAAAGAAAAAAAAATCAAAAGCTTGAGATTGAAGATAAGAAACCAAGAAAAAATCTTTAGCATTTAAATTGGTGACTAATCATAAGGAAATAAATGAATATAATAATGAAGAAGATGATGATGACATAGCTATAATTGCTAAAGAATTCACAAAGTTCTTAAGGAAGAAAAAGTATAGCAATCAGAGGATTTTTTTGAAGAGAAAATGTTGACAATAGAGAATTAAGCAATAGAGATACTATCATGTGCTATGAATGTAAGAAACCGAATTATATGAAGTATGGTTGCCCTAATTTTTAAATTAAAGCTAAGTTTGACAAAAAAAAAAAAGAAAAAGGCAATAAAGACAATTATTTAGGATGATGAGGATGATAGCACAACCTCTTTAAAATATGATGTTTCTAACTTGGAAAAATTATCCAATCTATGTTTGATAGCTAATATTGATATCATAAAAAAAAGTTTGATTGATGACCGATAACTCCATCGATATTAATGGGGTAAATAAACTTGATCCTTAAATCATATTTGATGAATTGAAAAATCTATTTGAAGAATTATATCATGATTTAAAGAAAATGCATAAGAAACTTATGTTGCTTCAAAATAAACTTGATACTATTTCAAAATATTTTAAAAGACAACTAAGTTCTTTGAAAGATGCATCTAATTCATATCTTTCCAATGAGAAATTAGCCAAAGAAAATGAGATCTTGAAAGCTCAAGCTTTTTTATTTAAACTCTACTTTAACTATATTCATGAAAGGAAAGGAGAACCTATATCTACTTCTAAGTATCAAAGATGTGTGTTTAAGAAAAATTGTTTGAGATATAATCCAATAATAATAATAAAAAGCTTTACTCAAATTTCTTTGTTAAGGCATCAACATCTTCAAAACTATGTATTTCTTGTGGTAAAAATAGATTTCATGAAAAATATTGCATTCATAAGAATTTTGCAATTAAAACCAAATCTATTTAGGTGCTAAAAGGTGCATTTTACTAACATAAATGGACCCATAAGATTATGAATTTTTTCATTATAGGAAGACAGGACAAATTATATTTAGATAATGAATATTCAAGACACATGATGAGATACAAATCCAAATTAACTTCAAATAAAAAAAATAATAGTTGACATTCAAAGACGATACCAAAGAAAAGGTAAAGGAAATCATTAATATTAAAAGTCCCATAACATTGAGCATGTTTTACTTATTGATGGTTCAAAATATAATTAGCTTAGTAATAACCAACTATGCGATAAAGGCAGTAGATTACAATGCTTGGTTATTCATATTATTAATAACAAAAAATAATTTGTAGTGGAAAAATACTTGAAAACACTTATGTGATTGATATAAATAAAATTGATAATAATGTTAAGTGTTTTAGTATTTTGTTAGACTCATATTGCATATGACATTAAATACTTGAACACGCCAACATAGAATTGATTAAAAAATTATCATAAAAGGTATTATGAAAGGACTTCAACATCTTGAATATAAAAAGAAAGTGATATGCAATGCTTGCCAATTTAGAAAGAAAGTCAAGAGCTCTTTCAAAGCTAAACATCAAGGATTAATTAAAATATATACATATTAACCATGTCCAACCCAAAAAATACTTGCATACTTCTCTCCCTTTGCTATTCCTAAAAGGGAGGATAAGTATAAATCTATAATAATAAAAGCATGATTAAACATCAAATTTGCAAGTTAAAAGATAAATAACATAAGAAATAAGATAAATGTATGAAACTAGGTGATAAATGACAAGCCTAAGAGTTGCCTTGGTTACTTTATGATGAGGTTTTGGCTAGATCTTCTTCTTCTTACTCTTTCTAAAAATGGAAACATTAGGACCAAGAACAAGAGAAAAATCAATTATAGGAGATATTTGACATGCACAAAACATATATGCTTGAAGATCCTAAATTTGTTTATATTGCTCTCACATTATAAATATAAGATTATCTTTTCTTTGGTTGAGAGAGGTGAGAGTTAGCTGTGAGATAGAAGAATAATGTTTCTTGCAAACAAACTAACTAGTCTCATCATCCTAATTGAACGATGTATGGACAAAATAACTATTGTTGAAACAAATGGATGATTCAATATGTGGTCATTTAAGTGTAAATTGTTTTACTATAAAGAACATGGTGAAGAAATAACCATAAATTAGAGCTGCATTTTTGGAGTGTAAAATAGTTAAAATGTTTTGAAGAAAAAAAGGTTGAAAGGTTGATTTTCCTATAAGTTTTTAGAATAACCTTGATCCAAATAGTAAGCCAATCAAGCTCACCATTAGGATTAACAATAAGATGATAGACCACCTTATAGAGGACACAATCCAAAATTATTAGAAGGACCAAGCTAAATCGCATGGCTATTATTTCATCATTGTGCTAAAAAAGGTTTGGTATTGTTTATTTGATGGTAAAGTCATATGCATATTGGTAGGACCATTTCTCTATAAACACATCATGTCCTTTAGTAGGTAACATCAAGAATAGAGAAAATTCTTGTAAAGTAGTGGTAGAGGTGATAGGCTTCTTATTCACCATACTAGTCAATTCAAAGGTTTTTCTATTTGACCTAGAATTTACTCCAAAGTTTGCATAAACTTTCCTAACCATATTCACAAATACCTCTCGACCTTCACTTCCAATAAAAAAATTCTATTGAGCATGGGTAAACAATTTATCAAAATTAAAAAAAAAAACTCTCCTAACTCATTGAAAGTTACATTACACCATTTAAGAATACTTTTTTCTTAGAGTTTTTTAGTGTAGTATTTTTTAAAAGAGTTTTGGTTGACAAAGAATTCTCTAGGATAATGTATATTTTGATTTTGGAAATTCAAATTTCTATAGCATAACATTTAAGAGTATTCAAGGCTTGACAAGTTGTTAAAATCTTTTAAATGAATAATGACATAAAGATGGATGGGACAAGTAAGTGTAAATGAATAATTTCTATAGCATATCATTCTTCTTTATGTCATATATATATATATATATATATATATATATATATATATATATAAAACTTCCAAAATCAAAATATGCATTATCATGCTAGTTTTTTTGCCATTCCTTATTCTCTTGTTTTTCCACCATTTCTCTTCTCTTTTACTAGTCTTCATCATCTCTAGAACTCTAAACTTATCAAGATATCTTATTTATATAAACAAAACCATATATTTATTTTACCATACCTCCAATAAAAACATTCATTTCACCATTTCCAACTATAATGATCAACATTCATCTTCTCAAAACAACACTAATTTATTTAGATAATCTTTCATAATTCCATTCCATAAAACATCTATGAGTTTCCTTTTAAGGATAGTCCATACTATCCAAGAGAATTCTTTGTCACCGAAAACTCTTTTGAAAGATACAAGACTCAAATAGCAATAACCATTATCCTCGTAGCGTATTCGAGTTCCAATAAATTGCTAGAGTTTTTTTATGATAAAACTATAATCTTTAATATAATAGTTTTTTAATAACTAATTGAAATATAATTAGAATTTGGAAATAAAGGGTGAAAAAAATAAATAAAGAGTGTTTTTGCAATTATATATATAAAAAATATACAAGAACAATACATAAGAATGATGTCGGGTTAGGCTACATAAACCTGAAAACCCTTTTTCTTTTCTCATCTCGAAGACAAAACTCTTGAACTTGTTTCGCAGTTTGCTTCTAGGTAATTTGATTTTATCATTAGTTCTCAATCAACGTTAGTTACTTCCTTTTTAGTCTTTAATCTAAGTTAAAACTGCTCTAAATTAGTACTTAACAAAACAAAAAAATTTCACAAAATATTCAAGTTTCTGTTGTTAAAGGAGGAATTCAATGACTAAAAAAGACGCATTGTTAACAGGTGTAATGTAACTCTTAATGAGTTAAGAGCTTTCTCCAATCTTGGTGAGTTGTTTACCCATGCTTAATGGATACACATTGTTAACGAGTGTAATGTAACTCTTAATGAGTTAAGAGCTTTTTCCAATCTTGGTGAGTTGTTTACCCATGCTTAATGGAACTATTTTATGAGGAGTTCAAGTTGAGAGGAGTTTGTGAATATGGTAAGGCAATTTTATGTAAACTTTGATGCAAAGTGTACGTCAAATAGAAAAACATTTGAATTAACTAGTATGGTGAATAAGAAGTCTATCACCATTACTTCGCAAGAAGTTGCTCTATTTTTAATGTTAATGTTGGTTCATTTCGCAAGTGCATGAATCGTAACAAGTAATAAAATGATGAGTAGAGTATCGTCCCATGAAGATCTGTAAAAATTATTAATAGTTACCAAAATCTTTGAAATTATGATCTATTTGAGAAATCGAATGAGATAGTTTACAAAACAAAAATTAATGATTAAAAACAAACAACCAATTAATTAAATATTATTGAATTCAATTTTACTGATTTTAGGATTTCTGACTTACCGTAACTATTCCTATGTGAACTTCCTCAATTGAATTAATTACTCCTAGTGTTGATAATCAGGTTTTTCTAATTTAAACACTAATCTCTCTCAAGTATCAATAAATTATTTCGACAAGCAAACTTCATGTTTTTTATGAAATTTCTGAACTTGTCAAAATTTATTAAGTACTGTAAAACCTTTAATGATTACAAAAGTTCCTAGGATATCTCTATCCTATAGATTTCTTAAGGTATTTCAAATAATGGCTAAAATAATTATCACTTCTCAGTCTTAAATTGAATTCCAAATGATGCAGATGCTGGACAAACATACACAAGCATTAAACATAGAAGGAAATACTCAACAACTAATGTAATAATTCAATCAAAGAAATTATTTACATATTCATAGTAAGGTTACATAAAAAATCTTAGAATAAAAGTCTACTCTATAGTTAAGTTAAAGAGAAACAAACTTTATACGATGAACATCACTCAAAAACAGAGAATGACAGTAGAATAGATAGGTGTTCTCCAATCTTCTTTGATTTTCATCCCCCTTTTTGTCTCTGCTTTTGTCTCACTTTGAGCCACCTCCTCTCTTGTTTTTGGTGTATTCTACGGTCTTTTTATGTCTCTCTGTCTCCCCATTGAACCCCTATTTTTTCTCTTTTATATTCTAGCCTCTTTACCCCAGATGGAAAGAAGAAAATTTCCTTTTCTGTTTCGTATTTCTTTCCTAATCTGATATTACAGGCCAAATTTAAGGCAAGAAACGTGTGAATTCAAAGATCTTTATTTCTAAAGAAATTGTAGAAAATCAAATCTTCTTTCCAACGACACCAATCTTGCAATTTTTGGATCTCTGAGACTCGAGATATGGGTCATAATCCAGGATAGAATTTAGAGTGCAGAAAGTTCAGGTCTGATTCAATCCATGTTTTTCGACTCACTATTTGGGTATCGAAACACCACAACTGAGTTCTATGCCCTTCATATATTTTATAGACCTTCTTCTTAGATATTTGAAAATGGTGATGAATGCCTAGAACTGAGTTGTATAGCTTTCTTTGCAGCCCAAAATCAATCAATGTTCGGTTTTACTGCCGGATTCTACCTACTCAGTAATCTAGTGTCTGAAAACACATTAATTTCCTATGAGGTCAATAGTTCAAAAAGGGATCCAAAATTCTAATTAACTTGTGCAACACATCCAAAATATTTCAAAATCAAGCATGAATAATGGAAAATATACATGCTAAAAATTCCCTTATCCCTACTAAAAGGTATGATGTGTTTAAAAAGAATGATCATATATGTGTATATATATATATATATATATATATATATATATATATATATATATATATGGAAATGACATTCCCATCAAATGAACAATGCCAAATCCTTTTTGGTACAATGTTGAAGCAAGGCCTTAAGATCTAGGTCGGCAACCTATTAATAGTTTTGGATTGTGTCCTTCATGAGGTGATCCATTATGTTATTGTCCCTTATGGGGGTCCCGGTGGTGAGATTGATTGGATCATTATTTAGATCATAGTCAGCATGAAACCTCATAGGAGAATCAACCTTCAAGCTTTTCTTATTCAAAACATTTTAATCGTTTCACCTTCCCAAAATGCAAACATTTTAATCGTTTTACCTTCCCAAAATGCAACTCTAATTTATGGTCATTTCCTCACCATGTTCTTCATAGTCAAATGTTTTACACTTAGAGGACCACATGTTGAATCATCCTTTTATATCAATAACAATTATTATCTCCATACCTTATTCAAATGGGATGATGAGATATGTTAATTTGTTTACAAGGGAAAAATAAGTAACTTTTTGGGATCTTCAAGCACCAATGTTTTGTGTATGTCAAATATCTGCCATAAAGGATTTCCTTTATAGTTTTGGTCTTAATGCTACCATTTCTAAAGTGATGATGATGAAGAAGATCCAGTCATTATAGAGTATCCCAACCAATTCTTATACTTGTTGTTCATCACCTAGTTTCATGTATTTATCTTATTTCTTATGTTATTTATCTTTGAAGTTGTGAATTTGATACTTAATCATGCTTGTATTATTGCAGATTTATTGTCTATCCTCCCTTTTTGATATCACAAAAAAAGGAGAAACATGCATGTATATTTTTGGGTTGGACATGGATAATATACATGTATTTTAATTAATCCTTGCACTTTTCTATGGCATGTAATATTTTATGTTGAACTTGGTGAATAATATTATATGTTGAACTATGGTATCTTTGCACTTTTCTATGGCGCGCGCGCGATGTTGATATCTTTGCATGTCATAATTATTCTTTAATATGCACATTAGTAGGGGGAGTTTCTAAATATTTGAGATGCATATTAATAAGCATATTATTAAATAATATCTTTATCTTTTTAATATACTTTTTTGTTATCATCATAAAAAAGAAGAAGAGATTATTAGCCCAAAGGTCTCTACCTATGCTTTTAATAATATTGATGATAACAATAATTTAACAAATTTAATGTGTATGTCAAGTTTTTAATATTGTTAGAAGTTTTCTACTATAACATCTTGGAGTAATAAGAAATTTTTAGACGCCAACTTGACTTCAAGATACCTAAGCTTAATATCATGTAATCAAGTATTTATATAATTTAATTTGGCATCATAAAAATAGTCTTTCATCTAAAAATACTTTTATCACCAAATTTATACATAGTGAAAAACAATTCAAGAGAAAATCTTCAATAAAATATTTTAGCATTATTATTTATTTTTTAGTTTACATTCAAGAGTTAACTTGTTTTAAACTCAATGTTTAACTGGTTTTACATTCAAAACTCTTATAACAACTCATTGTCTCTCAAAATATATCATCTAGTCATCTCTAATACATGAAGAGATACATTAAACAAAATATTGTATTTCAATTTTGAGTGAATGAATAATGACTATGTGCTCAATTCTCATATATAAATATCACTTGTTCACTTCATATAAAGTAAATTACAATACTTGATGCTTGAAAACTTTATAATCTAAAAACTTTATTAGTTTCATAATTTTTTTAAAGGTTTAAACTCTATTTGTATCAATCTTATATTTCATATCCTGAACAAGATTACTTTCCATAAAGACTTAAGTTCAATATATTTTTATAATCTTGAACTTGTAAAAAAATTATTGTATTAGTAAGATCTCACCGTAAAAAAAACTATAAGTTGTTGGTGAATATGTGGATGGTGATTTAAAAAGTGAAATAAGGGATTTTGTAAACTATTATAAATTTATTATATCTCTCTTGATGTCTATCTCATTTACTTTGTATCTTTTATATTGAATATTTGTTTTTAATACTTAAAGTGTTAAAGGATTAAATTTTCTGAAATATCATATCTTCAACTAAGCACCTAATTCACCTTTTAAGTGCTTTTTATAATTTCACTCTCACCCACGCTCCATGACACAACCAGAACACCACCACTCCATAATTTCACTCTTACCCATCCCATGTCGAGTGGTCTAGAGAGAGAGAGAGAGTTTGAAATTGGTTTGAGCTAGGAGGTGACGGAGGAGGAGGTAGAATAAGAGAGAGGAAAAAAAAAAGAAAACCCACAGAGAGAAAAAGAAGTCAAGGAGAAAGAGAAGAAGAAGAAAAGTTTAAGCAGAGAAACCTAAAGTCGGTGTCAGTTAGGAAAATGAAGTTTGAGTTAGGAGGTGGTCAGAATTAAAATCATTTCAAAAGACAGACTTGCCGTCAACCAAAGATTAGCTGCAAAGGGCCCCTGCCATGCCATGCCATGCCATTTGGTAGAGAAATGACATCAAGACGAAGAGTGTTTGGAGAACAGACAACAAAACCAAACGTGACACCGAGCCCATCGTTACCGTAGCATCATCATTGGAACTGAAAACCCAGGCATCGTCGTCAATTAAGTCCAAAGGGGCCTTATTCAAATGGAGGAGGTGGCGTTTGAGACAGAAACCATGCATCCAAATGCCCCTCAGCCGGCTGACCCACCATCATGGAGGGTCACAAAACTAACGACCAAAAACTTCTTTATTTTAGGCTTTGATTTGGGATTACTGTTCCCTAATCTTGTTCCATCCCTTTAATAAATACTAGTGATATTAATGTTGGTATAATATTAAAATATAATTAACAATAATTCCCACGGTTCTCTACCTTACAATCTATAACTCTTTTTTTTTTTTTAGGAAACCCCATTCTCCGAAAAGCATATTTTATGAGCCCAGATGAGTGAGTAAAACTCCGGCTGTCCCAGGCTCTTATCATCTATGACCTAGCTACCTATGTGACAATATTGCAAGCATTAGTTAGTAATTGGTTGAAAAAGTATCTCTGCTATTCTTAGCGATGTGAAATTAAACTTGATTCATCCAACACTCATTGAATCTAAAACTCCTTAGAAAAAAAATACTGTACTTCTATATTAAAAAATATTTTTCAATGTAATAACACCTTTATCCTTTTATCCAAAAAGTTTAATATTAATTATCATTAGTATTTAAATTTGTTTCACATGATTAATTTATTATTATTAAATTGAATAGAAATAAATAAGGTTTTTTTCCATTTTAATTTCAAAGTAAAACGATCAAACTACTTTTCGTATTTGCACAATGTTTTTATCATTATTAAAATGTCAGTTAAGATAAAATAGCATATATAAAAAATAATAAAAGATTAAAATTTATAGTGAAATAACTTAAATATTCTTAAAATAAAACGAAAATCAAACTGATTCAAGGGGTTTCTTTTGTCTTTTCACAATGATTTTTGCGTTATTATTAAGTCAGTTAGGGGGTAATTTAGTATTTGGTTAAATAAAAAATAAAAAAGAGTAGGCACGTGTAGGGTATTGGGAGGCGCACGCACTTCGGGCAGCATGTGCGGTGCCTCCCAGCATCCAAAAATGCTCTTTCATCATATCGTTGGAAGCGTTGTCGTGTCATTGAAAGTGTTGTTATGTCCTATTCCATGTGAAGCAGTGCATGTTGGCATTGGCGGTCTGGTTTATCACCGATAAACCTTTCTTTTTTTCTTTTCTCATTGCCTGAAAATTATAGTTTGGTCCTCTTTGTTATTGATATTTCAACTTCAATTTTTATTTTTTGTTATTGGCCCTTTTGAAAAAAAAAATGATCAATCTGTCATCGTTTTCTATTTTTCTTGTTAAATTAAATTAAAGTCAAATTATTTAAAACATCGTTGTAGCAATTGAACATCGTGTTTTGCACAAAAAAATAGTCTAGCCTCGTAACGAAGCGCAGACACCGAGTCCAGTGTAAAACTAGAAGAGAAGGAAAAATTGCCCTTATTTTGTACTCTAAGATATTTAATTCTATAATTTTTAATAAGAAAATTGCCTCTATTATATTCAATGGGAAATGTAAGTTAAAGTAAACCATATATATATAGAGATTAACCATTGGTTTATGTTCACGAGAGCTCTAGTTTTGAGACATGAATTAATTAGGTTTTCTTATTAAAAAAAACTAATTATTTAATTCTTTTTGTCCATTTTATATTCATTTTACATTCATTTATTTTAAAAAATAGAGAAATGAAAAAACTAGATATTATAGATGAATTAATATCTCTCCTTATTATAAAAACTAATTATTTAATATTGTCATCCATTTTATGTTCATTTATTTATTCATATTTTAAAAAATAGAACAAGAAAAAAATAGATATTATAGAGAGATTATTGACATTGGCTAAGAGATTAAATAATTAATTTTTATTGTAAGAAAAAATTAATTTGTTTCTCAAACTAGAGGGATTAATTTATAATTTACCCTTTTTTAATGATTTTTTGGTTTTTTATCCCTTTCAAGTAGAGTCTTAGGTAATTATGTGCATTTAAATGTGGATGGATTGGTTTATTCATGATAATTTTAAAGAACAACTCTGCTTGCAACATGATATAATTAATATAAGTGTGTTGGATATCATGAGAACATTTCATGTGTCTTTTGCAGTCATCAATTACCTAAAAATCAGTGCATGTATGATATATGGTTAAATCATTCATGGCAGACATTCAGACCTCTACTTAATTATTTAACCGTGTGGTTCGAGATATTTTTTAAAAAATATATAAAAATATTTAGATATTATTATTATTATTATTTAGAATTTTTTTTAACTATATAATTATTGATTCGATATAACACAATTAACTTTAAAAGTACAATTGTACGACTTATAAAAAATAATTTGACTAAGAAAAATTTCAACTTGATACTTTTTTTAATATTAAGATAACAATATAGTGGATTGATTTGGATTAACTCAGGTTGTTAATATATCAAATCCATGACCCGGGTTATGAGGTTATGATAACCTCATAGAAAATAAATCAAAATAAATTTTGAAGTTCTATTTTCAATCAACCCAATATTGAAGAACAAAATTTTAAAAAAAAATCGATTAAAAAAAGGACCTAAAAAGCGACATGAGTTAACGTGTCAAACTCGCGACCTATGTCATAAAAACATAATAACCTCATAAAAAACAAATCAAAACAAATTACGAAATTTAATTCCTAATCAATCTAATATTGAAGGATGAGATTAAAAAAATTTAAAAAAAACATAAAAAAGAATTGAGTCAATCTATCAAACTCATGATTAATTAAAAAAAAACACGATTTAACTTAGACTAAAACAAATTTTAAAGTTTAGTTCTCAATCGACTCTATTGGACTCAATATTAAACAATAAAATTTATAAAAAATTAATTAAAAAATAACAAGAAAAATGAGTCAAGTTAACTCTAATTAACTCATTAAGCATTTTCTAGTCATGAGGCCGGGACAACCTAATAAAAAGCAAACCAAAATAAATCATGAAAGTATAATTCCCAATCAAACACAATATTAAATGATGAAAGTGAGAAAAAAATCAATAAAAAAAAACTGAGTTAATTGGGTTAATCTACTAAATTCGCAACTCAGGTAATAAGACGAGGACAATCCAATAAAAATAAAATCTATTTTTTAATGACCCGTGACTTGAGTCATGATACTAAGATAACCTCTTAGAAACAAAACAAAAAAAAATAACCTGATTTAACCGGGGTTAAAATATCAAAACCCGCAACTCTAATCATGAGATCAAGATATCCTCATATAAAGTAAACCAAAATAGACTATGAAACTCAATTCTCAACTGACTCAATGTTAAATGATGAAATCAAAACAAAAATCAATTAAAAAAAAGACTAAAAAAACAACTCAAGTCATCTCAAATTAACTCGTTAAGTACTATTCCCGGGTATTGAGGCCAGAATAACTTAATAGAAAAAAAATAAAACAAATCATGAAGTCTAATTCTCAATTAACATAATTTTTAATAAATAATGCTTACTAAAATCTTCTTTTCATGACTTTCCTTTTAAAAAATATGTAGAAATCCTCTTAAGCATAATAAATAGGAGTGATATGGTTATAATGCCCCTTGTATTAATGAGAATATGACCTTATTTAGTATTAAAGGACTACACCAAAAAGGCAAGAAAATACTATAGTTTGTAGAGATATCCTAACCTACAAGGATCTTTATTTTGGACTAATGATAAACATAGTTTTTTTAAAAATTATTATCATTAATAATGCACGAACAATCTCCAACAAGTGTTAATTTTTGTACCCAGCAATCCGTTTTGCTAAAGTGTATTAGAATAGGTAGTTTTATGAATAGTTCCATGTTCTTTAAAAAATTGATGATATTCTAATTGATGATATTCTCCCCCATTATCACTTTGATGAACTTGTACTTTTAGATTCCATTAAGCACACTCAAGTCATTCTAGTACAGTCATTAAAAAAAGTAACAAATCAACATGATTCATCTAAGGCAAGGATATTGGATGGACTCCATACATTAAAGTATATAATCATAAATGGGTATGGACTTTTATTCAAACTTAATGGAAATAAAGCATGATAGTTTTTTTTCTTGTTCACAAAAATTACATAAAAAATTAAAATCATCAATATTTTTAATTAAACTAGGAAATGACTTCTTTCAATAACCAAAGAAGGTATGCCCTATAGCAAACCATTCTTAAAGCTTGACGTAGCTTGTCGGAACTTTTTGATGCCAAGTCCAGATAATATAGATTCCCTCGTATAATACCACAACAAAGTCCAATTAATACATGTGTTCTTTGCAACCTTGAGTAATATGCCTTTTTTTATATAATTTGTTTAAAAAAATTATATTAGCATGATGCATGTTAATAAGATTAAAAAAATTTAATAATTATTTTTTTATCTCACTTTGTAAAAACAAATCCAATTATATGCTTTGATGCAAGTCTAACAACCTTATAACTAATCTTTAAAATATTTTTTTGAGTTTATACATGTTTTGCAAATTTAGTTGTATATTCCAAAAACTGTTTAAGATTTTTATTTGATTTTATAAGGTTTTTATGTATGCTTTAAGTATACAATTTTGAACTATATAAAGTGTTTAGTTAATTTCACTAGTTGTATAACTCATGTTGAAAACTTGTCTACACAAGTTTATTTTTCTTGTTTTACTTCCTTATTTTGAGAAGCCAATTTTATTTCTATAATTTGGCAATTGTTTGACGAATTTTATCATGAATTTAACTAAAGAATTGGTTGTTTCAACCAATATTGCTTCAACAATTACTACTTTGATAGTAAAGGTTCCACCATCATCTATTGTGATACATAATGAGAAACGTGAAGAGTTCATTGGACTTTCAGATATGGCAACTTAAAATGTTGTTTTATGCGACCACTTTGAACTTGAGAAAATTCTTGCCTAAAAAGTGCTAAAATTGTCAAATTATAAATCTTATTTCATTATTGTGGTATCTTTGGATGTATAGACTCATAATTATTTTGTGTGCAAAAAATACTTATTGAAAGATTGCACAATACACAATATGATTTCTATAGTTCAATTAATAGTGCAAATGTATTTTGAAAAGCTTTGGATAAAAAAGCTCAAGGTTAAAGTTGTTGTTATGAAATATTTCATAATCAATTCAATTTTAAATTTCAAGATGGTTGACTCAATGAATATTATGAGTCAAGTTCAAGAGTTTTAACTTATACTGCATAGTTTATATAAAAGATATAGTTGTAAGTAAAAGATATGGTTGTAGTTTATAATCTTAAAGAGAATTCAAGAACTAACTTAACCATAAGAGCAAGAAAATGAGAATGGAAGAACTCATTTTGATGATATGAGTAGAAGAGGATAATAATTATTTGAAAGAAAAGCTAACTCTTATGGTATAAACTATTAAGCAAACTTTATGAAAAAGTGGCGAAGTTCCATAATAAAGGTTAAAAGAAAAGGTTTGTTGGGGAAAGGAAAAGTATTTCCAAAAGTATTGCCAAAAGATTTAATATCAAATATTTTATTTGCAAAAGAAACACCCAACCAGAGGTTGCAGAAATAGATCTTAGAAAAGTAACACAAGAAAAAGAATGATTGTTGAAGTCAATATCAATGAGGTTGATCATCTCACTAATGGGATTTAAAAAATAAACATATTCATTGTTGTTTCTAAAGAAAACCTGATAAAATATATCGAGGAGCGTGGATTGATATTATTGTAACAAGACATGTTTGCACATGGAAGATGATGTTTTCCAAATGAATGGTGAACACTTATACTTGAAAAATTCATTAATATCCAAGGTACTAGGTGTTAGGAAAGTCATACTAAATATGACTTTTGAAAAACTTTTGACCCTCAACAATAGGCTTCATGTTGTTGATATTAGGATGAACTTAATTTTTGGTTCATTATTGAACAAAAATGGGTTTAAATTGGTTTTTTAGAGTGACAAATTTATACTTTTTAAAAATAGAGTGTTTATAGGATATGAGTAAGTTACTAAAGGCCTCATTAAAGTAAATTTGATGACTGTTATAACCATGGGTGGGAGAATAATAATAATGCATATTTTTTTTACCTATCTAAGTCTTGTGACACATGGCATGACTGGTTAGGCCATGTGAATTATAATTCTATACAAAGGTTAATAAATCTTAATTTATTACCTAGCATGATATTTGATAAAAATCATAAGTATGAGGTTTGAGTAGAATCAAAATTCACAAAAACTTCTTTTCATTGAATTGAAAGAAATAATAAACCTCTATATTTAATTCACTAGGATATTAGTGATTTAAAGTTTGTGCAAATAAGAGGTGGAAAAAAATATCATGCCACTTTTATAAATGATTGCATGAGGCATTGTTATATTAATTTGCTTAGAAGCACAAATGAGGCTTTTGAAATGTTTATGTGTTATAAGAATAAAGATGAAAATCTATTTGATATGAAAATAAAGGTAATAAAAAGTGATAGAGGTGGAGAATACAAAATATCATTTGATGAATTTTTTTTTCAAAATGGTATAATCCATCAAACTACCGCTCATTATTCACCTAAATAAAATGGCATTACAGAACCTAAGAACTAAAAATTAAAAGAAATGATTAATGTCATGTTAATAAATTTAGGAGTACCTTAGAAACTTGTGAAGGGAGACAATTTTGATTACCAATTATATATTTAACATAATACCCCTTAAAAAGCACATAAGATACCATATGAATTATAGAAAAGTAGAAGATCTTCTTACAAATACCATAACATTTAGGGGTATCTTGCAAATGAGGAATTACCTGATCTAAAAAAGATCAAGATAAGATCTAAAATTATGGATTATATATTTATCATATATGTTTATAATAATAGTGCATGTTGATCTCTTGTACACAAATCAAGTATTAAAGATATTTATCCTAATATTATTATAAAATCAAGGAATGCTATTTTTTTTTATATGTCTTTCCATTTAAAAATAATGATTGAGGCCACTTCAAGTAATCATCATTAATTAAAATATGATGAAGTTTTAGCTAGAAGGAGTAAACAAAATGACCAAAATATTTAGTCTAGGTTTTCTAACATACTTGTTAGAAAATGAAACTTGGACATATTTCAAGCTTTCTACTAGAAAAAGGAAGTCAATAGTAAAATTAAATTTATTATAAATAATCATATGTGGAAACTAGCTGATTTTTCACTCAAAAGTAAACCATTAGGCTATAAGTTGATGTAATTATTAATAAATATAAAGTAAGACTTATTGTTAAAAGGTTTAAACAACAAAAAGGTGTGGACTATTTTGATACATATTTGTTTGTGTTAATAATAAATCTCATACAAATGTTAATAGTTATCACAATTATTAGCAAACTTGAAATACATCAAATGGATGTAAAAATAACATTCTTAAATTACAACCTTGATGAATATGTCTATATATAACTTGAGAGGTTTTTTTGTTAAAGGATAATAATAAGAATAATAAAAGTATGTAAACTTGTTATATTATATGGTCTGAAACAAGTACATTAGCAATGCCATGAAAAATTTGACAGGGTTATGTTGTCAGATGAGTTCAAAATCAATAAATTTGATAAATGTGTTTATATGAATGACACATATAAAAATTATGTCATTGTATATCTTTAAAGGGATGTCGTGTATATTTTGGGCAGTAATGATTCATGATCAAGCTACTACGAAAATATTAACTAATAAGTTTGACATAAAAGACTTTAATGTTTTAGATTTTATATTATGAATAAAATCTCTAAGACATCTCATGGTGTGGTATTGCTCCAATCTCATTATTTAGAGAAAATTCTCAACAAATTTTATAAAGATGATAGTAGCATTGTGATAACACGAATAAACATAAGTGTTCACCTGTCTATAAATAAGGGTAAGGGAATAGACCAATTGAAATATTCTCGGATAATTAGGAGCATGGTGTGTGTTATGAACTAAACAAGACCTGATATTACATGCCCAGTTAACTAATTGAGTAAATTTACCAATAATTCGAGTATGGATTATTGAAAATTAATAAGGAGAGCACTTAAAAATTTGAGGTTCATTTTGGACTATAGGCTACACTATACTAATTACCCAGTAACACTAAAAAGGTATAGTGATGCTAATTAGATATCCAACACTAAGGATTTAAAATCCACTAGAGGATATATATTCACAATCCATGGAACAGTTGTCATAAAAATCCTTTAAACAAATGTGTATCACAATATCTCTAATGAAATCAAAGTTTATCTATCTTGATAAAGATGAAGAGGAAGCCGAGTGGTTTCAGGATTTTCTAGAGGATATTTCATGTTGACCAAAACTAGTGCTAGCAATTTATGTCATTGCGACAATCAGTTTATAATTGAAAGGGTACAAAGTAGTATATATATCGGTAAATCTAAATATATATATTGTAAACATAATACCATTAAAAACTTGCTCTCAAATAAAATTATACTTATTAACTATGTAAAGTCACAGGAAAATATTGTAGATTCACTAACCAAAAATTTATCAAGAGAGCTTATATATAGTTTATCTAAAAGAATGGACTTAAGGCCTATAAAAATGAAATAATGAAATGATGATAACCATATCCATTTGACTAGAGATCCCTAAGTCATATAACATTCTTAGTAGCAATTAAAAATTATTATTTCCTATTTATTTCTATAATGAAAGTGGTGTTAGTTGTAGTATGATGTTAGTTCCAGGATGGTAAAGCGTGAGTTTTGTTCTTAATGCTTTTCACTTCTTAGTATACCAAGTAGAGTATAAACAAATATTCTTAATGAAATATCACTTATATGAGTGAAATGTGGTCGTTTATTTAAGAATTTAAAAAAGACTGAATTCTTAGAAGCACTTATGAAACCATGGGTTTTTCAAGACCAAAATGAATATAATCGTAAGAATCAATGGGAATCTCTAGGTAGATAACTGTATGATTATTATTGTCTTCGTTTACATACAAAGTTGAATAGTTCAAGATATTACATTCATTATAAATTCAATAGTATTTCATTAAGTAAGGTTCAAAGCCAAAAGCTACATATTTTGATGTAGCGATCTACCATTTTAATTTTCTCTATACAAATTCTTAGAGTCTTTATACTAGTCAGAAAATTTCAATTCATGTTAAGGGTTATTGGAATTGGTTTTATAGATCATGTAATTGATATTTTTAAAGCTAAATTAGATATGCAGGTCCACTTACATTTAGGATTAAAATCATGTTGGATTTTGTAATTCAACATAAGTACTTTAACATGAAATATTAACATGTTTTAAAAACTAATTAAAAATGAATGAAAAATTATTTTCAAATAACATTTAGATAGCAAAAGTTTCAAACTCAAAATAGTTTTATGAATTGGACAATGAGCTTGTAGGCTTATGAGTTTAGGTTTAGGTTTGGGTTTGGGTTTGATTAATGAAATATATCTTTTACTATTAAGTCCTTGTTTGATCAATAATTTTTAGTATATGAACCAATACATTAATTATGATGTGATAAGAATGAATGTATTTATGAATTTTGATAAACTATTAATATTTAAGAATCATAATTAATAAACATTCATTATTTATGAGCATTCATCATAATTAGTTTTGGTTTTCAACTTCTATAAATAGGTGTCTTGAATGAATGAAAATATAATAAAATTTCTTCTTAAGTTCTGTCTTTTTTTGTTGTTGATTTTTCTTAGTCCTGCTCATCTACTCATTCTTTCTACTCTAGGAAAATTGAGTCCATTATATTAAATTGCACCAAGTAAAGAGCTATAAAGCTTTAAAGAAAAATGATTAATTCTTAAAAATAATAAGAATTAATTTTAGCTTGGCAACAATTAAGTATTTTAAATTAGTTTTGTTGGAGGATAAATTGCAAGCTCACTATGTTTTTATTATATCACATGATTATAAACTAAAAAAAACACTCACTTATTTAATCATTTTGTGATATCTGTACAACATGAATTTATCATGCTACTGATGTATACCTGAAGGTACCGTAATACAACTGTGAATGCGTGGCTTACCTTATGCTTTAAGCTAAATGAAATCCTAAATGCCAAAGCTGCACTTCTTTATGAATATAGATTTCTTGTATAAACATTTTCAACACTTTAGTTCTGCTGGATTGAGAAGGTTATGCTACCAGGGATCCTGAAACATGCTTAGGCATCGAATTGCATTTATAAGTTATTTTCATATATGTTTCAGCATGAGTTTCAGAAGTTGTCTTGGACCTGAAACCTTCAAAGTTCACCTGCAATGTAAAAGGAACTGGTTACGTGTTTAGACAATCTGGAGTTTGATGAATTCAACTCTTAGATACATTGTAGAAATGAGTATCGGAGACCTTGAAACACAAATGGTAGGCGTCCTGGTTTTGGCTCGCAGTTTACTTGCAAACCAAAACTCTGTCCCTAAGAAAGCACTTAGTTTGATATGATGGATGGAAAGCAAGAGAACAGGGGGTGAATACTAAATATTTGTATATGGATACCACTGATATGTTATTGAGTTCCAAATGTCGAACATAATTGACATAATTTGGTTTTTTTCGTCTTCTTGTTTTTCTTTTCTCAACTACAGGATCATCCTTGGCTTACAGATGCAGAGAGGGAGTAGCTTTGCAGACTCATGAACTGCCAGAAACTCTCACTGGAAGCAAGCACCCATGCAGAGTCCAGAATGAGAGGCTACCTCATCGAATAATTGTCCAAGACCTCTTCTTTGAACAGCTTCGGCTCCGTACATCAATTTCTGGATGGTTCTGTTACTGGGAATCTTGACAACTTAAAATACTTGTGGAAACCTTGGACTTTCCAAAAATGACGGTTCCCATCAAATAAACTTAAAAAAAAAAGATCTGTAGGTGTTATTGACATGAAGGAGCGTGTTTCTGAGCTTGAAAAGAAGTGTTTGGCCATGAAACATGATCTTCAAAAGATCCTAAAGACAAAGAAGTGGAAGATATTTTCCAAGCCGTTTGGGTTTAGACACAGAAACTACAGCCCTGCAATTCCAAAGAAGCGTGCAATTTAAAAGAGCCAGAAGCATCTGCAAATGGACTCCAGAATCATGAGAACGGTGACATGCCTCAGTAAATCTTCAAATTCAAACTGACTGGATGACTCTGCCACTGTACGTTTCTTGTTCATTATTTATTTGTAGAATGTCATGCATAGATGCATTTTTTTACAGAACAATTGTCGTTACGTTGTTCACGCAGAATTATTAATAATTCATTATCTCTGAAGCAACTGAATGAATTACTAAAATAATTGACCACCTGGATTGGTTTCTCATCTTCAGAAACTTGGCATTCTGGTTGCATTCTTGGCTTTTTGAACCATTGATTTATTTCTTTTCAATTTTATTTCATAGCGGAATCACTCTAGTTGTGTGAGCCTAAATGATTGTTATATAGATATTTGATCTTCCTCTTCTGTTGGGACTTTAAATGTTATTTACAAAATATTTTAGGTTGTTCTGCAAAAAAAAAAAAAGCCTAGTATCTTTTGTAGTCAGAACAAAAGCATGGTAGAAGACTGCAGAAGAATACAACTTCGAATAACAATACCTCCCTTGATGGTATTGTTTTTACTTGCAGACTGAGGTCTCTGGTAGCCCCAGAACAATCATAAGAAAAATACTAAAAATTAAGGGAGGTTGAATCCTCAACGAATCACTGTAACTCTTGTGAAGGAGCACATGCCGTGATAAGAGAAACAGAATAAATAATGAAAGGGAGCGCAGAAAAAAATGGAACTCACTCAAGCAAATAAATCTTTTTTTAGCATCTAGCATGGTGGGAGATTTTCTGGTGGTGGCAGAACGGATTCTTCAGGCGACTTTCCATTCTCAACGACGAAGGCCATCTTTAACCCCGCATGGTGTGTAGTTCCAGGTGACAGTGCATAACCAAACACATACTGTTGAGTTTGTCTTAAATTATAGTTACCAGTAAAGTTTAAGGCGACAATGCATGAACCGAGCACATACTATTGAGTTTGACTTGAATTATAGGTTTTCATTAAAAAAATAAATATCCATGAACATGGTTTATATATAAAAACTTATAGTTGTTATATTTTAAAGTTAAGGTTTGTTTGGAAGTGTTCATTCTCTGCACTTTAATGGCTAGGAAGAAAATAAAAAATGTGAGTTTTGAGTTACCTTGAAATCTTGAGTAAGACAACAATTTTGTATGGCACCTTATAATCTCCTACTTTCTCATATTAAATTTCCCTAATCATCTTATCCATAGAACAAATCACATAAATTCCTTGTGTGCTCCTGTGTAATTGATTGTATTTGTTCTTTTATATTTCTCTACTTGTCAATTAGTTTGAGATTTTATAATTGTTTACATAACAAACTGGTATTAGAACTTGCATAGTTATCAGTTGACTTTCATAATAGTGACAAAAGTAATGTTGATGATGAAGTTTGATGTAGAGAAATTTAATTATAGAAATGACTTCAATATATGGCATATTAAGGTGCACGCCTTGGTAGTTCAAAAAAGTTTATTTAAGGCATTGAAAAGTGTAGATAATTTTTCTAAGGAAATGGATGATGAGGAGAAAGAAGATCTCACGAGATGAATAAATAGTTTTATTCAACTTTGTTTGTTTGGTGAGATTTTGAGAGAGGTTGCTAAGGAAACTATAGCTATTGAATTATAGATAATATTGGAAACTCTTTATATGATCAAATTCTTGACAAATTGATTGTATCTGAAGTATCAATTGTATACTCTCTGAATGAAAGAAGGTATGCCTATTAAAGATCATCTTGATAAGTTCAATAGAGTAATTTTAGATTTGAAAAATATTAATGTTAAAGTTGAGGATGAGAACCAAGCTTTGATTTGATTATGATTGTTACCTGCATCTCATGATTATTTTGTTGATACTTTGTTGTATAAAAGGGGTAGTTCTAGTTCAGAAAACATCTTTAAACTCTAAAGAGTTAAAAAGAAAAGGAGTGTTATGGAGTCATAATGATAATCATATAGAGGGCTTGATTGTGAGGATAGAACAAATAACAAGGGTTTAAGTAGTGCAGGCATGTTGGATTAAAATTGAAACCTATGAAAATTAAATGCTTTGAATGTCATAAAGTAAGGCATTTTAGGAAGAACCATCCAAAGCGAAAAGATAAGAAAAATAAGTACAAAACCTCTAATGTGTAAATATTTCTAGTGAAGGAAAAAAAATTTATGATGCTAAAAGTGTTTTGGTCATGTTTATTGATAGTTTAGGTGATTGGTGAATTCTTGATTTAACTTGCACATTTTATATTTTTTTCTAATAGAAACTAGTTTGATACTTATAAAGTTATCAATGATATTGTTTACTAGAAGACAACAAAAGACTTTTTATTATTGGTGTGGGTATAATTTAAATTAAGATGTATGATGACATTATTAAAGGATGTCATGAAGATCAATTTAAAATCAATTAAATGTTAAAGGATAAAATTATTAAAAAAAATAAAAGATGAATTATTTTTTTTAAAAAAAAAAAAACACTAACTGGCATTATTATTAAGCCTGACCTTATCAAATAAGAGAACAGAACTAGAATCACATGAGCATACTACCACAACTTTTAGTTTTCTAAAGGGATGGTCTTGGTGGGAATGAAATGGGCCGTGAGACAGCCTATTTCTTTTGGGCGTTTGTAATGTACATGGTCCTGCTGATCAAAGTTTCCATTCCTGACAAGGTTGCTATTGAGGCCATGATGCTGAATGGAGCTCGAATTTGAGGCCCCATTAGAGCTCTCACTAGGCCCAATCTCCGACAATATTTGAAGTACTAGGCTGGCCCCATTAATGCTTTGAAAATAATCATATATATATATATATATATATAAGAAAAGGAGAAAAACCCTAATGCACCTCAAGAAAAAGCTAGGCGCTTCAATATCGTGGGATTTCTTTTAGCCATTGTTGATAACATTTCACATCATATCATCTATGATGTTAGTTTGATACTCTTTTCACTTCGAAACCTTGTCACGAAACCTTTCGTGTCATCTCAACCCACATGTCTGTCTTTCTATGTTTCCATCTACGTGTAGCTCTGGTTAGGGATTTTTGACTTAATCAACAATAATGTCACGCGGGGACATAGAACAACCCCCTTTATTTATGAAAGCTTCTCCTTCCATCAAAGGTGGCATTAGGCATCTTTAAAGCAAGATTAACGCCTCGGAAAGAAAAGATTGTTGAACAATTTTTGACATGGATTGTTTCGGCATCGGGTCCTGTTACAAGCTTGCATCCCCTTGCCATAGCTTTCACGTTAAGATCAATCCCTGAAATGCGATTTGAATTTCAATGATAGTACTTCTTTCGATCCAAAACTCAATGTGCCTCCGAAGGGATTAAGAAAAGGTAAAAAAAACCCATTAAAACCAATATTCAATTAATGCAAAGTTAAGAACCCTCCGAACCTTTTGACTTGATGATCTTGAAAAACAAGTGGGCACAGATCAGTCCTCTCAACCACAGACTATTGTTCCTAGATGTAACCGAGACAAAACACAGGGGTTATCATCTTGTCTAAAACTTTATATGGCAACATGTGGCCCCTAATAACACATGTCAGCGTCCCATTTAGTGGACGGTAGTGGGTCCTCCTATCAAAATTAACAAGAGGTCCCCTTCTCCTCCTCCTTCCGTTATTGGTCGTTGGTTGAGTTAGGCCTGCCCTTTGCCTCCGTTCCACTAACCTCAACAGCAAATGAAGTACTTGAAAATAGACTTGTGAAAGAAAAACAAACCGGACCCCTTTTCTCTTCTCTTGATCAATCACACTTCCCTCCTCCTCTTTGGAATTTAATCGTGGATACTGTTCCATTGGGCGATTGGTGCTGTTTTCCCCACTGTTTCTGGTTGACTTTGTCACACATATCAAGTTCTGAGAGGAATATTTTCGAGTGCATCATTGAAGGAGACGAGTTGATCAATGCATGTTCCTTATGGTATAGGAGATGTCCGTTTACTATGTCTAATTAGAGTATCAAATTCCATCTCGTCCCATTCTGGCTCCATTACTCTAACTCACGAGAAGGAAAATGCAGCTGGACTACAAGGTATAGTCCTGTTATTTTGAGCCAATTCACAAATAGCTATTATCATAATGCTTTATAAGTTGCTTTTCCTTCAAAGCTTTAAGAAGGATGGAGAAAGAAAAACAAATATAGAGACTAAGGAAGGGAAAGAAATAGCAGGTGAAAGACAGTTAAAACATAAATTAGTCAACATTTAAAATGGGAATGTTCGTAAACATCTCATACTTAATTACAGCTTAACAGAAAAACATTAAATTTTAACTAGAATAGAGCATTTAAGAAGCTTAACATATTGAGATTAATTGCAATAATTTACAAAAAGAATTCCCACAAAGGAAATTTCAATGTTGATTGTCCAAAATTAGCTCCTTTCACTTCCAAACCCATCTACCGATTGTTTACTGCAGCCATCGACATATCACCTAGAGATATCATAATTTTGAGAGTAGCCAAGTTGCTCAATTTCCCAGCTCAACTTCGATGCAACTCTTTCATGACAGGGGACATACTCCTGTGACATTCAACAAGTACATGATGACCAAGTTTCAGTATTATCGCATATATTTCACACCAAGGAAAATACTAATATTAATCTCTTAAAAGAAAGATAAATAACCTAATGAAACGGGGAAAGTAGGTTTTTATATGTAACAGGAGTATATAAGATCTGAGCATGAATAGATCTTGTTTGCTGAAGTGAGATTAATTTGATGAATTTGAGCGGCCAAATCTTCCAAGCTTAGATATGGTTTCTTTAGCGTACCTCCAGTTTCTTCACCAACTCTTTTGCTGTTGGAGCGGATAAAATAATGTTGCGTGCACTGGGACTAACAAAACCCTCCTCCACAGCTTTGTCAATAAATGAGAGCAGAGAATTGTAGTATCCATCAACATTGAGCAGTCCAACCTTCACAATGTGGAAACAGGATGCATTGTTAGTTCTTTAAACCAAGATAAAGCAGCTAAGATGTTTCCAGCAGACAGTAAAGCTGTAGGCATCACACATGGTATCAGTTTTGTAAACATGGAAATTACCGGTTTGTCATGAATTCCAAGTTGAGCCCAGGTTATGACTTCAAGTAACTCTTCCAGCGTTCCATAACCACCTATATTTAAAAAACAAATAGATATTTCAAACTTAGACATTGTAATCCAAATTAGAGCTTCGCTGAACATAGGCATTTCAGAAATGTACATATAATTAATATTAGCAGAAAAGGAAACGGCTCAAAAATGTTATATCAGTAGCAAGGGATTCAAGATATATCAATTACTTGGCACCACAAATCAGTAACGAACCTAGATAAGTACCTGTTCACTCTGAATATTTATAGTGTAAATATATTTTTGTTACAATTTACTCTCCATATTAAATATTTGCAATGATGACTTCAAGATCATCAGTACTCCATTTCTACATCTTGACCTTATCTTCTATGGATTTTGGAGTGAGGGGATTTGTCAAGCATCCTGAACATGGTCTTCAATGCAGGGACATAATCTTCTGCCAACCCATGAAGGTCATGATAGCTCTCATCTTATCATGTTAAAGAGTGGATATCTTTCATTTTTTGCTGTGGTTGTGATCTTGTGGTTGTGGAAATTCTATGACTAAAGGGAGTCCACATGAAGAGTAAATTGGCCATTATGTCCAAGCATGTCGTCCATTGCCCAGTATTTTAGATAACATGATATTAGTGGCTGTGAAAGAGGTGGGCATCATTGCCTGTTAGGTGCAGGTGCAGCTGATAGTTGAGCATATATATATTTAGGTGAAGCGTGTTTATGTGTCCCTTGCCATCAATATGCTGGGAAATAAATGGCACTGTAACATTTAGAGGCCACGGAACTACATTAGAGGAAAGGAGCATATTAGCCACAGATGCAGACTTCCTTAGCAGCTCTTAATTTTTCAGTGTAAGAAGTTGATGGTTCAAAAACTTGGGTTTGAATTGTTGTCATGTAATCATATGGGTATATGGGGGCTGTGATGGAAGGTTCAAAAGGATGTGATAATTGAGGCTTTCACACTGTTGTTTCCACAGTATTCCCAGATGATACCATTTATAGAAACAACATAAAACAGCAACTATAGCCAAGATCTCCTGTTAAAAAAAGTAAAATCCTAGATTCTTAGCACCAAGTTAAGGTTTTTAATCTCTTTTGACAGCCAAATTTCTCCTCACAATGTGTGTATACCCACTTATTTAGCGGCACGAGGATATGACAACTTGTAAAGGAGGAACTTTAAACGCAATCAATAATCTAATGAGCATTAATTGTAGACATGAGTTTGCAGTGGTATAGTTAATTAGGGCAGTTTTTCATCTTTCTCTTTCTTTTTTCGTGGAGGTGAGGTGGTAGTTTTTCTTGGATGGGAATAGACAGGCATCTGAGAGAGCAGACAAAGGAAAGTGCTATCAGGCATCCTCAGAACTCAGAGAATCAAATCATGAGACATGGCCAATCTGGCACTCTAAAATTAGTAAAATGGAAAAAGAAGCAACAGATGGTCTGTATGATTTCTTGGATTTTTTTCAAATTTTCGTGCAAGTGAGGATTTTGCAGGGTTCATACTAACCTGGTAAGGCAATAAAAGCATCAGAATGCTTAGCCATCTCTGCCTTCCTTTGATGCATATCTGCAACTGCCTTCACTTCCCCTACTGTTTCGCCAGTTAACTGAAAAAGGATACAACAGGCACAGTGAAAGAAAGTAAAAAGATCAAAATTTTGTGTGTGTGAGAGAGAGAGTGAAGTTTGGAGTGTTGTGCAGAGAAGCAATGATGAGTTTTTGCAGAAGTGATGGGCTTGATTCATAGAGTTCAACTCACGCAAGTTCGTAGCCAGTAATTCTTTAGCTTAAAAGAAAATGAAATTCGAAATTTAGAAGAATCCAAGCAGGAAAAACACAAGTAGTAAATACTCGACTACAAACCAGAGATGGCAGTAGAAAGTAGAAACCAAAATTATATATGAAAAAGGTGTAGTGCTACGTGCCAACTACCCAAGTATTCTGTGGATAAGGCTATCAAGTATTCATCAGAGGAACAGAAACCTTGAGAAACAAACAAAAATGACAAAAAAAAAACATAACAGCAACTAGCTGATAAAGGGAAGAGGGAAGTCCCCAGTAGATAAAAGAAAGTAGCAAAAAGCGAGGAAAAAAAAAACCAATAGAAAAGAAAATGAAAAGCCAAAACTCTATTTTACTCAAATCCAGTCAAAGAAAAAATAAGAGAAGAACAATAAAGTTGGAGGCTTTTTTTCTTTGGGAAAATAAAAAGAAAAGGTGGGAGACTCTTTTTCTTTTTTTCTTTTTTTCTTTCTGGGTATAGCAGACATACCTCTCGAGGCATGAGCGTCTTGGGAATAACTCTGCAGAGAGACAATAATATGACAAAAAAACAAAATATCATAACCCAAACCACTGATTTACTATCTTAATTCATCTCAGTGCTATTTTAATGCACGAATTAGAGGACAAAACTTGAAGATGAAGGAACAGTTGATTACCCAATAACATGACGACCACCATCATGAACAGCTTGTGAAACCAAACCCATCAAACCTATGCTACCTCCTCCATAGACCAGATCAATGTTCCGTGAAACCTGCAAAATAAACGGCAACATAATCATATCTATCACCTCACCTCACCTCATGGAAACCAAATGATGGCCTTCTCAGGAAAGCTCTTAATGCGGGTACGTATGGGCTCAAACATACTCATGTAAAAAATTATCGATGACCAAGTTTGACAGAAAAGAAAGAAAAAAAAAATGGTCTTGTCTGTACATCAAAGCAGAGCCGAGAAAGAAAGAACAAGAGGCAGAGTATGAGGAAAGTTTCCGGTTTTAGCAGAAGTAAAATGTAGAGAGCCAAGTTACAAAAATGTAGAGAAAGAAAAAAGCTGGCACAAGGAATTTAAGAAACTTTCTTGTACTTTTTCTTGAATAAGCAACGAAAAGAAAATGCAAATCAATGGGCAGAGGCGAATAATAAAGAAGAAGTACCAATTCGTTGCCAAGGTCAATAGCAGCAACTTGATAGCTAGTCTTCTTGCCTTGACTACTCCCACAAAACACACAAATCCTCTTGAACTTGGACAGCATTGATTGCTGTTGCTGTAGAGTGATCGTTGTCTCAACCATCTCCATTTCAATTTTGAATATTGCTCACTATATATATGATTCTCTGTTATGTCGTTTTTGCTAACCTCTCTATTACTAGTACTCCTCAGTATTGTGTGTGTGTGGATGTGTCAAAAGACTAAAACGGAAGGAGGGAAGGAAGGAAGCAGAGAAAAACAGAGAACAAGGAGGAAATTAAAGAGACCGCCTTGGCATGGTTTCTTTCTTGGTTTTGCTTGGCCAATATTAATCTTCAGGGAGCACCTCCATTTGTTTATATAGAACGTTTACACACGTGACTTCACTTCACAGCATGCTTCCTCCCCCCTCCCCCTCCACTCACCTCACTCACACATACTCCTGGTTAATATTGGCAATTTGGCACACGTGGACCCCTTCTTCTCTTTCTGTTCTTATGCATTAACGGTGTTTATCATTCCAAACCCATACACCCCTTTAAAATCAAATAATATAAATATTATATATAATAATAAATAAATAAATAAATATTGTTTTTTTACTGTAGAGACAACAAATGTAACTAGAATTTAATAACGGTATAAGATCTGTAAATAGACATAACATTAACACTCAAATGCTATGGTACGTACAATTAATGTTATAAATCCATAATATGTAAATAGACATAATATCCACGAGAAACTTAGGCCAGCCTTTTATATTCAATATGGTCGAATTTTTTTTTAAAATAAATTAATCAATTTTATTATTTATAAAATATCAGAAATTGAATTGGATATATATTTTATCTAATTACATCCATAAGAACCCCCTTTTTTATCCTTTCCAATTTTTATTATAAAAAAAGGCTTCCACTTGTTCATACTGTTGTCGTCTTTGGATATGGGTTTGGATTGATTGTTCGGATTCGATATATATGGGTTTGGATGTTTTCCGATCGGCTTTTCCATTTACTTTCTTCTACACAAATATTTTTCTTGAGAAAGCCAAATATTGCCCATTGGACGCTTAAAAGCTATTTCTTTATTTGACAGTGGCAGGTGAAAGTTTAATTAGAACCTCTAGTTGGGAATTAAGCCGATAATTTTAATTAATAGGAGGAGCTGCCATTCTTGCCATCGCACAACGCGCATCAAGATTCAAGTTTTTTTTTTTTTCTAATCCAAAAGTTCTTCACCTTTTAAAACCAGAAGCTTTTCAAGATGAAGACAGGCTCTCTTTTTTTCTTGATTAAGCCAGAAAAGAGAAGGGCCAAATACGGACATTCTAAGATGGGTTCATTTCTTTAATCCTAGTAAAAATGGGCACTTCTCTTAAAGTATTGAACACTAATATTGTACAACTACATTAATTATATGAAGAAGAAGAGCAATTAGCAAGCTAGCATGGGTAAAATTCAGAAATACCAGATGAGAGCATAGAGCATTGTGCGTTGATGATTGAAATTAAAACAAAAGTGGGTAATGGCCTATCACCCTGTACCCTCGTCCGCCATCCCTTACTCGACACACTTGCTGTGTGCATAGGAAACATATTATTTTTATTCACACACACCTCCCTCCCCACCACCACCACCACCTCGCCCCTCCGAGCAGCATGCATGCCTTCTCACTAATTGCACTTGCCTCTTATCCACCTATCACATCTCTCTCTCCCAAAGACCCAAAAAAAAAACCCACAATTTTATACCATTTGTATTTTCCTTGGCACCCACTTGCTCGTTTCTTATTATTTTCTATACGGTCCTTGCTTAATGAAGTTGCTGCCAGGATTGCAGGAACTGAACCATGCTATTAAACTAAGGTGTAATGCATTACTTTAACATCTCCAATCCCTAAATTAGCTTTTATCTAGCTAAAGCTAGCCCTTTTCTGCTTATTATATCTACTCTCTTCTTTTTATTTTTTATCATCTGTCTACTTCCTGCTCACAGCCTCAGTATAGAAATTATAAACTCATAATGCTATTCTTAATAGGGGACGATCGAGCATTTAATTTACTTGTTAACTACTTGTGTACCTCCTGCATGCTTGCATGCGCATTTGACCCATGTTTTTGTGTGTTAGTGAGTGTCCCTTGTGTACTATGTTAGTGCTGCTCGTGGATTTTTTTTTATTGTAATGAATTCTTCTGATCATACCAGCTTACAAGGCAAACAAAGACTTCGGAATCATGCCTACCTATGATCTACTATACTACGAAATTTTGGCAAACAAAGAGTGCAAGTATATAATTATAATTCCATGACATTTTCTGAGGGATGATTAAAATATTATAATCTTATTAACTAAATGGACTCCCATGAATTCCATAACCCTAGCTAGAATGCCTGCTTTTGACTGGACATGAAAGATGAATTTAGTTTCGGTCTGCAATCTTGGCCGTGCAAATTCCAAAAAACAAAATGCAAATTATACAAACGACCTTTGAACTTGAATTTCTGAAGAGGAAAAAAGGAAAGAGAGAAAACAAGGGTGTCATATATATTATACCTGGCTAGTTGCAGATTCTTAACACATACCAGGCAAGATATCATTACTTTCTATTAGCAACCCTTTGTTTTAATTTTCTTAGGACTAAAATAGAAAGAATCGTATGAAGAAAGCCTACAAGGGTCCTAACAAATTCAAGTGTCATTTTCGAGAATTATCACGAGGAATTACTTGACTAAATATTATATATTTTACAAGACGGTGTTACACCATGAGCTTACTTTAAAAAAAATTATTGTAAGAAAATATGTTAAGATTACACAAGCATTTTTTAAAAACAGTTATGAAATTGATTGTGTTTAATAAACTTGACTAATTCAAATAATATGATTAAAAAATTCAACGATAATAAATTAATGAATTGACAAAAAAAATTAACAGTGTAAAATAGATTAAAAAAAAAAAAGCTCGACTCAAGTCCTTTCAGGTTAGCATGCTAATGTGACCAAGTTATGATTTCAAGGTAACCCTAGTGAATGCAAACTGAATAAAAATATAAAACTCAATTATCAAACAATCCAATATTGAAGAGCAGAACTTTAAAAAATTAATTAAAAAAACAGTGAGAAAAAATATTTGAGTCAACCTGAGGTAACCCATTAATCCCAAAACTATAGGCACAAGATTGAGATGACCCCACAAAAAGGAAATTGAAAAAAAAAAAGCACGAAGATTAATTACCAAAAAAGACCAAAGTCAACTTTGTTAAACTTAAAAACTCATGACCCTAGTCATGAGCCCGAAACTAATTCCACAGAAGGCAAACCCTAAAAAATAATAAAAAAGCAAAGTTCCAAATCATCAAAATATTAGGGGAATGAATAAAAAAAATGCAACAAAAAGATCCAAAACAAAAGAAATAACAATTAAAATAATAGGGACTAAATTTAATATAAAACTAATTTGAAATCAAATCCTGAAGGATGAAATTGAAAATAAAATTCAATTAGAAAAATGATTGAAACAAATAAACAACAATCAAAAGAATGCATATCAAATTTGATATAAAAAATAAATGAAACCAAATGATGAGGAGTGAAATTAAAAAAAATCAATCAAAAAAGATAAAAAATAAACAAATAGCAATCAAAAGAATAAAAAATAAATTAAATGACACATTTATATTTTGAAAAAAAAAAGAGAAAGGAGAAGAAAAATGTCTACTGAAGCTAAACCATCATCATTGTGCACACGCACGACACCAACAGAAAAAAGTTAGCATGATGCTTCTAATGACACCAACAGACGTTGTTGACTCACTGGAACGTGCCTCACATGAACCAACAACTTTTTTAATAATATTTATATTAATCAAAAGACCAAATTGCCCCATTTCTAACTTGCTTATTACAAAAAAAAATCAATATGAAAAGAAAAAAAAAATCTATGAATGTAAGTTTAACATTTTTTTTGCTTTTAAGTGTGATGTAGTCTTTACAATATGCCCTCCTCCTACAAACAAAGACATAAAGGATTCAAAATTAAAATTCTTATTAGACAATGACTCATGTTACAAAAAAAAAACATAAAACACATAAAGAATTCATTGTGCATCTAGACACGTATTATCATTCACCATAATAATGTAATTATTACCCTTTCAACAAAAAAAATCAATGGCCTTGATGTTGGAGGCAAAATAGTCTTTTTCTAAAAGTCTATTAGTCATTATGAGATTGATTGGGGACGATCAAGTCTTTTTACCTTTTAAACATATAGTGTAATGATTATACTACTCTAAAATGAATTTTTAAAAAAAAAAGTTGAACAAGGAAAATTTAATCTTTTTATGTTTTAAAGGCATATTATAAAGACTATATTGCTCATAAAATGAAAAAAAATATGTTAAACATACATCAAGGGATTTTTTGGTATTTCCAAACTAGTTTTTTATAATAAACGAGTTAATAAGGGGGTGATTTGGTCTTTTTAAAAATATAAATTTTAGTTTAAAAAAAGTGATTGGTGCATGTGACATACACACTAGCAAGTTGGTGACCCTCGCATCGAGCTCTTTGGGTGGGGGTGCGGTGTCTTTCCATGTCCAAACACCACCTTTTAAGGCATCGTTAGAAGCGTGCTGTTGTGATCTTTTTAATGGTGTGACATGTGTACATCGTAGCATGGTGGTTGTGCTCTAGGCTAATTTTTTTTTTATCCTTCAATATTTTTATTAAGAATTGATATTCATGCTTTTCTTTTTTAATTTTTTTTTTCTATAGAGTTATCTCAATCTTGTATCTATGGTTGCAAGGTTAGCAAGTTAACTCGGGTTCACTCAAATTTTTTTTTCATTGCTTTTTTTAATTATGTTTTTTGTTTCACCCTCAATATTAAATTATTTGATAATTGATCTTTATAATTTTATTTAATTTGCTTTTGACATTAGTATCTCGGTATCATAACACCTTCCATCTTTGCTATCAATTTATCCTTTTGAAAAAGAACACCTTCCATGTTAACCAATCATAAGCTAAAATTGTTGTGTCCATCAAAGATCAAACTTCTCAATATTAGGTGGTTATGAAAACATGGTAATTATTGTAAGAAAATATGTTAAGATTACACAAGCATTTTTTAAAAACAGTTATGAAATTGATTGTGTTTAATAAACTTGACTAATTCAAATAATATGATTAAAAAATTCAACGATAATAAATTAATGAATTGACAAAAAAAATTAACAGTGTAAAATAGATTAAAAAAAAAAAAGCTCGACTCAAGTCCTTTCAGGTTAGCATGCTAATGTGACCAAGTTATGATTTCAAGGTAACCCTAGTGAATGCAAACTGAATAAAAATATAAAACTCAATTATCAAACAATCCAATATTGAAGAGCAGAACTTTAAAAAATTAATTAAAAAAACAGTGAGAAAAAATATTTGAGTCAACCTGAGGTAACCCATTAATCCCAAAACTATAGGCACAAGATTGAGATGACCCCACAAAAAGGAAATTGAAAAAAAAAAGCACGAAGATTAATTACCAAAAAAGACCAAAGTCAACTTTGTTGAACTTAAAAACTCATGACCCTAGTCATGAGCCCGAAACTAATTCCACAGAAGGCAAACCCTAAAAAATAATAAAAAAGCAAAGTTCCAAATCATCAAAATATTAGGGGAATGAATAAAAAAAATGCAACAAAAAGATCCAAAACAAAAGAAATAACAATTAAAATAATAGGGACTAAATTTAATATAAAACTAATTTGAAATCAAATCCTGAAGGATGAAATTGAAAATAAAATTCAATTAGAAAAATGATTGAAACAAATAAATAACAATCAAAAGAATGCATATCAAATTTGATATAAAAAATAAATGAAACCAAATGATGAGGAGTGAAATTAAAAAAAAATCAATCAAAAAAGATAAAAAATAAACAAATAGCAATCAAAAGAATAAAAAATAAATTAAATGACACATTTATATTTTGAAAAAAAAAAGAGAAAGGAGAAGAAAAATGTCTACTGAAGCTAAACCATCATCATTGTGCACACGCACGACACCAACAGAAAAAAGTTAGCATGATGCTTCTAATGACACCAACAGACGTTGTTGACTCACTGGAACGTGCCTCACATGAACCAACAACTTTTTTAATAATATTTATATTAATCAAAAGACCAAATTGCCCCATTTCTAACTTGCTTATTACAAAAAAAAAATCAATATGAAAAGAAAAAAAAAATCTATGAATGTAAGTTTAACATTTTTTTTGCTCTTAAGTGTGATGTAGTCTTTACAATATGTCCTCCTCCTACAAACAAAGACATAAAGGATTCAAAATTAAAATTCTTATTAGACAATGACTCATGTTACAAAAAAAAAAATATAAAACACATAAAGAATTCATTGTGCATCTAGACACATATTATCATTCACCATAATAATGTAATTATTACCCTTTCAACAAAAAAAATCAATGGCCTTGATGTTGGAGGCAAAATAGTCTTTTTCTAAAAGTCTATTAGTCATTATGAGATTGATTGGGGACGATCAAGTCTTTTTACCTTTTAAACATATAGTGTAATGATTATACTACTCTAAAATGAATTTTTTTAAAAAAAAGTTGAACAAGGAAAATTTAATCTTTTTATGTTTTAAAGGCATATTATAAAGACTATATTGCTCATAAAATGAAAAAAAATATGTTAAACATACATCAAGGGATTTTTTGGTATTTCCAAACTAGTTTTTTATAATAAACGAGTTAATAAGGGGGTGATTTGGTCTTTTTAAAAATATAAATTTTAGTTTAAAAAAAGTGATTGGTGCATGTGACATACACACTAGCAAGTTGGTGACCCTCGCATTGAGCTCTTTGGGTGGGGGTGCGGTGTCTTTCCATGTCCAAACACCACCTTTTAAGGCATCATTAGAAGCGTGCTGTTGTGATCTTTTTAATGGTGTGACATGTGTACATTGTAGCATGGTGGTTGTGCTCTAGGCTAATTTTTTTTTTATCCTTCAATTTTTTTTATTAAGAATTGATATTCATGCTTTTCTTTTTTAATTTTTTTTTTCTATAGAGTTATCTCAATCTTGTATCTATGGTTGCAAGGTTAGCAAGTTAACTCGGGTTCACTCAAATTTTTTTTTCATTGCTTTTTTTAATTATGTTTTTTGTTTCACCCTCAATATTAAATTATTTGATAATTGATCTTTATAATTTTATTTAATTTGCTTTTGACATTAGTATCTCGGTATCATAACACCTTCCATCTTTGCTATCAATTTACCCTTTTGAAAAAGAACACCTTCCATCTTAACCAATCATAAGCTAAAATTGTTGTGTCCATCAAAGATCAAACTTCTCAATATTAGGTGGTTATGAAAACATGGTAATTTGCGCGGATCAACCACAAACAATTAACCAATAGCTTTGCTATCGATTTATTAAGGATCGCACACACAAACATGGAGAATATAATAACAAATAAAAAAAACAATTACGCAACACAATAACTTTATATAGTTCAATAACATGGAGAATATAATAACAAATAAAAAAAACAATTACGCAACACAATAACTTTATATAGTTCAATCATCCTTGCATCCATAAGTGAAGAAAAAAACTTTATTATAGTTGGAATCAATATAAATTTGAAAAAATCTAAAACTTGAACCCTAAATACACAAGATCCTTGTACGGCATAATAGTTTACAAGAATATATAGTTTGACACACTAGAAAAATAGGTCTAAGCATATATATATATATATATATGTTTTAGTTCTAATAGATAAAGGATTAATCCTAATCCTTCAAGATTTTTATGGTAAGGCCAAACTAATTATAAGCATTAAGAATATATTGTTAAGTCTTTATAAATTAGGATTACAATTCATGTGGTTATATTTTAGTATTAAAAATTAAGTTGAAAAGTAAAAACAAAAAAACCCAAGTGGAAACTTTGGAAATTGCTAGCAAAGTGCTGCACAGGCAGTGGTCAGAGGCACCATGAATGCCTGTGCAAAAGCCTGGCCCTCTCATTCACTTTGTTTGTCCGGTACCGTTTGTCCAGTGACGTTATTCGCTTCACCTCCCTCCCTCGACACGTGTCCCACGTCCACGGCCACGGTAGCTAGCAGTTAGGTTATTGGATAAGCGACCTTTTGGTCGCCATGTATTTCGAATGTTCCGATTGTGTGGGCAACTTTCAATACCAAAATCCTAAATTCGTTTAGATGTTTAAAATGTCATTTCCATGTTATCATCTAATGGATGGATTTTATTTTATTTTTGGTTAGAGAAAATTAAAGCAAATTAAAAAAAATATTGTGATATTAATTTTTTAAAAAGTATTAGCAAACCTATCGAAATAATATTTTTTAAAATTTATTTTTAATATTAGCATATTGAAAAGATTTAAAAATATAAAAAAAATTAAAAAAAAAAAAAACAGGATATACCATTCCACCACCAACAACAACATGTCTTCCGCTACTCCAATATTGTGCTTCGAGACATTTTGCATCTTTTCATTTTCCCCTGTGTTCTTATAAAGTGATGCGTGTCTCTCCATGGTTCCATGAATAAAGGCAACCGTGTTTTTTCTTTTTCTTTTTTTTATTTGTAATTATATGTACATTTTGATTGCTTAATTAGCCGTCCAGTTTACAATGACCTCTAGAAAATAATATCCAAAGGAAAGAAGAATTATAATCTTAAATTATAGGAACGAACGAGAATATCGAATGCTTTACTTCGAAGCCATACATCAAATTGCTACACCAATATTTTACGGATCAAGAGTTTTAGCATGCATATATATTAGGGATGACTAAAAAAATCAAAAACTAATTAAATCAATAAAACTAAAAAAAACAAACCGTGAAAAAAAACCAATTAAACCGATTAAAATTTAAAAAATCAACCGGTTCGGTTCGGTTTTGGTTTTATAAGCCTAAAACTGAAAAAACCAAACCGAACCGAACCCAAACCGAAAAAAAAAGAAAAAAAACCGGAAAAAAAACTGAGCCAAAACAAAAAAACTGAGTCAAACCAAGTCAAATCAGTTTGAACCGGTTTTTATCCAAAAAAATCAAACCGAACAGAAACCTATCGGTTTGAACCAGTTTCAGTTCGGTTTTGATTTAAAAAAAAACAATTTCAGTTTAGTTACTTTATTTATAAAAATTGAACTGAACCGGAAATAATTACCCCTAAAACATATAGTTTTACTTATCACTCAAGAATTAAATCCTTGACACTACTTATGTATAATCAACTACTAATTTTAATATTAATCAATATATTAATTAAAAGAAATAATCAATGTAGATAATATATATATATATATATATATATGTGTGAGTGATTTTTATTATTGAGTTGCTTGGGTTCCCATCAAAGAACACTTTAACCTTTAATTAGTGGATTCATTAATTTTTAACTTTATAAATCACCTCTATAATATAATTTTAAAAGATTATGTCTAACATTATCAAAAAATTATCTCAATATAAAAGATTAAGTCATATAGTGAAATTGTAAAATATAATTTTAAATTGCTTATAAACACACCTCTTCAAATAATATGTTTGTAAAATTTAAATTTATAACCACTTAGACATTAAAATCTTAATATCACATCATTTATCATCTATTCTAAAAAAGAAAAAGAAGGAAACAATTCATTATGCTGGATAAACTTAGTATCAACTTTATCTTATCTTTATCTTCTAGGTAGAGTTTATTTTAGTGTTTCAATCAATTTTTTAAAGTGTTTTTTAAACTGTTTTTTGTTTGAAAAGACATAAAATTAATGTTTTTTAAAGTATTTTTTGTATAATTTTAATATATTGTTATCAAAATTAAAAATATGCTAAAATAATTTTGTAAAAATATTTTAATTGTGTTTTGCTTTACATTAGAAGTCAATTGAAAGTGGATTAATATACTGGCATATTCGAGCCTAACCTTATCATATAAATCCACATTTGGGAAACTATGATTTAGCCTATAAATAAATGATAAAGCTTTGCTCGACAAAGTCAACAATTATTGTATGGGGCATGTCCCATATCAATGTCCTCATGTGTCAATTAATCTTCTCATTTCATCTTCATAATATTAATTTTTAAAAAAATAACTTTTAATTTTCTACAATCCAGTCAAAATCCATTGCACGGCATCGGCATTGCTTAAATATCCTTCTTACTCGCTAAAAACAACCTTTCTTCATTTCATGAAAAATTATATATATATATATATATATATATAATCTATCTTCAAATGTTTATGCAATTATTGTCCTTTGAAAATACAACATGGTTTTACTAAAAAAAAGTATTTAATCAAGGCGATTTCAAGAAGGATTTAGTAAGCTGAGGCTTATCAAATAATATTTTATCTGCTTTTACTCGGAAAAAAGTTTGTTCAAATACTTCGGCTTTCTCTATCGTTTTGTTATATATATATATATATATATAATACTTGTTTGTTTATGAAAAAGAAACACCAGAAATTTCTCGGCAGAAGTTCATTTTGTCATTTCAAACAACCTCATGATAACATTTCGTGTTTGTTGGTAGTGTATTGTAGGTTGTGTATTAAATTGATTTTTATTAAAAAAAATATAAAGATAATATTTTTAATATTTTATAAAATTTATTTTTAATATTAGCACATTAAAATAATTTAAAAAATAATTTTAAGTTTGTGACCAGCATTGTTTTAGTTTCAATAAATACCAAACAGGCCTTTGAATCCAAGACTTTGTGACTCGATATATAGCAATCAGAAATCTTCCTGGGAATTGCTGATCTATTTGCTATTTTGCCTTTCTGGACAAGATCTAAAAAACAAGATCGGTCACGTTTGGTTCCCTTCAGACAACCTTATAGGTGACAATCACCCTAGGCTAAAAGTAGGCTTTTAATGCTTTCGTTCCTGCATGTCTTGGTGGGCATCGATTGCTCACACTCGAGCGCGTAGCTCCCTCCAAATTAATTACTGAAAATCCGAAATTCCTTTTTCCTGAAATTCAAAATAAAATCTTAAAAATGGCGATTGCCGACGGTTGTTAAATCACCGAATTACACAACATTGACCGACTGGTATGACATTAATAACTATCGGAGCCCATCTCAAGATTATGTGTCAATTCAACGTCAATTCAGAAAAATTAATATACAGACACACTCTCGAAGGAAATATCCTTAGTTTGGGCAATGGTTCGAGATCTCTGTTTAACCAAAAAACAAAAAAAAAAAAACTTTAAAAATAAAATACATGTTTATAATTATATTTTATAAAATAAAAATGGTTTCTTTTTAACAAAATATTTCAAGTACAAAATAAAGATGGTTTAAGGCACCACTCATTAGATATGAATAAAAATAATAATAAAATATTTTTTAAATATTTCAAAACATCTCGTTTATAATTTTGTCAGAACATTAGGCTAAATTGCCTCCAAGGGGGTCATTTTCATGGGTGTCGTTTACTTATGATGCAACACATGTTTATAGATACTTATTTGAGTGGAGAAGGTGAATTATCAACATTAAAGTTGAGTTTTTTTTGTTTTTTTTGTTTTTTTTTGGTGCAAGGAGTGGATGGCATATTCACCAAGCAAAAGGATGCTTTCAATTGAGCTGTGACAGGAGATGACAGGACTCTCATTGTGATTGAATTTTTAGGCACCACAGTTTTTGATATGGGAGAGATGAGCCCTACAACGGGTAATTACACGTGGAACCCATGGGGAGACAGAATTTTTTGTTGTCAAGACTCGAGCAATTTGGGATACATAATCAAGGTGTCACGCCCTTGCTTATATTTTCATTGCATTCCGTGTCCTTCACATTATTTTAGCTGTTCAGCAACAGTAATTTGAGGTCTTTTCTCCCCCTAATAACGTCAGCATGATGGCAAGTGTGTGTTTTTCCACTACGGCAGACGTTTATACATACTGCTTTTAACCGAATTATGAATTCTAATATAATTTATATTTCTGTACATGCCCGTCTTCTTTTTAAAAATCATATAAATCCTAACTAATTTGTAACATTTACCAATTTACTATGTTAAGGATTCATGTTTAGAATAGAATTTAGTCTTCTAGTTAATCACACAAACTTTTGTATCTATGATCGATTATCTTTTTTTAATCAATTGTGACTTTTAACCCTCGTAATCGATCTTGACTTCTAATTTTCTGATCAATCACATCCTTTTTTTGTTTATTGATTTTGAATGAATGATATGATAAATGAGCATTGGTGCCTAAAATATCAACCATGTTTTTATATCGGATATGTCATCCAGTTAAATCATTTTAAGCAAAGCGTGCTTAGTTATTCAGGCATGATGCTTAGAATTCCATAAATTGTAATATTTAACCCATAATTAATCCATTAATTCTACAAATAATATCCAACTTGTTCATCTTTTCTATAAACCTCAAATTCTTCTACAACAAAAATCAAATATTCTCGTAAAGAAACAAACTAATAACTCGAAGTTCTTCTTTTCTTTCACAGTGATGATATCTTCAAGTTATAGCCCTACATGACCTAACGTTACTACTACAAACTACAATGGTTTGTTGAATAAAACACAACTACACATCAGTGAGAAATAGAAATGCTATAAGCTTTTTAACATGATTCAACCTCCTAGAATTTCCACTAAACTAAAACGAGCATTGTTAGTTATCGTTTTTATTTTCCATGTTTTTGTTCATAGACTTGACATTTTGCCATTTTTTCTTTAACAAGGAGATAATGAATCCTACAAGCATTTAAACATTATCGATGATCTACTCATCCATCATATTACAGTTACCAACAATGACACCCATGCAATAATCTTTCTTTAATTAGAACATCATGGTTGCCTTGATCTCATTAACCTTAGACAAAAATTAAATCTACAAGGATAGGATCCTATCTTGTACTATCAAAACAAGAACCTCTGCAAGCCAAATGGAGATTGAAGCTAGATAAAGAGACTTTGGACTTATTTTAGAAAGAAATTTTTTCTTAGTTGTTTTGCTATTACAATGAATATTTTTATTCTATTTTTACTTTTAACAACTACATGAATGCAACTAAAATTTTCCAATATAATGTTTTTCAGTGTGTTTAACATAAATGAAACCTAACTTTAATCATTATTTATATGTTAATTTTCTGAACAAAACTATTATTGTTGTTTTTTTTTTTTTGCATAATTTTCTATAATTTTGAACAAAACTATTCATTTAAATTTATTAACTTCGTACTTTAATCAACAACTAAAATTTTTTATGTTACTAAGAATCATGACCAAAAATCTATGTCATAATATGAAAATAGCCTAATTGTCAAATCCTAAGTTAAAATAGTAAAGAAACTCCACATCTATGATTTTCAAATCAACCCCTTAATTTCTTTAGAAGTCTCATCTTTTATTGCACTTCTTATGCGAAGGTAGTACATCTTCAAACATCGATTATTGATGAATGAAAAATGCATCCTTTTGTCTTGATTTTCTAAGTGATATGGAACTTTATTAAAAACTCTAGTAATGATATATAAATCCTTCTAATTTAGGGATTATTTGCCAAATTGTATATTTTTTATGGTCAATTAGTAGTATGACCTTCCATGCTAGATTACCTACTAAAAATTTATTTGATTGAGACTCTGTCAACCTTTTTTATATGTTACTAAGTGATCTAATATTACTAAGTGATCTAATGCAGTAAGTCTTACTTTATTCATATCATCTAACCCTATTAGCATAGTAAATTGATAATCTGTTCCATCCAAATCATATTACACAACTCATTTAAGTGATTAAATTGTAAGTTCGTAGGCAACATAAAGTCATGGTCATAAGTTAAAGTAAAGGATACAGTTTATAAAACAATTTTATATGAAGTCCTATATGATGATAGTGCCTCTAACAATGCATCATACCAAGCTTTAAGATTATTTCTAAGAAATCTTGTATGTTAAAGATTAAAGTTTTATTGATCAATTTTGCTTGTCCATTGACCTATAATAAAGAATAAAATAATTATTTTTAATCCATACTCTCACACAAATTGTTTCACATTGTCTCTAGTAAAGACCAATCCTTGGTCAATAATGATTATTTTTTAGAGTCTAAATATGTGAATGATTTGTTCATTAATAAACTTGATCATAATTTATTAGTTTATCAATTGATAAGGAATGGCTTCAACCCGCTTGGTAAAGTAATATGTAGCTATCAAGATGTAGTTATGCTATCTTAAGAAAAATATGTGTATTTTGCCAACAATATCCATCACCTAAACTTCAAATATTTTGACAATTATATTAAGCTCTTTTGATGGCACATTTTGGATTGGACCAAACTATGGTATGTTTGACACTCTTTGACATAACTAATGTATTGCTTAGTTATTCCCAACCAATAAAAATCATGATTCATGATTAGTCATCTCATCTTGATTCTAAATTGATAAGATCTATGGAATCTTTTATGAACCTCACTTATCACTAATAATGTTTCTTTGTTTCTAAGTATTCAAGCAACACTTTAGTTTTATATATCATATACAATATATTTTTTACGAGAACATATTTGGTCATTTTTAATTTGAAATTCTTGAAACTTTATGTGAATAATCCTTCAAATAACTTTTGATTTCTTCTTTCCAGTTCTTATATAGATTAATAGCACTTGTTTGATTGAGACATTTTGCCTATACTTGGCATAAAATCCTAGAAATAGTCTTGTTATCAGTATCTTGTGCATTTTTTACTATAATATATGTACTACTTTGCTCATCATAATTAAACATCTATTACATTTTAATAATAGTTAATTGATTAATAATATTTACAAGGATGATGTCATAATGATTGAAGTCCATTTTATACCATGATCTATATTGAGCCAAGTCATTGGTTTTTGTATTGTTTTCTTTAATTAAAAAAATAAAAAATGAATTAGAAATGGTTTTGATAAGGTTCTTGACCACCATATGGTATGGAGTTAGTATTTGATGTTCAAACTTACATTCACCAGCTAACTATAAAGTAACAATACCATATCTATTTGAAAATCATATGGCAAATTTATAATTATATAAGTTGGTTTAGGCTTTCCTTCAATCCCCTAAACTTTAACATGTCCATCATCCATCTTGGGTGATGCTAGATGAAGACTTGTTATATCAGACATGATCAATCAATAATCTTGATCTAGTTTTATTAAACAAACTTTATTCTTGTGTCCAATATGTTTATAAGCTTTATCAAAAACCTTAAAACATGAAAATAAGTCTTGGTGACTCATTTATTCCCAAGTTTTAAATTCATGGTTAATATCTTCTAGTTATAAATTATTTAACCTAGCAAAGTCTGCTACTAGTCATCTTATTTATAGTTTTCTTGCTAACAAAAAGTTTCATTGGACGACTAATATTATCTACATCCATGGATTAAACTTAGCCAACATCATCAATATATAACCATGAATCTATCGTTTATACATTTACCATAAATGGTTTGTCATATGTTTTAACCATCTTAATTGACCCATCTGGTAGCCAAAACATGGATATTTGATATAAGGATGATGGCACACATATGTTAGCGTATATCCAATCTTTACTAAGTGAAATGTTGTAGTTTATTTTTGTTTTAACCACAGATATAACTCTACTAGAGGTCTAAGTTCCAACTATTAGATCAACCTATAATAGTTATGTAGTATCTTTAACACCACTTATGAAATTTGACATCTATACCTTAAAAGAAAATATGTCAATATTGTTTTTAACCAATATTTTTTTATCAAAGTTAAAGATATTATGTTAAGTGTTACACCATTATTGACCAAAACCCTTTCCACTAGTACCCTATTGAAATTTACAACTGCATATAGGATGTTATGGTGGTAACTTATGGTCACTATTAGCTAGGTTTGGAAATGTCAAATTTAGTCGTTGGTAGACAACTAGCTTTGATTTGTCGATCTCTTTAATTTCTGCCTTTTTCTCTATTATTTCATTATAATCACTTCGAAGATAAAATAATTGACCAAATGAACGGGGAAGAGTGAAAACCATATTTTTTAATATGGCATCATCATGGTGTCTCAACTTTGTTTTAAAGGTAATTTTAATTTATATGCTTCTATTATTATTATTATTATTTTCATTCACTAACGTCTTTCTTTTTTAGATGTGCATTATCATCAAGGAGAATATCATTCTTTTTTCTATCATGTCTTTATCTAAGAAATCATCAACATCAACTAAAAAGTTGTTTTCTTTTTTAAGTTGTTCTTTTTTATTGATAGAGATATTTATTGAAGCTAGTTTAGGCTATATGAAAGCAATTATTTTATCAATTAGGTATTGTTATTGTTAGGTTTATCAACTATCACCTTGTTTGCAACATGTTGTGGCTATTTTTTTTTTGTGTTTTTCTTTAATTTTTTAAGAGTAACATCCCTTTCTTATTGTTTATGAATACTTAAGGATACCTTCTTATCTTATTGTTTAACTAATTTAGATCAATATTGTACTTTTTTTTCTTTGCATACGTTCATAAACTATTACAATAATATATTGGGCAACTTTGTTCTGTTGGTGTTTTTGGTTAGTTTTTTATTTGTTCCTATTATTAGCTTTAACATTAGTTTTTTCTCATATATGGTTGGTTGTTTTTACATATTTTTATACTATCTTTATGATAACCTCAGTAAGCAATCAGTTGGGATGGGGAAAGATGACATGAAGATAAAAATAAGTATCGCATTATCAACTCATTTTTATTCCTAAACTTTATGGATAAGGTCATAAAAACCTTATTTTTATTATATTTACTTGTCATGTGTTCTGAGATTATACTATATCTTTTAATATAATGTGTCATTGTTTCTTGGTCTCATTGTGTTTTGAAATCAAGAGATGTTATTTGAAAATAATTTTTGGCATTAAAACATGATTAGATGAGTATAATGGCAAGTTCTTAGACATGCCATGCGAATCCTAGAGGGCAATACCTCTTTTTGAAACTCAAAATGTCCTTTTACACCAACAATAAACCATGAAAGGTGAAGTCTTGCTTCAAACCTTATTTTTTTTTACTCTTAAAATTACCTTTTTCATTTCCAAAAAACCTTACAAAGAAATATCTTACTCAAAATAAGCACAAAAATCTTTCTATACCTTTTTCATATCTTAAGTTGCTTTTCTATACTATATTTGCTAACATTTTTTTAATATCGAGCATTGTATGTAATGGTGTAAATATATGAATATTTGGTTCCTATGAATCATTTTTAGATATTTCACTACATCCCTTCAAGAATTAACTTAATGCATTATTTCTATATTATAGGTACAATACACAAAATTGATTATAACCACCTCACAACACCATCTAATCAATAAACAAAAAGGTATAGGGTGTGCTAAAGGCATATAGAAGTACCAAGATATCCATTAAACGTTAGTAGAGGTAACAGTGTTGAGAAATATGGAAAAGCATAAGAGATTGTAGAGGGATATTAGGGCTTTGTCCAAGTGCAATTATATACTATTGTGATAAATTAGACAACTAAGAGTCATGCCATGACACACTTCTATTAGTGCCTATTGTGATAAAGGATTGATAGGCTTTTCATGACCAAGATAATAGCCTTTATCTATTTCATGTACTAATTGATCATCAATTATTGTAGCAATAATCTTGCATGTAATTATTTTTAGATGACATGGTTATTGATCAAGTTATCCCATTAGGCATGCCAATTTATTAATCAAACATATAATCATGATGATCGTTCAAATATCAAGTTGTTGATCAACCATTGACTTCTTGATCATATATGTTATTTTTTATTTATTTCTTCCTTTAATAAGAAAAAAAATACAATTAGAAATTGAATCCCGAGTAGAGGTAGATAATAACGTAGCAAATCAAATAAAATGTATGTGTTTGCTTTTAAATCTTAATATGCTCATTAATCATGAGTTACACCAAACAAATAAGAAATATGAAAAAAAAAACAAATAAAGTAGTAAAGATAGAGTAAGATTTTAAAGGAAAGTAATAAAAAAAAGAGATAAATAGAAAAAAGACTTGAGAAAAAAATGACATACATGGGGCTGACTATCATTTTCAATAACTGGATGATCTTTTTATATTGTTGCAAAGTTTGAGTTTCACGTAAACTTCTAATCCTATACATATTGTTTATAACAGATAAAGAGTTATATTATGAATTCTAATACAACTTGAATTTCTATATGCGCACATTTCTTTTTTAGAAATCATATGAATACTGCCTAATCTATAATAATTCTCAATTTACTTTGTTGAGGACTCTTGTTCAGAATAGAATTTGGTCTTCATTTTAAACACATGAGCTCATATCTCTTGATCGTTTGCCTTTTCCTATTCGGCCATGACTTCTAATTTCTTAGTCGATCACTTACTATCTTACCTGGTCGATTTGGACTCTTTCTAAGTCTAGTCGATTTTACTATTTTCAATCAATTTTAACTTTTTTTTTCTTAATTTGATAGTGAACAATTATTCATCTTATTCTTTTTACATGTGAACATTTATTTTTAGAATAAAGACACTCATTTAAAATTAAAAATCAATTGGTGTTTGATTTATATTATTACTAGCCAGCTAAAATCCGACCTATAATTTTTTATATAAAAAACGGTGCTTGTGAGGAGTAGTAGTCATTAGTAACAGTTAATCTAGGATTGAAAACTTGGAGGGGTAAATTTGATTTTTGTTTATAGTAGTAGAGGATATTATTTAAACATTTCAAGTAATAGTAGTAATAGTATCATTGTTTTAGGGATGAAAATGAATATGATTTTTTTAGGTAATAAACTAAAACGTTTTTAAGAAAATAAACTATATGCATCACTTTTTAAAGAAGAATGGGAGGTATTTTCCATTCATAGGAGAATAAAAAATGTTAGACAAAATATCTTTCTATAGAAATGAAAAGGACAAGTACTCCTTGATCTTAATGTTGAAAACTCCATACATGGACGATTGTACTTGCAACTCCTTTGATGGAGGATGGCTAACTTGTCCATGAGCTTTTCCTAACTTGAGTTTCATAATGTAGCTAGATTTTCCTGGGCTTAGATGCTGGTGAATTTAGCTTCCTACAGAAAAAAGGGGGGGAAAGCTTTTGTCAGGCTTGTGTTGGACCTTTTCTGCACAAGTCATTTTAGATTCAATAAATTTATTTCTTTATCATTTGATCCAACACAGTTGACAAAAAGCCTAACTTTGAGGGGTTTGACTATTGGCTAAAGTTGGTGGTCCTTTGCTTTTAAAACCCGTTTTAGACTGAAAATGGAAAGTAGCTTTAGTCCCATGATAAGTTATTGTGCGTGGAAGTGGTTTATACTCCAAGGATTAAGCTGTTGCCCTTTGGTTCTGTTTTTTCTAAAACAATTTCAACTCAATCCTCGCAAATTGTATACAAAAGGCTACTTCTATTCTCTGGTATCTAAGATAACAAGAGCAGCAAGACAGAGCTTCAAATCATGCTCGTTTTTTCACATGCAGAGAGGAGCACTAGCGCACTGTATTTGATCAAAAGCCTTAGTTCTCTAAAATTCAAAAGCTAAAGCTTCCATAAAATAGAATAGCTGTCGATTTATAGGGACTTTATTGCATGCATATAAAGGGAAAGCTCTACTGTTAATCATTAAAAATTTGGAACGACTTGATGCATGAATTCAGAGTTTCCAAGTTCCGAAACAGTCCAATGACGCTATAAAGCACATATAGTCGTCGTTTCTTTTTGACTGCATCCATTTATTTTCCATGAACATAAGAGCATGCACGCACATGTATTTTTCTTTATGACCAAGACACACCAAAATCCAAATCATCACCGACAATGAAAAGCTAGCTAGGTTACATAACGAAAACTATGGCAGTCGGCACGCTTAATTCTAAAATCATGGCTTTTTTTAGCTGGGTTATTAATTAATGAAAGATAGTTTCCCATGAAGTTGTTTTCAAATCGCAGTCACTGTACAATGTGTGTGTCCAGATTTAATACATGCATGCACCAAAATTTATTTCATTTAATTTAGTCCAACTCCGACAATACATAAAATTTGAGGTGATTACGGTGTGGAAAAACACGCAACAAGCGTAGGAAGGTCCTTGATTGCTTGTTTTGTAATTTTGAAGTGATATATAGAACTTTTGTCATTTAAAGTGGTTAATTAGCTAGCAGAAGTTATCTGCTGTTGTCCCCAGAGCTTAAACTTGAAGTGCTTGTGCAGAATTCATGCTTGGAGTTGAAATAGTAAAAATTAAGTTGGACGAACTTCAGCTTGTTTAATTGGTTCTGTATATTTTCTTTTTGATAATTAAATGGCTGGTATGTCTATATAGTGATGAAGTCACAAAAAAAACTTTATACAGAGTTAGGTCTTTCCACGACTGATGCAATGGGCTTAGGAGAATTTTTCATTAAATTAGGTTGAGTTGTTCCTTGAACTCTTGTAAAACACTTTCTCTATCAAAATAGGGAACCCTCTGATCATATCTAACCTTGTAGAAGTGAAAAATATATAACAAAGAGAATGAGAACTTAGGAGAGTATATATGTAAATATTGTGTGTAGTTGTGTGCCCCTCCCCCCCCTTTTTTGTTACCCGATGACTTGAAGTGTTTATGCTCCTAGGTCTCATGAAATTACCTCATGGAGCATGAAGTTGCCAATATATCATGTGGATTAATCATGAAGAACAATTACATATACCAAGCAGGAAAAGTTTTTTATGCTCTGTATGGAAGGGTAGCTAATGCGACCATTGATGAGAAAGATAAGTGATCATTGGTGAGACATGTATATGCTCGTAGGTGATTATATAATGTTGTATTGCAAAGGTTCATGCTATACTTATAAGGCGTGCATGGTGCATTACAGATAAGTGTGCCTATGACTTTCGTAAAGGTGCAGGTGATTACAGTAAGCATGTTAAGAGTTATATGAGACCGAAACACTAGGAACTTGACCAAATAGCTCTAAGTGTTTAGGCCAAGGCCTGCCAACCTTGATCATCTAGCTAGTTGCTTGGTCTAGTGTTTAAGTCGAGGCCTACCAAACATGATTATATAGTTTTCTATTGTCTAGTGTAGGTATCTAAACCTTATTGTTTGGGTTAACCATATAGCTTGCTTGCTTATTGTCTAGTATACTCAAACATCAATTCTAACACAACACCTTGATCTCTCTCCCTTTCTCTCTAAATGGTGTTATTATTTTTCACATGACCTTTTTACTATAACTCATGATCTTGAATTATGTTGTTCAGCAACAGTAATTATTCTCCCGCGCGCTTACTTTTGTTTGAAAGACCTAACCGATAAAGGATAAAAAAACACTTGCTATGTTACTATAACTCATGATCTTGAATTATGTTATCCACTTCTTCTTGTCTTTTTTTTCATACCATGACTTCATAATGCTTTGTCTACACTTCCATATATGAATTGATTTTGTTTGACATATATTTTCTATTTGTATGCTTAATTTCTGTAACTTTTCTAGTTTTTTTTAGCAAGTCACTAAAAGGATTACCACAAACTTTTTTGTCACCATAAGTAGTGTTGCCATTTGAGCTAAATAGAAAGTGTATGGGTGGGAAACATTTTTTATCATAAAAATTAAGTCATGGTAAGGATCTTGCAAATGACAATGAAGAAACTTACATCATAAACATTTGAGTTTATTATATAAAGACATGGAGATTTTTTTAGAGATATTGAGATATTGTTTAGAGATATAAGGATAAACAATACCATGAAAAAAAACATATAAAAACTATATAGATAGACAATATTGTCTTTTCACTGAAAAGTTCAAAAGATTTTTTGATGAGTAAATAAAGATACAATATCCAGAAACTATTTGATCTTGGGCTGGGTATTATGGTATGCATTTACCTTTTTTTTCCTTTTTGTTCAAATTGCCTTTCCTTCTTTATATTCTGTTAGAGATAACCTCTAGCAATTAATCTTTCAATCTTTTTTTTAAGGTATAACAATCATTAGTATCATACTCGTTATCATAATGAAAAATACAACATTTATTAAGGTTTTTCATGTTTGAATCATTTTTCATAGGATGGGATATTGCACGTATGTTTTTTTATTTAATGGTAGTCAATACCTTAGTGTGTGTGGTGATCAAATATGTGTTAATGAGTTTAAAGAATGCTAGTCGATCACAAATGAATCTTTTTATGTTCCTTTTATATGCCCTATTATTGATAAAAGACCAATGATATTTAAGAGATTTTGTTCTATATTGTTAGAACTAAGAATATCTTTGCCTAGTCACATTCGATTCTTCTGCTTGAATATGGTTTTCTACTGTCTGTTTTATTTTAAAGAGAGTTCGATCAGGAATAATGTATAGTTGTTTCCATATAGAATGGTTTTAGACTCCACTAATTTGAGTTTCATTGGAAAGGGCTTCAAGTTGACTTTTCACATTAAGAATTACCTCGTTAAACATTTAAAGATATTCCTTGGTGCTTTCATCTTATCATTATGTGATGAAAAATATCTTAGTTCTATTTTGTTTAGTCGATATGCTTGTATTAAAGTGGGAGATGAGTCTGATATAGTGATCACAAAAGTCAATGATGGAGCTTGGCTCTAGATTATGGTACCATACCCAAACATATATATATATATATATATATATATATATATATATATATATATATATATATATATATATATTGTATTGTAAGAAAGACTTTACACATAACATTGATATTTGTTTTATTACACGCTCCAAGATATTTTGCACATTATATATATGTTTCCTAGAGTTTATAAGTCCATTATAGTTTTCTAAGTTTCCTTTATGGACACACAATCTTAGAAGTGATAGGTGTGCAACATCCGATGGTATAGTGGAGAATATCCTAATTTGTTTAGAGCAATATTCATTTTTAAAAGCTTGTATTATTATCGACTTTATCTCGCATTGGGGTCCTTTTTATGAGGAGATCATAATTGAGATTCAAAAGGAGTTATATAGTGGTAGCCACATTTATGGCTAAGACTTGTTAAGCCTCTTTCACTTCTAACACATCTAGTTTAAAAGCATTCTTCGTGGTGGAAGAGACTACTTCAAAGGGTTAGAGCACGAGTCTTCTCACAACTGCTTTTTTGTTCGATGTTTTGTCATATTCCTTTGATAAGTTGGAGTTGTTTACATGTGCTTATTGATATATGTAGAGAAGCAAGTTAATATGTCACATATTGAAGGAATGGTAAAGTTTAAAGATGTTATTATATGGTTAGAACAACTTTAGTAAGCACTTTTATTTTATGATTGATTTGTTAAAGATTTGGAAGAGCTGGTGTACCTATGGTGAAGAGGTTCGTTATTCTCCTATGTCCTGGTATTTTTAAATCGTAAACCATGAAAAGAACTCTTATAGATGTATAAAATGAGAGTGAACTAGCTTTTATTCAATTTCAATAGACGGTGCCACTGATGAAGTCACAAAAAAACTTTCAAATTGAGTCGGGCCTTTCCACAACTAATGTAATGGGCTTTAGAGAAATTTTTATTAAGTTTGGCTAGGTTGGTTCTTAAACTCTTACCTAACACGTCACGTATTAGGATAGGAGACTCTCTGATGCTTAAGTTAATAAATTGTAAGAGAAAAAATATATAACAAATAAAACAAGAGTGTATGAGAGTAAATTTATGAATATTATGAGTGTATGAGAGTAAATTTATGAATATTATGTATGGTTATGTGTTCTATCCCCCATTTGTTTATTGCTTGGAGACTTGAGGTGTTTATGTGCCTTGATCACATAAAATTACCAAATAAAACGTGGATTTGTAGACATACTAAGTGGAGTAATCATTGATAACAATTTCATATGTCACTCAAGTAAAGTTATCAAGGTGTTATATGGATGAGTAGGCATCATGATCATTAGTGATAAAAATAGGCATTTATTGACAAGACAAGTAGTTGCTCATAGGTGATTGAGCAATGTTGTACTGAAAAGATAGCATGCCTTAATAATAAGGGGTGTATGGGCCAAGGCTCGGCAAACTTGATTAAATAGTTTTGTTTCCTGGTCTGGTGTATGGGTCAAGGCTCATCAAATCTAACCAAACAACTTTTAATTTGGTTTGTCTTTTGGGTTAAGGCCCACTAAACCTAGCTGTTCAATTAGGTTTAATAAGATCAAACAACTTGCTTAGTATTTAGTCTAGCAGACTAGACAATAATTTTGACAAGACAACTTGTTGTTTGAAGTTCTTCTCTCTTTGTTTTTTTTAAATAGTTTTGTTTCCTGATCTGGTGTATGGGTTAAGGCCCATCAAATTTAACCAAACAACTTTTAATATGGTTTGTCTTTTGGGTTAAGGCCCACTGAACCTAGCTGTTCAATTAGGTTTAATAAGACCAAAAAACTTGCTTAGTATCTAGACTAGCAGACTAGACAATAATTTTGACAAGACAACTTGTTGTTTGAAGTTCTTCTCTCTTCGTTTTTTTTTTAAATGGTATTATTATATGAATTTCAACATTATATGAAAGAAGTTTATAATGAATATAAGAAAGCCATTTCACAAAACTATACTTTAATGGTGGATCAAAAAATTATAAATATATAAAAGAAAAATTAAGGTTTTTTGGAATTAGTACATTAAAACAATAGAAAAATAACACAGTCCATAAAATATTTAGAAAAATAGCATAATTTAGAAAGTTGCAAATGACATTTATGACTTGGAAGTCACATATATCACTGGTGACTCAATCAAATTGTAAAATGGCCTGACTTAAATTACAATAAAGAAAGAGAAAAGAGAAAAAAGAAAAAAGAAAAAAGAAAGAAAAAAAATATACCCTAAAAGCACATCGAAACTCTAATGAAGACAACATTAATATCATCGGAAAGATCTCATCGAGATGAATCTAATGACACTAAGAAAGGTCACTAATGGTGATCAAAGTAAGCCCCACAAGTCATCCAAAGGTGTTAGTAGCTCACTTATTTTTCAACAGTTCTTATGACCCATTCCGATCACTTTTGAAGACCTTCCTTTATGTCGTTGGATTCATCTTATCGAAATCTTTTCAATGATATTGATGATGTCGTAATTGGAGTTTTGGTATACCTCTGGGGTCTTTTTTTTCTCTCATCTCTCATAGTTGTAATTTTTTAAATGATATGAGAGAGAAAAAAAAAGGCAAGAAAGAAAAAAAGAAATCTCATAGACACACTGAAACTCCAATAACAACACCATCAGTACCATATAAAAGATCTCGACAAGACAAATCAAACGACACCAAAAAAAACCATGAAAGGTAACCATATTGGGACACACGACATGACTCACTTGGCTTTAAACAACTCGTGTGATCCACTTAGTCACTATCGGTGACCTTTCATGGTATTATTGGATTCATCTCATCGAAATCTTTATGACGGTATTAATAATGTCATCACTAGATTTCAATGTGTCCATGAGGTTTATTTCTTTCTTTCTTCTCTTGTTTATCATCTTTCATTTCTATTTATTATAATTAATGTCAAATTATTTTACATTTGAAATAGTTGCTAGTGACACATACAACTCAAGAATAATAGATGTCATCTGTTACTCTATTAAAATATGTGGTTTCTTTAAATATTTTTTGAATTATAATTTTTATTTTTTTGAGTAATGTCAAAAAACACTCAAAAAAAAATTAGAAAACAGTTCCAAGAGATTACATGACCCCACCCGTGCTCACTCACACGGCATGACGGTACAATGTTTCTTAATAGTATCTAACCGTTAATATAGTTAAGCGATCAAGTCAAACAATATACCTTTCCATCTTTATCTCCAGGAAAAAAAAAAGTGATCGTCAAACAATATACCCTCATTTTAACTAGAATTATTGGATAGCAACAGAAGTTAATTATGGATCCATACACTATATCAATCATATTTCTCATTAGAGCGACAATTAAAAATAAATGTTATACAAAAATCAAACGACACCAATGATGGTGTGTTAATAAGACTTTTAAAAGTAAATGATAAGATTTTTAAAACTTTTTTAAAAAAATCCATTTTATGATAAATTAGTTAATTACCCATGCTATTAAAAAATATATTATTTAATTAATATTGTTCATAAAATATGAAGTAAAAAATAAACACCATAGAGTAAACAAATCTAAATATGAACTAAAAAAAATATACATAATAGGATCTAAAACGTAAATACCTTAGGGCTTTTAAAAGTGTTATGGAATTAATAATAGTATGTTTCTATTTGTCCTTAAAGACTGCTGAAAACTATACTTTTATTGAGATTGGACAATATATGAAGTCAAATTTCTTATATAAACTTATATTTTTTATCTAGTTTTTTCATGTAAAATATTTTATAAGAAATATTTTTATGATTTTAATATGTTTATTTTCGTAAAATGTGAAAAAATTTGTCAATATAAAATATTTTACATGTAAGTAATTTTCTAATTATAAATACGAACAATCAAATATAAAATATAATATGCATGATCTTAAAACTTCTTCATTTTCAGATAATTATATAAAGAAAATCTACGTTGATCCACAACATCTTTTTTAAAATAATAAACCCTAAATGTACATTGATGAAAGAAAATGGTATTTTTCTTCAGATCATCAATTCTCAAGTCAAACAATAAAATGTACAATTGTAGAGTAAAGAGAAGACCAATTTTCATCATATAATTCTTATATCACATATTCATCAAATGTACAATTATTAAATAGAAAGGTATTTCTCAAAATTAATCAATGGTATTTTAGCATCAAAATATTTATTAAACCATAAAAAAAATATAATGTCAAAAAATATTACAGTATTAGTAACCCTTTCAAAATATTATTCAACTATTTCAATAGCAATTATCACACCACCAACTTCATCACTACTATCACCACCTCCTCATCACTCCATAATTACCATCACCTTCAACATTGCAACTACTCTACTATCACCGTCATCACCACCTCCACTTTCATCCAACCTTTACTCACATTTGAATTACTACAATCATTGTTTTAAACCTCGAACTAGCTTGAAGGTCAGCCAAGGATTTGACTGTTCTAAGACTTGAATCGATCCAAGTTGAAAAAAAATAAAAAACCTTGATTGATTTGGTCAAAAATCCAAATTGATTTCTGATCGATCTAGTCAAAACTAAATTATCAATTCATTTACTCCTTAATAAAAATTTAGCAAAACAACATTGTTTTGATTTTTTTAAAAAAAATTAATCAACTCTTCTAACTTGTATCTTAAATTAAGTTTTAAATCTATAACTATCATGGTGATAACTGAAAAACCATCACGTGTCATTTTTAAGGTCAAAATTCACTCTAAAAAACATGCTTTCAAGTACTTCTATGATTTAAACCTGTGAAATAGGTCTAAATGCACCAGTTTCAGAATTAAGACTATTTTTGTTTATTTTCTTTTTTATTTTTCATATTTATATTAAGAATTAATTCCGTATTACAAGTTGATTTTATATCCTAGTTTAGCCTATGGTCAACTAGGTTAGACTATTTATGTTATTTGTAGGTCTTTGGCTGCCATTTGTAATTATTTAAAAATTATTAGACTTGTAATCAGTTTTTCTATTCTTTTAATGTATTTTTTCAAAGGTTTTTGATTCCAAACAAATCTTCTCTTATCCTTCACACCACTTATCACCACAACACATCATCACCATTCTATTACCTTTATATTTTTCACATCACTAATTACGAATTGTAGTTTAAAAAAAATTCAATGTAAAATGTTTTATAAAAAAAATTACACATAAAATATTTTTTGTTCATAAATTTTTGCAAAAAACAAAATCCCCTAAACTCACTTTTTTTTTTTTTTGCAAAACTCTAACGCATGAATTATTTATATAAGGTGCAAAATCATCCACTAAAAATAAGCTATAAATAAAAAGAGGATATTATTATAAGTAAGTCAAAGAAAAGATACATAAAATATTAAAAACAAAATATGATAGTGCAAGATACAAGAGATATATGTAGTATAATACCTACAAAAAATGTTTTTGTGTACAATTAGAAATTAGAATGAAAGACAAAAGAAAATCGAGATCAATTAAAAAAGAGATCAGTGGTTTTAATAATAATTTATATAAAAAAATAATACTTACACGTTTAATTTGATTTATAATAATATTAAGAATTAATATTATCAACTCAAAAAAACCCTACCAATATATGATGCATGTCAACACCCGAATCTTTAGAGAGAAGAAAATCTTTAAAGCTCAAGATTATATATATACGCACACTAGCTGCAAGTCCTGGGCATTCTTTAGGAGTGTTTGTCTATTTTTTTTATTTTTTTAATAGTCTCTTAGTACATGAAAATAATAATTAATATATTTTATTTCTGTGTGAACTAAATAGAGAAATAAAATATCTAGAACTTAAGAATCATACAGATCGACCAATGGTTTATACTTAGCAGGAGCTCACCACCTTGCAGACTAATCCCCAAGTATATTTTTTTTAATATAACCTTCTAATTAGCATGATAAGGATATCAAGTGGCTTAAGTACTGAATATTTTTTAGAGAAATACGTGGCTGAATATTATATATTAATTAATATCCTGCTTGTATTAAGATCAAGATAGAAATTTAGTAGCAAAGATTCTTCGTAGATATTTCTCAAGTGTGATTTTGTTTTCAGACTTTGATGGAATAATTTGGATGACACTAGCTTGGAATATTTTTAAATTGCTACTTGTAATTAAGGTTTTTAATTAATTTGTCACTCGGTAGATGCAAACCTCTCTGGTGCTTTGTTTTCATATATCAAGATAAGATACCCGCAATAAAATATATTACAAGTTATATTCCTTCCACATAAATACGAGAAAAAAATAATCGTAAATCTCACCTTTTACGTGAAAAAAGAGAATAAAATTTGGAATTTAAATAATTTCTCATGTCACACATCCAGTTTCGGGGAGCAGGGAAAAAATGAAAGCATTTGGAAGATGAATGTCTCCTGTTTAGGGACACATTCATAACACAGAGGGCTACTACCCATCATCAGTAATTGCTGCTACGTACAAAATGCATGTTCTCTTCACAGAGGTTCCCATGGCCGCCATGACATTTTTCGAACCTAACTTTAGTGGCGGTGACAATATTATTGGAAGCGAAGATCCATCCCATGGACATTTCGCAACGCAATGGAAATGAATACATTCTTATCAGGAATAATATGCATTTATATATCAGCATTAAATTTACATGCAATTGTTAATAAATTAATCAGGCGAGTATTTTTTAGAAATTATTTTTTTTGTGTCAAAGTATTAATAGATTGAGAGGTGTAATCAAACTGGTCATCATGTTTTAAATTTGTTTTCTATAGATTATTAGTTCGAGTTTTACAAATCTTAAAGTTACTAGAGGTTTATATATTCATTAACTTCAGGACTTATAAAATTAATTAAGTTATATGCAAACTGATCCAGAAAAAAAAAAAAAGTATTGACACATTGAGCTCAAATTGCCTACAGTCGGAATAGGTACGTGGGGAATACAGATTGATTGTGATTTTTCGAACTTCTAAGCATCCCTCACATGGCTGAACGAATTTTTTTTATTTATTAGGATTAAGGATGACAAAGCTTCCATTGAGCTAATAATTTTAGGGTGTTTGCTTGAGATGGAAGCACTGAAAAATGCTCATGGATCACTTACGGTCGTGGACGTGGTCCCTAGCCAGTATTCTTAGAAAAATACTAGTTATTTTACTCATGTTTTACCGTAGTTTAGATAATATTTTTTTTCTAATATAAAATAATAAATATGTAGGTGTTATTAACTTCTTTTTTGATATAAACTAAAAAATATAAATGTAAGTTGAAATGTTTATGCTTATGTATGATAAAATAAAATGAGAATCATATAAGTTAATAAAAATAAGTAGGATCTAAAGTTAATTTTTAACATGATAAAAAAAATAAAGCAATGTTATAAGTGCATTTTACAATATAATGATTCTCTTAACTAAGAAATCTAAAGATGTTATTTATGCAAAACAAAATAAATCTTAAAATGTATGAACTGATAAAATGAGAAAGAGTTGTTAATGGCAATAAAATCCTAAAATAAAAACATAATCATTCTCATAAAGTAAAAGATAGATAAGTATAGTAATAATAAATTTGATTTATGTAAAACATTAAAAATATGATAGATGAATTAGAATAATCTTTTCAAAACATTAAATACATGAAAAATCTCTATTTAAAAAATGATAAATAAAAAATATGAAAAATTAGAGAGAAGGGATATTAATTTAAATATAAATTAAAAAAATATTTTAAAAAATACATATATAAAATAGTTATCAATTAAAAATTAGAAAAAATAAACAAGTCAAACACTATTTCGCCTAGTTCATTTTGACAAGAAGCAAAAAATATGTCATCTACCCTATTAACAAAGAAAAAAAAATAAAAGTAGAGTGTCATCTACAAAGAAAAAAAATAACACACAAGGCATTCAAATATAGAGAGATAAATATTTCAAGTGTCAAGAATAAAAAATAATAATTTTTTTCAAAAAAATAGAAATTTAAGGGAAAAATGAAAAACTTTTAAAAAAATTATGAAAGAATGAATACAAAAACAAAAAAGAATAGTAATACATAAACTAAGTATAAATTGATAAATATATCAGGTGTAAATAATAGAGTAAGGGAAAAAAAAAAACCAAAACAAAACAAATATCTTTTTCAAAAAAAATTATAAATTTATCATGGCTACAGTACCCTATTACAATATAAAAAATAAAAAATAAAAAACATGACTTTGCCATTACAATAGTAAAAACAAATTAAAAATGATATTATTAAGGTGTTTTACCATTCTTTTAGAATAATAATAATTATTATAAAGATGTTAGATATCCTCCGAGTTCTGGTCAAAAGACATAATTAAAATGATGTTGGGATTCCACCAATCAGTCAATTTACTCAAAAAAAAATACATTTTTTACCACCTCAATTTGCCCTCATCCACTGGTGAGGGCTGGAGAACTTTCCGATTGAGTCATGCTGCCTTCTGTGGGCTACCCTTGAATATATTAGATTCATTCTTGTTTTTTTTTTTTTGTATTTAGGTGTTAAGATCAACTTATATTTCAATTAATTTTTATGAATCTTGAAATTAATTACTAGATAAGTTTATAATGATTGTTAATATTAGCAATCTCACCTGAAATTATAAAAAAATAAACTTTTTAATCTTAAATTTTTATTATTAAACCTTTTATTTTTACTTAGTTGATTAATTTTATTTTTTTACCATTGGTTGTTGGGGAACTATTTCATTTTATCAGTACAGAAAGAGGATCATATTAGTATGAAAGACTTCAAAGAAAATAAAAATAGAAAAGATTTATAATTAATGCTGACGAATTAAATATCATATTGTGTTATTGGTTTTTAAAATTATTGTATTTAAATAAAATAAAATTTTAATTATTGCCGCAATGAATTTTATCAAAAGAACTAAAAGAATTGAGGTAGATTTAACTGTTTATATAAATAATAAACCAAGTTAATATATTGTATTTAAAAAAATAAAAATCTGATTTTGGATGGTAATTAAGCAATTGTAACTTTTCAGCAATTAAGTAAGTAATAACAATTAAAAAAGAAATTGGGACTATTCTAATCATTCGATCGGGTTAGATAAATTAGGGTAAAATAAAAAATAAAAATTTAAAAGTTGCCGAAATGGAACTTGTTTTTGAATTCGACAGAATGCTCGATCGCCAGGTCCTAAGTACAACAAGAGAGATCTAACTCAGATCGGGTCTTGCTTACTAGTCCAAGAGGGACCCACCTCTGCCTTCTAGCAGTGGGCCATGCAGGCCTAGGCAATTATAGAAATTGACCGAGATTTACAAAATCAGAAAAAGAAAAGGTTGCGAATGCAGAGGAAAAATGGAGTTTCTGACTATTATATGTTCTTGGGGTCCATCGTTCATAATTCTCTTAGCCTTTCATTGATCGTGTCCCACTTTTGGATGCTATTTTATGTTACATCTGCATCACTTTGTCTACCCAGTACCAAACCTCCCTTTTCCTCTCCACCAGACCACAAAAAACTCAGCTCAGACCCCAAAATGCTTGGAAGGATGCAGAATAATTGACTCTCATCTTCCCTCCTCTCAGGATTTGTAATTTCTCTTATCATGCAGTTAGAAGGTGGTGCTTCCTCTTTAATTGATGCCTAAGAATCATGACCAGCAGGGCAGCCGTGGATGCAGATCATAACCCAAGTGTGTAAATAGAAGCATGCATGAAAAGGTAGGGCAATGATTATCATCAACTTCAAAGTAATTAATTGCTGGAAATCAATATCTGAGTTCATGCTTTTATTAAGAATAAATAAATCAATTGCTTATTCAAAATCTGAGGTGGTCTGTTTATAACAAGCTTATGATCTTGGTCTTATTTCTTTCGAATAAAGGTGTGTGAATACATTCTTTCTTGCTGCTAAAAAAATAACACAATTATATATTGGTGAAGGATTCATTAAAGGGGAAGAAGTAGAAATCATTGCTGCAGCCAAATATCACGAAAATATACATATTTATATTACGTAAGAAAAGAAGAGGCACAAAAGACAAAGGATGTATCCCCCTACAATGTTATTTTTTGTGCTACCATATAATATACAAAACCTTAACACAGCACATTTATATATATATTTCTCTGTGTGTGTGTGTGTGTGTACTCGACCCAAGAAGACTTAACTTTGTGAGCTTTTATATATATGTAAGTGTCACAGGCTTATATATATATATTTCGTTTTCTTTGGCTTCAAGTCAAAGATTAAGGACTTCAAAGTTAATTTGGAATCATTGAGCTCACAAATTTTTGTCTGTGGTTTCATTCTGCTCTTCCAAAAAGCCTGCAATTACCATTAACGTACACACGAAGGTTAAATTATACACACACATGCAGTGCAATGCAATGCAATAATGTGAGCTGCATTCATATCCCTTCAAGGTTCAAGCTCCTTAAAAAATGAACAGGCTAAGAGAAAAGATCCACATCTCTTCAAGTTCCTTGAAAAAAAACCCAGTTGCCTACAGGGACATATATGTAAGAAAGCATTGATTTGTAGAAAAACTACGACATGGTAATAGAATTGTTTGTTAGAGTGGATTTATGTCTTTCAAACCATTGAGTTTGCATCACATGAGACCTTCCTTTACTTTCTTAAGCAGGCATGGATAGACACATAGAACTAGTTTTTAGTTTTTACTCTTACGTTATATTAAGGTAGGGCAGTTCGAAGGAACAATTTAAGACCACATGGCCTAACTAGGTATTCGGTTTTGAAATGGACCTTAGATTCTTTTGCCATGGTCCAACCTAAAATATAAGCCTGTTTGACTTTAGCCTTTCTGGGAATGCGAATAATTCTCAGCTCTTTTGGGCCTCAGCCATTTATCTGGGGGATGGAAAACTACGATTGAGGAGCAAACGCAGACCCTGCCTCCACTTGAGTTGAGAAATTTCTTTCTTTCACATTAATGCATGGCCATCCAAGTGTCGAACAATATGGTAGAATGAATTTACACACAAGGAATAAACTGATGCAAAACCCTTTAATCCTTGTCAATATTATGGTTCTCAAACTGTAAAACCAGGGTCTTCTGGCTTGGGGACACCCCTCAGTGCTCTTGCTGCAAGTTTTGTTTTATTCAATTTGTGACCGCTAGAAGCAAGCGTGTAGACAATTGTTCGAATGTCAGCCCACGCTTAATTCTGTTGAGCTCACCTGACTCTTCCCCCCCCCCCCCCCCCCCCTTTTTTTTTATATATCTAAACCACGCTGCTTAAATGAAGCACGCAGCCCATGTCTTCCATTGGTGAGAATGGAGCCTAAACAAATGCTCACGTATTTTTAAATTCAGCCTGCGGAATTGAAATGCTACAAACTTCAAGTCCTCGGAAATGAAAGCGAAGGCTTCAGCTTCAATGATGGCAATAACCGTGCGTGTTGAAAAGGGGGAACACTTGAACAGGGGTCCAATGCCCAGGTTAACAATTCTTCTCCACATAAGTCACCAGGGCCAATCAGGGATGAATTAAGTGATGGAAGAAAAATAGGTGTGGTAGGGTTTATGTACAGCAAAACAAAGATACAAAACTAAAACTAAAGAACAATAAGAAGATCAGAGAAGAAGGTAATTTTATTAAAGTGTTTTTTTTTTTTTTTTGTATTCCTCTCTATACATACATGTATTATGTTTTTTATTACAAACTTATTTATAAGCCTTAATAGACTTGTTTGTGACTTGGTCTTGTATCTTTACATACTTGACTTCAACTTCCTTAATTATATTAAGCTCTATAAATTTGTTTTTATCTTCACAAATGTGATTGCTGACACCATTGTCTAGAAATCACATGTGTTTATTTAATTTGCATTCATTCATCATGAACTAGTAATAGGGTGTCTTCTCTTTTAAATTTGTCTCTTCCTTATTTTTCTCTGTCTTGTCCACACTCTCTACCTCCTTGGATATATCTAGAACCATCTTGCTTCTCTTTTGAATAATGTTTTCAAAATAGTATTTGTGTACTTACATCTTCTTGAATGTCATGGACTCTTTTTTCATGAGCTTGTAGTTTTCCCATGGATCCTTGAACAGTTAAAAAAATCATATTTTGTGATTTTTTTATCGTGACCATCATATAATAGAACTTCTTTTATAGAGAGCGTAGAATAATCTTTACAACACTTGTTTCCTCCATCTTCTTTCTATTTCTTTTCATTTGATTGTATAAGAACAATACTCTAGAAAAGTAATCTAAAATATTCTCTGATTCAAGCATATGTGGCTTTTCAAAGTCACCTCATAACTTTTGTAAGTGTACCTTTTTTTATATTATCAGCTTCTTGGTTTGATTGTTGCAAAACTTTTCATGCTTACTTAGCAATGATTGCATTAGTCACTATCTCAAAAGTGGCATTACGCAAACATTGATGGATGATTGTGAGTACTTGTTAATATTTTCTTCACACCTTTTGCATGACTTCCTTTTGAGATGAAGTCAACGTTACTCCTTTTATAAACTCCTCAAAGTTTTTTTCAACCGTTTTTCACATATCTTGGGAACCTATTTAAGTTTTCACACGAATACACCAAATTTAATAATTTTCATTTGTCAATTGAAGATATTGAAGTGAGAAGTTTATATTAGCCATGTTAAACAATTAAAAAAAAAAGCTTTGATACCATATTTGAGAGTATGGACAACAAAAACAAAGATACAAAACTAAAGAACAACAAGAAAATTAGAGAGGAATGCAATCTTATTAAGTGTTTTTTTCTTATATATTCCTCTTTACATATATATGTATTGTGCAATTCTTATTATAAGTTTATTTATAGACCTCAAGTTCTAGACAAATAATGAATTAAATTACTCAAAAAAAAAATCTAATATAAACAAGAAATATATTTTGTTAACTGAACGGATGAACCGGTTCTCAATCGGTAAACAGGTTCTTCTATTTTTCAGAAAAACCAAAATTTGATTACTTTCAACATTAAGAAAATCAAGGCGGCCACCATTGGTGGTGTACTGAGTCTATAAAACCTCGGACAATGAATAACATCTCATTTAATAGGATCAGTCATGCGATCTACACAAACACCTTCGTCATATAGGCATGGTATTAGCTTTTCACATATTGCATCTAGCACTTGCTCATTCATCATGTCAAAGATTGGTACTGTTATAACAAGTTCTGAAATTTAGCCTTCTGCTACTTTGGGGCTAACAACACCAGCCAAGAACGAAGTCTAGCCACGTATTATAAGCAAATTAAGCTCACTTTATCATTTATGTTGATTGTGCCTTCTCACACTCTGCCTCGTTGCATGGGACAGTTGCTTTTGTCGCATCCATCGTTCTGTATCATTCTTGGAAATCCTTCACCGCTCCAGTTCGTGCAGGAGTGTATTGCTGATACGTCCGGCATTATTTTTTGATGCATTTTTTAGTGAAAAGAAACAACAACAACTACACCTCCAAACATCCTTTTATCTCTGTTTCACAAGAAACGCAACCAAAAGCAACAGAAGGATTAAGGATTTGCAACACAAAAAAATAAACATAAATGAAAGGAAAAAGGAAAAGAGGGGGACCCCGTCTCAAATTTCTTCATAAAATAGACTGAGGTTGTAACTTACATGACTTGCCAACATAAACAGCAACAGATTAAAAGCTGCCTCAGCCCATGCTGTTTCCAACACTCCAGGCCTTGGTGATCTGACTTCCAAGTGGAACAATAAGATTCAGCCTCAGCGGAAACTGGGTTATGAGAGAAATGAGAATATTGTTTTTCTTAAGATCCATTGACGAACACAAATAACATATGCCTCCTCAATTGATTACAACGAAGAAAAAGCAGTTGGCCGGTTATAAATTATTACAGCTATGAATTAGAGCAGGCAGACAGACAGACCTTACAGAAGCAGCCATATATAGTGCTCAATCTACTGTTTCCGAGACCCCAACCGGTGATATTTCATTGTCTCAAATATTATCGCATCATAATCATTTTTGGTCATTTATCAGCATAAAGCAGTGCATTTCCAAAACTCAACAGCAAAAATCAACCAGCTTTCTGATGCTGAAATTCTTAATATGTGAGCATGAAAACATAACTATTTTGAGAACTTGAAAGCATTTCCTTCTTTTACTGAATTTTCTCATAGTAGGTCGAGGGTAAGTGGGATGTTGAACGCACAAGTAACGTTGCAAGTCCCATTTCTTCAAATTTTAATGAAGTAATATATATAATTAACTGAGGATAACTGATTCTTGTTTCTCTAAATCACAGAGAAGAAGGTGAGGTACAAGGCAAAGCTTTAAAATTTACAAGTTTATTTTCTTCCTATTGTTCTGTTTTTAAAGAGGGAAAAAGAGATTGTGCCAACAGATACATGTCATTTCATTTATTTTTAAGAGAAATATAGAAATAACTTTTCAAAACAAAAATAGCTATTTTAGCTGGCCATAGGTTACTCGTTGGAATAGTTAAAACTAAAATTAAAAGATAAAAATACAGTTCTTTTATTTCAACTCTTGTTGCGTTGGAGATGCTCCGACAAGAGATGGTTCCCTCTAGGATAGTGTTCGTCAACGAGAGAGGATAATTTTCCTACGACTTGCCAAGTACTTCGGTTAAAAATTTTCTGGGTCAGGTAATTTATAAAAAACGTTGAGGTGAACCCAGAAGACCTCATTTTAACCCGTATGCTCACTTCTATACACCACAGAGTAATTTTGCTGAATAAATCCGTAAATATATACAGCACTTGTCAATGCCTCCAGACAAGTTCTTGAAAATCATAGCTTGTAAACACTCTTCTACTGCAGCTCAAGGTAAATCCAAGCTTGTAAACACCACTACAGCATTCGATAATTAATTTACGAGAAAGCCTTGTTTATAAACCGTGTCATGTATTTACTTCCAGCACCAATGAATGTCATGCCATGCAATGCAAATCACATCACAAAAACCGTGAAAATTGTTTGTCAACAATAATCATTTCACAATTTCCATATCCAATCTCACTGTTGTACGCCCAGCATCAATGCTGGGCACTTGCCATCAGATTCTTAAGGAAATTTACTTGACTTACCTCCACTTGCAAAGTTTCTTTAGCTTCCCTGCAAGCAACTATTAATTTCAAAATCTTGGAACCTAACCCTGAGTTTGGATTTTCCCTGCAATTCATTGAACAATCACAAAGCTCTTCTAGCACAACCCAAATGGCAAAAGTCAAAGCAACTCAATAATTCATACATCACCTCGATAAATAAACTACACATGTTTTTCCATCTGGATCGCAGTATTTAAAACATACATCAAGAAATTTCAACACATTTAATCAACTCTTGTTCATCCGCAATGCATCTATCAAGAAGCCACGTTCAGGTAGGTTGCAAGACTGTAATAGACTGCAACTGTGTATCTCCCAAGTCCCTGCAACAAAAATTAGATAGAAAATAAGTTTATTAAATTTAATATAACATTTATGTTCACACCCAGACTTAAAGAGCAAATATGTGAAGACAAGTACCACCCAAAATATTTCCTCGGGAGAAGATATAGAAAAGGTTTAGTGCTCAAAATCGACGCCTTGGCTTAGCTTCTGCAACTGAGACTCGAATTGCTCTGCCATCCAATTCCTGCACCAAACAAACTTCAGTAAGTGACAATTAATTTGTAGCTAAGTAGACTTCTAAGTGCTTTAGGAAAATAGCAGGAGCAAATATCAGATTTGACAGTGTAAACTTAGGAGTTGCATTTGAACAAAACTTCATGCATTATTCAAGGAGCCATTATGGTAAAACATATGATCTTCAAAAGACTCTTGCCAAACATATACATTTGTATGCATAACAAGTCTTTAAATGAATGCAAATCAACTGTATTACAAATTTTATCAAAAAAACATCAGGAAAGTGACAACCAATACTCTCAAATGCAACAAGACAAAACACAAATGATTGACACTTAAACTTAGTTGCCAGACTAGCAATTTTAGAATCTTAGATTCAGCACATGATAGCCCACTCAAAAATATAGCATATCTTCAAGAAAAATGGAAATGATATACTTACGGCGCCATTTAAGGAGTCTACGGCATCCTCAACCTCTTCAGCAGAACTATAAGTAACAAAACCAAAGCCCTTTGATCTACCACTATCCCTGTCATAAACCACTTTAGCATCCATCACCTTCCCTTTCTCTCTAAACAACGACTCAAGCGCCGAGTCATCAACATTCCATGAAAGGTTACCGACATAAACACGATTGCTAGAATCAAAGGTTTCACCACCTCTAGCCCCAGGGCCTCTTGAGAAGGAATTTTCCCTCTGGGGAAGTCTTGAGAAGGAAGTTTCCCTCTGGGGAGGGGGTCCAGAATTCACCCTCAATGGCCTCCCATCGAGTTCCTGCATGGAAAGCTATCACTTAGATACAATAAACCTAACTTTTATGAGCCGCAACCTGGTAATAAATATAAACGGGATGCATTAAATGGGACACGGACAATTATAATTAAATTTGATAATTTTGCAAACCACGCTACGAAATCCTCTATGTATCTCTGTTTATAGGGGACTTACAAAGCCATTGAACTGTTGAGAAGCTGCTTCAACTTCTTCAATAGTTGACATGGTCACAAAACCAAATCCTCTGCTTCTCCCAGTTATCTTGTCATATTTTACCTTCAAAAAATAACAAGTTCAGCACATTAAAGCAAATGGTCACTAATCTTTCAAATAAAGGGCAATCCAACCTCTAAAACTAGCCCATAAGGACCCTATTGCATCCCATCAACACATCTTATCAATTATACAAGCAATCTTTTATTCCTTGAATTGGCTTCACTAAAAACCGTATGGAATAAAAAATGTATCTTTTAAAAAACTGAGAACACTCAAAACACTATAATTAACTTCAAATAAATGTTGCAATTTAGAGAAAATATATAAGAATTAAAACCATAAAACAGAAGCAAAGCTAAAAGAGAAATAAAAGGAGGGTCTTTAAAAGAAAAGGAAGAGGGAGAGAGTACCTCAACCATCTCAACATTTCCAGCAGATTTAAAGAGATCAGCAAGCTGGGCGCTGTTAACATTAAAAGGGAGATTACCCACAAACAACTGGAGGTCGGGAGAGAAACTGGGCTGGTCTCCATCACCAAAGACATCCTCTTCTTGCCCGAATTCAGATGAAATGGCAACACTTTTTAGAAACCGAGAGGACAAAGGTTGCTGTTGCTTTTGCTGAAAGGAGAGAAAAAGAGAAGCGGGCTGGATAGAAGAAGTGGAGGAGAGGGATAAAAAAGAGAGCGAAGTGGGTTTGCTGTAGAAAGATTTTATGGTGTTTGGGTGGTTAAGCGATGGTAGGACTAGCGAAGAGGCAGATGTTGCAGACATGGTTTCCTTCTTTTCTAGTGTGTTTTGCAAGGAGAAACCAAGTGGTGGATATAGATAGACGGGGAAAAGATAAGGTGGTTTTTGAAACACAGCAGGTAGGTTTAAGGAAGGATAGTTTTCAAGTGAGACGGAGATATTTATGTGCGCACCGAGGGCAGGGCTTAGGGCCTTCTCCTTCTAGTTTGGTTTCTTGGGGTGTAAACGTAAACTGCAGATGAGGGTTTGGTTTTGCAGGAACAAGTGGTAGATTTTTAGGTTTTGGGCGTATGGGCCATTCAATTTTTAGATTTTGATAGATATGATTAGGGTAGAGGACAAGCTCGGTGGAGATATTTACTGACAAATGGATAACCTTCTTCTTGCGCAGCTCCTCCAACTCTCCACTCTCTTCCCCTTTGTGTTGTGTGGACCTCTGTCTACCACTCGAATACACCCTTCAAGGATTAGTTTTTTTCTTGGTACAAGGAGGGCCCAAAGGCCCAAACCGAAGAAACCAACCCGACGTCGTTCTTTCTACCCTCACCATGAGTTTCTACTTCTAGTTTCTTCACACTTTTATACACACCAAAATTGATCCTTTTCGCCGAAATTAATCCTTCCGTGATTAGCCAAATCTTTCTCTACTTATTTTTTCAACTATTTTCACTCTCATTTATCAGAAATATAATGAAAATAAAATTTAAAGATTGAAACATAAAAATATAAAACTACAAGGAATAAATATATAAAAATGAAAAACTTTGAGGACCCATGTGTATTTTTTATGCTTCAAGAACAACAAAAAATGAACTTTTCCCTACATTGCAGTCCATAATAGCTTTGAGTGCAGGAGAAAAGTAAGTTATACCATAAAAAATCTACATCAATTAGTTTATTTTATAATTTTTTTAATATTCTATCTAAATAGAACATTTATATTTTAAAATGAAGTTATAATCATTTATCCATTTATCTCTTTTCTTTTATCTTATCTAATAACCTAAGGTTTTGTCTTTTATTTTTACTTGCTCCTCGTGGAGGGTGACTCGCTCCCTATTCTCCATCTCCTTTATCCATTAGGAGCATCCATTAGTAGCAGGGAGATACATGCTTTCATTAGAAAAAATCTGCTTTCTAATTTTTATAGTAGATATGATGGATACATTAATAAGGATTTCTTTTTGGGGTGGCAATCTATCATACACATTTGTGTGTTAAGTTGGTGGTTGAGTGGTTGTTTGAGTTTGTTTGTAGGTAAAGGGTATTTTAATGATGTTTTAGAACAAGTTAAAATAACCTTTCCTTTTATTTTTCATGAGAAATTCTATCCATATAAATTTTTAAGAAAATGGCCCAACCTATTTTTATATAGGGTTTGGTGTCTAATATTTGCTTGCGATGATTTTTTTTTTTTGCTAAATCATTATAATTAATCACATGACATGTAGTTGACTAATTTTATACTGAAAATGACTCTAAGATTAAAAAAAAATAATAAAAAAAAAATCAGCCCAACTTGTTCTTATATTTTAGGCCCAGACACAAATTGATCCTTAAAAGTTTGATTAATCTCGATCTATCCTTATATTTTATATCATGTTCAATCTATCTTTCTAGTAGATATTTCCATACAAACTAACATAAATGAGAAAACAGTAATTAGATTATTCAATCTTTGATTTTTATTCTATTTAAGTGCCCTCCAATAACTAATTTTGAAGATACAAATGTGACTAGATTTAACTAATATATGACAATCTCTAAGTAACATGTGGAAAAAAAATGAGTCATGCTCGTATTTATTGAGAAAAGAACAAAAAAGTCTATAAAAAAATAGTGATAGTGCAAATCTCGTGTTAAGCAGTGTAATTTCAAATCCAAAAATAAAAGAAAACTTTTTATGAATTGGGATGAAAATTCCCAATTAATTAGCATAAAAACTCAAACGAAATAAAAATTAAATCGATACAGGAAAAGTACCAACAGTCAGATATTTGATAGAAATAACATGTGGGACGGTTTAAAAGTGGTGTTTTCATAAATAAAAATAAAATCTCCTCTATCTTTTTATGAAGAAGCTGATGCCATAAAAGAGGGAAAAGGCTTGAAAACTCTTTTTTTATCCTTTATTTTCTTTACACCATTTGGTATTATGGTAACTAGAAAACCCTAACTGATCTTTAAAGTTCTATGACAATGAATTGGTAATGTTTAAGGAAATATATTATCACCCTAAAGTATTATACCTTAGGTAAATTGTATTGCTATTTGTTTTATATTTCTAATTATTTATTGTGCATAATTTACTAGTGGTCTTTTTATATAGGTGATAATGGATCAATTGCAATGAGTTGAACTCTGGATGGAATTTCAACCTTATCTTTTCTAGGACCAGACCATTTTTATCATTTTCAATTGTATGGTAAATTGACATATCTAAAACCAACTACTCTTGATCAAGACATGTGACTAGTAATAGTGTATTAGGAGATGTTAATAAATAATTGGATGGGCCTATATGGGCTTATTGAACCCAGCCAAATCCTAGAAAAAATTATCATTAAATACTTTGTTTATGCAGCTATGGCTCATCCTATAATACAAAGGTTCACTTATAATTTTAATGAATGAAGTTTTTACACTCAATCTTAAATATCCAAGTAGTGACCTTTATAGGTTTATCTACTTGGAAGTAGGATATTGTGGCATAAAGGTCTATTTTTGGACTACTTTGGAAAATTATGTCTATAGATTCATTTCCTAAGGTATTGATACATTTAACTTTCACATTTACAATTTTATTGCAAGGTATTGCCCCGAATAAATGGTTATGCACATAAGTTGGTAAGACTCGTGTATGTACAATCACAGTAAGTGGACAATTTATTCAAAGCCAGGATATTTACATCACACATAAATGAATCGCTTTATCATCTCCAATCAACACTTAAGAGTAACGAACTTTAAGGATTCATTTACGTTAATAATCATTGATGGATGTTTAACTTATGCATTTTTAAAGAAAGTTGACTATTGAATATAAAATTATAAGATGTAGGTGTTACTTCCAATCAACATCCAAAATCATTATTTGTTATAAGCTCATTCATTTTAGACATTTTAGGTAAATAACATATTGACAATTAAGATTTTTTATTGAAAAATAATTAGGTATAATTAAGAACCAAATGAAGAGTTTTTAAAAATATTAGAATGTTGGTCTTTTAAAGGCCTTTTAATATGAACTAAAGCCTTGATTGGTTTTATAAGCAAATTATAAAACCTAATGCAAATATATGTATAAATGTAAACATTATTCTTTAAAAAAAAAAACAAGCTCATGTATAAATAACACGAGAGAATGACCAAGAACATTAAATATGAGAAAGATACAAACTTTGAAAGATTCGGCCTAGATGTATAAAAACCAAAACACTTGAAAACACATTGAATATATTTATAATACAAACTTTTCCATAAAACATATCATGACAGAAAAAACTCAAACAAAGTGTCCACATACATACATTATCAATCTCAAAGTTTGTTTAAACCAATAATTTCATGTCATTAATAAATTCTTCATATCTCTAAGCAAATTCTCCATATCTTTGAATTGAAATCTTTATATCTCTAATAAAATCTCCACATCTCATGCAATGTCTCTATACACAACACTTTACCATGGTCACAAAGCATTATCCATTTCACATGAAAATATTCTTTATTGTTTCTACCTTCTTCTTTAACTGTAAAAATATATTAAATGTTCTTATAAACTTGTTACTCTAAAGCTTAAGGAGAAAAGATTAATGAGTCTTTGAGATTACATGCAATGTCAAAGACTAGGGCAAATGATGATACCAAATTAAAAAAAAAAAATAGAGAGAGAGAGAGAGTTATCTACTTAGACTTGGACTAAAAGAAATGTTTTTTGTCCACTTAGGCTTGGCCCAAAAAGACTACTTCTAATTTTCTTAAGTGAGACCCAAGTATACTTATTTTGTTTTGCTTGGCAACCAAAATGGATTAAATTTTAATCCGCGTGGTAACTCGAGCAAACTTGCTCCAAGTGGACAACCATGTCCATGATGTTGTAAGCCTTTTGACAGCCACTATTAAGGCCTCTATCAAGTCTCACAAATATCCCACACTTATAATGTATATTACGAGCTCAAAGAAGTTAAGATGAAACAACGCACCACACATTGGTGTTACGTAACATAAACCTAACTCCCCATTGCAACGCATTTTTTATGTTTTTGAACTCAATGTAGTGCTTACCTTTCTCACCAATAGCTATCTCCCGTTAACTTATCTCGCCAATAACTACCATCAATGTAAGCTAATAAGAGACTTGTTTTTTAAGAAAGCATGGAAGTCACCATGCCAACCCATTAACTCGTGGTCAAGTCCAATCATCCTATCAACTCATCAACTATTCGTGAAATGACCCATTTCCAATTCAAAGTTTCTCCAACTTCATCATAGATATTCCAATTCTAATTCCAACCAAAAGTACTAAAGAATCTATATAAGCGGAATAAAATCACATATGGATAAATCAGAAAAGCTTAAGTGGCTAGGTGGGTGACAATATAATTAAATATGGAAAAACCAAGAATTACCCCGAATGTACATCCCAATTCTCAGTTAAGTCCAAAAACAAAAATTGCATTAATTTGATATGAAATTTAATTTTCAATTAGATCCCTGAGTTAATTTTTTTGCTAATTTTTACATCAAATTTTATTTAACATGGTATTTTTCTATTGGATCAAACATAAGAAGTACATTAAACATAAAATATTAATGAACTTTGAAAAAAAAGAACCAAATTGAAAAATATTTGGAACGGAAACTAATTAAAAAAATATTTTGTTTCCAGGTATTCTTAAAACAAAACACTTGTTTTTGTTGCTAACATATCCAACGAAGTCATTCACCATTTTACCAATAGCTAACTCATTAGAGAGTGTTTGGTATTACAGTCACACTATTGTTTTCAAAAACTTTAATTTTTTTATTTTAAATTAATTTTTTATGTTTTTAGATCATCTTGATATGCTGATGTTAGAAATAAGTTTTTAAAAAAATATATTATTTTGATTGATTTCTAAAAAAAAACACACTTTGAATAGCCATTATTACTTATCACATTGCTTAGGTTATTAATTGTATTGAATCCTTTTCCACTGTATACTAAGGATAGCAGCAATGAAATAGTTCTTATTAAACTATGAAATATCTTAAATTATTATATCCATGTAGTGATTTCTTTTCTCCTTTTTATCAACCATTTTGGCGCTAATGAACATCTAAATTCCGTATGTGTTATTGATGTACGTCTTTTTATAATTAGTAAGATCCTTATGATCCTGTGATTTTAGGTTCGAGTCCTATAGTTGCTAATATAATAGCCATTAGAGACTTACATGGTTGTTAACTTCAGAACCTGTATGATTAGTAGAGGTGTGTGTAAGCTGGCCCGGACACTACGTTAATAAAAATTAAAATCCTTATGGTGCATCGATGAGAATCAAACATTTCTTGGTTATATATTTACAGAACATTGCATGTGTTATATATAGCTTGATCAGAATATGCAATGAACAATTACCACTTTCAATATTATCCGAACAGTGCCACAAAACCCCAAAAATCACAATCCAGTAAACAAAGGTAGATTCCTGGCAGCTTGGTGATCTAAACCTTTTGCCTAGCTGCATGCATGGGGATCTGCCTTCCTCTAATTAATTACTGTAATAATATTAACTATTATTTTATTAATTTGATCACTAATCTAATGTTTCTTCCCACGTTGAGTATTATATTATACAGCTCCTCTCTTCTTTGAAAAAGAAAAGGTTCCTCCGAGCAAATTCTTCTTGGTTGAGTGCTGTGCGTAAGAATCTGCAAAATATTTAATTTCTGAAAACATGGAAGATCCTATGGAGGTGCTCGCTGCCCTAAAATATATTTACGCACTTTGGCTGATCAATCACTTCCAAGAACGTGGCCCTTTCTCGATCAATGTGTTTTTTTATAACTTGGTGTGCTGAGAATATAAAACTAATACTTTCAAGAAAATTATTTTATTGAGGTTTTTTATAATTTCCAATTTTAAATGATAACTTTAAAGGATAAATTTACTGGCTAAGAATATTTGTTTTCTTCTTTATTTTTTCTACTTTAAATTTTAGTGCTAGTATTTAAAAAAAAATCTTTTAAATAGATGTAGAGGATGTATTTTTAAAAAGATAATAATTTTAATTAGAATGCAAGTTGATACGAAATTTAATTTTAATTAGTGTGTAAACAGAATGTTTTTTTTTTAAATATACCAAATAGATATAGATGATGTATTTTAAAAACTGTCCAAAAATAAGATTTAATTTTAATTAGCATGTAAGTTCATCCAAATATTCTTTACCATTAAATAAACAACAAATGAACGATGATATAAAGAGTAATTTTCACGACAACTTTGATAGTATGACGTATGGCCTGCATCAAAGTATTTGATTTATAACTAGATTTTTCTGCTTCATTAACATGTGTTAATTCTCCTTTGAAAAACATTTTTCACAAAAAGAAAATATTGTTTATTATAACACTGTAATAGTATTTTAGCTTTCACATCAAAAATCTTAAACTAGCTATTGAGCATTAAAGTATTTAGATAAAGTGTATTAGTTATTATTAAATTGATCTAGAACATAAAAAATTTTACAAATTTTTTAAATATAATAAAATAATCAAAATATTCTTAAAAACAAAAACTTTAAAATTAATGTCAAGAGGTATTTTGATATTTGCATAATAGTTTTTTTTATTATTATCATTTCAAATAAGGAGCAATTTGATAATTAAAAAAATATATTGAAATGATAAAAATATCCTTAAAAATAAAAAAATAAAAAATAAAACCAGTGTTAAGAGGTTTTTTCATCTTTTTATAATGGTTTTATTATTATTATCATGTCAACTCAGAAGCAATTTGGTATTTCATATGTTATGAAATACCAAATTGCTTCTGAGTTGACATGATAATAATAATAAAACCATTATGAATATATATATATAAGTGCATGTGGCGCACTCATTAGCATACGACACCTCTATGTCCTCTTTCTTTTGAGGCAACGAGTGTAAACAATGGTTGAACAATTTGTTTTTAGTAGGTTTTTCTCTTTTTTCTTTTTAAAAATTATAATTTGATTGTTTTTGTTATGGGTATTTCAACTCCAATTCTTATTTTTTTTATTTTTAATTCTTTTTCTTTGATCTTTTTGTACAAATTTTATTAGTTTTTAATTTTATCCTTCAATCCAAAATTATAGTATTATTTTTTTTTTCAATTTGGTCTTCATTGCTTTGGTTTCCAATTTTTTTCTTAATCATCTTGTAAAAATTTTATTTATTTTAAATTTCATTATTCAATTCAAAATTATGGTATGTTATTTTTACCAATTTGATCCCCGTTATTTTTCTTTTTTTCTTTTTATTAAAGTTATTTTTTTCAATTTCACTATTTAATAAAAAAAATTTGTCAATTTTGATCATTATTTTTTTTAGTCCTTTTGCTAAATTGATTTTTCTTTTTAATTTTACCTTTCAATGAATATAAAATTTATTTTTCATTTTAATTTTGATCCTTATTCTTTTAATTGTTGTTTTTTTTATTTTGAATCATTTTGTATAATTGATTTTTTTTTCAATTTCATCTTTCAATTTTTTATTGATGGAGAATTGTGCTTCATGGTTTTTCCGAATAAGGTGTTTCAGATCTAATGATCTAAATCACGAGTTTAAAAAGTTAACATGAGTTGATAGTTTTTTTTTAATGAGCTTTATGATTTTTTTTTATTTTTTCTATCAGGGTTATTTCGATTTCATTATTTGGATCATGGGTTTGATGGAATACCCCTTATTGGCTTGGCCCTGATTATTGGGGTTACAGGTTTATCCGTTCTAACTCGGATTGACCAACACCGATTTTTTTAAGTCCTTTTTTTAATCTTTTTTTTCTTCTATATTTAATAGGTTATAAATTAAGCTATATTGTTTGTTTTCTTTTGAAAACATATTTTTCCTTTTGGTTATCGTGATTATTGTTTAGAAATTTGATTTATCTATTATTGTTGCTTTTTTTATCATTTAATTAAGATAAAATCAACTTGTTTAGCTTAGCTGAGTAGTCATTTATTTTTATTCTTTCAAAAAAGGTACTTGTGGAACTTGGATATTATTTTTTGCTTAAAAAATTAATTTAACCTTGCAGTGAAGCGAGCACGGGGAACAGTGAAACTTGGTCACCAGGGCTGTGTCTATGCATTTATGTTTGGGTTAACGAGTCTGACACCGTGCACGTTCGTTGAGAGATAATGGCTTCAAATTCTACTTGGTTGAAATCTATAATCGTAAAACTGATTTTAGATTCAATTAAACAACCTATAGATTCCCCTTTTTTTTGAATTATTTGAACGTTATTTAATTTGTATTAAATATTATTTGTTTACTATGCACATTCGTTTTTTTTTTTACTTTATGTTTTTTATCTTAACCTTTCCTTTCATTTCAATTATAAATTCATTAAAATTAAAATAAATAAATTAAGAATTTATTAGTGATGTTATTTTTTAAAATATGGTTTGGTTTTTATTTTTTATTCAAATAAATTTTATTTATTTTTTATAACTTTACCACTCTTTTTTTTTATAACCCTTCATAATTGTTTTCTTACATTTTTTCAGTGGCTTTCCTCTACATGCTTATCTGTATTATTTTATAATTAAATAAGAAAGGATTCCAATAATCAAAGTTTTAGAACCTAATCGGGTTCATGATTTGAGTTACAAGTTTGACGAGTTGATCCAAAATAGCATCGTCTCAATATATATATATAACAAAGTTGTTGAGAAAAAAATTGAAGTCAAACTAAATATTGACGGGTCAAGTTTGAACTTTTTAGGTCTATTAAGTAATGTTGGGTTAGTTCCCATCAGATTTAATTTAACATTTAAGCCAGGCAAAAAGATGAGTCGATGGCCTTCAAATTGACATTTCAGACTAAACCATGTTTAGTGACATTGCTAAAAACAATTTCTATAACGTGCATGCAATTTATTATATTTTTTAATATATTCATGTTAAAGTTATAAAAAAAATTTGTAATTAAAACTTTTTTTTTATTACAATAAGACGAGATAAAAGGGTTTTAATGAGAAAAATACCTTTCATATCCTTATTTCATATAGCCCAATTGTTTTTACTTGTTTTGATTGCTTTTGATTGTTTTTAAAACAAAAAATATTGAGCAAAAAACTTTAATTATTGGAGTGTTGCGCTTCCCAAGGCCCTGTCCTCGGCCCCGGGGGGGCGATCCATTGGGCAGTTCGCATAAGATTCCGGTCCGGTCTACCACGTGTCCCATTTTTTCTACGGGGAATTTTGCTTTGTGACGCCGGAAGCAAAGATGCAAAAGGAAATTAATGCATTATCCTTTAATTACTCGTCACTATTTAAAGGGAATTGAAACATCTGAGTATTGTTATTTGCGAATTTCTTTTGTCTAAGGAAGTCCTTCGTTAAAATAAAATTTATATATAACACATATGATGTGAAAACATTTATGTGTTATATAAAATAAGAAGAATATTTCCCTCTATTTTTTTTCCTTCAAGCATTTTTTGTTTTGATCGGTAGCTTTTTTTTAAAAAATTATCCTTTTAAAATTTTATCCTTCATGATGTATCAACTAGGATTTAAAATAGATAATTTGGTTTAGTTAGTGATTTATTAGGCATAATAAAATTCAATTTTATTGTTCATAAAAACAAAAAAGCAATCTATTTTTTAGTTTTTACAGCACATGAGGCGTGGGTTTTAAAAATTGGCACCTAATTTTATTTTTTTTCATATTTGTCCTTTTAGGTTTAGAATTTTAATTTTTGGACCAAGATTTTATTTCATTAATCTTTCGGTTTTTTAGTTTGAGATAAGAAAGAATATTATTGGTTGGTCATAATTTAACAACCACAAGGTTGATCTTAATGTTAATATCTTCACTTGATAAGAGAAGTTTTAATGAGGTGTTTTTAAGCTTTTATTTTGTTGAAAAAGCAAATTAGGATTGAGAAATAATTTTTTTTGTTTTTTGTGTGTTTTTTGACTGATTTAGAGATGTTTTAAGTTGAGAAGTTAATTTATTGAGATCATAAGAGTTTTTATTATGTGATTTTTTTAATATAAAA